>NC_045952.1:18273910-18898910 GCF_004382195.2 Drosophila sechellia
ACGCACTGGAGACCGGGGCAATTAGAAGAGCAACCAGTTTGGTCACTGCACGCAACGCCAGTTCAGCACTGGGTTAGTAGTATCGTCGTAGTCTACCAGGTTCGACTCTGATGTCTGGCCCCTGGACAGGAAGCCATTGCCGTTGCCATAGCCATCCCGTTCACTCGATCGTAGAGATGATGTCGACTTGCCGCGACTGGACCCATTAGATTGAGTGTGCGCAGTTAGATTCTATGGCTCTTTGGTCATAACTCTCGGGGAGTTGGCCAGAAGGAAATTGGCCACCAAATTGTATGTTTATGTCAAAGCCGAACGATTCAAGCACGAAACTGTGTTAGTTTCAGTGGTGACAATTGAGAGATTAAAAAAAGTCATTTCATAGGATATAGAAACAGATTTAAATGCATATTGTATTACTTTCGATTTCTTATTTTTAATTCAGAAACTGTACGAATCAATGAATCAATGTCTGGATTTATTACAAAATATGGATAATATATATATTATACCGATTACTGATTTTTGATATTGCTGGCATCACTGCCGAGCCACAAGCTCTGTGAGACCGGAGTAATACCAATACACTTGGCAAATAACCGAGCCACTGAGTTGGCGCAATTTAACGCCGCGTTGATCCAGCAGTGCGAATTATTTTGCTCAATGCTGAGCGGATCGGTGTAGCGTGAAATTCATTAAAATTTATGCAAAAGTGTTTGGCATATTGGGTCATCGTTGGTCGCAAGTACGGAGAAAGTTCTTTCTTTTGTTTGACTTTGGCTGACACTGCCTGCGGCTGGGCTAGCACATGTTCATTATTTGATTAAATTGCATTGTTCACCTGCAGGTTTGCTCTGCTTCTCTGCGTTCTCCGCCAGACCGTCAGTCAGTCGACAGTAACAGAAAAAAAAAACAATTTAGCAATTGTTTTTACCTTTGTTTTTCTGCTCCAGCTTCGGTGGCCCGAGGTAAAAGTAGGTTTTATTTGAAACTAATGGGAAAAACTATTCCCCAGTTCTGCTTTCCTCCTCGCTGCACGGCCGACTGTCATTGAAGCCCAGGGCTTTTTGGGTAATTTTCAACTCAGTATGGGACTTGGCCTGGCTTTCAAATTCTGTCCAAAATGATGCGCATGGAAAGTGCACATTTATGAAAATTGAAGACACACCGAGAGCAGTTTTTTGGTTTTTGTTTTCTTGGTTTTTGGTTCGGCTGCTGGGAACTAACTTTTTCAAAATGTGCTTTTCGTGCAGCCAAACTTTTGTCAGCAATTAAGGCGATGACCAAAGAAAGTGTGACAGCTCAGAATCACGATAAGCGATTGTTTCAATCAAGTAAATGATGACTATGGGGTAATGTCTAAAACTTTAAATGAAAGTGTGGACTGCCAATGCACGTTGGGTGACCTTTTTTGTGATAAGTTTTAGGGTTAAAACGACAATCTAAAATCGAAATGTCTATTACCAGGCTATTAGTTCTTGAAAGTAAAAAAACATGTATAATGGATTTTAAATTATTTGATAATTCGATGTTTTGGGTAACAGAGCTAATTTCATTTACAAAAACCTTTAAGGTCAGGCTTTATATGCATTTCTTAAAAATTAAACACAAAAGATAATTATGAAGATGCACTTCGGACCTCAAAATTGGCTTTAACCATGTAGTGAAATGATGATGAGAACATTCGGATAAAAGAAGTGCCCTTTCTTGGCCGCCAAAAGAAGGCTAATTCAATTAAAGAAAACTTTCAAAACATGGCAAGCCCTTGTAAGCATGAAGAATAGAAAGTACTTAGCATAATTTCCCAGCTGGTCGGAGCGAAACTCATTAAAAGAAGACATTGGACGGGGCTACTGCTTTTTTGGAACTGGATTCTTCTGCGGACCATCGATAAATAAGCAACATAAGCAACATAAATAACAACGCAGAGAACACACCGTTTGGAATGTTGTTCAGCAATATTTTGTAGAAGCTACAAAGCTTTTCTATTGAAGACCTTTCAACGGGCTCCTAACAAAAGGCCAGACATATGATTTGGATTTTGGGAATGAAGAGGGAGCTGGGCGGCGAACAAGTGCTTATTATTATATTAATGGTACGACAGCGTTTCATTATGAGCCGCACACAATTGACCCACCGAATCGGTGGAAGGGTCGCCGCCAGAACGTGCAGACCCGCTGACAGAGAGTCAAAAGGTGGGGCCAACAGGTAACCACCACCATGGAGGAACCATCGCGGGTCCAAGCGACGTGCCATGGAATTAGCGCGTCAGAACTTCAATGGAAAGAGCGCGCCGGCAATTGAAATTTAATTGAAGCCGCGGCGACATTAATTGCCCACGGCCTTTCCTCCTTCTGCTGCTCAATGTGTTTGTTTATCTATCGGTGAACCCTAACTCCTAGCTCCCATCTCCTGACCAAAAGATAAAACCGTTGGAAAAACCCTTTCAGCTGTCACTTCACTCGCCGTTTGCATTATATAATCAGGCAAAGCTCGAAACGGGTTTCCTCCACCGGCGATGTCAGCTTCATTAAGCTTTTCGGCCAGGTCCAAGCCGATAAAGCTGAAGCTCTGGCCAAAAAGCCACAACCGCCACATAAATACGCTCCCATCTGGAGTTTTTCGCGGTACTGTAATGCGAGTTAAACGGCAATTTATGCGCTGCCAGCGAAAATACCGTGACAATTTGCAATCAGCAAGCATTCGCTGGACTCTTGGCCATCTGAAAACCAGGCTTAGTCTTAGTTGGATTTGGCAAGGCTTGGCCCGGACTTTATGTTATAATTTACTTCGATCCGAGCTTTATTGCCCGAGCGCCACATAGCGGAAATTCAAATGCACGCGAAATATGTATGCGACTCCCCACCTTTTGTTATGCACGAGTTTTTTGTTTTTCAGCTTCTAAGCCAAATTGGCAGCACATGTTTTTCGACTCCCAGCGATCGGAATATGTTTGGCAATCTATTTCGGCAAGCTATGCGCAGCTGCATTTGGGCTATTAGAGATTGTATCGCTCGACTAAAAATCTGAAATCATGTCAAAAAATAATAAAACTTCGCTGCCTCTTGTGAAATATTTAAGTTAAAGGAAACACACCCTGACTGGCTGGCTGGCAGCGTAAATTGAGTGGAATTAGCTGTTCACATAAATCACAATCACATTTACTTGCCCAAGCTAAGAAGGTGCTCAAGTTTTACGTCCCAAAAACGATATGAGAATCTATGGCATTGAGTGCTTGCAGAAAAGTCATCCCTACTATTCGTTGTTACTTTTAAGATAAACCATGTTAGTTACAATGCACTTTTAAATTGTTGTAATTTCCAAGTTTATACGGTTGTTTTTAATATTTATTTATGACTTTAAGCTGGCAAATTTACTTTTACCAGATCTAAAATCCACATGTGATCTTTCATACCATACCTAAGGTATTACATCTGCGCAAGGTGCTACTCAAAACTTTATTGTCCAATTGTAAAAAAAAGCAAACACATTCATTTGTCTGCAGACACATAAATACTAATTTGGTTTTATGACAGATCATTAAATCGTTCGCCCAATAGCTCCAACTTAATTTCCCATGTTTTCCAGCATTTTCAGGGCGGTCCCCCAACCGCCCCTGGCAGAGCTCCATTTTTCACTTAAAGTCTTGCAGTTTTGTCATTCTTAAGCAGATAATTGCTCGGGCAAAAAAAAAGAAATACAAACGAGTTGGCCTTCCTGTACTAATTGCCCACGTCACTTGGCTTAATAGCTAAGCTGCTTAAATGCGGCGGTACGAACACTTTTAGTTTATGGCCTGACCCCTTGCAGCCATATAAATCACATCCATCTGGGGCTCCACTTAATGATCCTGGGCGAGTCCGCCAGTCTTTTGGGTCTCCGCATCTGGTTCCAGCTGCGTTTCGATTTTGCGATACGTTTTTGCATCGGTTCGGTGCGGGAAAGGCAAAGGAGTAGGAATTTGTGAGAAATCACTCGGCCGTAGTGTCCTGCGGGGAAAATCCATCAAGCCAAATGCCGCGGCTCACTGCCTCATTGGCCATGGCGTGACTGGCAGCGCAAGTGTCTAATTGTATTTGGGTTTGCGTTTGGTTTTTTTTCCTATTCCTATTTTTTGCCCCAACCACAATCAGAGCGTGTTGCATAATACAATAGCGGCGTGCTGTACTTTGGGTTAGCTATTTTAACAAGCCGCCGCCACACTCGAAACGATAGTGAAACGAGCATGCAAAAACTATTTTAATTGACTGCCGCTTGCAGTTGGCGAGAAGAAAAACATAAAAAAAACAGCAAACTAAATGCAAAAATCCATGCAAAACAATTGCCTTTTCGCCGAGCGACAAATTGTCATGGGAGTTCGCCATAGTCACTCTGGGGACCCACTCATGTGACCCTCGCGGCGCATTGAACTCCCGATCGACGGAGACGGTGGGGATACACCACCACCATCGCATTGTCATTGTCTCTCCTCTGGATTTGTGTTTTTTTCTTTTGATTAAAGTGGCCGGCGCATTGAGATACAATAAATTGCTGATGGCATGCAAAGTGGATGTTCTAGTTGCCATAGAAAGTGGCACACTGGCCAACATGCTTTTGGCACTGTCAGCGTTTTGGAGCTGGTAACTGGGTCATCCGGCTGCATTTCACCTGACGCACAGTAGCAGCTTTGCAGCGGGCGGCGGATGATCGGATGGGAAATTAATTGCTTCAATGACTGCACAAAATTTCATATTTTTCTCTTTTTGGCAAGCCTGGCAAAGGGCGAACGGGATGCTGCCACTCTGTGCCTTTTGAAAGTAAATATAAATCAAAAGCCTTTCGCCTGGACCAGAAACTGGGATCAGGCTGTCCAAGGGAAATCCCCTCGATTTGGACAGCGCCCGAGGGCCGGCGAAACGTGAGCCCAGTTGGACCACAAAGGCGGTGTCTGGGCGATTGTCATGACATGGCTTACTTAACTTTGGCGCGGCTTATCTAGCGCCTGCACTCGAAAAAATTATTTTCATTTATAGTTCCGCAATTTCAATTTAAATCCTTATAAGAGTTTAAAGTCTGCCTGCCAGCTTTAACAAACAAGCAAGCATGCTTACCAGCAAACGAGTTCGTGTCTTAAGTCTTTCAATTGTCAAACGGAAGTAGACATATGTGAAATAATTCTGGCAACCTGTGACTTTTATATGCAAATTAAGAACACAGCTGAATCGTTTTGGTTCTAATTGGTGCCATTTAAGTTTGAGTATTGGTACAGGTTTATTATAGAGTCCAACACAAATATGAAAGTGCAATAACCTCCTCCTCGCTTAAGGAAATCATAATCCCTCAAAATCTTTTTAATCGAATTCTTAGAATTGTGGCTTACTATGTTCTTAACTTTTTCTGGTGTACCCACTTCATTCTTTGTATCGTCATGCCCTAACGTTCTGCGGCTTTAAAGCTGGAGCACAAATTCAATTATCACGACGGAGCGACAGCAGCCCAAGTCGAGCACGCCAATAAATTATCTTAGAGCCAAATGCCTTTGACAGTGCGCTCGACTGTAAGCTGTAAGCTGACCCAAAACGTGCAGAACTTTGGCAGCTGTGTTCTGGCCCAAAGTTCTGGCCAATCTCCGGGTCCGTGTGCGATGCCTTTGCCTTTTTGCAATTAATTGCGACTACGGCTGACTCTTTGGCTAACCATTTAAAATTAATTTGAATTTTTTTCTTTGGCTGCTGTTTCCACTGTGTTTGTCCAATGAGTTGGCATTAATTTGCGGTCCGTGTTAGTGTTAGTTCCCAGGGTCCAGAAATCGGGTCAAAGTTATTAACCAGAGAAGATGGTAGACATGCCTAACGCTTTTCGCATTTCGTATTCATTGCAGGTCACAACACAGGAACCACCGGCTTCCCCATCCGAATTTGCCCCCCATGTTACGGCCACATGCAAGGCGGGCACAATGAACATCAAGGTGAAGATGAGCTCCGGCTACACGGGAGCCGTCCACGTCCGGGACTATCGCACTCCCGGCTGCATGGCCATGGGCGATGGCAGCGACCAGGTGGCTTTTAGCCTCAATCTGTGGGCCAAACAGGGCGCCAGCGACTATTGTGGCATCCTGGTCAGCAACGTGAGTGGGAGCAATGTAAGCATAACAACCCGCGCTTCTCTAACGAACCTAATCACTAAACTATGCACAACTTAATGTTGCGGTTGGGAAAATATCTTTAATTCTGTCAAAATTTATGTTAGGCACGGGGAAAAGAAAGAAGGGCTAATAGAAAATAGAATGCTATTAAATAATGTCAAAGTTCATGGGAGTAAAGAAGTACACAACTTTTCAAACAAACAATGTGGTAAAGATGGTTCATTAAGAACATTGCGTACTTTTTGCTAATATCATATAATTAGCTAATGTAATTGTGTGTAAAATTATACAGAACACCGTAAAGATACTTTGCAAAGTAATTGACGAAAACCAACTTAAAGAGACCCGCTTTATCAGCAATTGCCATCCAGTTACCAACACAGCCAGAAAGTTCGTGTCTTAAGTCTTTCGTTTACCACCTTCGCGTTGACAAATTGCAAATTAATTTCGTCAGGCAGCCAGTAAAATTGCCAAATTACCACCAAAATTCAGGCAGTGAGTTAGTGCAAAGACCCTGCCGAAAATCCACCAACTGTGAACTATGAGGCAATCCTCGGGCAGCTGGAAAACTGCCGATCCAAGACAACAGACACAAGAGCTTCAGTCTGAATGAAAGACCAACAAATGGGGGTCTAGAGATACCTGATGCCAAGGCCTGAGACCTTGTCTGGCTAAAAAGGGCACGCATGTGCATAAATTTTAGCCCGCCTATCGGCCATGTACTTGAGTCTTGGCCCCAAATCAACGCAAATCAGCTAAGACGCTACCCTGGTATAGTAACGATGGCAATAAAAATCAAGTTTAATCCTACGTGCATCACAGGCGTTGACAGCCGGCGACTGCAATTCCGAGTGGGTCTGATCCGGCTTTTTCCACTCGTACACGCACTCGAACAATTGCCAGACAAAGGCAAATCGCATTAGCCATAGTGCCCTGTGGCCCAGTGCAACGCGTTGAAATGCAAATTATCCATATCCATAGGGCTGCCTGCCAGATGCTTATAAGTACAAGCACATACAACATTATTAATTGTAATGTCAAATCCGAAGGGCCGCACCCTGTATTCCAATTTTTCCCCCTCTAGACAGTCAGTAAATGTAAAAAAAAAAAAAAAAAAAAAAAACTAGAGCCCGGCTTTCGTTGATGGGGAGATTTGCAGCTTCAAGACCGACCTTCCTTTCGGGATGCGAACAAAAAAAGGGGAGGTCCCCCATAAAATTAAATCACGCTTATCGCAACTGCGGCTTGAATTTTATTTTTACGTGTACACAAACGCGCATATAGTCACAGCTTATGTACAGTGTTGTACAGTAAACCACGAGTACATTAAACCTATGTTTCATTTGGTACAAATCATAAGCTTCTTAAGCTTTTTAATGAAAGTACACTTAGCTAGGGTTGAAATGTAGTTTTTTTTATAGCTTAGCTATCTGAATATTTATTTATAAAACTTATAAAAAATATTAAATTGTTCAAGTTCCTAGTAGATAAGTAAGCGATTAGTTTTGAAACAAGCATACCTGGTTACCTCGACTCTGAGGGCCTGTGTTGCGTTAATGAGTTCACGTACTCGATGCTCCACTGTACCTTAATGTTCGTTGGCTGTTCTGAAAGGGAGTGCCTTGGCAGCTTGCGCCGGCGTCTAGTTTTCAGCTGCAGACGGCAGATTTCACATGCCCAGACACGACTTTCCACGCTTCGACTTTGACAGCATTCCAAGCCACTGTTGTGGTTGTTGTGGCTGTGATGTGGATGTTGGATTCGATGTTGTTGTGCCGGCTTCGTGGAATTTGTGTCAAAAGAATTGTTTTTGTGGCGGCGGCAATTTCGATTCTATTTCTTGGCAAATATTTTTCGAGCGGCTTTAATTGCTGGAGCGAAATGCCTTCACTGCTGACCTTGGCCAGCTAAAAATACCGACTGCACTTTCGCCCTCGTCTCTGCAGCTTCACCAGTACCTCTACTCGTACTCCTCACTCCCACCTCAAGATATCTTTAAATCTGCTCCGGAGCAGCTGGCAGAGCATGAAATTGGCGCTGACAATGGCCAAGACGCCCAACAATTTTTACATAAAGTTCAAGACATTCGAGGCATTGTGGCTCGGCTGGCGTACTTGAACTTATTTTTCTTATTACGGGCACTATTATTGTTATTATTTCTATTTTCGCTCCTGCTGCGAGTGGGTTGCCCCAGTCGAGATTGTTTGCCATTATTTGATGATGGCAGCTATGGTTCTTTGTCTAGCACCATTATATACATTTAAATGTTAATTGCGAATGCAATATACAAAGACCGTAGTAGGCAGTTGCCGCAAGATAATTTGCCATCGGGCAATTTCAACACATTTAGAAGACAGATAATGGGAGTCGCTCATAGAGTCTACTTAGGTTTATTTTCTATGACTGGGGAGGGAATCAACTTTGCCATTTTCCTTGGCCATTGATAATAACCCGATAATGAGCTCATCCGCTGCGGCATGCAACTGCGTGATGCATGAGTTGGGCAACAGATTGTGACATCACAACGTTCCCCACCAATGGAGCGCAAGTGCTCTGCGACCATCGAAGGTATTTATGTATGACCACTGCGATATGTTGTGTTTATTTATTTGCTAACTGCTTTAACTGGCCACTGACCACCAAGCTCTAATCAAGCCAAACCCCATTCATCAAAAGCTTTAATACCCTCACAAGTGGAGGCGTACGATTAAACCAATAACAGCGAGTTAATAAAATGTATTTATAAAATAATATATTTACTCACCCAAGTATTTACTGACTTCCATTGACACTCATTTACTGGGCAAAGCAAACTGGTTTAACTGCCAGCTGGCGTAAAAATCACAAAGAAACGTGTACTTTTTGTACATCTCTGTTTATGGAAAGCTGTTGCGGGTCAAGGTCGTGGTGTAATATTGGAAAAAAAAATACAAAAAGCTTCATAAAAAATGTTTTCTAGCCTTAGGCAACAGTTAGAGCAATTACCTCGGAAAATCTTGGCCAGCCGAGCGCAGAGATTCTTGGAACAGTTGCCCATCTGCAGTCACATTCCGCTGCACAAGCCAGCTGCAGATGATATTCAAAATGATTCTAAAATAATTACCGAAATCCATGATGGCCGTATCTGAGCAAACCAACAGCAACTGAAGAGCAATCAGAGTCAGAGGGAAAAACTAACTACTAAGCTAAGGAGAAAATAAACAACTGGAAAATGCGTCACACTTGGCGGCATTTTGCATTTCCTCGTTGTGCGATTGCATCATGTGACAATTAACATGCCACAAGTGCAAGTTGCAACCGTGCTGTTAAGGCAGCCACTTACAGTCAAAGAAATTTGTGGAAGGCCGCAAGATGCAAGTGCTATTTGCCTTCTTTATAAAAAAATTCAAGGAAAATACTTTTTCTATATTTCGAATCCAAGTTAAGAGCTGAATAATAAATTAATAATTCCTTCGATATCCTTCATATCGAAAGGCAATCTTAGACACGTAGTTTAGAATGCATTTTTGCAAGTGAGTTGGCTGAAACGAAATGCTCCTGTTTTATGGTTAAAGCCTAAGCATAAATTGGGACCTAACTCGGCTTTTCCAACCAATCAACATTAACGTCATGGGCATAAAGATTTTAATAACCGGCAATTAAATGAACTATCCCCCTCATCTATCCACCCATCCATCCATTCGATACGGAATCCCCCGCAGCGAACGGAGGAGCGCTCCATCCAACTGGCCGTGCGTGTGCACAAGACCCTGGAATTGGCGGACGATAAGTTTTATGTGATTACCTGTGGCAAATCGGGCTATGCGCGGTAAGTAGAATCCGAATGCGAATGCTTAACCTGTCTAGACAATTGCACTTAAGTTTGGCTCCGATCTGTTCTGTTTCGGCTACGATGTACAACGCTTTACTAGCTGTGTGTGCTGTAATTTTTGGTCAAGCTTCCGTCAGTCCCAAGTGCTGGCCAATTTCCAGAGACTCGACGGCGGCAAATCAAATGGCAAATTGTGCTTCGATTTGGCGATGCAGGCATGTAGGTGTTGCTCTTAGCCCACCATTTGCCATTGTTCGCATTTCTTTCTGCCTTTTGCGGAACTAGAACTCCAAGGCCATTGAGCTTTGGGCCACACAATTCTTAACGATTTCTTCACTCCATCACCACTTTTGTGCGGGCCAGAAAAAATAAAAGGAGAGAAAGAGAATTATTTCCCCAAAATGGCAGAATAATCAACAAATTTATAGTGCTTACTGGGCAGCAGTTCAATTTACGGTAAACGGTCTTGAGAAGGCCCGATAATCATCTTGAGGTGAACGAAAAACAATTTAATTTACCTTCTCGCCTCGCGGCTCATTTGCATAATGCCAATGACTTTGCTCGACTGCCATTGCGATTGCGACTTACGCAACTCTTTCTCAGCTAAAATTCATTTAAAATCCCCACTGAGATGCTACTAATGCTAATACCATCACAAAAACCTCGGATGGGAAATAAAAATGGCATTAAAAACGGTTTTCCAAAACGTTGCGCTCTGTTAAGTCCGGAAAAAAGCAAAGAAATTGTTAACAGAATTTGTGTGGTAAACGCAAACATTAAAATCGTGCTGGCAGCCGGTGGTACAAGGCGAACAACAAATAGTTTTAGACGTGTGTACACATACATATATTATTGTATCACGGCTTATCTGGCCCACAAAACAACTGTCTATAGCGCAATGACCGGCAATTGCAATTGCAATTGCAATTGCATAATTGCAGAACTTGCAGTTGCAATTGAAGCTTCGCCCAAGCTTTTGGGTCTATTGGCTACGATTTTAATTAGCCATCAGCCGTACGGAGTAATTAAAGAGCCATACACCGTTAAACCCAACCTGCTCGTACAATAAACCTTTATGAAACCACCTATCCCACTACTTTTTCCCCAGCGATGACAACGCCCATGTGGTGCTCAAGTTCCTGGAGAACGATCATAGAGTGCGTGAGACGGTCTACGGTCACGAGTACAAGATCCGCGCCGAGTTCTCCAAGCCAAACGGTGGGTATTCCCAGCCCCTGGGCTTTCGATACTTAGCGCTACTCTCATATTATTACCATCCCCAGATACCTATGGACTGCGTGTGGGCAACTGCTTCGCCTTTGATAAGAAGAACAGGACCCAAAAGCTCACTGACGACAGCGGGTGAGTCCATTTACACCTCGATTATTAAAAAAAATATATTAAAATGCAAAGGTATACAGTAAAAACGAGTAATAAACCAATTAACTCCTGAAATTACATGGAGTAAAACATCAGCAGATCCCAAAGTTAAGATATTTTGTAATATCTTTATAGCATATTATTAAAAAAATAGCAGTTAATAAATACTAACTCCAGTGTAAGTTCATTCCATACTTATGATTTCTATTCTCCCAAAGCTGCCCCTATGATTCGAAGATCATCAGCCGTTTTGTGCCCACAGCAGATGGACGTGCTGCCGAGGCGGTGCTCTCCTCGATGTTCAAATTCCCCGAGGGTAGGACCTGGAATTTTCACCCTATTAGGCCAGATACTAACTTTCTCTGTAATAATTTTAGGATCTGAGGTGCATCTGCAGTGCGATGTGATCCAGTGCTATGGTCGCTGTGTGGAGATCGATGACTGCAACGACGTGGCTCTGGCTGGATTTGGCAAGGGCACCAATGGACCCCGGAAATTTGGTCCAAATGAGGAGGGATCCAGCTTGGCTGGAACCACTGTCTTTGTGCTCGATCCCGCCGAGGCTAGATGTGAGTTTAGCCGTTGAACGTCTGGGTTATTTATGATATTTATTTTATTGTATCTGTGCAGTGATCTCGGGCAATTGCGAGGATGGCATACGACCCAGTTGGCTGCTGTGGCTAACCATCACCCTGGGCGTACTCTTCCTGATTATGTTGCTGATGAACATTTTCCTCTGCACGGCCATGAGCTGCAGTTGCGCCAATACAGAGGTAATAAATCTGACGTTTATAGGTGCACAGAGATAAATAAGAGTTTAATCAGAGTTCATAATATGGTTGAGTACAGGAACCTCTTTTTTTCTGTGCATCCTATGAAATCCCCTAGTTATTCCGCTGTTCTCACCCATTCAAAAACACTTGCAGATCATCGAGAAGGAGCCATCGATTATCGAGGAGTACGATCCGTATCGCAGTTGGCATGGCAGTCAGTACGGATCCCGCTACTCGCTCCATGGCAGGGATGCCCACAAGGGCTACACCAGCGGTGGCTCCACGATACACTCAAATAGGTCTGATAGATATTAAGCTGCCTCCACAAATCAAACAATCAAACAGAAAACACACACCACACACCTCTATTCTACACTTCAAAATGCATCTGATCTGCTCTCGCAAATTATTTTCTGGTTGCTGTGGAGCCACACACACAATACAAAAACAAAAGCATGCCAACAAAGTATCTTGTATCTGCGTATCTCTATGTATCGTATATATATATATATATATATATATCCTGAACCGCAAAGACAAAAAACCAACAATTACAACACAACAGATCACAAAAACAGAACAATCAAAAAAATAGAATGAAAAACCATTTCGTGCCTAGTACTGCAACTGTAATTAACCGATAGTAATTTGCATTTGTATACTGTATCTTTAACTAACTCTCCGCCCCTACATAAAAAAGACGAATGGATAACTAACTGCCAATTTAAAGAGCTGCTAACTAATCTGTCTTGAAGAACCTCTTTGATCCCCAACTTTCTGCAATTTGAAATGTATTGTATTAAATCCAAACTTATCCAACGTACTTCGAAGGTCGATGCCAATCGATAATGATAACGATTATGCAATTGTGCATTCGCGTCCAGGCTCTAGACATTCCACGTTACACGGACAGCGCGCCCATCGGGGACCGCCCAGTAATATATGATCAGATCCCAATCGATACGCGACCATATTGAAAACTAATTGTTTAAGCTAGCTTAAGTGTTTCCAACTCTCCATCTCGAGTTCTGAGTCTCAAATGTACATAACTACGTGAAAATGCTAGCCGACCTGCAAATTTTCCAAATTTTCTCCAAGCCGATGTTGGAGACGAGATGCCGCTGTAAAATACTAAACTAAACGTACTAAAGTTCTATTTGCCTAATTTTAATTCAACCACGTAACATAAGTCATTAGTCTGTCATAAGTGCGAACGAATGTGTATTAGTGAAATGTTTCAACTACTTGTAAAAATAAACAAAGACAGGCCAACAAAATTAATTTAAAGTATAAAGTCTACAATATAGTCTAAAATGTTAAGAAACAAACATTTGGCAAATGCGTTAAACGTACCAGTTGTAATTATTTAAAATGTAATCATTTAATTAATAAAAAATAAAAGGTACAACTTAAGTGTTTTATTAAGTATTGGTATGCGCACAAAATCATGGAGCGATTTTGCTGAGTCCAAGTAACTAATTGAAGAGGACTAAAGAAAAGCGATTTAATAGTTTTGGGAGATCTTCCATTTGCGATTAAAGTATGGTAGGGAGCCTATTTAATTTGTGATGAAAAGATAAAATAGCACGAACTTTTAACGATTTTTTTCGTTTTATTATAATAACCTACATTTATATTTAATTAAATTTGAAATGTTTATAGTTTCAGGTTTTCCATGAAACAAAGTGCATCTCGTATGCTCAGAAGGCCTAAAAGTATGCAATACTTTCTGAGAACTCAGGTAGATTTAAGGTGAGAGTCGCGCACCTAATGAAAGGTGAATCAACTCACATCATTGATTACAATAAATATACAATAGATGATAATCGCACCCATATACAATATAAATTTACTAATAGCTTTGTTTAGATTATTTGATGATTCATCCTGATATTTATTTCCTCTTCATGTAACTTACATCCGGCGCCCACCCCCATTTCATCAAATTCGCCCCTGGTCTCGGCTTATCTTAGTCTCTCTTTTCGCTCTCTCTCCGCGAATTTCGCACTCGTTTTCAGCACTAAGCAGAGAATTTCTGAGAGAGAAATTGAAGAAAACGTAAAGCCATGGCGTTCTTTTCAGTTTCACATTGGCGGTCGTTGAGCATGGACGTGGCCATGTATTTCTGTTTGAGTGTGTGTGAGTGTTAGTGTTTGTGTAAGAAGTTCGGCGGCAACGAAAACGTGAAATAGTGAAGCATTAAGGCACAAAGTGAAGAAAATACTCGCACATAAACCCATGTTAGTGTGTTTGTCTAAGCCCTTCTACCTCTTTTTTTTTGCTACCTGCCAATTTGTTAACTTTATTGTTGCTACCGCTTGCGTGCCGTGAATCAAAGTAACAACAACCGTCACAACAACAACATGCTCAAATAAATGTAAGTGTGTAAGTGACCGTGGAGCGATTTAATAACAGTGCACCGCCAGGAATAGCAACTAAAATCTGTTTTAAAACGCGCGACGAATGAGTTTAAAATCGATTGCAGTTCGCAAAAATTGGTCAACATCACCAGAAGTATAATCAACTCAAATCCAAACAATGCCCTTTAGTTATATACCATGTATTTTATACTGTAGATGTATCATATCCCGTGACTCATCCGATTTGCTTTTGCATATGCAATCTCTACGCAAATTACTTGTGTGACCAAAAGAAAACTATTAATAAGCTGCGTTGAAGATGATAACACAATTGTCAAGCGGAAAATATCATAAATCATGTAGGGAATATTTAATAATTTATTGCTCTAACAATTAGGCTCTCATAAAATAAGTTATGATTAAATACAAATAATTCAATTAGATTGTGCTGCTTACCCCGCACCCCTTCGAATTAAAAGATTAGCAAAATTGTGAATGAAAACGTACAACGAACATATAAAGTATTATTTTCAAGAATTATTTGCTTTATGTTTCATAACATTCGACCACCTACTGCCACTACTTTTTAATGTCGCCTACCCAAAATTTTGCCAGTTCTTCCTACTCGAAACGTCTGCAATGCCAAGAATTTTAATAAAATGCAATGAGTACTCGGTTGAGAATAATTTAAATTTAGCCACGCGCCTTTCTGGCCCACTGACAACTCTCGCCAGCCAAGTGTTCGTCGAAAAAGTCATTAACCTCGGTGATTTGGATTCGAATGTTGTCGTCAGTCGAGAATCAGTGTAACAAATATTGAATGTTATGCTAATGGGAAAGATAATGGTGGCCAGTTCGCAAACATGACCGATATATTTGACTTTATAGGTCAACGATGTTGACGCTGAAATTCTGATCTGCAAATATTGCGACCCTTATAAAAACCCGTATATAAAACCCAGAGAAGAGGTCAGTTATCGCGAAGCCAGCGCATCAAAAAGTTTGCTCAATAAACAATTGTCTGCGACAAAGGAATCAGCAAAATGTCACTGGGTTGATATATAGGGTTGATATGTATCCAAGAAGGGTTCGGCAGGGCAGTACCCTGTATTGAAGAGGAAGAGTAAACCTCTGAACACAGCGTTTTGAAAAAGGCAAAAATGGAAACAATAAATAATGATCCGCCTTTGTTGCTTTAGGCATCAGTAAATTATTTACTGCGATCATTTCCTACAGCTGCGGTCAAGATATTAGCTACAAATGCATTTGAAAACATGAAGAGAACAGTCACGATAAAATATTTTCGCTTAACAATGCTCAAACAAAATGGGTTAACTCTTTATTTTTTTTTTATCGTAAACAACTAATCTTTTGTCCGCATCTGTTTACTTGCTTACTTCGCTTATACTCGTATATATACGATAAATTAGCTTATTTGGTTTATACCTACTATATATACAGTTGAA
The DNA here is from genome assembly GCF_004382195.2 of Drosophila sechellia. NCBI lineage: Eukaryota > Metazoa > Arthropoda > Insecta > Diptera > Drosophilidae > Drosophila > Drosophila sechellia. The sequence continues at coordinate 18,289,822 of NC_045952.1, forward strand.
AGTCTCGGTCCTATCGCATTCTCATTGTTTATCCAGAATTTAAAACGCTCGCGGACATTTGCTATTTCAACAACAAGGGATCACAAGGGAGTGATAAATCAATACTTTAGGAAATCTTATTTAAAATATAGTAAAATAAACCCTTAAAAACTATGAGTTACCTTGACGGTCTAATCAAACTAGTAGTTAGCAAACTACGTCACTTTATTGTTTCTTTGAAGGCTTAAACTCATGAGAGAAATAAATCAAATCGAACACGAGCATACACAGAGAAAAATATATTATTTGTTTTATATTACAATAATTATTATGATCTTAACTTTATTAGGAGGATTGATATTGGAAATATCATGATTGCTATCACATTATTCTATATTATATTGCTGCAATACTAAAATACTATGATTATTATATAATTTGCTATTGTGTATAATTTTACGATCGCTCTGCAAACCTATAGCGATCCCCTCTAGAGTAAACCGACCGATTTATGATGTCATGTTCGCCCCACCAGAAAGGCCGGGATCACATGGCACATGGTCGGAATGGTCTTGGTAATATAATTTGAGCTCGGAGCCGAGTTCGCGGCGTGATTTTAGATCATTAGCTCACCGGTTAGCAGAAATTCTCGCATTTTTCAGTCTCTCTTTTAGGACGGAAATTCATTACTCTATATGTATATGGAGCTAACTAAATGAGCTCATCTTGGCATCATTACATAATGTACTTCCCCGAAGAATTCAATATATAAACGGCATGTGTAACTATGAGCTTGTTTGCTTGGTTAATTGGTATCTAATCGTTGGAAACTGACCCCCAGAGACACCTCTCGAAATCAAATGGAGACCGCTCAAACACTCAAACGCTGACTTTGACATCGCCCACACGCAAAGTTGAGTGTATTTTAGCTCAGCGCGTTTTCAGATACATTTATATACACAGAAGTATCTGAACATGCATCGGGTTTTTTGTGGCATCGGCCATATAAATGGCGGCAATTAGTATAATCAGCCCGAAGCTGTTGCATTTCTGTTAAATGTTAAATGCATTTCAATTGTTTTCCGTGCCGCGAGTTTCCTTCACCGGTTTCGTCGCATGTCTAATTGTGAAAAATATCGATTTTAGAATTTCAAATTGCATTATTGTACTACAGGTTGTTAAAGCTCTGTCTCCGATTCCTCGAACTGCCATGAGTAATTGCTATTTAATTACATAACCCCGTGCTCTATAAAAAAAATTGTATGTTCTATCTGATTTCATTTCAGTTGAAGAGTGGAACTTTCATTTTCGACAAACAACGATGTGTGGGACGCGATAAGACAGTCGGAAAGAAGAACAACAATCTCAGCTATAAAAGAGCACAATAAACAAACTAAATTGGAGGTGGAATTAAAATAGGAGAGAACAATGACAATTACGTACACAGGTGAAGTGGCCACTTGTCGCGGCTTTGGCTGTTTTCTCAAATTGCTGCTCAGGTGAGTGATGTTAAAGACTTATGTACTTCACCCAATATCATCTATATGCTATGGCAGTATAGTGCGAAATTGTTAGCTGCTTTGCTAATTATAGACCATTGACACACTTCGGAGAATTAGATGGGATAATCAGCAGAGCAACACACAAGAGCAGCAAATGCAAATTATATAACTTTCCACTTTCCTTCATATGGCAAACTGCAATTGCCACCCTTACCTCCTCGTCTATATTATGTGTAATCTAGACCCGTGTAGTCATAACTCTGACATCTGTCACGGCTTGTTGTCTGAATTCTAATTTAATAATGTGGGGGTAGAGTTATTTCCCTACGCAGTTCGCCCATTCATGTATTGCTGATATGGTTTGTAATCTATGGGGCTGCCAGTTAAATAGCTGATGATCTAATTAAGCTGCTGTTTATAACGCCCAATAATGGTCAATAACCCATGGTCAATGGGATTCTCCCTTCATGATTCACTGGTCCTCCTATAAAATGCTCTTTTCAAAGTTTCCAAAAAAATAAGCATATAATATTGTTTTTGTATTCAGTAAAGTACCTTTTCTTGGCCGTAAAATATCGTTTGATTGTTCATTATATCACGCTTTATTCGCCTGATAAGCTTTATAAATATCGTCTGAACGTCATGTCAAGCGCACATTTCTGCAGACAATGTTTATATTTCGAGGGCTACAAGTATATTTTATGACGTTTCGTGTGTCAACAACAAGTGGCCAAAATAATTCAGCCCATATCAGCAGGTTAGATTCGCCATGACATATCATCCTCAGACACAGTGCCGCTGGTCAAATACGAATTCGAATATCAAGTGGGGATTCTGGAACGAATCCGTAGCAGAACTTATTATTGCCTGATAAGGTTTAGTTTATGCTGATTAGCTTGACGTGTTCGCTCTATTTTTATAGGCTGATGTGGAAGAATTGCATTGTATAGTAATTACGAATTTAAAGGTTCAATACTAATTTTCCCCCTTTTCAGATGGCGAGGAAGCATTTACAAACTGGTTTGGCTAGATCTTCTGGCCTTCTTGACCATATACTATGCGATCAACATGGTGTATCGCTTTGGACTCAATCCTGCACAAAAAGAGTGAGTTATAAAAAAGCTTGTCCTATTTTAAAGAAGTTTACTAATAATGCACCATCTTTCAGAACCTTTGAGGCCATTGTTCAGTACTGTGATAGTTACAGAGAACTCATACCCCTGTCCTTTGTCCTGGGTTTCTATGTATCGATTGTGATGACCCGTTGGTGGAACCAGTACACCTCCATTCCCTGGCCAGATCCCATCGCCGTGTTTGTCAGCTCGAATGTCCATGGCCAGGATGAGCGAGGACGCATGATGAGACGAACAATAATGCGATATGTGTGCCTTTGCCTGACGATGGTCCTGGCGAATGTGTCGCCCAGGGTGAAGAAGCGTTTCCCCGGCCTCAATAATCTGGTGGAAGCGGGTCTGCTCAATGACAATGAGAAGACCATCATCGAGACCATGAACAAGGCCTTTCCCAGACCTTCGAAGCACTGGCTGCCCATCGTTTGGGCTGCCAGCATTATAACCAGGGCCAGAAAGGAAGGTCGCATTCGTGATGATTTTGCTGTGAAGACCATCATCGATGAGCTGAACAAGTTTCGTGGTCAGTGTGGACTCCTCATCAGCTACGATACCATCAGTGTACCCCTGGTGTACACCCAAGTGGTGACCCTGGCGGTGTATTCGTACTTCCTTACCTGCTGCATGGGTCAGCAATGGACAGATGGCAAGGTGGTGGGCAATACCACATACCTGAACAAGGTGGATCTATACTTTCCTGTCTTTACAACGCTGCAGTTCTTCTTCTACATGGGTTGGCTCAAGGTGGCCGAGTCGCTGATAAATCCATTTGGCGAAGACGATGATGATTTTGAGGTACGCATTCAAAAATTATTTAATAGTTCTGCGAAAAAGAACCAATAAAATGTATTCCTCAGGTCAACTGGATGGTGGATCGCAATCTACAGGTGTCCTACTTGATCGTCGACGAGATGCATCACGACCATCCGGAGCTGCTGAAGGATCAGTACTGGGACGAGGTGTTCCCCAACGAGCTGCCCTACACAATAGCTGCCGAGCGATTCCGGGAGAATCATCCAGAGCCGTCCACTGCCAAGATAGAGGTGCCCAAGAATGCGGCCATGCCATCGACAATGTCGTCCGTTCGCATCGATGAAATGGTTGGTAATGCTAATGGTGATCCCGCTGCGGACGCGAAAGCCCCGAACCCGGTTACGGGTCAAGTTCAAGTTCCGGTTGCGGACTCCGGCGTCCAAACCGTTACTTATGATTTTCCCAAGGGCTCGCTAGATGAGGAGGTTAGAATCAAAACGTTGGCCGCATTCCCTAGCGTTACGAAGCATTGGCACCAGACACTCAATCGGTTAACAATATTCATCATTCCCTCGTCCTACGATCCGATTAAATTGAAAACTAAAACCAAATCAAAATCAAAATTTAAAATTTCTAACCTCTTTTTCTTGTTCAACACGAAGAAACATTGCTTTTGTGGGATCACAAATCGCTCATTGGCATTCTGAATTACAGCGGTGCTTGGTATATATTATAAATAATCTAGATGTACACATTGTGTATTAAAATAAGGAGAAATCACAGTAATGTCCATATTTTAGTTTTAGTTTTAAGTATTTATATTTTGAACTATCGTATCGATTTGGCATCACTTTTACTTTAGAAGTCATATTTTTGTATAAATCGATTGTTTCCAGTCTATCATTCCTCAGTTTATATTCCCATACTTATCTTACTGTGCCTATCTCCAGTCTAACCATAAGTTAAGAATGGTGTTTGTGTCTCTATGCTTTAAGAATGTGAATACTAACTTTTGATTCTAATTGTCTAAAAGATCTGTCCACAGCCTAAGCCTTTAACAGCACTTCGCACGCACGACTTTCAATTGCTTTCTGCTGCACTGACCTTAGAGCACTAAATGGTTTCAAGTAATCCGGGCACAGCGGAACTAAAACAAGCACAATCTATCTACTAACTAGTTAATAAATATATGTCTAACGTGATGCTTTCTATTCCCCAAAACCAGGCTGATGATGCCAGTGGCATTCACTTCTCAGCTGGAAATGGCAAAATGCGCCTTGATTCCTCGCCTTCGCTGGTGAGCGTTTCGGGAACTCTATCACGGGTAAATACGGTGGCGTCGGCCCTCAAGCGTTTCCTGAGCCGCGACGATAGCAGGCCGGGATCGGCCACGCCCAGTCAGGATCAGCCCTACAAATTCCCGGCCAGCGCCAGTTCGGCAAGTTTGTCGGCAGCCGTTGTAGGATCGGCTACATCGGCCGGAAAACCAGCTGGCAGCCTAAGGATTACGCAGCAAGTGATCGAGGAGGTGGACGAACAGGCGACCATAACATCCATGAGAGCCAATGAGCCGCGTCCCAATGTCATGGACATATTCGCACAAACCTCGTCGGGAGCTGGAACCTCTGGACCGCTGCAGCCACCACCGGCCCACTCGGAACCGGTGGACATCCCATCGCGTCCGCCCTCATACAATCGTGCCCAGTCCCAGTACGAACCCAACCTATTCCCACCTGGCGGAGTGGATGCCCTGCTCAGTACTTCGGCTCCTGCGGGCGGCAGTCCCCTGCTGCTGTCCAATGCAGCCACTGCACCCAGTTCACCAGTGGGTGAGAGCTCCAAGTCCCTGTACGATCCTCAGAAGGCCGCCAGCCGAGAGACAGGTGAGTCACTTATCCGTTTCCTATCCCAATCAGCGGATGTGTTAGAGCGCCCAACCGCTTCTTAAACTCATTTTTAACATTTGTGTATCTTCATTTTCAACAAATTCGGGAACTTTTGAAGAGAGGCCCGATGCACCGCAGGTTTTCAGGTGGTTCGTCACGCCCGGTAAAGTTCACATCCATTGGCCCTATTAACTTGTTCGAATATTTTAGCTTGCTCTTCTACGTAATCGTTGCTGGTTTTCCCCTATTACACTCTTATTTTTGTTGAATTGTTTGTTCTTATATTATGATTTATTTATAAAAAATATATAAACAGTCATTTCTTGTCTACTCTAAAATATTTTTAATTGAAACTTATTTAATAACAATAAATAAACTATTACTAATTCTAGCAATTTATTTTTGATTATAATCTGAAAAATTAATCATTATCGCTAATAAGCTTATTGTTTTATAGTAACGATTTTTTAATTATTGAATTTAGTTTTGTATTCAAGCTAACGAACTCACAACAAAACCAAAACTTCCCAAAATATGTATCTTTTCCAAACTGTCTTAAATTTTTCATTTTTAATTTAGTTATCTATTTGAATTTTAAAACAATTGGCATGTGTTTTTTTGAAAGCGATGCCCACTTGTTGAGTACATACCCCAGCTTGGCCCTTTTAAATTAAATAATTTGCGCTATGTTTGACCGCAGAATAGGTTTCTGGTTGGTCAAGTAGGTAGCGATGAACCCGTAACCTCAACTTCATATTGGTACCCACCTAGCATTAGTCCTAGCCATTTCGTAGACGTTGCACGTTGCGAATGATGAATTTAACCATTGCATATACTTTACTGACACTCACCATCTATGTTTCTAGTGGAGAACATTGACCTGCGGTCCTCCACGGATCTCCTGGGCAATGCGGCTGTGCAGCCCGAGTACGAGGGCGATGACTTCGATAAGCTGAAGGCGGAACGCGAGAAGGAGAAACTGATGCGACAGCAGAAGAATCTGGCCAGAACCATTAGCACCGCTCCGGGAATGGAAGCCACGGCTGTGCCGATGGTGCCAATGGTCCCAGTGAACGTGGCGGTGCAGCAGGCACAGCTGCAACCAGTTGCATCCAGTGCCGATCTTCTGGCCGGCGGAGATCAGTTCTCCAATTCGACGATGAAGTCGGAGGACGCCATCAACGGCAGTTGAAGGACACCTAGTATTTTGTTTCGTACACTTACCTAGTTTAAGTCTAGTGCATTATTTAGTTCCCCTTAGCTGCTAAGCTAAATTACCTATACTATATACTAGACGTATATGCCGCTGACACTGGACATACGCAAAAATAACGGACAGTTTAAGAATGCTCATAATGTCTAAAACGAGCTCGAGTGATGATGGACCTAATTAACGCAGTTAATAACACAAATACTAATATCTAAGTAGAAAGTTTTTGAATTTTACAAATATAAGTTATTTTGTAAATTAATGACGATTTGTTTTTAATCATTTAAAAGGGCAAGTTTTGATTGGCTGTAAAATTACACGTTTTCAAAGAAATGAAATCAAAATTTGAAGTATACATAATATAGCATACAAATAAATCTGCGATTCTTTCAACGGAATCTCAAAAATATTCGTACTTTTAGCTGTAGAATTTTATATGTTTAACGGCCGCTAAAAACATACGAAAAGACTTAAATAAAAATAAAATGCCAAATAAAAAACATTCCGTTTTTTGCCGTTAACAGTTTTATTAAATAATTGCTCTGTAGTTCCGGAACCTGTGGTTCGTGAACTGTAACCAATGGAACAGTCCGCAGCCCTGTTTGCTTGTGTAGTTAGCAGCCCTGGTATTTTTGCAAGGCAGGGCTGTTAATCAAAACAAAACGAAAGTATATTTTCGATGTTTTCTGAATATGTCGGATATTCTCGCAGAAACACAAGCCGCAAACAGAGATTCAACAATTTGGCACCAATGGTGTCGCCTGTGCTCCAAGGAGCATCCAACGAACCAAAATGTATTCTTCAGGGAGGCGAAACAAAACTCCTGGGCGAGCACAATGGCCATGACCATTGGCAAGTACTTTTGGGTCGATGTAACTGCTATAAATTTACATATTCCAAACAGAACACTAAGAGCATGCCTTTCAGATCAAAAGGGAGGATGAGCTGAGCAATTTTCTGTGTGCCGAGTGCTTCACATTGATGGACTGCCTCATTGACTTTTCGGAGAGGGTTCGCAAAGTCCAGATCCTTTTCAGCAAATTGCAGATGTTACACTCAAATAATTTGATGGATTATGAGAAAATTCGAGAGGACTGCGGTGTGGCCACCGATGGATGGAAGCATATAATGCTCGGCGCCGTGGAAGAAAGTCTTCCCCAGATTGACGAAGAAATCATCAGCGAGGAACAACCAATGGTCTGCGAAACAGAAACATCCAGTAGAATGAAAAGTGAAATCCTAATGATACCGAATTTTTTGGTGCAAGAAAAATGTCTTCAGGAAAAACAAGACTTTCCCAAAGAGGAAGATGTTATTGAAGAAGAAATGCAAATTTCTGGGGTGGAAGAGGAAATCCTAGAAGAGGTGGAAGATCTTGCCGAGGAAGAGGTTGAAACTGTGGAGGAAGAAGTTGAAACTGTGGAGGAAGAGATTGACACTGTGGGCGAAGTGGTTGAAGCTGTGGAGGAAGAGGTGGAACCCCAAGACGCTACAGATTGCTTAGTGGAGGAAGTGGAGCACATGACGGAGGATCGCTATATCGAGGAGTCGCAGATTATAGAAGAAAGCCAAGTTTCAGATTTCCACTTGGAAACATATGAAATAGTACAACACGATCCGCAAAAGGAACCCGTAGAAACAAAAGACACCGTGGAATCTATGGAATCAAACGAGGATACCCAGGAAGATATCTCCCCAGAGCATGTAACCGATGAGGAGGATGAAATTCCAGAGGAACCAGCCATGTATAAGTGCAATATTTGCAAAAAGCCGTATAAGAAACCCAAAGCCTACAAGCGGCACATGGAGGAGGTTCACAACACTGTGGCCGATGACCTGCCACAGTTGGAGTGCAATCAGTGCAAACTATGTTTTCCAACAGTCGCCCAACTGCATGCCCACCACCGAACCCATGTACGCGCCAAACCAAGGACAGATAACTGCTGTCCACACTGCGAAAAGCGCTTCACCACCGCGGGAACACTGAAGCGACACATAGAAGGCATCCACAACCAAATAAAGCCCTATGTCTGCGACCTTTGCGGCAAGAGCTTCAATTACATTACGGGACTGAAGGATCACAAACTTGTGCACACAGATGAGTGCCCCTTCGAGTGTCCCGTGTGCAAGCGAGGCTTTAAAAACAATGCGAGGTTAAAGGTAGGTTGTCATGTACGCTAATCCACTACAGTACGATTAACTAGTTACCCAATCTTTGGCCAGATCCATTTGGATACGCACAGTGCCGAGATCTACGAGTGCACTGTATGCGGCTTGAAGTTAAAAACCAGACGCACATTTAACAAACACAAATTGGTGCACTCAGATGCACGGCAATTCAAGTGTGAAGTCTGCGGATCGGCGTTCAAGCGAAGTAAGACACTGAAGGCACATCTCATCCTTCACACCGGCATCCGGCCGTATAAGTGCAATTTTTGCGGTAGAGACTTCGCCAATGGCTCAAACTGTCGATCGCACAAACGGCAGGCGCATCCCAAGGAGCTGGCCGAAGAGGAAGCTCGCGGAGTGACACGATCCACACTTCTTCCAATGCTGGACGAACTGACAATTGCGTATGTTACAAAATTAGAGTGTAATCCAGTAGTTTATTGACTATTCCCTTCTATTTTTAACCAGGTCCAAGCTTTTGAAAACACCTGCAGGTCCTTGCAAAGTAAAGGGTAGTAGGGCAAAAGCTGCGCCTAAACGTCAAGATAATGGCAATGAATCTCCAACGAAGGACACCGATGGTGCCATCCTCTACGAGCTGGTCGAGGAGCTTGATTACTCCTAAGTATTTAAATAAACTTTAATAAGATACTCACATGAAACTTGCGATTACAAGGGTCTCTTGGTTTATTCACATTGCTAGTTTAGGTTCTTAAAAGCTAGATTACAAATCGAGAGTTGAGTTTACAATTCTTAAATGCTTCATAGGCAGCAGAAATGGAAAAAACATTTAGCTTAGGCAAAACTAATAGAATACATAAATCACAAGGCAATCAACAAATTTCGAACACCATATTCATAATAAATAACAAAGAATTTAACAACAAGCTAGTGGAACTGCCAGTGCCACCGTACCATAAATCAAATATTTTTCGCAATAGGCTTTGGAATGTACAGATCGATATTCAAGAAGCATAGAACTGCCTTTGGATGCTCCACCCGAAAATGATTGGCCCTATATGTGGCCATCATTTCCAAGTGTGGTAAATATCCAAGGACACACTTAAAAAAGATCACATTTCGGGATGGACAAAATACAATTACGATTTTATAGCTATATGTTTGGTAGGAGTGGTCAATTCGTACCGTTGCGAAGAATTATAAAAGGATTGGGCTAATCTAAGGACAATATTATTTAATTTAACTATGAATGTATAGTTGCATATTTGAGCATTGTTTAAAACACTTTTCTTTTACGAAATAACCAAAGACTATTAAATGGCAAAGTTTGTGCGAATTGGATACGAATTGTCCAAAGATTCAATTCCCATCTTCTTTGCCTAGAAAACCGACCAACTCAGATTTGGGAGTACTACACTATGGACCTACTTTTAGACAAATTGAGCTTATATCATACAGCTAAAATGTACAAATTTCACTACATACATAAAGAGCAAGTAAATTTGCACCCTGCAACCTGATCCGCCTAACTGAATCCCCATCGCAGGCCGAAAAGCAGGAGAGCAGCGGTGATTATGGCCACGGAACGTGATTTCTCACTGCCCGCTCCACAGGCGAGGTTGTCGCGCGGATATTTGTTGAGCGGATCGGGCTCCTCGCCCGGACGACACTGCTTGCCCTGAACAGCAAATTGTGCTCCGCACAGTTCGTGGCAAGGCGGGCACATAATCGTGCCCTTGTGCAGCCATCCATTGGCCGCAATTCGAATGGAAAGCTTCTGCCCGGGAAAGGAGCACTTGTAGCTATAGTTGCCCACCAGGATGTGCAGCCGTCCGTCGAAGCAATCGTACTTGTAGCATCCGCTGCCCCAATGCTGCCACTCACGCGTCTGGTAACAGGATCGCTCCTCCCACATTGACTCGCTGTGATCGAAGCACTTTGCTCCCTCGCCATAGCTCTCCAAGGCGAAGTTCTTCTCAGGCTCTGTAGACGGTTATAAGTGTATATTAGTTACACATCCATTTAAGTATGTACAGTTTGGTAGTCTTACTGGGATTATTCTCTGTAAAGCGACAATGAGATCCTCGCACTATCACGTTCTTGCTGCGCCAGGTAAACTCCTGAATGTAGGGACAGTGATCCGCCAGCGAAACCGAACCGCCGTAGAACCCCTCCTCGCCGTCCTTCACATGATTTAGGCTATCGAAGTTTTGGTAGCCTTTGGGCAGCTCAAAATCATGGCGGATAAGATTGCAAAGGGCCACAGAGTTGCGATCATCTGTGCATTCGGTTTGGAGAGGATCCTGCTTGACCTTCGAGCAGAAGGGATGTATAGAGCGACCCCTTTTACAAATGAAATATATATAATAAGTAATGGATCACATATTTTGCCAAAGAATCCTATTACCTAGCATGGTTGTACTGTATCCAATCCTTGCAACTACGCATGGCAAACGCACATCCCATTCCCTTGCCCCAGGTCAGCGGCGTTGCCATGGAGTAGTTGGCCCGATACCAGCCGGAGTCCTCCATCAATGCAAGGGTGATGCGCGAGAAGACCGGCGACTGTGTGTGCGTGCCAGTCATGGCCTCATTTTCCAGGATGCGCTTTTCCCAGTGGGTCAGGGCGGTACCTTCGCCACCCTGATCCTCCAGCTCGGCGCCCTCCAACTTATTGCAGTTAAAGTGGGCGCGCACCTCGGCAATAACGCGAGGCGTGACCATCATGTCCACTACCTTGTTAACATGGCCACCACGCACAGACCAGTTCTCTCGCACCACCTTGCGAATGGTCTCGTTGCTCCACTGATGGATCTGCAATCTGAAAATGGACTTTACGGATTAGACGGGAATTTGTAACAAGACAATTGTCTCACTTTTCATTCAGGTACGGCTTGCCAGTGTCTAATTTTCGGGGCGTTCGTGGTTTTCCCTCATCGTCCCTGAAGAAAGCGTACAAGCTCACGGAGAATCCCAGTGCGTGCAGAATCTCGTGCTTTACGGTGGAGATCAGTGTCTGCAGTTCCTGCGGCTTTGTGCTAATGCTCTCCGGACAGAGATTCGCATGACCGGCGATTGGACGATCCAGAGCCGCTTCCTGTTGACAATGGGCCGCATAGGCCACGGTTAGACCCTTGAAACAACGCTGCGTCTGCCTGGCGGACACGTAGAACACAAAGTCCGCATTCTCGATGCCTTCGCCCGGCTGTGTGTTACTATCGATTCTACAATTCTGACCCGTAGCATTGCACACCCGACAGACCTGCAAAAATACAATTATAATTATAATGGACAAGTGTAAAAAATGTTGTGGTAATAAGCCAAGACATAAAAATCTCCAGAAAATAAATAAATTTCTGCTTTTAAGAAAATACAGAAGGCACGCTAATTATTTGTATAAATGCTGCTTATATAATCACATATTTTGTTGAAATGTTTACAACCCGACAACAGACATGGAATTTAGCAAAGGGCGTGTTGTAAGCTACCAACTACATATTTAAGTGACCCACGATCAAAGCTGCAAGTGCTCATGAGTGGCTTAAACCAGTTTTCAATTTTACCAGTTTAAATTTGGTTCAAGCCAAGGTCATTCTTTAAAATAAGTCATTTCGAGCTGAGCCAGGCGTGGCTAATTTTCAACTAGAACTTTCTTGAGCTGCACTTGAGTGGGTAGCTTTGTTGGGATTCCGTGGATTACTTACATCCAAGTGCGCATCGGGCACCTGAACCTCGCCGCACATCGTCGTCGCCTTGCAATGGTCGATGCAGTGGGTGTGTCCGTTTTTCACGTACACCTGGGTGCTGTCGCATTTCCTGAAAATTAATATTAATATTTTATACAGTTTTGCGGTTTTCTTGAAAACAGTCGTCCAACGTACCTATTGAGGCGGATAACGCCCTTGGTCTCTCGCACCATCAGGGCCTGTTCCCAGAACTGCACGGCTTCCGGGAGCACGGTGTCCTGGTGGGGATTAAAAGGTATTCAGTATTGCACGTCGTGGCCGGTGTGGCCCAGGAAAGCCAGAAATGTCAACTCACATTTATCAAATTAAATTTCTCTTCTTCCAGCCTGGCAGGAGGCAAGTGAAAAAGCATGAAACAACAAGAAAATAGTTTTGTTTATGAAATTCTGCAGATAAAGGGGTCGCACAAAGGCGTGGGTGTCGTTTCCTATTTCCTGTAGGGATTCTGTGAAATCTGAGAAGCCAATTTGCCATTCTCGACACATAAAAGCCTTGACAACCAATTTATTTGATGCCTTTGTTATCGCCATTAAAGCTTATTACTGAACTTGCATAGGTCTAAGAACATTTCCATCTTACAAAGGAGATTACAATATATTACACAGTTTTCACCGCAAGTTGATGATGATGATGGATTGCTCTACATATTTAAAATCTGTCGTAAATTGACCTGACTTTTCCGATTAATAAGTAATCAATCCAATCAGAATCGCTACAGGACCGGATAATCGGATTAAAATATGGCAGTTATATTAAGCTTGAAATCGTTTTAAGCTTCAATTGAGCATGAAATCAATTAGTAATTGTAAATTCCTCGACGAAAGCACTTTTACACGAAGGTCGTCGCTTATTCGCTGTCAACTTTTTGATACTTGCACTCATGCCGGGTAATTGTGTACCTGTTAGCACCTGTTTGAGTCACTTATTCACGACTAAATTATTCATTGAATCGAACGCGAGACCCGAAATTAAAGCCAAGTCGAGTCAACTCAACTCAACTCTCCGCTTTCCTGTTGACCTTGTCCGCTGCCAATATACGCCAATCGATCGTTCGGATCGAAGCGAGCTAACTGTCAGCCAATCTGGCCAGCTAAAGTGGCCAACAGCCAGAGGAGACACCTCGGCCCACTGCGTGGATTTGGACAAATTGCGCACACACATGGTCAACCGATTTGGGCCTGAACTCAGGCAGTATAGTTATGGTATAGTAGTAGTTTGGTTACCCAACCCGGTGCGGCGGTAACGGTGCATGGCCAAAGCAATACGGTCCGGAAAGTGAGTTATTTACTCGGTTTTGTTAACTTGACATTCGGCCAAGTCAAATTGTAAACTGTTTTTTCTGTCTGCTTGGCTGGCTGCCATTAAAGTGCAATTAAAGCCAATTTTCAGAGCTGGAGCGCAGACTTACACTGCGAAAAACTCGATTCTTTGGCGGGGTAAGATTGCAATGCATTTAAAGTTTATACGAAAATTTCCCCACACAATTTAATGACTTATTCAATTGATTGTTGAGCTTTTCTGTTACTTAAGAACGGCTCGAAATAGGTATAATTTATAGTTATTTTTCTGAGTGTAACCGACACTCACCTGTAGACGGATTCGTCGTAGACGAGCAGAATTCGCAGTGGCTGCTCGGCTGCCACGCTGCGCCGGCGGACGCTATGCCTCGCTGGATCTCCGGCGGAGTCATCTTCGCTATCAGCCAGTTGGATGCGCACGCCATGGACGACCTATAAAACGAGAGAGAGAAAAAAAGTTAGATGGATGGATGATGAGACCGATAGCAGAAAGGGAGAGCAGACCGCGAGCAGCTGAGATGAAATCAAGAAATCAGTCAGCGGAGCTTAAACGAAAGCGAAATTTTCGTTGTTAACTATTAAATGACGACATGTAGTCAGACAAAGGCCACACAAAAAGGCAGCTCCGCGGCGGTAATTGGTCTGCGCAAATTGCAGGGAAATTAATTTTAAATTGCCCGCCAAAATGTCGAACGATTGGCACATCGAAATGTCAATGATTTGCGGGGCTGCGGCTGATTATATTATATTGTTTTGGCTATTTCGTTTTAGGTTTTATCTGGCCATTGTTTCGTTTCGTTGCCATTATTATGGCAGTCGCATTGTGCAATCTGTGCCAATTATTAGGAATAAATTAGATGTCTTCGTTGAATATGCATGGCGGCCCCTTGATCCACAGATAATCGGCTGCCAGACAGACAAAGCACTTGACACTCTCATCATCAGTATAGATTGTCACCGACATTTTATCTCGGAGATTCGCCTGAGTGCGGCTAAAAATATGCTCATCAAATATGTACACATGCATTACGGATGTCTGGCTGTCTTTCCGTCCGGAAAGCGGCCTTAAAAGGTTCTGTCCGCCCAAGAAGTCTGCGGCGAGCGGGGGGATTCGGCAAGCAAAAGTATCTTTTCCATTCATCACAGGCTAACTGAAAAGCCAGGCTGAGTAAAAGCCATTTTCATTGACAGTGGCAATTGAAAATTACGCCTAATAAAGCTAATTTGCACACAAGAAATGTAGCTGAGCTGCCTTCATTAACGGAGCACCATATGTCCCCCAGCGTGGGAAGTGATTTCCTAGGTGTTCTCAGTGCCCAAGTGCGGATTGTAACCGCCGATAAATGGCAAAGTTAGACACCTGCACGAATACGAACACGAATCCGAAGAAAAAACATTCCTATTTACCCAACTACCATCCAAGAACAACAATAGTTGTGAGGCAATCGCGATCTGACAAAAGAGTTTGGCATTGAAATGAGCTGAACAAACAGCGCTGTGGTTGTGATGAAGTGCTGGGGGGATTGGACCAATCCCGGTGATTTATCTCGCACTCATCAAAGCCATCGGAGGAGCACTAATGACTGCAGATCAGCCGCCAACGTGACAATATCTGCCTGTCATTGTTTCTTCAATTCTTCAATCATCATTGTTTACAAATAAGATTGATTACAAATTATTCACCTTTACTCAGATAATAATAGTTATAAGGGTTAACATAACTCAGAAATAAGTTTTGTATTTGAATAGGTTGCATGAACAAACTACTATATAATTCCAAAACTCAACCCCCACCAGGCACGCCCTGCAAAAGTCATGTGTTAAGATAAGTAAAGTAACCATAAGCCACCTAATAATAATAATAAACGTGACAAAGACCCTCGAAAAAAATAAACAACCAGTACGATGTATGATGTACGATCTTCACATTGATCGTGCCCAGCTGGGGAGCATTATCCCCCCAAAAAGCTGCTAAGTTGCTGCGGTCGAGTGCATTGAAAAAGCATTTTTGAAAAAACCGCACAAATTAAAAATCATCTGCGAAACGTTTGGCAGGTGAAAGATGATGACGCACAATACCATTTGGATGGGCAGCTCGATGAGTTTGATGTCATTAATGGTTAGTGAAATCACACGGTGGGATTCCAAGTTATAGGAGTGTCAATATCTGAACGGCATTAACGCAATCCGAATGAATTGTGCATGTGAGCAGCGAACGATGAAAGTACAGCAGAAATGAACACGATGTTATGTTTTCCATACCTAAAGCATTAAATCATTAGTGGCAAAATAAATTTTAATCGATATTTAATTAGTTACCAAAATATTATTCCCAATACAAACAAGATTAAATAAGAAACAAGAAAGAATACTATAGTCGACTATCAGATACCCCTTACTCGGCTAGTGGAAATGCAAACGCAACATTTTATCATTTATCTGGGATAAATTTTTTTTAAATTGTTCCAAAAGTGTACCGTTAGAAATTGCCAAAAACAAACAAGAAAACGAAGAAAAATCTAAATATTTTTCAAAAGTGTGAGTGGGCGTTTTCAATTTTTAGAAATATTGATTAAAATTTCCGGACAAATAATTAAAAGATCAAATCAGACGAATGTCATCAATGGTAATTACAAATGTATTAACAAAACTGATTTATTACTATTATAGATTTCGAAACGAACAGCTCACAGTATTAGACAGCAAAATGTTCAAAGTTCAAGTTGCTTACTTCTGTATATTTTGTTTTAATAACTTTGGTGTCATACCTGTTAGTAAGATACCATATATCCTGGAGTATTGGATTAAAATATAGTTATCTCCAAGGTACATGGATCGTACAAGTTCAATTCCCTCAACTGCGAAGTTTTTGCTAAGGAAGTGGGAAAACTGAAGCTGTGCCAAATTAAGGCGATTGATAGGATGCACAACATGATCAACATTGAAGCCATTTTGTATAAAACCATAACTGAGGTAATGGTGATATCGGAAAACATTTTCCTATGACCAAAACTAATTTTTTTCGGAAGGGTGAAGTCCATTTCAAAATAGTTAAACGCGAGAGTGGCGGTTGGCATCCTTTTTTCTACGACATACGAATGGACGTTTGCCAATTCTTTAAGAATCGCAGGAGATTCTTCATTTCCAATTTAATATATTCGTTTATAAAGCCATACACAAATGTTAATCACACATGTCCGTATATGGTAAGAAAATTTTGGAATTTAATTTGCATTTTGCAATTGTAAAAACATTTCGAACATATATCAACAGAAGGGCACAGAGCTGCGACTGTGGAATTGGTCTCCTGATGAAGATGCGGTCTTAGCCAAATTCCCAGTTGACCACGGCACATATGGCCTACACACAACTTGGTATGTCAACAAAGCGATGACATTAAAAATAAATGGATCTGTAATGTTTTTTAGGTAACATTGCATATGAGTTTCAGAACGATGATAAAAGATTACATAATTGAACTGGAAGTATTCCTTAAAAGGATGATATGATAATATGTTTATTACCATATTTTTCGCCACACTTTCCAATCACAGTTGCTTATTCAATCGGTGATAAGACGTAATGCCCAACCCGCTTGCATACTGACACACATTTGAGTGGCAAACAAATTTTTTTCTTTGGTTTGTGGGCCACATTCGAGCGTGTCCAGCTTTTGGCCATGCGACTCACGTTTAAGGCAGAAATGGTAACAATTCAAACAGAAAATACAAAAAAAGAAGAAAAAAAACGACGGCCGGCAAAGAAAAGCAAAGAGAAATGCGTTCGTTTTGGCCACAGTTGGCTGCGCATGCGCCCGCCTGATTACCTCCCGTATTTACTTTTAAAGCCAAACAAATAAGAGGCGGCTAAAAGAGCCGTCATAAATGGCCAACTGCAAGCCACGCACGTTTGCTTTGGGCGATTCGAGGCGGGGGTATTTGTGGCGAGGATTGGGATTACGACGAAGCGCCAACGCGGTTTGTCCAGTTGCGCATGCTAATTTGGGCGCGGGAATCGATCATCGATGGTGGTGCTGGTTGGGTAATTATTTACGACTGTCTCTGGCTCGGAGGCAGTTGCTCCGAACGCCAATCGGCAACCAATCCGTAACTGACAACATTTCTGCCTCTTCATCTCGCCCATTTACACTCTCTTCCGCACAACATTGTTGCAGAGAAAGAAAATGGTTTTTCGATTAGGAAAAACCGAATTGTTTTGGATATGTCAAATGTTTGCAAGTACAGCATAAGCAATTATTTTTTTTACCAATTTAAACTCCTTTTCTTAATGCAGCTATCAGTAAAACATGATCTTAACCATATGTGCAGACAAATTTATTCACTGATTATAAATATTCATGCTGCTGTTGATTCAAAGCAACAATAAAATTAGCATAAACGCCGTAATATGTTGATACTAACTAATATAATCAGCTTTGTTCCCGTTTTTAATAACCTAATTTTAGGACGGCGATTTTGAGAAGGAGATAAAGTAAATGGTGTTTAAATATTCAATGGAAATAGCAAAAAACTAACTTTCTTGCACACATTTTCGCCGAGTGTAATTTTCCGCCGACTGTCACCTGCGTTCAACGCTCGCTCAAGTTCGGCAGATCAATCGAAATCGCGCCTTTCAGTCGAGCGTTTGTGTATGGGCTTTCACTTTCGTTTGGCCAGCACTCTCACTCTTGGATTCTCTGGAGCAGTTTCGCCGTTCGCTGCTCAGCTTACCAATATTTTAATATTATTTGAGCCGGGTTTTGCCGATGGCCAAAGCTTTGCCTGACTCATCTGTTCGCCGTCTGTCTGATTATTATTAGTTTTACTCAATTCGTTCGTTACCTCACCAGTTTGACCGCAAAAAGAAGCAAGCTGTGTGTTACTTAATTGAAACTATGAACTGCAGCTAATCTAAGGCACTTTAGCACCAGCAGATCAGCCGCTAGTCAAGTGGCACAATTTACGCCGCTGCTCAAACAAATTGGGATGATAGGGCAGTCAATTGAATAATTGCATTAACTGGCACTGAAAAGTTCCATGAATGCGCTGCTTGCTTTCGAAATGAATATTAAGTGCAAAAATTCCAACAACTGAATGTGTGTATCTGTGCAGTTGATTATTTCAATCAGTATTGAAATAAAATATAAAAATCCCCTGCAAATAAATGTCTCGCATGCAGCAGCAAAAAACCGTGAAATCATTCAGATTAATAACATTCATTTTTCTTACCTTGCTGCAATGCAATAAATTCAACAATTAAGATCATCTCTTAATTATTTAAATTTCTTGACAGTTCATGCAAGGTTAAATAAACCATTGACTTCCCAAAATAAAAATGTAGTAAAACAAGATGAAATTAATGTTTCTTTGGTGAAAGGAAAACAATACCGCAATGCATCAAATTAAATGTTGCATAAAATGGCTGTTTGTCTCTAATTATAAGAAACCCATTAAAAATAAATGCAAGAGTAAATTTATTTCCTATTAATACCACAGCACACTTGTGAAATTCACAGAATTTATTAATTGTTTGAAACTAATATCCTGAAAGCCATCATATCGATTGAAACACTTTAGAAAGCATTTCCTAGAATAAATTAGCACAAGCAAATTAAATTCATGCCCTGATCTGCCGCTGCAAATTCGCAATCAGTAAGACAAAGCCTAATTAGTATGTGATTCAACGAAGAACACGTTCTCCGTTGAAATCGAGAAACAGCACGTTGGATTGCACAAGTGCAGAGTGATTGGTAACGAAAATTCATGCATACATATACCTTCTCTTTGCAATTTGTCCCAAAATGCGGGGTCTTAAAGGGCTTAAAGGACCGACTCCACGCACATGAAACTCTTCACTTGTTTGTTCGCCGACAGATGGCGTTGTTGTGTTTCAAAACAGTTTCGCTTAAAGGCCATGAGGAGCGCGTCATCGCCATGAATATTCAACGGCCATTTGGCCAACTGCGTTTGGCTTAAGATAAACGTGTTTTTCGCCCAGCCTCTGTGAGTTCGAGATCTTTGCTAGCCCGTCCATTTGCCATTACTATGGCAACTATGTTGCTAATATTAGCTTCTGTTCGCAGCATTTTAATTAAATATGAACAAATATATGGCAAGTGCAGTTGCTGTCATTATGATAAAGTTTGTTTTTCACTTTCTATACATAACTTTTACAACTTGCCACAAAAACACGCATGCATGTAACTTTAATGGCTTTTTCACAAATTCGAGAAATGCAGGCATGCATTAAAACGAAACATGAGCATAAAACTAAAGTTTTACAATGTTCCGCAACGAGAAATGTGAATTGTTGAAGTTTTAGGGGGAATTTTGTAGTTAACTCATTTGTCGAAAAAGCAAAGGGATTTTTACTGCTCTATACATATATCAATTGTGTTGCACTATAATCGCAAAAGAGATGCAACTTTATATTGGCAGGCTATGCAAATTTGTATCTGATCAATTTCTCATTTTTATGCATTATGCAGTTGACAGGAATCCCTCCACTTGCTGCAACTGAAGCTGCAGGACTCCTAATTGGCCAATTACACTAGCAAGTCGATGAATAGCACTCTGCCAAGTCAACCAGCACTATTTTCCCGGGAAGACCTGAGAATCCGTAATCGATTTCCTTTTCTATCTTGCAACTTCTCGTCGAGAAGGACGCTTCAAACTTTGTTGAATAACTTCTTGTTGGTTGCTGTCCGGATCGTTTTGTTGCATCGTAAACTTGCTTGTTTAAAGTTCGCTTTCGACAAGTTGATAAATATTTAATCGTGATGGGGCTGACGCAGAAATGCAGAAGTATAGTATATATAGTATGGATAGACTGCTATCCACTTAATATGTAAATGGAAATACATACATACGTACATGCAGATGCTTGCAACACACATTGTCGATATGAATGCATTTGCATTCGTGTTTATAGCACCTTTTTTGATTGTACTGATTAAGTTCTATTCAGTTTAGCTCGTGATAAATAAAGCTTTTTATCCTGAACGGAGATTCGCTGCAGCTCAGTTTGGTAAGCCAAAAGATAATTTATGCTGACAGTTTTTCGGAAGTTAAGTGTGCTTTTATAGGATTAGAAGGTCAGTACAGTCCGCGACATCGCTGACAGGCGGGCACGCACGCTGGCAACGTGACAAATGATTCAATTTGGCGAATTTTACACATTGCTGCAGTTGCCGACAGTCGCGTTCTTCAATTTATATAAGACTAATTAGAATCGAGTGCTTCGGTTTCAACTGGACCGGTATTTAATTGGATGGCCGTGCCATACGGATATGTATGTACATATATTTGTATATATATGTCTTTATCCTCCTCCGCAAACACTGCTCCTGTCAGGATGATTTTCAGTGTCCAGACAGCAGGACATTCCGTGCGCAGAGAGACACATAATCTGGACGACGGTTTTTTGCATTTACAACAGTTTAAGTTACAGATAATTCAATTAATTACACGCTGGGCGACCTCGACAGCATCGTTAACCGTCGACAGTCGCTGAATTAATTCATTTCCCTGCCATTCCAGTTCACTTTTACTGGCTCGAAAACAAAGTAGTTACTCGCTAATTAAAACTTTTGCGTTCGTACAGATTTTTTATATATTTTTACCGAATGGAAAAGTTTTGTGTCCCCTGGTGAGTTTGAAAATATGCATCCTGTCAAACTTTACAAAAATCTGATGTATCTTTTGTGCAAACCATACTATATATGCTTTATTCCTGCCACATCATATTCAGCTGCGTATTAATTTCGATCTCCACAACTGCATATGTTTGGAAAGTTATAAAACACCTGGGGAAATGCATATTTCCCAGAATATTTTAAGTTCGATTATACTGCAGTTGCAACGCAGGACAGACTGTACCCGCCTCGATACAGTAATCATGTAAATTCCCCCTTTTTGCGCAATTGAAGGCGACCTTTATTTATGGCGACGCGCCAATTAAAACGCCGTTGATTGGAAAGCAGTAAAGTGCAAGCGAAAAACTTCCAAAGATACAAAAACAAAAGCCCGGCGGAATCCAGATCCCAAGCAATAAGTTGGCGGACAGAGTCTGACATTAAACCCTAACTAGATCACTGGATGTGGATGTGGATGTGGTGCAGGTGGAGGCGGTTTGGTAACCACGATGGTGGGTTACACGTTAATATGCAGCACCACCACCTGACTGACAAACTAAACCACATTGCATTGACTGACTACTGAATCTCGAATCTCGAATGCGCATATTATTATCCAGCGGAATTAGTCAATAAGCTGTGGTTGCCACCAACCATCGCTAGATGTTTATTGTTTCAGTTTCTGCCTCTGTTTCTATGGCAGAATTATGAGAATGGCAATTTCAGGGCTCCTCTTAAATCGGCACTAATTAGGCCTGTCTCTTCCATGCCAGAGCCCAATCAATTATAAATTTTCCGCGAGCACAGTATGCACCAATTAGGAACTTGGCCTAATGAGCACGAAGGACAATCTGCCCAAATGGCCGAAGCAGAAACAAACAAGAAATTCGAGCATCGAAATTTACTGGTAAATTTCCGAAATTGCTATTTAAACTTTTAAGGACTTTTTCTTTACCAAATTACCAAAACATCTACATATCTTGAACTATATCTTGTAATCTAGCTATCTAGCATAAAAATCTTTGATAGTTGCAATATTTATCTTGCTTTTAAAATATTTTAAACAAGACTTTATAATATAGAAAATGTAGTTGGGGCTGTAAATATTTGGCACACGTGTGCGGGTGAACTCTTAAAGACTCCGTGTTCCCAAAATAGCCCTTTCCCGGATATTATTTGTTTTATTTGCGGAGGAAGGGCGGAGCAAGAGAAGGCCAATTCAACCCAATACCATCCAATCCAATCCCTTCATTTTGGAGCCAAACGAACGCAACTCACCTCGTGGGCCTTTGGATGCTGGTGCTGGCAGTTGTGAGCGGTGGCCGAAACGAGGAGCCAAGAGCAGATGCCGACGGCTGCCAGGAATTTGGCCATGTTACCGAGGGGGCGGGGCGGGGGCGAGTTGGCCATGGTGTTTTACTTCGGGGTAGAATATTGCTGTGGATATTATAGAGTACTCAGCATTGTAGCGGTGATCCTTTTCATTGTCAGGATTAGTACGATTTTTGTTTAACTATCACTTGACTTCAACACGCATATCTGCACTTAAAATTCTTTGTTTATTTTCCTCTTTGTTTGCTTATGTTTGCTGCTTTTTCGCCGTTTGCTTTGTCAATTAACTCGCGAAAACCGGCTCGATTCGAATCCCTTTCCTCTCACTCGCACACATAAACAATTCGCACACACACACAAATATACGCACACACAGAGACACTCAATTATTGGGGCCTTTGGACTACTTTTTGTTTTTGTTTTCGGGTGGGTGTGTCCGTGTTCGCCAATCTCAGCCCACGCCAAAAAAAAATGCACAAAACTACAGCAAACTACAAACTGCAGTTAGCCGCAAAGCAGGAACAAACTCGCACTTAAATGTCAAATTCTCATGAACTGTCCGTGCAGCGAGAGCATTCTGTAGGACTCACTGCCATTCCCGACACAGTGGGCACTCAATAAGCGCATTCGCCGAGCCTTTTCATTCAGCAAAACCATAAAAACACTCGCGCTAACGGGGGGCGTTTGGATACCGGCGGGGGTGGTTGGCACGAACAACAAACACAGAAATACGCGAGTCGAATCGTCCGACAACGACGTTAACGTTCGCCAGCCGATTTTGTTTTGAATCGAGTCTCTATCCAAATGCATATATACATGGACACAAAGACAGAGTGGCCATTCAACGAAAACGAAAATCACGGTCTTATGCTTTTCCGAATCTGGTAACACCTTCTTATTAGCGCTAAAATATTCCGCGAAAATAATAAACATCGAGCGTTACGTTGCTTATCTATATTTCAAATCGACTTTATTAAAAATCAACATAACGGCAAAACATGGATAATTCAATGCCAACTGCTAATGCTCACACCAAAAACATAACGAACTGTTACCAGAGATTGGAGTTCAGTGTTGGCTAACGTACAAGTGCATCTAACAGGTTGGCATAAAAAAATAAGGAAAATACCTTTTACGCTTATAAAAGATTAATATATACTTTCAAAAAGATCCGATCTCTAAATTTAATAAAATATAAATTTTCATTAAAATACCATGACTAAAAACTTGTTAATTTGAATCAATTTTTATTTGCCGCCTGAATCTAGTGATGTACGTTTTCATAGAAGAAACGGACGATATATCGAATCAATCGAAGAACGGATGATATCGTTGTAAACATAAATCATTTCCCATCTCTACCGCATGCACGATTTGTGTACAACCGCGAGTTTGATTAATAATATAATATAATTTAAATCTGATACCTTCAAGAAAAAGGCACAAAAATGGAGGAGGTTCTCGAGACGATGCAGCTGGAGAACATGCACTGCGATGTGTGCGAGGGTACGACCTTCCAGGAGCGCGAGGGATTCTACTACTGCGTGGAGTGCGGCACACAGAAAGATCAGATTCGTGCAGTGGACATTACCGCCGAGGATAACTTTGATGATACGGCAGCAGGCCGGTACACAGCCAGGACGATCCGACAGAAGAAGGATACGGAGAAGGAAGATGAGGACGACATCACCTCGTGGGAGTTTTACAATTACGTGCTGCGCGGCTTCCTTCAGGAGCTGCTCAACATGGGCGCCAAGCCGGAGCTTAAGCTGATGACCCTGCAGGTTTGGACGGCTTACTTGGGCAGCATGGAGGTGGCCTTCAGCAAGAGCAACAAGACGGGACTGCCCAAACTTAATGTGCGGGCGCTGCCCATGTGGGTTCATGCATACCCCTAAAATTTCTTATTTTCAAATTCCCAATTCTTTCAGAGATGCCCGCATCATCTACAACCATAAGCCATTGAAGAAAGGCAAGAAGGGCAAGAAGAGCACTCTAACGGGTGACCCAAATGATGAGCGCGCCAAGTTCAGATTGTGGAACAGAACTAAGGTAGTTTATTAGCCGCTGGTAGTCGGTATATAGAATTCGTTAGGGAACAGCAGGGGCAGCAGCAGGAAAAGGGTCCGTTGGTAGTCATTATACATGGGTTTTGCTGTATTTATCTCCTGTACTGGCTTAGAATCTGTAGCGATATGTTGAATAAAAAATAAGCGTTAGGATTAGTTTAACTAATTACTTTCAATGCCTTCTGGAGCTCCGGGCACAGGTTGTCCGTAGGCCAATGCCAGGATGGCCAAGCCGATTATAAACAGACGCATGGACATATGTGCAACGAGTCACTTTACCAAACTGTTGCTGACATGACCACGTTCGTCTTTTATAGCTCCACAAGCTATGTAAGCGACATAGTTACTTGACTCATTAGTGATGTTTACTCAGATGCCAGTCTAACACCTTGCTCCCATTCCATTTGCAGCGGAATCTAGACGCCTCCGGCTACCGCTCGCACGGAGGAGCTTCAGAGTCCGAAGGGGAGCAGAGTCTCCACCTGCAATGGTCAATGCGTGCACGCAAGTCCCTGAAACGCCATATGCCGCTGAAGCACCTGGACAAGCACAGCCGCGACAGCAAGGGTAGTATGTCGTGCCACAGCCTTAGACCGAGGGTCAAGCAGCTGCAAAATTTTGACCGTAACATCTATTGCCTGAATATTATCAAGTTGTATGTGGTGCTGGGCATAGCCCTTAATATGGTGGAGGATGATATACAGCTATCGGACCTGCTGCGCTTCATTGATGAGGAGCACTTGACCAAGCGGTGCATGCTTAACTATCTGCCGGGAAATGTGGCGGCCAAGGGCAAGGCACTGCTCAAAGATATGGAGCTCAGCAAAATCAAAGACAAAGTTACCAACAAGGTGACTATAATCCATCATTTTCTAACGATGGTATTTCTATTAATATATATCTTTACATTCTCCACAGCTTCTGCGTTCAAACATTGCATCTATGTCTCGATTCATAAACTTGTCTGAATATCAAAAACCGAACCTGAACTCCCTAGCGGAGCGCTATATTCTGGAGTTGGCACTGCCACCTCGGCTACTGAAGTACGTGAATAGCCTGCTTGACCTGTATCCGCCCACTTTTTTCAACGCGATGACCGTACACTCGTATCCGCGCTATGAAGCCAGGACTATGGCCTACATCCTCTACGCCATGAAGTTACTCTTCGGCTTGGACGATATCAAGGAGCGAAAAATATCTGAATCGTCTGCTAAAATCAACGAACAACTGCTGGAAGTCGGCGGAGATGAGGCTCCCTTGCTTTTTGTTTTTACCGAGTGGATGGAGTTTGTGGAGATGAGGAAAGTGATTGTTTCGCATTACAACCAAAGTTTTGCCCGTCGCTTCGGGGTAGCCACCCGGACTGGTTGTCAGGTGGACGACATCCTAGCAAAAGAGTGGAAAGAAAAGGAGCAAGGCGAAACCTTCGACTGGATGCAGGGATCTGCGGCAATGAGGCGTCAGCATGAAAACCTTACACACATTATTGAAACGATGCTGAAGGACCATTTTGGCGAGTCCAGCAAAGAAAGTTTGGAGAAGGAGCACATTGAATTCCAGCCCAGCTTGACTCCGGCTCACTCCTACTTCAACAGAATCCTACTCCAAGTATCGCGGTCGGATGGTGCAAAAATGAACATCAAAATTCCAGAAAACATGAAAGTGGATCACACGGCCCGCAACCTGGATCCCTTTGTGCTGGAGACGACCGAACTGTCGCAGTATTTGTCCCAGCATGGCCTTAAACTACGGGTGGAGGAGCTGGCCTGTCAGGAGGACATCCAAAAAGTGGGCATATTCCGGCCAATAACAATAATACGAGGTGATGGTCGAGAATACCGCGCCAACACTGAAATTAAAACCGAGACGTGGATCAACGAGCTTAAGAGGAAGGAGAAACGGCCGGACTTTCGGTTCACACAGCCCATTGGAACCTATGGAGCCCGCTATTTGAAACGTATAACAATGCGCGATGCAAGACGTGTGAAACTTGAGATAAATAATCCCTTTTGGGATGTTACCGAAACGCCCAGCTTTCTTCTCAAACTCAACGATAACGAGATACCACTTGACAGCCTTAGCTCTCTGCAAACCTTCGAGGAAGGGACCATGGATCCATTGAACATCCCTCTAGATCTGCCCCGTCGCAATCTGGAAAAAAATGTGAATCCGGATGCTTCTGATAGAGCATCAGACCAAGTAGCGGGCGATATCAATGATGAGCCGCCAAGCCCTGATACACTGCTGTTGCAAGTGTCCAATTTTGATTGCTGGCTTCTACACGGGTATATGAAAAGAATTCGGAAGCATGACAAGCATGAACTGCGTCAGTTGTTCCCCTGTTCCTTCCGTTGGCTCTTGGAGACCTGTGCCAGCACAATCGGCATAGTCTGGGAGGAGCTCTACGAGGAACTGCTCATCGTGGAAGTGATGTACCATCACAGCATCAGGGACTGGAGCAACCATAGGAACTATCTGTGTATTCAACACAATACTCAAGAGAAGGACATCCGAGCCTTAGCCAGGACGTACAAGGAGTTATGGTAGTATATAAGAAGTATTAGGGTTTTGAGATAACAAACAACGATGCCATGCAGTAAATATAATATTCCTCTTATTGTAATTGTAAGCTGTAGAAATCTGTGAAACCTGTTGAACAATGATTAAGATTCAAATAAATCTGTGGGTTAAGCAGTTACCAAAGTACAATCTTGACACACCCATTAGTCAACAGCTTAAGTCCAGGAAATTATGATTTACACACTTATCGAAAGCAATCAATTCGTTTAACAAAAATATTCGTTGTCTCCCCATACGTTTTCGTATGGCCAAAATGTTAAATTTGCATCCATTTTAGATTCAAACGATCTATTAAGAGGCAGTGCTATCTCCTTGGCCGCGACTGTGTGAGCAAAGGCACATTAACATCAATATCAATAGGCAAATTAGCGTTTATCAGAACAACAACAATCACATTAGCAGCAACAATGCGTGTCGCGGTTTTGTTTACAAAAATCTTCTTCAAAAGAGAGCGCCAGGCCCCACGGTCATACCCAACTGAAGAGAGCAAAAAAAAAAGAGCGTGAGAGTACTTGGGGAAACAGTGGTGCTCACTTGGCTTGTTTTTGGGCAGTTCTACTTATAAAGTTATTATACCAAATCATCAACAATGAAATAAAATTTAAAGGATGTTTAATTGTGATAATTTATATTTAAGTTTAATGTTTTCAAGGCTCTCATAGGAGAGATTTCCTCTGTAATGATATCGTTTAAATGTATAATGTCCAGCTTTGTTCGTGCTTAAAAAATCCGCTGAAGAGGTGATAATGTTATTATTTTTTTCTTTCAATATTTTGATGATCTCACCTATAATTATAGCTATATGTAGCTAGAAAAGAGACCATCTCCGCTGGGGAGCAGTGAGAGTGGGCAAAGAAATCATAGGCGCGCATTCGCACGGCGCGTTTCAGTGCTAATTTTAACGTCGTCGCCGACTGTTTCGCCTTATTGCCTGCCATTGCCCTGCTGCGATTTGAGTTTCCCTATTTTCCACTTTTCCACTGGCCGCGCGCACTGAGTTCGAATTCAATTTAAATTAGTTCCCATTGTGCCTTTGTACGCCTCTTTGCCCGTCCAGCGCAGTGTGATAACCAGAAACTAAAGTGCCCGTGCCCAAGAAGTGCAGTGGAATCGGATGTGTGGACAGGAATTTTAACCGTTGCAACGCGACTTGAAGAGAACCACCGATCTGAAAGTGATGAAAGTGAGGAGGCCACAGAAATAGGAACCAAAAATAAATACAAAATCAGAGTTTAAAAATAGCCGAGTGCATGGCAAATTATGAGATATCTAAAGACTGTCAATTAAAATAGCACTGTGTGTCTGTGATTTGTTGGATATCTTTTGTTTTTTTCAACGGTTTTAGAAGTCTGCTGGTGAGTTGGTTTTCGGTTTTCGAAAATGTTTTCATATGTTTAATATGCGCGCGTGTGGTTACCATTCAAATGCTACGAATATGGAAAGACAGCTGTTTCAATACCGCCGAAAGTATAGTAGTGCTACCATTTTTCAAGAGTTTAGCTGCCTGGCTGTTACGTCAACCTTTTGCGGGGGGGGCGGGGTGTTATGCTATACCATACCATTTGAATCTCTAGTTTTTGTAGGCTAAGCCCCCCGCCACCGCCGCTATAATACCGACCGATCTGGCTGACGTTCTTGGCGGTTTTTGAGGTTAACAACATTTTCAGGCCGCTTTGTTTCGCTGTGAGCCAAACAATAAACAACTATTGACTCGCACTGGCCATGTTTAGCGAGCCGACTTACAAACAATTAATAGCTACTATTTTGTCACTTTCTGACTTTTATGCCAAAATATTTGCCTAAGCTGTTCGCATTAGCAAATCGAACAAATTGCTCAAAGCGAAAAAAAATAAGAAAACAACCATATAGCACGCGCATTTATCTTGATTTCGAATCCATGTGACTAAATCATTATTTGTGGGCTTACAATTTGTTTTCCCAACTGAAGTCTGCCTTAGCCAATTGGGTCCTGTTTTTGCGGATTCTTTATTGGTACAGTGGTCTACCGAACTAGTGGACTAAAGATCAAAAAGATAGTTTTTTTTATTAACCCATTTGATAATCAACACAGATATACTTTGTTTACTTGGTAATACAAAGGTGGTAATAGAATGAAGTCCATAGGGTCAAGAGCTGTTTTTAATGATAGGTAAATCAGCGCCTGGTTCTATAGCAATTTAAGTAAGTAATTTACAGAATATCAACACGTTTTCATGTGATATTGCACTGAAAATTTCTGGAAATTTCATCAGTGAAATGTTTGCTGTTGTACGAACGCCCACTGTATATGAGGAATATAATATGAGATTGGTGTTTGTCAAATGCTAATTAGTTTCATTATATCTGCCAGCCACGAGTGCAGTGGGGTGGAGTTCGGGGGCCGTGAAGTGTATTAATTGGATGAGCCGAAACAGTTTGATAAGCACAATATTGCTTGCCACGGATCTGGTCGGACATATGGTAGTAATCATGTCTGTCCGTCGAAATGTTTATCAATCCCACCCCCCAATCTTACCCCCACCCCCAAAAAGATACAAAAAGTAAGCCACTGGATGTCAAACTGAAAAGACACTTTGATGGACATATTATGGACAGTTCGGCAAGCGGGAGCGTATGAAATGCTAAATATAAACAATGCCAGGTATAACTGTGCCTAACCCCCTCCCACTCCAACCCCATTCATTAAAGGAAAATTAGGAAAAGCAGGCGAGAAGGGTTGACAGATCCGAAAATAATCAAGGCAGCAAAGATTCGGCGGCTGGCGAATTGCGTCTACCTGGTTGGACTTTGGATGATGAGTGTGCCAGGGATTGGGGAAGGGGAATTGGGCTTGGGATCCAAGTGGGTCTCGTGTGGCACGTGTTCAGGTGGCTCTAAAACTGTTGCCACACTTATTTATAGCAGCAGTAAATCCGTGGTTCGTGCAAGCAGAAAAAAAGTATCTCAGTCATAATTAAACTTGCTTTCAGAGATTTTACTCTGAACTTAAATATTCAAAGCGAATATAAATCATTTATTTTATATGATTTTTAGTATCATGTTTGTTTTCAAATTACGGAACAGCGTACGTTTAAACAATTTCATCTTCATTCGAAATGCGTAATGCCAATGTTGTATGTATGAAAATCTGCAAAAAAATTTTGTGTATTTGTCTAATTTTATTTTTGAGTTCCTTTTCGGCGCTTCCGCTGCCTGTCTTTGTCATTTCCCGAAAACAGCAGAATCTCGCCATGATTATTTTCTTGAAAAATGCGCTATTTGTTTGCTATTGTTTTGCTTGGTTGCCGTTTGTGTTTGTTATTCTGCTGCGTTTCGGAGGAAAAGAAAAGCTGGCGCTTGTCCCTGCAACCATTCACATGCCACACACTTTTAATAGACCTTTCATTTCGTTTGTTTATTTTTGCATCTCTAGTGTTCTGTTAGTGTATTCTTAAGCTTCAGTGACAGAACAGTAAATATGGGGTATAATATAAGAAATATATTTCAAAAAAAAAAGTCAATTCAAAGAACTAAATAATTATGTTGCAAATGCATATTATAAGAAATTGTTAAGTGTTACACAAGGCGTATACTTAATATTATTAAAAATGTTGCTTATTAAGGCAATATTTAGTGAAATGGTACTGTTTGTTATTAAACAATAGCTTATTAAGCATAATTTATGTAAAGAGCTGTTGTAACTTTAATACTTTAAAACTCCCTTAAAAGAATGTTTTACAGTACGTATGCGTAATATTTATCAATGATGTCAAAACTATGCTTCAGACCTATTTCTCCATACCATTTCTTGTTGTTCATCTCACTCAGTACCCACTGTACTTCCCATGCCGAAGAAATGGCAAGATTTTTAATTCGCGATTGGCTGCCGCACTCACGTTTCTACGGGTACGCGAGACATTGAAGACGCAGCCCATTAATTGGATTACAATTCTTCGCATTTTGCCAGTGTGGTTTTCTTTTGATTTGTTGTTCCACACGTTGCCGTCTGCTTCTTTCTTCTTGGCCATTAGTCATGCATATGTTGCGACTCTTCAACTTGTTGCGTACACCCGATTTTGCACATATGCCACACGCCCGCCACCTGCCCCCTCCTTCCACTCCCGTATAGCCCATATATATATATATATCTGCATATATCGCTCCTTTAATAAACGTGGTGGAATTTCGCCTTCATATTGTAACCGTATATCCGTAATGCGAAATTGTGTGAAATAAATCGTACACAAAAACTCATGACAAAGTGTAAACAGACGAGGTCATAATAATATAAGTGATACTTTGGGCATGCTCTAGATATTAAATTGATATTAAATGTTTAAATATTAATTTAAATTTTAGAAAAAAGCAAATACTACACGATATATATTTCATTGTCTTGTTACTTTAAACGGTTAAAATAAAATAAAACTTAGGGGGCGAAGTTTTGACGATACAAGAAATAATAAAAGAAATCGATATAACTTATCTAAGAAGTTCGATTTACGTGTTTATTGACTAATTTATTTGCAAAGAAATTTTTAATTGTAAACAATCGGTATCTCATTTGAATAAACCCGCCCTAAGCTTATTTTTTGTACAATTCTTAATGGAAAATTTAATAGAATCTGATCCATTAAATTTTTTTAAATAATTCCAAGTTCATAACAAAAACTATAAACAAGATGGAGCCTCTTTTGAATGCCTGTGGTATTACTTTTGTTTATTTAACGAATTTAATGATTTTTTTACTATTTGTTTTCCTTCTTCATCTGTAAATATTTTTCTGGAATTCTTAGATGGCTTTAGATTGTTTTCGTGTCATGTCCACAATAAGCCACATTAAATATGTTTTTGTCTTTTACAATGTTTTTTGTTCACTGGCCGAAATTTTCCACTCTGACGTTTTCGCGCTGCCTTCAGAGTTCAAAATCAAATATTTGGGCTGGAGATTAGCGAAATTGCCTTTTTTGTGTAATTGTTAATTGGAACGCCAGCCAGCCTCTTGGCATTCGGCTATTAACCGGCCTCAAAAAAAAAAAACGAAATATTCTGAATATTATTTCCCTGCTGATGGAAGCGAAATAAATTGAGTAGAGATCAATAAAAAGAGGATCTACAAAAGCAGACGAGGCCAAAAACGACGGACACACCTCTGAACTGACCAAAAAAAAAAATAAATAAAGAAAAGAAACCTAAAATTTATTAAACACGAAGGCGGCGGAATTTAATTCAAACCGAAAGCAGATGTTTTGTTCTGTTTTGCACGCAGGCGTAATTTCTAAAGTAAACAAATGACAGGAGACGATTCATTTGCACAACCCATTTGTTTGGCAAGAGCGAGGGGGTAGGTGCCGAGGGGTGTGGGGAGGGGACTAGTGATTGTGCGACAGGTGTTAATTGGCCGACAAATTCAAAAACACGCAGCCCGCTCATGCGATCAAGTCGGGGAGATTCATGCAAACATGCATTATACAACCATACAACCGGTGTGTGTGCATCCAACACGCTAATAGATTCGACCGTTCAATTCGCCTGCAGATCATCGCTCGGATCACGTTCGTCTTGGACCAGCCCATTCTCATCCGCGTCCACCGGAAGTCCAGTTCCCAATGGGTCGCTGGGGACGGCAGAGTCCGGTGCTGGAGCCGCCGGACCCACAGATGCAGGCCACGCCCCCGCCGCCCACCCTGCCGCCAAGGACGTTCATGCGGCAGTCGAGCATCACGAAAATCGGAAACATGCTCAACACGGCCATCAACATCAATGGAGCCAAGAAGCCAGCAAGTAAGTCAATGCAGTATCATATTTTTAAGTTTTTCCACATATGTTGGGGTAAAAAAATAGGTCATGGTCACGCGGTAATAAAAATGTTATCAACAAAAATGATGAATTATTGCTTAAATTCCCAAATGTACTCTTCAGATGGTATTTAATTTTACATTGCATCTTGTAATGTAAACTCGTCACCTAAAAGGAATTAGATTATGCTTTGGAAAAGACGATTTTATTTAACAATTCAAAGTGCCCGCCAAATCACCGTTACCAATAACATTGGCGCCAACAGTCTGCTGTTAGTCGCGAGAACTTTGCAACACCAACGCCTCGGTACACTGCCCAACACTGGGCAAATGCAACGCCGTTCGCACAGCGGCAATTCGGTAGCTTGGAACTCTTATTGTAAAGTGCGAAATTTGCAACAAAATTTATACTTCCATTTTGCGTTGGATTTATCGCAATCCGTTAGTCTCTAACCAAGTTAAAACAGCGAGCGGAGCGTGCGGGAGTGGTTCGGCAGCCGTGTAAATAGTGCAAAAGTGCGTGCGATAGCGAAAATCAAGGCGGAATGCCGCTTGTGCAAAAGCAAAAGCCACACTCATTCGCATTCATATTAATATTACGACGCAACGACGAAGCAGTGCAGCAAAAGAGGCGGCAAAAACGGGAAGAAGAGGCAGCGCGCAGAATGTGAATAGGAAACAGAATCAGAAAACAGAAGCTTTTTTTGGACGTCTTATTTTCGGCAACATTTGATTTTTGCCTGAATTTATTGGGTAGTAAAAAAATTGGGAATTGCATGCTTATCCCTTTTTCGATCACGCGGTTTTTACTCGCAGGCGTAAAGTAATAAGGCATCGCCACTATTTAGTGTTCTCGATTTGAAGGTTAGATTTCGCATATATTTTTTGCTCGGAATTCGCGATAAAACAAAGAGACAAAGCAAGCGGCGCAAACGTGTGTCTGCCTCAGTGTGTGTGTGTGTATTTATTTGTATTTCGCATTTGTTTGGCAAAATGCAATAAATAATAATAATTGTGGATTAACTGGCAAATATCTCGTTTTATCGGTGTGAAGTAATTTTTTTTGTATTCGCTCACAACCACCGGCTGCACTCGCTCTCTCCCTTTCGCTCGCTCGCACACACACGCACGCACGCACAGATGCACGTATAAAACGCACGCCAAAATTCTGCCGCTGCGCTGCTGCCGCCGACGTCGTCGTCGCGAACAAAAAAAATAATTTCCCCTACTTTTGCAGTTCTTTCTTCCCCTCTACATGCTTAAGTCGTGCTAATACACAAAAAAATACACAATTAACAAAATAATCAAATGCATAAACAACAACGGAAAACCAAAGTGTAATCAAACGAATTAGTGAAAAGAGCTCAGAAGAAGAAGCGCTCAACTTTTTGAAACTTCAAAATCGGCAGCTACAACAACAACACCACCCCCGTGAGAAAGAGACGGAGCTAGAGAGCGCGAGCGCAGCTCCTTTGGCCTTCTCCTTTTGTTCTTGTTATTTTTGTTGTCGCTCCGTTTTTCGTTGCTTCTAGTGCTGTTGTTGTTGTTTTAGCTGCGGCTGCTTAAAAATCGACGCAAACTGTTCGGTAAAACATGGCCGGTAAGTTTAATTCTTTCCTCTCCCTTGCCGATGCTCATCTCCTTCTCTTCTCCTTCTTCTCTGCTGCTCTTCGCGTTCGTCACTCGCTTTTTGTGTGGGAACTGCCAACTTTTTCTTAATACCCTACAGTAGAGTATTATGGGTTTGGTTGTAGGTTTGTGATTTCGTGGATGTGATCGTTTTGATTTCATTTTCATAATATACTCACTTTTATATAAATAATCGAATTCCTATTTCGAGTTTTCATCGACATAAGTTTATGAACAAGGCCAAATTGCAAGGGTATTTTACTCTATGTTTTGGCATTTCCTCGATCTATTTTTGCTTTTCCGATCATTTTGATGTTGGCATTAAATGCGCCAATAAACAAATTCAGTGAGAAGTAAACAAACTAGTCTCGAACGCATTCGAATAACAACTTTTCCCTATCAACTAGCATTGATCTTTGCACTTGAACGAAACGCCGAAAGCGACGTGAGCGGCATGCAAAAGTCAAATTGACAGGCCCCCGCAGCCCCTAAAATATATTGATTTCGAGCACATGCTCGATACAGAGACACAATTGCCATAATTAAATAATAAACAATTGCACAAAGTGCTGAGAATGCGGCGTTCAAATTGGCTCGGTCAATAGATATAGAGCCCTCGAAACTGGATCGTGTTTTTTTTTTTTTGCCATGTGCAAATTGAGTTAAAGTCGCAATGGACCAAAGGAAACCCCATCCACCACACACCCCCTCTATTTTATTCAATTTCCCCAAGCATATCCCCAGCGACGTGACGTCGCTCAGGTTTATAGACTTTTTTCGTCGCTTCTTTGCGATGTATGCAAAATTATTTGGCAATTTCATATGCAGTCTCTGTGTATCTGCAAGATACGCACAAGTGGACATGGACATCTCCTAATGGCCTGCACGTCTCCAGAAGTTGAACAACACAATGTCGCCGAACAAGACATTACATAAGTTTTGATGTTCTAGTCATGAGAAATGCGGAGATTTCGAGAGGGTTAAGTAAAGAGGGGCAGATTGATGTGTGTCTTAGATTAGATTGGATATGGTAATTGACGGGGGGGTGGTACTGGCGAGGTGCTACAAAGACGAACGTTAAGGCTCTTTTGTGCTCAATTGGCAATGCACACTTGAAGTGCCCAAGAAGCCAAACAAGCTGAGATCATAACTAAACAACCAATCAATTATCGATTAGGTGGGGCCTGTACTATTCAGTTTCTTGCTAGACTTTACAATATAAGCAATAGCTGAAATAGCGAAAATGTTTCAAAGAAGCATCAGAACGTTTGTTTGCCAATTCCCCAAATAACTTGCTCATTAATGATTCCTAACCAATATTCTTAATTGCTCGCTCCGTGGTTCAGCCAGGCATATGAATTATTTCTGTAACGCTTTCCTTTGAGGAAACAACTTATCCAAGGGGCTGCCAAAATAAAAAGGATTTCCCTGCCGGATGTGCCCCGTTCACCGCTCCTCATCCGCTACATACATATTCACCTTGCCTTCTGTGTTTGTCAGTCCAGCAGTCCGTTCCGCCATTCTCTAGGTCGTTCAGTTGTCCCGCCCTATAGACTGAAATATATAGACTGAAAACCGTGATATTGTAGATAGTTAGGTAGATAGTATGGTATAGCAGAGTATAGTAGTGGGGGGATGGAGCGTTAGAGCTTTGGCTTAGCGGCGACATCGCGTGGTTGTGTTAAATAATTGTGTCAATATTTGAGTTTCATTATTTTGTTCCATTTTGCGGGCGCTCATGAAAATCTACTTATCTCGTTATGTACGTTTATATGCGATCTAACGAATAAATAAGCTAGCAAGAGCAATTTTTCTTGTTTTTCCCCATATACTTCCCAGTAAATATGCTCAATTATTTTTTAATTGGTGCCGTAAGAACTAATGAGTTGTTTCGCAATCTTGAGTGGTAATATATTGGCATAGCCAAATTTATAAGATTTTCTTTAAAGCAACCGCATAATTTAGTAGTAGGATTTATTTACTAATTTTCGGACATTACACAATTAAATTGCTCATCGATTCAACACTTTTGTTTTCATTTGTGCATTTACTACGACGACGAGTTCAATGACTCAACATCTCTAAATGGCAGTTTGCTAGGTTTGCGGGGGCGTTTGCGAACCTGCCACATATAATAGGAACTATAAATAGTCGCAGTGCCGCGAGATGTGAGTTATGACTGACTAATTGGACGACTGAGTGCCTTTGATCCTATTACGGTGCGGATACCCTGCACACTCGGAATAAAAACAGTCGGCATAAATATGTACAATTGCTGCGCCTCGTCAATCGCATTGTGACGTCGTCAATGGCAGCAGGAAAATGCCAACAGACTGCCAATAGCCAGCGGATAATGAGGTCACAGCACATGGGACTGGGCTGGGCAAGGGCTGTGCCAAAGAAATCAAACAAACAAAGCCCAATGAATATTTGGGAATGATGAAAAAATTGCCAAAATTCGCACACAGCCCCCAGACATGGGGGCCAAAAACAAAAAGCAAATGGCAGATACAAAACGAAATGGAGTACAGTGGGCATGACAAACATTTTGTGTATTACCTACATGAAGTTTATAATGATGCCGGAGGCATTTTATTAATAGATTATTACTTTTAATACGGGTTTACTTCGAAATTGATTAAAAAAATGAAAATGTCGATAAATAAAGATAAAGTACATCCTGCATACCACTGTCAGTGAGAAGGAAAACTCATTTTCCAAATGAAATGCTCCCATTATGGAATATCAGTGTATAAAGTGGGGTTTTCGAATAAGGAGGACAGCAGCAACGTCATCGTTTACACAACGTACCGCAATCGCTAAAAGTGGCTGTGCAGAGAGAGAATGGCAAAAAAGAAGCGGTGGAAAAGGGGCGTGGTTGTGGTCTAAAAGCAGCTATACAAGGAAACGGAAAGAAGAATATTTGGCCAAGAGATTAAAGGGCTTTAAAGACAGGCAGACCGGCGCGGAAGGCCGAGTATGGCGTCATTAGCAAATATTTGGGCAGGCCCAAGATACGGTCGTCATAGTTGGTTGTCCTTCCGCTTACCATCTATGTATGTTCCTTTGAACATGTATGGGCTCGGGAGCAAATCAAACGTTACACTTGGTTTCATGAGCCGCCAGCCTTCTCAGTTAGTTTTCCAATCGAATTGCCATTCAGTGGATCGAACTCCAGCTGGCCGAAAGTGTCAAATTGAGTACTCATCATTTGGTCCTGCTCTGTCTTTTCAGGTAATGGAGAGGCGTCTTGGTGCTTCTCACAGATTAAAGGCGCCCTAGACGATGATGTCACGGATGCAGACATCATATCCTGCGTGGAATTCAATCACGATGGCGAGCTGCTGGCCACTGGTGACAAGGGCGGTCGCGTCGTCATCTTTCAGGTGAGTAAATACGTTTTTTATGCAATCGTGACATTATTTAACATATCAACAAACTATTGCAGCGTGATCCTGCCTCAAAAGCCGCCAATCCGCGACGCGGCGAATACAATGTCTATTCGACATTCCAATCGCACGAGCCCGAATTCGACTACCTCAAGTCCCTGGAGATTGAGGAGAAGATAAACAAGATCCGGTGGCTGCAACAAAAGAATCCCGTGCACTTTCTGCTCTCGACCAACGACAAGACAGTCAAATTGTGGAAGGTCAGTGAGCGTGACAAGTCGTTCGGCGGCTACAACACGAAGGAGGAGAACGGCCTGATCCGGGATCCACAGAATGTAACGGCCCTCCGAGTGCCATCCGTGAAGCAGATACCACTGCTGGTGGAGGCCTCCCCACGGCGCACCTTCGCCAATGCACACACCTATCACATCAATTCAATAAGCGTTAATTCGGATCAGGAGACCTTCTTGTCGGCCGACGACTTGCGGATCAATCTGTGGCACTTGGAGGTGGTCAACCAGAGCTACAACATTGTCGACATCAAGCCAACCAACATGGAGGAGCTAACAGAGGTGATCACGGCGGCCGAATTCCATCCGACCGAGTGCAATGTGTTTGTCTACTCGAGCTCTAAGGGCACAATACGATTATGTGATATGCGTTCGGCGGCGCTATGCGACCGGCACAGCAAACAGTTCGAGGAGCCCGAGAATCCAACGAATCGCAGCTTTTTCAGCGAAATAATCAGCTCCATCAGCGATGTGAAGCTAAGCAACTCGGGTCGCTACATGATCTCCAGGGATTACTTGAGCATCAAAGTGTGGGATCTGCACATGGAAACAAAGCCCATTGAGACTTATCCGGTTAGTTATTACCTAATATAATCTGTTTCTCGAAGGTAGAGGTATCTGCAGAAGTTTTGAAGCACATCTAATTTCAGCTGAGAGTCATACTAATTTCATCGTTTATTTTTTACAGGTTCATGAATACCTGCGCGCCAAGCTGTGCTCGCTGTACGAGAATGACTGCATCTTCGACAAGTTCGAGTGCTGTTGGAACGGCAAGGACAGCTCAATAATGACCGGAAGCTACAACAACTTCTTCCGCGTCTTCGACCGCAACTCGAAAAAGGATGTGACGCTAGAGGCGTCCAGAGACATCATCAAACCGAAAACGGTGCTTAAGCCACGGAAAGTTTGCACTGGCGGCAAACGGAAGAAGGATGAGATCAGCGTGGACTGTCTAGATTTCAACAAGAAGATCCTGCACACCGCCTGGCACCCCGAAGAAAATATCATCGCCGTGGCTGCGACCAATAACCTATTCATATTTCAGGATAAATTTTAGCCAACACTCCTCACAAGAACCACACCATACGCCACAATCACACAAGCAACTATATCTACAGAAACACCAAGAACTACGATCACGCCTCATCCTTATGTTAAATTAATCGGTTTGTTCCAAGATAGTTTTCAAATTTCACTTGCAATCAAATTGTTTGCCTAAAACCATTACCTCAGGCCACCCTTATCC
This sequence comes from Drosophila sechellia, assembly GCF_004382195.2. Taxonomy (NCBI): domain Eukaryota; kingdom Metazoa; phylum Arthropoda; class Insecta; order Diptera; family Drosophilidae; genus Drosophila; species Drosophila sechellia. The sequence goes on from NC_045952.1 coordinate 18,329,401, forward strand.
CCATCTTGTTCTCCTTCCCGCCCTCCAAAAAAAAACCAACCTTACATCATACATAATGCCATAGCAAAAGCTTTGTATAACGAGAAACAATACCAGAAACTTAAGAGATGGAAACAAATTTTTATACATTACATTTATAAATAGTGAAGCGTATATTTGATTTCATGTAGCGCAATTCAAAAACCCACAATAAGAGTAATATATTATGATAGCTATTGATTTCGCCGAAAATTTTTGTATAATTAGCGCCAGCGCCGAAGTATTTGTAATAAAAGATAATAATATACAACATAAAAAAATCATAAAATACATGTTGTAATATTTTTTCTGTTCGCTTGTTAAGTTTACGATGAAAAGTCAAGAAACATATGCGCCCTGTTTGCTCTACTTTATAAATATAGACTAAACACGAATTTCCGATTGTTTATTCGTTTGACAACGTTCATTCCATGCAAAAAGAGACGATAGGCCGCGGAGCTTGTCGATCGACTATGTCTCATTTTAAATCTCATCAGCAACGTCAGCAATCGAACAGCCGGAAGTTGTCTCAGTCAAACCAATTTAAAATGCTCATTTAAACACTTAATAAATTCACTAAGAACCCAATGCTAGACCAGAAAGCAGAAGTCAAAGATTTGAGGCAAACGCGGTAGAAGTATGAAATAGATGCATTGATAACGTATGCATCGCAGTTAATTGATACCTACATATACATATAAAAAACGCAGCCTAAGTTTAAAATACAAATTAGTGTTCTCAATTCGTTTAATTTAAAGTCTATCTGAAATGAGAGAAACAAGAAAAAAAAACCAATAAAAAGAAAACACTATTTTTATACGCTACATTTAAGCTAAGTATTGCTACTTTTAGTTCAACTATGCGTGCGTGCGTCCAAGACCAATTCTCACATATAGTCTATCTGCCCCTTGGCCCCGCCCCCTTTTTCATCGGTCAACGACTTTTCCAGCGTGTTTACTGTTTTGTAAAGTTTCTTATGTTCATTGTCATGTTTTCCATAAAGAACTATAAACAAAACAACCATTTTTATAGGTTATCTAGTGTCTAGTGTTAACAAATAAAAAACAAAACAAAAAATTATATAAAAACGCAAACCATAAATGATAAATGAAAGTAAAAGTAAATTATAAACCATGCGCTGAAAATGTTAAACGACAAAATTATGAAAAATGTACGGCAGCAAGTTCAAAACACTGAAATGTAAACGCATAAAATGATGAAATAAAAACTAAAACAACATAAATTGTGCTTCTTATGAGAATAATGATATATTATTAATATTGTATTTTCAATAAACTAGTAATACGAGTACGAAGAGTGCAGCGGGATAAAAGATAGAAGCAGAGCCTAAATTGTTTAGAAAATAAGAATTCAGTGAAAATTGGTCTAGATCCTGAGTTAATCGTATACAAATTTTCCAGAACTTCGATACAAATATTTTGGTTGCAAAATTTCATGTTTTTGATCGACGACCCTCTTATTCAATTTTGTTTGCAACGCACATCTTTATTCATATATCTTTGACATGCCTTTTTGTAAATAAAATCGCAAACACAAAAAAGAGAAAACTTAAAACGAAAACATTATTCATTAAATGAAATAAAATCCAAAGCAGTCGAGTAGAGAAACTGTTGCAATTGCTGTTTGAATAAAAACGCAAACAGACGACAAATTGCAATTGATTAGTTTTAAAAACATTGAATTGCTATTCAAAATAAAGATCTAATAAAAGCAAACTTAAGGATAAAGTTTAGTTTTGCAAGCAAGAAAATTGTGAAAAATAATGAAAGTGTGTTTTATTTCGTCCCAGATGGCTACATTTACCCTGATAAGAACTATGATCAAGAAAAGTTATAAAAATAATACTCAATGGGGTCAGTAACATAATATCACAATATATATTTTATGCGAATTAATTTGTTCTACTTGATAGCGAGTAATTACAGATATTTTCCGAAGAATTTTATAAAAATCATGTACAGTGCACATGTAGGTGGTATATGTATATTGTGGTATCATTTTGGAATCTCTCAAGCACACCTCGCATATTCCGTATGCAGCGAGTACCGTTACGTCCACTCTTGGCCATTTCAATGCCAATCACGCATGCGCACAGCTCAAGAGAGAAAGACTCGGAGAGCACAGTGCTCACTTAACATTGCCAAGACCACGACGTCGGAACTCCGAAAGAAACCCAAGCCGAAATAACGGCGGCTTAAAGTCTCAGTTCACTCAGATCGCTTGGACAGTGCGGTTCGTTTTTGATTTCGGCCTTAAGCGAGAGCTTTGGAAAAAGTAAAAAATATATATAAAAACGCCGGAACTGCTGCCTAAACCTGTTTTGGCCAAGTGAACACAACAAAAATAGCAGCGAAAACGCATGCAAGTGACGAAACGACCTTAAGCAAAAGCAAGAAAAATTATAAATAATTTACTTGGCTCTCAATTAATATTAAACATATATATTTGGAAATCTGACCATCTTTAGTGACGCAGCGAACCCGGGAAAAAACCCGAAATGCAAAATGCTGCAGCGTGAATAACATTCAACATTCGATTCAAAAATTAAAAAAAATTAAAACGTGGCTTTGGAAGTGGGAGTGAAATAAACCAGATCGGGATAACAAAGGAAGGAAATACGATGACATTGAGCAGCAGAGTTCTTTGTCTGCGATTGCAGCACCATTTACTACTGGTTATTTTAACGATTTTCCTGCTATGCCCCGCCGCCTGTGAGTTAACTAGACTACATTGCAAACTTAACAATAACAAGAAAACCGAGGCAAACTGCAAAAGAAAGAGAAATTTGTACTGGCGTTACGCTCCAGACGGGGCGAAAACAAATTCACTTTCGTGTAAAACTAGAGAAACTGGTCTAGTCTTGGATTGGTCTCGCAGAGCTCCCGCCAGGGGGCGCCACCTGGCCCAGTGGCAGTAAATCAGAAGCCAAATTGTTAGCTTATTAGTCAGAGCGAAAATCCAAAAAAAAAAACAAGTTTGTTGTCATAGTCTTTCGTTTGCGATTTATTTTCAATGTTTTTGTTTTTGCCGGCTTCGAATTTTCTTAATGATAACTTATCCAAATAGTGGCTCAGAACGAAGAAGAGGATGGCCCGTACCGGGGAAAATATCTGGGGAAACTGAACTCCTACCATCATCAAGTGTCCGGCGATGTGTACGCCGTGAATGAGTACACCTTTCTGATTGTGGGCTTCAACTACGACGGCAACGGGGCGGATACGTTCTTCTGGTCGGGCGCCAGTAATCGACCGGGACCGCAGGGATTCATTGTGCCCGATGAGTATGGCAAGTAAGTGTAAAAATATATATTATAAGGAGAATAAGGTGACATGAATATATGATGCAAATGCTAACCGTAGAACCAACATCCTGGATCGCTATCACAACAAGGATTTCACGCTGACACTGCCGGATCGAAAGAAGATAACTGAAATCAAATGGCTGGCGGTTTACGATCTGAGCAGTCAAAACAACTTTGGCGACGTTTATATACCCGAGGAGTTTGATCCACCGATGAGCCAATTGGGCGGAACCTTCTCCAAGCGCAGTCACAATGTGAGCAGCAGCAGTGTGGAGATCTTGGACTCAAAGACCATTCGCATCAAGGACTTCACCTACGATGGGCGTGGCAAGAGGACATTTTTCTGGACAGGAGTCGGGCCACAGCCGTCGAGTCGGGGAAGCAAGCTGCCAGATGAGCGAGGATAGTAAGTGTCACTAGGGATTTAAGAAAGTTAATCACAAATCCATTTAAACAATGATCATTTAGCCTTGATCCCATAAGACAGTACAACAAGGAGACCATAGAACTGGAACTGCCTGGCGATAAGACTATCTTTGACATCGATTGGATCAGTGTCTACGATGTGGCTGACAATGAGAACTACGGTCATGTCCTGTTCAACGATAAACTGAATGTTCCGCCATCCCTGGTGAAAGTTACGCCATTCGAATTCTCGCTGCCCAATTGCCGGCAGCTACACAAGGATATGCAGGTGTCCTGGGAGGTTTTCGGGCCGCAGATCACGTTTCAACTATCCGGTCAGGTGGGCGCCAACGATTATATGTCTTTCGGCATATCCGGATCTGATGTTTCCAGCCAGATGATTGGCTCCGATGTCGTGGTGGCCTATATAGACGACATCAGAGGCTACACCGTGGACTACAATATCACTTCTCTGGCGCCGTGCGTTCAGGTTTTGGGCCAAAACAAAGGAGTTTGCCGGGACGATGTGGTTGGTGGATTGGATAGCTTCCAGTTGAATACGTATAGTCGCAAAGATGGCATTAACACGATCAGTTTTAGGCGGACCCTCAAGTCATGTGAGTTGGTTATCATAAGTGGTATGGCTTTTCCTTACTGATCTTACTTACTCTTCCACATTTCAGCCGATGATGGCGATAAGGAGATTTTCCTAGACCGCAGCAACTACGTGATCTGGGCCTTTGGCCCATTGGACTCGAACAACGAGCCCGCCTTTCACACTTACTATCCCAAGAGCGATATAGTGATAGATTTTAACACCACAGAACCGGTTAATGATTGCTTTGCGTTTACAAAACGAGCGGAGACGACTAATCCTCCAGTGTGGGAGCGAACCAGGATAACAGATGCGTAAGAATCCAATCTTCCTGCATGGATGAAAAATTATTATAGTTAATTGTTTTGCAGAACTGTACGCACCTTCAACGCCTACTTGGGACCCTCTGGAGGACTTCGTGGCTATCAGGGGTTGACGAACCATGTGTCCAGTGGTTTGGCCTGGTACATCAACGGCTACATGATTCCAGAGCTTTACCTAAAACGTGGTCTGACCTACACCTTTAAGGTCAGGGGTGGCAATAATCCTCACTCCCCGGAGCACTATCATCCGTTAGTTATCACCGATGATCCCCAGGGTGGTTATGACCGACTGTCTGATGCAAAGCAGAGTGAGATTCGTGTATTGGCCGGTGTTGAGTTCACCAGGAGAGGCAGGCCCAAGCCCACGGCTGCTGGTCCCCTGTGCCTGTCCAGATATCCCCAAAATAGTGATCGCCGGCTGGATGATAACTTCCCCACATTCAAGAAGTTCAATCGATCGCTGATCACCGAGTGTGTGGAAGGGGAACCGGCTCTGTTGGAAATTACTCCAAATATCACGTGGCCGGATACTGTGTACTACAACTCTTTTACCCATGGCAATATGGGCTGGAAGATTCACATCGTGGACAGTTATACCAACTTGAAGAGTGGATCGATGGGCTTATCCTGGTCCTTGTGCATTATCCTGCTACCGTGGCTCGTGCTCCAGAACTGACTGTTTTCTCATTCTTAGATTCTCCTACTTAGTGTCTTAGTCTAAATTAAGCAGTCACAATCTATGTATTTGATACGCGTGTGTAGAATGTATGCTAAATGTTGTGTATATTATTATTTATATGATATTTAAATACAGAACTGTGTTGTACTTTAGAAGAATGAGCTATGAAGTTTTTAACCAAAAAAAAATGTAATGTACATCGTTTTTTCAGTGATTCAGATTTATTTGAAATGTTATTGAAGAATCGTGTTGTTATTCTGGATGGAACATGTTGTACAAATCACCGAAATTGGCCAGACAGGCATCTAAGATTCGGAATCGCGTTCCACCTTCTTGCGCGGCACAGGCTTTCCGTTCACCCACGGAGTGAACTTCACAATGCTGATGTTTCGCTTGGCGGCGTCTGCGCGCAGCTCAATGCGCAGGGCCTCTCGCACCACTCGGGCTGCGATGTTGGAATACTGGATATAGGTAATACCCACATCTCTCCAGGCTTTCATCTTGCAGTAATATGGGATTAACTATAAAGATGTTAGGATATTAGGTAAAAGAAACTGTCTGCATATAGAGTGTCTTACCTTCTTCCGTCAAGAATTCGAAGAATCTGATAAAAACCGAGAAACAGTTCTCTTTTCAAGATTTCGCACACGGTTGCCAAAGCCTATGTTTATATTAAATTCCAGTAAGTTATAATATCAAAGTTAAATCACAGTGGCTTGCTTACCTCCTCACACAAAAATCTTTTAAGGATTGACAAAGCACGTGTTTATCGATATCGATGTTTTTTTTATCCAGGCAGGGCTACAAACTTAATCGAACTAGGAGTTCTATGGATGCGATAAAAGTTCGATTTAAAACCAAATCGATACAATTTTTTATATATATTCAAAATCTAGCTTAAGTTACATGAAATGTGAATATAGGTTACTTTTCACTCCCCAAGCTCGAAACCCACACAATATGCATTTATTTATTCAAATACAAATATATATTTTATGCAACTTATACCAGTGTCATACCCGCATAGAAAAGGAGCGGCCAGTTGGGTTTTAACTGCACTTGCGCATTCGGGCACACTAATTTGAATGTAAGTCACTTGAATTGATTTTTTCAACACGCAAAGGTTGTAACTTAGCACTATGAGCACTCTTGATGCCAAAAAGATAGAAGAGGCGGAGGCCCTGATAGGACAGACGGATAGTGCCGCGAATGAGTATGCCAAAGCTGGTATGTATTTCAAGGCAGCAACCGCATATCGAGTTGCCAAAAGTTTCGATAAGAGCAAGGATTGTTTTTTGAAGGCCATCGACTGTTACGAAAACAACAAGTCATGGTTCCATGCAGCCAAATCCTACGAGCAGATTATCCTGCTTGCCAAAGAAACGGACAAACTGTCCGAAGTGGAGGACTATGCCAATAGGGCTTGCTGTCTCTACCAGCAACATGGTTCGCCGGAAGCAGCAGCGGCTGCTATGTACAAAGCCGCCAAGATGACGGAATCGAAGCATCCTGACTTGGCTTTGGGATTCTACAAACGCGCCCTGGCAGTCGTCTTGATTGGGGACTCCACTCATCAAGCATCGGAATTCGCATCGAAGGTTTCCAGGATATTGGTCAGACTCAAAAAATACGAAGAAGCCACGAAAGCCCTCAAAAAGGAAATAAGCCTTAATCTGCAGACAAAGTCTTACGGACAAGTTGGCCGTTTAGTCGTTGCTTTGATACTGGTACAATTAACAGTAGAGGATTACGTGGATGCCAAGAAGACCTTCAAGAAATGGGGAAGCCGTTGTGATCCCCAGGAGGTGAACACACTACAAAACCTACTCAAAGCTTTTGATGACGAGGATCCCGAGCTGGCCACCAAGATGCTGGCATCTCCATTCATAAGACACATGGACGTGGAATACGCACTTCTATCAAAAGATGTGCCATTACCCCAAGGAAATCAAATGACCAAAAATGGCGGCGACAATGCTGCAAACTAAAGAGTTTTACAAAATGTGGTTTATAAATGTTGTAGTAGTTTTATTCTTGTTCCTTAGGTGAAAAAGTTTCATAAATGTAGGTACACTGTTAAAAATATACAAGAATATTAAAAGTGTTAACTCAGAAAAAGGATCAGGGGAATTTTTCGTGCCTTGAATAGGCTTTCCACAACTTTTATACGAAACATATTTTTTACACTTAAATTTATTGTTACTCTATCTTTTACACAACTTTTTATGCATTTTATACATATTTTTTACATATCCCTAAAGTTATACTAATCATTTTTGAACATCGAGTTCTATTTGAAATTATAATCGCTTAATAATATACAACGTTTGCGGTCTTTTGAAGTTTAAAAATGAAAAAAAAATGTTTTCAAAATTAAAATTGACAAATAAATTCACAAAAAAAACCTTTAAAGCATGTTTTTTAATTTCTTTTTAAATAATTGGAGATTCCCACTTTAGAAGTTCGTGGTCAATTTAATCAGAAAGCCCAGCTTAATAGTAAGTCTTAATTGTATTTTGAGTTATCAATCGGCTTATTGGACTTTAGATTATTTTGGACTCTCCGCCGTACTTGTATCTGCAGCAGATAAGAAACAGTTCAGGCCATGTGTATAATTAGCCGTCCCATCAATAAACTTATCCACTGGACACTCGCTCCAATCGCAGTGTCATTTCGCAACGAACAATCATGATGAAGTGTGGCCGGCAATAAGCGAAATCAAATTGCATGGCCCGCTGTTAGTGTAGTTGATTTATTTAGAGTCCATCCAATATCAATTAGCGTTATCAGGCAGCGCAATTGGTCAGTCGACGCTTTGCAGTTATCAGTGATTTCTGAATACAATGCGGTGATAAATACTCTATACCCGTTTATGAGGGGCACTACACTCGGCATGAGTCCCCTTCAAGGAATCACACTGACCACGAGCTATAAAAATGCCTACTCCAACCTGGGGTCTTGTGAAAAAATATGCACAAGAATGGCTCATCGCCTATTTTTGGCACTTTGGCCATAAAGCCATATTGGCCAGTGGTAAGTGTGAACTTTAAACGGAAATAAGCGGTCACTTTCAAGTTGCGCATACGCCCCGTTTAACCATAAATCAGCATGAGACGATTGCTTGTAAAATGTTTCATTTATTATCTGTGATCTTTGCACTTAATGAACTTTACACAAACTGACTAGCTGAATTCTTGTCCTGTTCTGCATTACAATTAATGAGTATAAATTGTCTGGTCTGACGTTGCTCTCCTGTGTCTCCGTTTTGTTTTTGTTATTAATTGTTAAAATAGTTGGTAAACAAATTCGTTGTATTAAACGATTCTTTGGTACGATTATGTCATTGGCTGCTCCCTTCGAGTTGTCCATCTCAAGTCTACAGCAGGAACTTCTGGCCCGCCAGGATGAGGGTCATCAGGCCCAAGGATACGGATGCAGTGAGTCCTGCTGCTCCCGATCTCTGCTCAGGCTGCTCGACCAGGACCACAGCTCGATTGTTTTCGCTCTGCAGCTCCCTGTAGTTGTTGTGCAGCTGCTTGCCCTGATCGTACTCGATCTCCTTGAACTCATTGACCTGGTCCAGGGTCACGGGGAAGGTCTTGGTCAGCACAATCCATGTGACGGCCTCGGCGCAGGTGGGCGTGGTCAGGGAACCGGCGTAGGTGAAGTAGCTCTCCACACTGGGCACCAGGTCATCCACTGCCAGGGAATCCGCCACCAGGACGGGCTTGTTCACGCTATCGTAGCTCTTCACGGCTCCCAAGCTCTTAATGATGCTGCCTATGGCCTCGTTGGGAGTGTTGGACACATGGTACAGCACGCCAATGACCACAATGCCATCTTTAAAGTTGGCCGCCATTGTCATGTTCGGGTAAATGGTATTCCGGTGCACGATGTGCACTTCCAGCGGATACCGGATGTCGTTGATGGTGTGCTCCGACCACCAGTGCATGTGGATCTGCTCCACCACGAAGTCTTGCAGCAGGGCACCACCACTCAGGGTCAGTTCGTGATCGAAGCCAGATAGTTGAACTGTAATTGGACAAGAATTTCGCGGTTGAGGGGTATATTTTTCGATTTCTGGTTTATTTTACAACTTACTTGAATGTCCATTGTTGACCATTCGCAGATTCTTCTGATGCTCGTCATAGTTCTCGAACTTCAGGGCATCAAATTCTCCCTTCAGTGCGCCTTTGACGTGCAAATTTATGGGGCTTTGCTTCTTTCCACTATCGCAAAGACCGCCCCATTTTGGAAATGCTGTCAAAAATACAAAAAACATCCATCAATGTCAGAAATCGAGAATTAGTTTGCACAAGCAACTTTATTTGCAATATTCCGGGAAACTTTTAATTTTAACTTTATTGTCTAATTGATGTTTATTATTTAAATTTTGGCACACTCCGAATTTTTATCTGCAATTAAATGACTATCAATCAAACAATCAAAAACAATTGGTCACTTAAAACTCTAATATAATTAATTAAAGCATTTTGTTTCACATATTGATTTCCACTATTGCAAACTTCTGCACAAGCAAAGCATTTATTTGAACTTAAATGCTCATAAATCAAAATTTCAGCAATTGAATGCTCTTTTGTCAATTAAAAACTGTAGGCAGAATTTAAGTTTTCACAGAAACGGCCAAGTATATGGCGGAATTTATCATTATTCATGTTCAATTTGCATACACAACAATTTGGAACAATTTAGATGATATGTCCGAGTAGATTTTGGATCGCTCTGGTATGAAAAACACTTGACCAATGAGTGACCCATTCGCCGTGGCGTTGATTAACTAATTTTAGCAAATAAACTCGATTGCCTTTACTTACGCTCATCCTGGTTGTTGTCCAAGTCCGGATAGCCCCATTCGTTGGCCCAGCTGAACGAAACCGAGCAGCAGACTGAAAAAAATGCGAAAGAACGGGTGACATAGATTAGTATCAAGTATACGCCGTGTGCTACCGCCAAACGAGCGCAATTTAAATAAACTTCAACTTGACCGACTGAATGACCACCGAATGCCTCAGGGGCAAAATGAAAACAAAAGCACTTTAAAAACTGCACTGATGGCCCATAAAAGACATGATGTGAGGGTCAATCTACACATGTTTGGCAGCAGTCTCAACTGAAAACACGGCACCTTGCACTTGACTGGGCTAAAAATACACCCGATATTTATGATTTCAACTACATATAAACGTATAAAATACCCAGCGTTTCTGCAGCCGCACATAAATGTTTCATTAACCCGCCAACATTTGGTCAAATATTGCCGCTTTCTCCGCCTGAAAGCATTTTGACATCTGCACATCAAAATATCAACTATATTTAATGCGTGCGGTTTGTTTTATTTTTGCTTAAACTTTTACGATCCATTTTGGCGTTAAAAACCACTGACCCATCAACATAACTCGCATCTGTGATATCAAAATAGCGTGTTTATTAAGCCATATTCAACTTTAATGGGTTAATAAAATGTCCGCAAACAAGTGTGATAATTTATGCTTCGTCTTTAATCTTTCGAGTATTTATGCTCTTTGCCTGGCATTTTTGCAAATTTCCGTACAAAAAGACAAATGTCGAACGCAGCTGCGAAAGTAGAGTACTAAATATAGAGGTACCCACCCGAGTACGAATACTATATGATGTTGTATATAATCGTTTTAATATACTTTTTGCCGGGGCAACGTGCTCATCAGCTGATGTTTCCCTAGTATAATCCGCGCTAGCCCTGTGACGCAATTATTTGGATGGAAAGATCGCTGATTTATGGCCTTTCTTGATTAAAAATAATATTTCATTATTTAATGAACTTTTAATAATGCTCCGCGCAAGCAGGGTATTCCATTTGAAGATGTACCGAATTCGAATTGAATTAGCAGCGTTGGAAAAGTCATAAAGATATTCCCTTTAATTAAGAAGCGATCACAAGACCTAATGACTTTAATGTGCGGATATTGTGATTGGATAACGAAATTTCCGTCAGATGCCAAATCTGAAGGAACCATTCGATCTCGATCCCTTGCAACTAAATGAGTTTTTCAACGAACATGCCACAAATGTCGAGCAGCCATTTAAAGTGCAATTAAATTTGCACATGCAAAGCACGAACAATTAAATTTGAGTGTCTAATGCTTTGATAGCTGATAATGGGAAATGTTCTCTAATTTGAGGCCCTCGGGGTGTAAAAGTTAACAAAACTGTAATTGTAAGCGGGAAAAGCAAATAGGCGGTATGGATAATCATGTGAAAAATCGCGCAAAATAAACAGCTGCAATTGAAAAGTGGAAAATGCACTCAGCCCGCGAATTCGATAAATGCAAATATTTTAATGGAAATGCTCTGGCATTGAATACACTTGTCTCATCTGCTATTTATTAAATCATTTTTAGCCTTGTCAACAGCATAAGAATTGGAACAATTTTGCTGGCTCAGCAGCAGCAGCGATAAAATAATGCCCGTCTGTCGTTCTTCATTCTTCAGTTTTATGCCAAATCACTTCGGTATCGAGATTCCCAGTGAAAAAATAGAGCACTCAGTGATTTTCCAGCACAAATTGTAATTACATTTTACTGAGTGCCATATAGTAAAAGATATCTTCCACCGATAAACGATTTCGGGAGTGCACACCATTTAATACCTCGTTTTGTCTTAAGATTGGGGGTGATAAGCTATGATGTCCAATAAATACACCGCAGGTCATGTGAATGCAACCATTAAATTGATTGACTCTATCATTTGTCTAAATAAATGTGCAATAAATCAAATTTCGAGATAGAGGCGAGTTCAAATGTGTGAAAGAGCAATAAAATACAAGAATGCAATTAATTGTTTTATGATTAAACAAACTTCCGTTTCAATGGGCACACCGCACATCGCTTTAATTACTTCAAAACTATAGATAGCATTTAGAATTACAAACAAGTGTCATAAGTTTGATAATAATTATATATGCGAAAAGCGTGTCTAATTGGAACACCACCCCAGTATTAATCTAATCTGCGGCAGACAATAATCTAGACTTTGGTTTTTCTGAATTGCCTTGATATTGTGACGTTTGTCTGGCGTGGATGCCATTAACTTTAGGATTTCTTTAGGGTATGTGCCGGTTTCAATGGCTAATCGATGGGGGTAGTAGGCTTCTTAAAACTTTCCATCATAAGCCAATCGACTTAATGGACTTTGGATTCGCAATGACCGCGGCATGGATGTTGATAAACTGTTGGAAAACAAGTGGCTGAGATAGTCGAGTGTATGGGCATGGAGTGCCAGATAGCAGAATGTCTTTCCGTAAAACAGAAGTCAACCCGCTGCAGATGACTCTCCCTGCACAAAGAGGAAGTATTGGCTATCAGGAAAGTGCGCTGCGGAGTGCAAATTCACTTTCGCTCGCCAACAAAGGGATTCCACAGCAAATACCAAAAACAAACACAAATACAAACACAAATATAAATGCAGCAGCAACGCTCTAGTGCATTTAAGGGTTTGGCGTTGAATATGAATGGAGGCTTTATAAGGAGGGTGTGTACTATCCAGCAATTGCTATGTGACAATGACAATGACCAATCAACTGGTTAAATATTTGTTTGCTAAATAAAAAATCTGTTTTAACTACAGTTTACACATTGAATTGGCAATTTCTCCATATTAGTATATTAAATATTTGGGCATTTAAATAACGTCATAGGATAGGAATCCTAATATTTCCAGCTAATAAATGAATAAAAAGAGAGCTCACAAAAAAAGATGAAACATGATACACTTCCGGAAATTTCTACTAAATAACTAATTTGCACCGAATTAAATTTGACTCACAATAAAAATGCTGCTTTATTATCGGTGCGAGTTCATTCAAAACTTAGAAACAAGTGTTTTCCAAACGTTGATGTGTCATTAAACAAATGAAAGAACAACTTTCTTTCGAATGAGTTGTGTTTCGTAAGTAATATATATTAAAAAATGATCTCAAATGCTTTATTAACGACAGAATAATCTGATGTTGATAACTGATTTCAAACATTAAAAAAATATGCAACAAGTATATATACAGACACTTGTATTATCTTGAACAAAAATAGGAGTATCATTCTGCTGATTGTGTTCCATGCAACCTCTTGACAAATAGAAACTTTGGCAAATAGGTAGAGTTTAATGGATTTTCTATACAACTTGTATATACTTCTAATCACCTGCCATTTTTAAACGCATTATACCTCCGTCGAAAATCGCAGCTAATCGCTTTTTAGCTACTTGACAAGTAAGCAACGGCGATAAGGAATGGCGCCTTATACTAAAACGTTTATGGTGTGATTAAGTCTAATCGAAACTCGTAGGGATCCCGACACCCAGTCAAGTTAATTGCCAATAAATAGTTTAATATGCATTTTCGCTCCATTGGCTACTTGAAATGTGCCTTATCACACACGGCATCTTATTGGTTATCGGAGATCTCTCGAGTACCATCTTACCACCATGAGAATTACTTGTGATTATCTCGATTGGATGGATGGTCAGCAGTGTGAGTTCTCCGAACTCACAAGTCCGCTACCCAGCGTGACCAAATATTTAGCTTCTGCTGACCTTATCACATTCATTACTGTCTGCCCGCAATGATGAGTCGCCCGTAGCTGTATCTGTATCTGTATCGGCATTAGGAATTAAGTGGGTATTTTCCAAATGCCCGCACAAAGTCAAAGAAGACATGGCAATGGCTATAGGTTGTCTTATATCAGTTTGGGCGCGTGATCCATGTCCAAAGTTCTATGAAGTGCTTTTGAAGTGCTGATGTGAAGGCGTTCGCTCAGATTTAAGATATGGCCCCAAAATGTGTGTTGCGGTTTTTTAATTAGATATCGCCAAAATCCCCCAGTTTTATGGTATTACATAGTGTAGGTAACTCCAATGTTATGGATTCTTTGTTAGGCAAAGAACATTTCACTGATTTTTTATGAGCGAGAGAATCTTTGACAGGATGGGGCCAATTGACAAGTCTGACCGCTCGTGCCTCGTATTCAAATTTAAGACCCGATCTACATTTATCTGGAAGCAAACTCAAGTGCACTTCCGATGCCAATCACCACTTCCCCTTGGGAACCCCAATATCTATGTGGCCATTGTAAATCATAGGAAAATTGCGATCCCAGCGCATTATCACTACTACATTGTCTATATCAGCTTATCCAGCAAAACGATCCGAATAATTGCAAATTGTAGGTTGTAAATAGTAAACAGCAAATAGCAATAGCAGCGGATAGAATGTGGATAAATGTGGGATCAGCGATCGAGACGTGCCTTTTCGGCGCTATCGGCATACGGATATGTGGATAAGTACTACATATACGGCGATAAGTACAAGAATCCAATTAATTGTCAGTTTTTTGTTTTTTTGGGGCAGGTGATTCACTTGCGAGTAGTTAAATCACTTCGATTGGCTTTCAATGAGTCACAGTGTGGGTAAACAGCATAAAATTTGATAATAATTTACCTATAAAGGAGAGGGCGATGAAATGCATTTTTCACGGTTTACTTTCGTCAAAATTCTTTACTAAAATCACTACTACGCTTGGTTATATCACTTGGAGTGAGCACTCGCAACTTTTTTGCTCCACAAGTATTAAATATGTATGTATTTTTCAGAGGCTGCCAGGCAGGACACAGAACCTTTGCGGTCTCGAATCGAACTCCATCGGTTTTGGAGCGGCACGCGTCTTTTATAATGGTACCGTACCTCTAGAACGGCGGTCAGGCACAGAATGAAAAGCGGTTCGAGCATCGGCAATGTGCACACGCACACACCCGCAAAGCGCACACCCACACACACACGGACACACGAACACAAGCAGCACTGCACTCACACAATTGTGTACTGAATTATATCAACGTTGTACGGCGGTTTTATGTGCTCTTTTTTTTTCGTGGGTTTCGAGTTTTCCCGCACCGTAAAGCGAAAATTATCAACCGAATGATGTGCGGATTAAGCAAAAAACCGGCAAACGAGACGAAGGTGAAAATTGCAATTGGCGAGCTGTGCAGTCGACGTCGCGGCTTAGAAGCTGATTAATTGATAAGCGGGCAGAGAAATGCTAAACGAACGGTAATTACCAGCTGGGCGAGAGCGCGGGAGCACACCGCTCTCTCCCACACTCGCGAAAATGTACACCTAGGAAAAAAAAGTGCGTTCAAGGAAATTATGGGAAAATTAAAAATTAAATGTTTTTTCATATTTAACACTAGGCAGTTATTAGTTATGATTTGTTTCATTATATTTGTATTTATTATATATTTACATAATTATTTGATTATGATTATGAATATATGCGTGAATTCTTTACAATTATTTACGAGTGCAGTGAACACCCTTTATAAGGAATGTATTATCTTATATATTATTAAAAGATATACTTGCCCGAATATTCCTCGCAGTGTATTTTACGTCGAGAGGAAGTGACGTACCTGTCACGATCGAGATTGTCACATTTTGGCAAATAAATTTCACTTGATCCCGCCACGCGGTTAAAATTAGAATTTAAATTAATTTAGTGCCCGAAGTGACCAATTGTTGCACTGCAATTGCATCCGAACCGGATCGTTTCAAATCCGATCGAGAAACGAGCATAATGCTAATTGAGAGGGACAAATTCTGGGGTGCGAGCGAGATGGCTAGATGCGAGAGGGGAGGGGCTGTCGTCGCTGATCTTTTTGCTCTTTTGTTGGCCATGTCGACGTCATTAAAGTGCAGTTAATGTGCCAAAAGGTAGAACAAAAGTCAATGTCAAACGGCAGCTGCTCTCATTTTCCTCGGCAGTGGAAAAGCGTTTGAAATAGGGGTGGTAAACTGGTGGGCCAGGGCGCGGGAAAATCAAATCAGAAACTGCATTTCCGCAACAAATCGCCGCTTGACAGTAATTACCGTCAACACGAGCGGTAATTTATGACTATCGAAATGCGAATCTTGATACCCTGTAGGGATTTTACCTTATGGGATTTATTTATTATCCGTATCTGCCAGCTTTTAGGCTGGGAAATGCGAAAATGGCGAGTACAGGGTGTTGCCTTTGCACAGAGACACAGATTTTTCAAACTATTCACAGGCATATAAAGGATTTAATGGTGCCCATTAGCTGACTGGCCATGAATTTTTATAATTTGTTGGCCCATTTTCACCGCACAAATGCTTAAATGGCATGCGATTTAAATACAGGCGAGCTTTTAGACTTGCCCACTAATTAATTAGGAGTAAAGTTTACAAATATAATTCATAAATCTTATTAGGTAGTTCAAAACAAATATGTGGCTTCATCCTAAATTAAGTACTCTGTCAGATTTTCGCTGAAAATAGATGGAAATTGGATTGCAAATAGACCGCACTGCACCTTTATCGGCCACTCATAATCAAATGCGTTTCATGAATGGAAGGGAAAAATAAAAAAAAAAATAGTAAAAAGCAAATTCAACAAGCGTGTTGACAAAAAGCGCCAGCGACGTCACGCGATTTGGGGGCAATCAAAGGGGCAAATAAAACACCGCATGTGGCAAATTGCGCCCACTGTTGACCCCAGCAGTCGTTGCAATTACATACACAATTACATTAACATAAAGGCGTAGTGGCCAGCAGTTCTGCAGATTAAAATCGAATCGAATCAATTGAAGAGCACCCAACATGCGAATCAATTTGCTGATGGGCAATTCAATTAGGTTGTTAGCAGACAGCAAACCAAGTGAGCAGTCAATCGAGGACGGTCAAAAAAGTTCGTCAACTTAATTTAAATTTTCAATGATCTTATCAGCTTTTTCAAATTTCAAATTGTAACCGCTTAGCGCGCTTAAAATACAACCCTGTTCATTGTGAACCAACGATTTGTAGTCACTCTGGCAACGCCCGGTGACCTGTCACTTAGCAGCCTTGCCACTTTACTGTCAGATCATTTCTCGCTCGCTTTCAAACAAACCCTGTGTTATAGAGCACAGATCATTTGTCAAAAATTTAGTATCTTATTTTCATAAATTTATCGCTTGCGCCAAACACGCCCGTAACCTAGCCAAAACCCTCAGAAGTGGCCAGTAACGCGCGCCGATTGTTAACGGGTGGCAACTCCAGCAGAACGTTGCCAAGCTGCGAAAGTGTGCAAAAGCAAAACGAAGAGAACGCAGCGCAGCCGAAAAAAATTGAAGCAGCACTGCACGCGATATATTTTCTATTTTCAAAGGTTAAAGCTGCATTCACAGGCATCCGCCGAGGGCAAACGAAGTGCAAAAGTGCCGGCCAGCAGTAAGTTTTCAAAAATTTGCAGTCTCTTGTGTATTACAGCCGCAAAAAGTGTTGAAAAAATTTAGCAAGAACCGAAAAAAACCAAAAAATTTTGCACATCGTTGGCGGCTGCGACGTCGACGCCAACAGCGACGCCGCCTCTCTGCCGGCAGCGGCAGCAAAAGGGAGCAGCTGAAAGAGGAAAACCGATAAAATACAAAAAGAAAAGTAGAGAACGAGAAAAACGGCAAGCGGCTACGCAACGCTGATGGATTTTCTCTTTGAGAAAAGCGAAAATCGAAAGCAAGTGTGGAAATAATGTGGTAAATTCGATATGTAAATTCGGCATGTGCCGTTCGTAGTGTGCGTAAAAATTCTTATTGGAAAAGCGTGTTCATCGGTGTGAACGAACGAAGCATTTCGGCGGCGAGAGAGAGAGAGAAAGAGAGCGAGAGCGCACACGCTTGGTGGTGGTCATGTTTGTGTGAGTGCGGCGGCGGCGGCGGACTCACACACACAAAGGGAGAGACAAAGAAGAAGAGGAAGCATTGTGCTGCTGCGCTGCCGGCAAAGTCGACGTCGCTGCCGGCTTCGCCGCCAGCTGCATTTAGTGTTTAGCTAGGAATTATCTGGCCCCCAAAATAACTTCAAAATCTTCAACTATTTTTTGATTAGTGCGTCAAAATTTAGTCTCGCTCTCCAGATACAAAAATTCAAAAACACAAAAAACAACCAACATTCCATATTATTATTGATTACAGGCAACATTTGAAGCAGCCGCCAAGCAAAAGACTGATTTGATTACAAGGAACTAGGAGCAGGAACGCGAGCTTTCTGCCACTGCACACTGAATTGTGAGCATACCCAGCCATAACTAGCTATATCTATAGCCCTAATACCTCCACATTTCCCCCCAGGAGCCCCAGATAACGCGGCAAACTGCAGTCGACGGGGAAAAATCGGGAGTTGAAGGCTGGGCAGCAGCAGGAGGGACAGGGACGGACGGCGAAGAACCACCAGAACCAGAACCAAAACAAAGCGGATAAACCAGGAGGCACTGCGTCCGTCAATATGGAAGATCTCCTCGTGGAAGTTCGGCTCGACAATGGCGCCTACTACAAGGTGAGTTGATTCAATTGGTGGAATAAAAAAGGTGGTGAGGGGGTGACAAAAAAAAAGGAGCAAGAAAACAGAGGCGGAAGGACTTGGGGCAGCAGCTGCCTCAGTTTCTAATTTCGTGGATTTTAGCTTTATTTCTATTAATAAACAGCAACATTTTGAGTGGAGTCTCGACATCATCGCCACCACCACCACTACCACTACCACTACTACACTAATACCAGCACCATCGCCAATCTGCATACACCAACGCACTCACACACACTGCGTTGTGGGGGTGCCGACGTCGATGTCGATGTCGACGCGCACCGCGCCGCCCACTGCGCTGCCCACTGACGTCGTCGTGCATTCGGTTTTTGTTGTTTTGGTGATTTCCCTTTCTTGTCGCTGCAATTTATAAAGATAAGATCCGATTAAACCATCTTATTTCGCGGCTAAGTGATTTTCGCGGATAGATTGCAGGTATACGAGGTGTTAGATCTCGGATCTTTAGTTTTTTTGTCTTAAATCCATTTTATAATGCTAGCTTTGATATGCTGTTTAAACATATTCAGCAAAAATGTGGGTTTATATTCTTAAATATTCCAATTATAATATGGACTATTAATAGCGTCATACTGGAAACCAGATAACATTAAACTTAGGAATATTCTTATACATTCAATTATTGTTTTTAGTACTTATCGCTATCATTAGCTAACCCATATTCTGCGAAAATTCTGGATATTTAGAGTAAGGTTGTGAATACTTTGCATAGCGTTGCGTTTGATTTCAGTGCTCGGAATCAAAACAAGGCCAATGCACATAAACACTCGCACTCGATAGAGCGACTTCCCTGATGCTGATGATTCAGCAGCCGGCTGTTTGCATTTCAGATAAGGTTCCACGACTACTCGCTTATCGGAGATATACGGTTTCCCTCGCTGATGCCATTGCAATTCTCGATTTCATCATGGGATGGAATGGGGGGACTATCGTTAAAATATATTTTATAAAGTTATGCATATACACATCCAAATGAGGTATATCATAGGCAATGGCCACATTAATGACACACATTTTTCTCTCTCTACTTCTATGCCTTCCGATGCTGCTGGCCCTGTCAATGCTCTTGTATTTCATCCGTTTGCTGCCTGCCTGCCGCCAACAAAAAATTACAACTGCAAACTGAAAACTACGACGACAACAACAACAGGGCCAGGTGACAGCTGTCGCCGATGATGGCATCTTTGTGGATGTGGACGGGTAAGTTTGTTTAAACAAACAAATCTGCGAACAGGGCAACAACAACCACTAGAGCGTATTCTCAAACTAATTTGCAACGATTAATACAATCAGAGCTTCTGCAGCAGCAGGAGTATTAGCAGCAGCAACAACCACCGACGCGACTTCTTGGCATCCGAATTAGAAATTAGAGATTCTGGGCACGCATCATTTGTGTCGTCTGCCATCCGCCAAACCACTTCCCGCCGAAATCCCCCACTGCGGGCTCACTAATTTGGCGCAATTTGTTAAACGCCAGTGCCGCTGCAGCAGTTTCTGTTGCTATTAGTTGCTTAAAAAGAAAAAATGAGCAAAATCAAATAAAACTGCTGACTGACAGACTGACCAACGCCATCCGCAACTGTCCGCCCCACTGACTTGGGAAGTTCCCGATACCCCCCGATTCCCAGAGGCAATCTTCCCGAGCAGCGGGAGCAGGGGATGGCTTCCATCTCTGCCAAAGCTGTCAAGTGCGAACGACAAATGCCACTAAGCAGCGGCGCTGACACGGCGGCCAGCGTCAAAGGCGCGAATATTTTTAACCGCGGAAAGAAACCATTTATAATTACTCATTTTGAATTCGGTTATGACGCTCTAGCCGAACGTCTTGTAACTAAAATGTGCCTTATTTTCATAAATTTTCATAATTTACCGCGTATCTGAAATGAGAACATTGATTTATTCACATAGCGTATCAGTTTGGTGTCTTGGAGCTTAAATATAGTTCTTATTGTCTATTTTTAAAAGACCCAAAGTTACTCTAAAATAATCAAACAACACCATAGTTTGATCTAAAAATTAATTTATATTTTTCTATGAGTTTTTATAGAAAAATCAAAAGGGAACACCTCGGTCGTTAAGCGTTTTTTAATTGCTGCCGTTTTATGTCCGTGTTGTGTTTCTGTTTTGTGTGCCTGCTGCATTTCTAGTGACGTTTTTGGAACAAAACTTTTTTTTTATTGTTTTTTGATTTTTTTTTTGTCTTCCATCTCTTCTGACACACCGAGATCCACTTGAGCTGAGCAGCTGGATCTAAATTTAGTTGCGCCACTATCCTGTCGGACGGTGCGTTGTTTCCGATCTGCGTTTCTGGGCGGGATTAGGAATGGGTTTTGCCAATGGGAGCGGGTATGGACGTGGGTTCACTGTGGCAACCCCCACATTGGTTGTTGCTGTTGCTAGTTGGCTGGCACTCTGCCAGCGGAGCAGCTGCCGCAAGAGAATATGCAAACACCTGTCCTCAGACCTTTATGCAAAGAATAACAAGTGCAGCTTAATTAATTAATTATGCCTCATCCGCACACGCATTGTTGCAGCGTGGCCGAGAGTATGAAATATCCATTTGTGAACGTTCGCCTGCCGCCCGAGGAAACCGTTGAGGTGGCCGCATCGATCTTCGAGGAGGGCATGGAGGTGGAGGTGTTCACGCGCACGAACGAGCGGGAAACCTGCGGCTGGTGGGTGGCCATCATTAAAATGCTCAAAGCGGACATCTGTGCGGTCGCGTACATCGGTTTCGAGACGCCCTACACCGAAATCTGTGAACTGGGACGTCTGCGCGCCAAAAACTCGAATCCGCCAATTACAGCCAAGTCCTTCTACCAGTTCACACTGCCCGTGCCCGAGGAGTTGCGCGAAGAGTGAGTGTGCTTTTGATATACCCCTCTATGATCCGTAGTAAAACCAATTAATTGCTTAATTATAGAGCCCAGAAGGATGGCATACACAAGGAGTTTCAGCGCACAATCGATGCCGGCGTGTGCAACTACAGTCGCGATCTGGACGCCCTGATTGTCATCT
The DNA here is from genome assembly GCF_004382195.2 of Drosophila sechellia. Lineage (NCBI taxonomy): Eukaryota > Metazoa > Arthropoda > Insecta > Diptera > Drosophilidae > Drosophila > Drosophila sechellia. The sequence goes on from NC_045952.1 coordinate 18,351,178, forward strand.
CCAAGTTCGAGCACACTCAGAAGCGAGCCAGTATGCTCAAGGATATGCATTTTCGTAATCTCTCACAGAAGGTGTGTACACATATACGTATGGGAATGAGAACTTGTATTAACTCTAATCTAACTTGAAGGTTATGCTTTTGAAAAGGACTGAAGAAGCTGCCCGTCAGCTCGAAACGACTAAACTGATGAGTCGTGGGTAAGTTTGACATTGCCAAAATAAAAAGCAAATCACATTAACTTTTATTTTTTTCGTCAGAAACTACGTTGAGGAGTTCCGTGTGCGTGACGATCTCATGGGTTTGGCGATCGGCTCGCATGGCTCGAATATTCAAGCGGCACGCACTGTGGACGGCGTCACCAACATCGAGCTGGAGGAGAAGTCCTGCACATTCAAAATCAGCGGAGAGACCGAGGAGTCTGTGCAGCGTGCCCGCGCGATGCTCGAATACGCCGAGGAGTTCTTCCAGGTGCCCAGGGAGTTGGTGGGCAAGGTGATCGGCAAGAATGGGCGCATTATACAGGAGATTGTGGACAAGAGTGGCGTGTTTCGAATCAAGGTGAGTGCTGTGAGTATTGTGCTCTAAACGAGGGCCAGTTTTAATCTGTATCGGTCAGATCGCTGGCGACGATGAACAGGATCAGAACATACCACGTGAACTGGCGCATGTACCCTTTGTGTTCATTGGCACCGTGGAGAGCATTGCAAATGCCAAAGTGCTGTTGGACTATCATCTGTCGCACCTGAAGGTGAGTTCGATCATTGTTTTTGCGTTTGTGTAGTTAAACTAATCCATCCGATGTCCGATTCGTGTTTCCTAATTTAGGAAGTAGAACAGTTGCGCCAGGAGAAGATGGAGATTGATCAGCAGCTTCGCGCCATCCAGGAATCCTCCATGGGCTCCACACAAAGCTTCCCAGTGACGCGGCGCTCTGAGCGCGGCTACAGCAGCGACATTGAGTCGGTGCGCTCTATGCGCGGCGGTGGTGGCGGCCAGCGTGGTCGTGTACGCGGTCGTGGTGGTGGCGGTCCTGGAGGCGGCAATGGCCTGAACCAGCGCTACCACAACAATCGCCGCGACGAGGATGACTACAACTCGCGGGGCGATCATCAGCGTGACCAGCAGCGTGGCTACAACGATCGCGGCGGTGGTGACAACACTGGCAGCTATCGCGGAGGCGGTGGCGGCGCCGGTGGTCCCGGCAACAACAGGCGCGGTGGAATCAACCGCCGGCCGCCACGCAACGACCAGCAGAATGGCAGAGACTATCAGCACCACAATCACACCACCGAAGAGGTGCGGGAGACCCGTGAAATGAGCAGCGTGGAGAGAGGTGAGTTCCGCGAATCATGATGCCAATTAACCAATTAGTTCAATCAATTTATTTCGCGCGCTCACACAAGATACAAAGTGAATACTCGATCCGATTCCCTCTCCCCTAAATGGACATCATGTGGGGTCAAGAATACGAGAATCTGTACAGCAAGTTTATTAGTTATTAAAGAGTATAAAGTATTACATTAAGGACTGTTTCATAATATTCCTATATATTTAGTATTCTGAATAAAATAAATTAAATCATTTTGGTTTTTGTGTGAATTATCATAATAAACTTTTCAAAAGTGAAACATTAACTCATCTTTTATTATTATTTTATTGAATCTTAACTTTCGCTTTCATTGCCAACAATATAACATATAAAATAGAAACACTGACCTGGGCTTTTTATTTAAATAAAATAAATATCAAAAAATATATTTGTTCATTAAATTAAAGTGCGCAGAGCGCACAGGTAATGCATTTTTGCTTTGCCTTAGTTGTGCTGATGAAGTAATTCCCTTTCTATCACCATCTGTAATCTTAGTACGTATGCTAGTATACAATGATAACTTATCCATTATCCTTTTCTCCACAGCGGACAGTAACTCATCGTACGAAGGTAGCTCGCGGAGGCGCAGAAAGCAGAAGAACAACAATGGACCCAGTAACAGTGAGTAGAATGCCGGAGGGGCTAACTTACTCCCCAACTTACCTGTAAACTCATCTTGGTTTTGCAGCAAACGGAGCGGTTGCCAACAACAACAACAAACCGCAGTCGGCGCAGCAGCCACAACAGCAACAGCCGCCGGCGCCTGGGAACAAGGCGGCACTAAATGCCGGAGATGCCAGCAAACAGAACAGTGGCAATGCGAACGCCGCTGGCGGTGCGAGCAAGCCGAAGGAGGCCTCACGCAACGGCGACAAGCAGCAGGCAGGCACACAGCAGCAACAGCCATCGCAGGTACAACAGCAGCAGCAGCAGCAGGCGGCACAGCAGCCGAAACCGCGACGCAACAAGAATCGCAGCAACAACCACACGGACCAGCCATCCGGACAGCAGCAGCTGGCGGAGAATGTCAAAAAGGAGGGTCTGGTCAATGGCACGTCCTAAGCCGAGTGGCCAAAGCGGTAGGAGGAGCAACAGCTCACAGATGGGTAGAACAACATAAACACGAATTGCACATCGTTCGACGGAGTAACAATGTTGTATGCGCAGCGGGGCAGTTTAATAATCATGTTGATGTCCTTGAATGTAGCCGCCACATAACAAAACAACCAACAACAACCACACAACACAACACAGAACAACTCAACAACAAACAAAACATCCGATCAACATCAGACACTAGAACAACATCCATCAGCCAACAACAAGCTTCACTAACCAATTGTTTGAGGAACTATAAGAGTAACTAAAAAATAGGAATCGAAAAATTATATACATGAAATATGTAACAAATGTAAAAGCATATACTAACACACACACACTCACACAAGGATACACTCACAAAAACACAACCACACACACACAGTTCGAATTATACACAAAAAGGAGGAAGTAATAAAAGAAAATTCATGCCTAGGCTTATAATTTGAATTGAAACTAAAAAAGCTTCAATAACAATCAAAATGAATTATATTTATGTATAAAAGAAACTCGAAGGCAATTATTAACAAGCAAAACGAACGAATCGAAAGGGAAACATTGAATATGTAAACTAAAACTTTAACTCTAATCCGGGCAACTAGCGTAGTTTTTCGAAAAGAAAATCTAAAGAAAACCTGACGAAATGGGCGCTTCTAAAGCGCCCCTTTGCGTCAACTTGAAAAGTTTCTAGTTATATGCATATTATAATAAAACGAGAATAATATAATTGCATTTTTGTTTTGGTTAAATTAATTTTAATTGTGTCTGTCATTTGTTTGTTTTTGTGTATAATTCGTGCATGCAACAACTTAATCGTCTAGCAGGTTTTTCTATATAACCATTATTTTTGTATTATTATATTTTAGTTTACCAATGTAAATGCCCAGGCGCGTTTAGAAGTTGATTATAAATTTCGAAAGCCACGGCGAACAATTTAATTTGCAAGTGAAGTGTCTGCAGAGGACTTGTTCGTCGTGAGCTTTTGCATCGTTTCATTGTTTCATTGTTTATTTTGTTCGTTACAACATGGAAGTCCTCTCTTATTTGTATAATTTTGTATTTATTTACTATTATTAACACATCCACACCACACACACGCCACACTCACACGTATACACCATTGAAACCTACACGAATATCAACTGTCACACACGAGCTCGCTCATACGAACCAGAAGCGAAACGCATTAAATTTGATTTTGTTTTATAAATATATAATTTACGTCGCCAAACCTACAAAGCGTATACTAACTTAGTCCTCTATTAAATACTCTTAAATTATTTAAAACAAGTAAAACGTGCCGAGTCGAGAGCATTGAACACACAATCATCGAGTGACGCGAATCATTTGAATTTAAATCATAATAGAAGACCCAACTAAGGAATATAAATACGATGTAAAGCCACCATAAAAACCATCTAAGAACAAATAGCAAGAAGCAGAACAGAACAATTCTTTCCTCTTATTTGGAAGAACAGTGTCAATAATATGTAAGAAAGGCAAACCACACATTTTAACATACATTAAAGAAGGAGAATAACGATAATGGTACCGATAAAGATAAATCTAAATAATGTTGTGTAATTCAAATTAAAACAAATAAAACAAAAATCCAACAAAATGAAAACGGCATAAAAGAAACGTAATAATATAAATATAATGAGAAAAATGTGCGATTTAAATTTATTATTTATATAAAGATGAACTTATAAAGAATAGAAATATAGCAAGTAAATTTTATTAATTTAAAATTTATATATATATAAAACAAAACAAACCATCAAGCTAAAGACGTTTGAATTTATTTCACTCTTTCTCGTTTGCATGGCAATTATGTTTGTTGTTAATTTCTTCATAAATTATTGCGGGTGAATCTTTACAATTTATTAATTTTTAGCTGGATATACTTAATTAGTTCAGGCGTCTGGTTGAGCAGCTGTCAAACTGAAGTTTTTGGACTAAAAGGAATGTGGACCTTCATTTATTTTGAATGATTTTGTTTAGATATTTTAATAGATTATAGATATGATGACTGCTGCTGCTATAACAATCTGATACAGGTCTATATTTTCTAAAATCTTTGGAAGTGCTGGTCTAGATTCCGGGCAACCCGATGTGAACTATGAGCAAGTTCCTCCGCCATGTCCTCTATAAGTTGCTTTAGCTTGTCGCGGCGGCAGTGAAGATAGTGGCTGTGAATTGTCAACGGCAATAATTGGCTACACAACCAGCTAACCACACTGCCAAAGCGCATAGCCAATTGAGAATACTTTGATTGGGTTAATTCACTAATTTGGTTAATTCTCCTTGATTGAAAACGGTTACTTTTGAATATCTTGTGCAAAAGCCAAATTCGCTTGTGGCTCACCATCTTGCGGATGTTTTGCGACCAACTTCAGTTTGGGGGAGCTTTTTGGCGCATCGAGCGCCACCTTCTGGCCAATGTGGGGATGGGGGGATTTCCCCGGTATGCTGCTTTTTATGCTACGCTGCGTGTCGTCAAAAGCTCTTGTGGGCGGCAGCGGTGGGGGCGTGGCAAGAGTGGTCAAAATCATAGCGCTGTAAAATATGCAATGTTAGCTTTTTAGTTCTCAAAATAAACCATGTTTGTTATAGTTACTCTCTGATTTTATGGGTCTGCTTTTTTCTGAAACCTTTTGAATACCAAATATAAGTAATAGACGAGTGAGCGCAAGCCAAATTAAAAACCTCCGTGCCACAAGTGCAATCATTATAATTGCGCCAATTAGAGTTGGAGCGCTCAAGGTCATCGCAAGCTCCACGATGTCGTGGCTGGGGAACCTTGCTCCCGAAGGTCCCATCTCGGTGCTTTTCCACGGTTCATTGTGGGCTGCCCTTAAAAATTCCCTCTTGGCAGAAAAAGTAGAATAAAACCACATCGTACATATACAGTTCAAAACTCTTCATAGAAGATATTCCATATTTTATTGTATTCTTTATTTAAAAAAACAGTGTCTTACAACAAGTGATTAGCTTAAGGGTAAACTTATTTATTGCTATTTAATATTAAAATCAGTTTGAGAATCGGTATTTCACACTATCACAAAAATTGCATATTTCATTTATCGCATTTTCCTGCATTCGGGAAGATTGTACGTTCTGGAATGTCGTACCAGATAGTGCATTTACATGCTTCAGATAGTTTCAGTGCAAATGCACTCCTGACACGCAGCCCAAAACCTTCAAAGGATGCATTTTATCGTTAGGCCTCGTTATATATGTACATATATATATTTTCAACTGAAACAAAAACCAAAATCATATTCGGCACGGCGCGGCGTAAGTTTTTCATTGTATTTTTGTGGGGCAGTCTATCGATCTCCTTGGATGGCTATTACTTGGGGATTGGATATGACAAAGAACGGAAAACGAAGGTGCAACGCCAAAGAAACAAAGAAGGCTCATGCAGAACAAAAGTGAGGTGGAAACTGGAGTGTGACCGGTACTGGGAAGCCGAGTACAATGAACCATGAGCTAGCTGGGAACCCGATCGCCAAACACCTGATAAGCAGCCATCGCAGGTGCCAAGGTGCGCAGCTGATAGTGATAAGCCTTTAGCCAGTGGGGGATCGGGGCGATAAGGTATGTATGTGGGCTCCAAGAGGGTGTGTGTCACAAAGTGGGTCGATGCGGATCGATGATTGTGGATCGTCGATCGCCGATCGGTTATACAAGTCGTTTTTGTGTCACAAAATGTCAATCGAACTGAGTTTTTATGCTCCGGCCCAACGGGCAGCGTAATTTAAGCTGGTAAGAGCTGAAAAACCTGGGCGGAAATTAAATGAAATGAAACGAAATGCCCTGGCAGCCCACTTTCCAAGGGGCAGATAAGATAAGAGGGGCGATTATAAACTGATTGCTCAAAAAATAATCCGTTGCCGAATTCTGAGAGCGCATGTGAACAGTTCCCAATGTTTTCTGGAGCAGAGATTCATTTGAATTCTGGCAAAATGGGCGCTGTTTGGCCAATGCAGCCTTCAATTTCGACTTGCTTGGCTGCTTTTTACTTGACTCTCGGAGGTGTGGCGCAAAAGCTGAAAAATTAAATCCAAAACGAGGCCAAAACATTGAGCAGGCATTGGGCCCAGCAGGCAAACAAAGGCAAGAAGTGAAGGAGCAAGACCAATGCTAACAACAATGATTGCAGAACCAAATATCCATAGCCATTATATATGAATTTTCGCAATTAAAGAACCCACCGAACACGACTGCAAACACACGCTGCGTATACGCGATGTGTCATCCATATGCATACATATATAGATGGATTGAAATATCTGGCAGATAATAAACAGTTGTAGCTTGTAATGTGTGTGGCGAGTGTTCTAATTTCGAAAGAACAAGAGCTCTTGGGCAATTAAATAAATTATTGTTCATTTGTGTCGCTGTATGTGTGCGCAAGTGTGCATTGATAAATGAAAAGCTAGCTCATGAGCTTACAAAGCGTTAACTGAATAAAGAAACCAAATGTGCTTCCATGTGCCAGTCAAATCGCTCGGCTCCATGTGCGTTAAATGGGTTACATGGTCGACCTGGCAGTTGAATGAAAAATTTCTAAAATGCTCCAAAACACCTTCTCCCCTCCCCGTTCTCCTTCCTCAACGCCCCCTGGGCTCAACGCTCCTCTTTATGGCCCACTTAGTGGCTCAGTTATAATTTCATTAGGCAAATGCTGAGCATTTTTCATTAGCACTTCATGAACCATTGGCCCCTCCTCGGTTCCTAAGACCCTGCCCCCTTTCCAACATCGTGCTGGCCAACACGTTTACTTTTATCTGGGTCATAAAAGCTGCCAGTGCCAGAAAACAGAGTTTCGAAGAAGTTGTCGTCACCGGAAGTGACCCGAAGTGTTACCAAACTAACGCTACCTAAATAAATTACGGTTTGACTTGGCCGAACAAGAATTGCAAGAGCTAAAGAATATCGTTAAATATGAAGGTGGAATCCCTATTTTCAATAAAACTTCTGTGCTAAAACAACATACAAGTTTTGCTATGCAACAAAATCATCATTTAGAAATAAAGTGACTCTTAAAGCCGCTATATCCATTGAAAGAGTATCAAACAGAGCGTTACCCTGCCTTTTGGTCGCATGATCAGCCGCACAAAATGAAAAACACGCACGCCGACTCTGGCACTTATTATCTGCTAAATACACACTCGACTGACTCAGATACAGATACATCCATGAAATTTCGTAGGCCGCAGCACGCGCGCACCCGCAAAGGAGGCGAAACCTATCGCTTGGCGAACAATGCGTATACGTAATCACAGACGCGGAATGTTTGCCATTCGATTCTTTATCTGCAGACGGAAAACAACAACAGCCAGACAAGTCCAAAACGTAAGAAAGCTACAAATTTTTGTGAATGATTTCCGATTTCGGGCGTTTCTCGTCAGCAATTTTCGGAAACCGATCGCCCGCCTGGCAACAGAACGATATGGAAATGTGCGATTAGCTGGAAGTAAGAAATTCCATCAAATTATCTCGCTTTTCGTCACAATTTACGTGGCTGCCCCAGCGGCATTTATATGTATAAATAACAGAGACCACAATTGACGCAGCAGCCAACTAATGACGAACGCTATTCAAGCATACGTTTTTTGCCTTTGGTTTTGTGGCGATTTTGTTCGTCTAAAATTAAACAGAACAAAACACGAACTGAGTCATGCGTTAAAGGCGTGATACCTTCCAGAAGATCATAAGATCTGCGCTGCGTGCGTATGAAAGAAGAAATTGGGGAAATGGGGGAAGGTCCCCCATCGAAACATTCAGAAAGATACTTGGAAATGTGTGTGAAGGGAGAACGGAACGAAATCCATCTAAAATGTATTGCAGTATGCAGATTTTGCTATTCGAACTTATTTGCCTTCTAGGAATCTGAACTGAAAACTACTTTGGGAAACTTTCCCTGAATAACTGACGACTGAATTCATCAAAGTTTAAACTGTTTTGCAAGGAACAACAAACGGACTGCTACTTGGCCGAAAAGACATCGATAAAGCCGAGTGTCTGTGAGAGGGCGCTTGTTTGTGTGAAGATTTGTTGGCAGCAGACAGGCAGGCAGGCAGGCAGGCTCAGGTTGACCCACATCGTTATAGGCCATAAGCTATAGGCCTCAAGAATGGGTGCCTATCGTGTCTTTCTTGCCTTCTCGGTGATGTAATAAGTGGCAGGCCAAAATGACACACAAGAGTGCATTGCAGTTGCAACACACAAAGAAATAGATGGCTAGAAAGTGGGTAATAGATGAGTTATGCAGTCTGCCATAAATTTGTCATCGGACAGCACTTTAGCCATATTTATAGAGCACTTTTTGAATTAATTCAACGGGAAAAGCTAATAAATGTCAGCATTCTGGCAAATAAATATAGATCAATTTCATGCAGCTCTGCTTCTCGCCTCCTTGCTATCTTTTTTTATTTTTTTCTTTGCTTCGGTTTTAGCATGGCAACATTTCACTTTTCATTTTCGCCTGCAAATGAACCGCCCTCCAATCCACACCCTTACGAATCCAATGTGCACTGCATTTGGCCCGCAGCCAAAAGAGAATTTTTATTTTTGGCTCCTTGGCTAAGCTCACGACTGCAGCCAGGCCATGGATGGTGCCGTGTATCCAATAGATACCCATACCCATGCCCATACTCTGGGGCAAAAGTTATCTAGGTTGGCTATACTATATACATATAAGCTGACGGCCCGACTAAAAATCAATAAGCGGCGTCACGAAGCCCATCCAATTGTAATTATCGAAGGTGCCAAAAAGCCCATTTCAAACTAATCAAACTGCAAATTGCGGGGGGTTACTACTCCCTACTACAACCCCCTATCCTTCCAAGAAACTGGGTCATAACACTGACCCAATTTCCCCTTTATATAACTGCCATGGCGTTGGGTGGCAGATCGACCTCCGTGCGGAGTAGTTTGCAGGCTGCTGCATTCTCATCTCCCCACGAACGACCTTGCGGTCCGGGCTGAAGGTCGCTGCTGTTAGCCAAAAGGCATCCAAACATTCCGCCATATACATATATGTACGTATTTCATTTAAAGAAATATATATTTCGAAACTTTAAAGTAGTTGTGTAAAACACGTGATTCATTTGGGTTTTTTCAACTCTATATGAACACATCTATCTTATCAGCAAGTGCTAATCACTATAGTCTGGTGTACTGACAAATTGGAGGTCTAAGCCGGTATAAGTAGAGCTAACTAACTATACATGTATGTAGGCAGTCAGTGATCCATCACAGAATGCCGGCAACGATGATGTCATAATACACACGTTTACGTACATAGTGATGAGAAATTCAGTCTGCTGGTTGGCTGCTGATATCAGTTAAGGTCCAAAATCCAAACGGTAATTCAACAAAAATTCGCGGCACTCTGGCAATTGTTTATAGAAACAAAGTATATAGCTATTTATAAATTCAGCATTCTGTGTTTATAAGGCGAAGCAGCAGACTTCAAAGTCCAATTGAGAAATGCATGAATTATTTTTAAAAATCTACCACTTTTAGCAGGAATTTTGTACAAAAACATCGAAATAAGTTTTTGTTCAAATTTCAGAAGGCTAAAAAAAAGGTTTAAACGGGTTTTTTTTTTTGCCACTTCATCTTGACATCAAATCAATCAAACGGGGATTTTTGCCATGAATCACTGAAATATTTTCGTATTTCTCTGGTCAAGATAAGCTGATTCTTCATTGGTTTCTGTTCGTTTTGAATTTGCTTTGGCTTTGGAAATATGTGCCTTTCAATATCTGTTTGTGTTTGCACGCCTGTTTTCTGTGTCAAATGCATTTTTCAGTCATCCACCCACACGAGTAGGGGGAGAAATAACAAAAATCGACCTCATAACACCCACCCACCCACATAGCACATCCACACACACGCACACCACAGCAGGTGAATGGCGATTCGACTGTGTGAATTTGTGCTTCTCTATGTGCCGATGGCCTTATGTAAAAGTCTGTTCGTTATTTTTACACAAAATATTGCAATTTGCTGTGTTACCCCTACACATACGTATGTATATGTATATGTATATGGGCCCACGGTACGTATACGTACTGTATACTGCATACAGTGCGCTCGCATGGCGAAAACTGTGCAAGGTCAAGTGACTGAGTGTGAGTTGTTGCTCTCGGATTGCAAGTGCCTCCGATTTAATTGCCTTGCCTGAATTTTATCTACGCTTTCAAGTCGCCGCCTTAGTCAGGCTTTAATTAAGATTTTTACTTGTCAAGCTTCTCTAACCTATTCCACAATTAAATCCGGCGTTTTTTTTTGAGCTTCATCTCTTATATAAGATGATGAAAACGATTTGCACTGCAAATGAGAGAGGGATACAAAAAATTTGGGTTACAAGCGACTGCAGCGATACTAAATTTAAAACTGCCGCTGTGCGAGCGAGAGCAAAAAGGCAGCTGATTGTTTTAAACAAATTGCCCGACTAGACACACGAAAAAAACTGCTTGGCAATGTGTGTGAGCTAGCGAAAATGTGTTCGCATTGTACTTCCATTGTTTTTGTGTTGTTGTTGCTTGAATTACAGGGTGCCTGTTTGTTGTGCCATTGCATAATGCCCAGAGAATCGCAATTGCAATGGCAGATGTGCAGCTAGTCGACTGATATTACGTATACGCCACCGAAAATCAAGACCTGCTTGGTTTTTGGATTTTGATGCGGGTTTAGCTTGGTGTTGGTGCTGGTGTATTGTTGTTTCTGTTTCTGCTTATGGGTTTATGCAATCCAGGGGTACAAAATCACACTATGGGATGTGGGGGGGAGGGGGCTAAACGCAGTTAATCAGCTGTTCAGCTGAGGATCGATCGACTGTTCGTTGGCTGTGGGCCCCTGCGACTTCCGCTCGTTGTTGCCGACTCGATGGGGAAATGAACACTGAAGCTGGCCAACGGCAATGGGCCAAACAGAAACTGACGTCGGCGAGTGCAGCAGCGGTGGCAGCAGCGAACACTGCGTCGACGTCGACTGCAGCTGCGTTTTTGGCTTTGCTTCTTCTGGTATTCTTCGTTGTTGTAAAAGGAAAACTGTTACAATTTTAGGCCAAACGCGACGCGAACCGATACCGCTTTGATGGCCACGTGTGTGTCTTGTTCGCGCTTGTCAGTGTGTGAGTGGTTACAAGTGTGTGTGTGCGGCAAAGACGCTCTAAGGTGAAATATACTAAATGCAGGGCGGAATTTTGTACGAAATGTATTTCTGTCTCTCGCTGCAAATGCAGCTGCCACAACACACACCGCACACACACACACACAGAGCCACGTATATACTATTCGCTTCGCGACTAAAAACTAAAAAGTCAAACTACTTTGGTCTAATGCTGAAGCGCAACTGTCAGCTGCTCGGGCCGTTCAAAAAAAGCTAGCTGAGATAAGGCTAAAAATCGAGGAGAGCGCGCTTTCGGTTAAAGCTCTCTCTGCACACTCACACAGACGCACACATGGATGCGAACAGCGGAAACCGAAAGCTTTTGCAGTTGCACATGACGCAAACAAAAACTATCTAGCTCTCTTTATCTATTCCTTACCCTCTCGTTCGCTCTCGCTGGCTGTCTCTTTCTCCCTCGCACAGTTGCAGTTTAATGTTCAAGGTGATGTTTCGCTGTGTGCGTGTGCATGTGTCACAGTTTTTTTAGTTTTTCGGTTTTTTTTTGTGGGAGAGATTCCACAATTATGCGAAATTATCGATCAAATTTTGCTCTAAGGTCAACCTTAAATTGAAAATTCCGCTTTTCCACCGCGAATGCTCCCCCTGAGGCCAACAGCTGGTATCGCAATTGTTAATGTTAATCTCGTCATGCACGACCTGAAGCATTTCGTGTGATTAGTGCCCGTGCTGTCATTACAATATTAGTTCGATAAAACGAGAGCTGGCACACGATCTTGGGCGATAAATGATTTCAAGTGCGCCGACAGCCGACATTGCACACAGTCCCTATGAATTTTATCTATCTGATGAATCCCCCCAAAAAAAAATCCACAAGCTTGGGGAATGTAAATACATACATATGTATGTATGGAGATGGGTGGATGTGAAAATGCACAAATCTACTGACCAAAAAATAAAACAATAAAATTTATATTATAAGAATACATCTATACGAAGAAGTAAAATTGCAGTGCAAAGATTTTAAGTTCTTTAGAATTAATCAAAAACTATTAATTATGATACCAATAAAATGCAATCCACTGTTTTGTACGAATGAATCAGTGTGATGATGGCTAAAAAGCGTATTCATCTATAATTGTCCCCTAGATTAATGATTTAATTTGTTGACCATAAACTTGTTATTTCCGATGATATATTAGCTTGATTTCTATATCCCTCGATTGCGTAAGCCGCAGAGCTCAGCTCGGCCATTGCCTATAATTTTATGGCTGGTTTTTTATTGAATTTGACGGCGTTTTATATGCGAGCACTTCAATCCCACCTAATTTCGACATAAAACTTGTCATGAGGTCACCGATAAGCGAACAAAATGCACAGTGTGGCAACAAATGTGGCTTTAATTACCCTGCAGATAATTGTTTAACCAGTCCAGAGGGTAGAAATTGATTTCATTCTCTGAGTTGACTGAAAAAATCATTGCCGTTCTGTCACCCAGAGCGATTGCATAAGACACGAGCAGAAAAAAGAGACTCTTAAATGCACAAGTATCACACTATATACACGTATACTATGGACTAAACGGGGGAAAATTCGCTCGGGCGGAAAATCAATTTCGCTTTCCTTGACCTCAAGGGAGAAGAGAACGAGGAAAGACAAAGGGGAGTGTCGTCGACAAAGGATAATTGACGGTCATTTGAAATGCAAAAGTGACAAAAGTGGCTGCATTGGCTAGCAGGCAAATGTCGAAATAATGTCACCACGTTGCGATTTGCCTTTGCCGTTGCATTGTCTTTTCACAGCTGCAGTTTGCAGTTCGGACCAAGAACGAGAAATCTTGGCCAAATTCAATTCGGTTGGCAGTGTGCAGTGGTGTGTTGGCCGAAAAGACGAAGCGAAACGAAAATAGAAAATGCCAAATGGCTTTGCTTTCGTTTTGCAGCACAAGTGCACACGCGACTGGGTGAAAAGCGCGAAAACAGAAGCAGAAAATCGGGCGAAAATAAATATAGTTATATTAATCACAAACAAACAAAATCAATTTGCAGCATGAACATCTTTTTAATTGTTTGTGCCAGCCGTTCGGCGATTTCTAAAGCAGATCGCTGAAAATTTCCCTCATTACTACGGACGGTTTGCTATTTGTGCGGGGCATAATTAATGATTTCGAGAGTTTTCAGAGCGTTGCATTCGATGCGCCCATAATCGCACCTCGGAGCCCACAAATCCCAATCCGCCGATGTGCGTGGATAGTATAAAGTACATATAAATCAAAAAGAAATTCGGAGCAAGCGGAAAAACCAAAGCCAAACGAAAAGCGAAATTATAATTATTCAGAGAAATGTGTAACAAGAAAATGCTGAGTATAATCATATGCAATTTTTGTCTTCTCACTGATTAGTTTCTTAAACGATTCTTAAGTCTTAAGATTATTTTATTCGAATTCCAATTTATCTCTTTTCACTGTTTTCAATATTGTTTTCGAAATTTTTTCTTGGGGAGAAATGAATACTTTTTGTTGAATCGAACTGAAGCTTATGGCTAAGAGAACATCATTTTAGTATGGCAAAATTAGGTTCGTAACGAAATGTAATAAACGAGTAAACGAAATGAAAATCATTGATAAATTGGACTTGCAAAACAAATGGTATTATCCTGAGCAGGAAACTGGTAGATCTGAAGATGCACTTACCCTGTAATGAACTTCCCGGTGGGGCATTCTCGTTATTCTTGGAGTTTGTGGAGCAGCAAGGATGCCAAACGGCCACTGGATACCACCAGCTGTGTTCACTTGCTTGCATTTCATTCAAAGCGAGCACAGGGTGTATCCCAATGGCAGTTGCATATGGAAAATTCGCTTTTCGCGAAAAGCTCAGCAGAGACACAAACCGTTTTTCCCGCTTTTCACCAAGCTGCAGACAAAGTTTCCACAAGCGACAGTTTCATTTAGCTGCACTTTTATAATACACGTTTTACAATTATTTAACTCGATAAGACACACTTTTGGTTTTTAAACATTAGTTCGCAATGAGCCACTAAAGTCACATTTTATTATACTGCTTTTAATTATGTTAAATGTATCTAACTTTTCTTTGCACTAAGCAAACGCGATATAAGCCGCAGTTTATATGAATTTATAATTTTAGTTAAACGAGAGCTAAACTTATTCATATAGTCATATTTAATTTAATTTCACAACTAAATGCAATGGCACTCTGAGTGCATTACGAATTTAACAATGCCGTATTTTTTTAAACATCATTAAATAGATGAGGCGCAATAAAAACGATAGCGATTTAAATATAATTTTTATATTTATTTTATATTTACTTCGCTTTTACTTTTTTCTGATTCTGTGATTTTCTGTAGTTTATCTCACAAACTTTAAACTCTACTCTGTTACCTGAACCCATTTATATCCCTCTTCACTATTTGAACTGAGTTACTTCCTGCATTTTTCTCGATATTTAATTAATTGCACTTACACCATCTGTGACTCGTGGGCGAAACTTTCCGCAGGTCCAACTGGTCCTCTTTTCAGTGTGACAACCGAAGTGTTTTTGTCGTGCATCTCGTCTCCTTGGTTTCGGCTACAAACAGCTGCCAGCCGAGTGTATGTGTACATGCACATGTACATATGTATATATATATATATATCCCCGATCCCGCGAAATGGGGCGCGTGTATCCAATATCCTGCTGCTGCCCACGCGTACTGCTGCATGAGTGTGGAAAGGTCAAGGTGCAGGCTAAGAACAACAACAACGAGTGTTGCATATGGCAAATGTGAGCTAGTGTTAGTACGTCCGTATGCCCGTTGGTGTGCGTGTGTGTGTGTGTGTCGAAGAGAGCTCCGTTCGTGTCGTTCTCAGCTGGTTAATTATTCAAATTTAATTGCCATATGCTGGGGTGCGTCACTTGACTTGAGTTTTATGTAAGTACACACACCGCAGCGACCATATTGTTTGTATTTTTCTCCCATTTTCGGGCTGTGTGCTAATCAATTCTCCACACCTGATTTTGCCACTAGGGCGACGCGCCTTTAAAATGAACTTGGAACGAAGTGCACACGGACACTCACAAGCGAACGAACTGAAAATAACAGCGAACAGGATACTGGGCACACGGGGGATAACTAGGCGTATGCGTGATGCTGACCTCATCGGTCGCCCGCTCGTCACCGAATAAACTTTGCCAGCTTGTCCAACGGGGAAGCTGCAGCTGGGCTCGCACAGGTGGAGGTCACGCCCCTCCCCCACTGCCTCCCGCCTCCCACCTACCGTTTTCCCGCTTCTCACTCCGCTGTCCAGTCCCGCTACTTCGCTACTTCCTATCCCCTTAGGTATGCAACACTATGTGCCTACAACAAAACAGCAAACAGTTGGCTGACGCCGGCAGCGACTTCGACTGCGCTGCCTTAAGCCGCCCACGCAAAAGCTGCTTGCTGCTCTCGCGAAAATCAAAAGCTGCGGGAGCGAAGCTTGCGCTCAGCTCTGATTTTGTTTTTGTTTAACTTAATCAATGGAAAACACTCACACATACACATACCTGTTCAGCGCTCTCTCTCTCTCTCTTCTCCGTTCTCTCTCTTGTTTTGCCGGCAGTAAAAAGTTTTCAAGTTCAAGTCGCTGAGAGAGAGCGCGCATGTCTGGTTCACATAGGCTGCCTCGCTCGCACACCCACACAACCGTGCAGTTGCATTTCGATTGTTGTTCCGCCTTTTCGCTTTTTGCTGTCGTCATGCAAAAATCAACGAAATCTCCTCCTTCCCCTCATCGTGGCCCAGTGGGTGGTGGTGGATGGCTGCAGGGGCCGAGCAAGTGGGCGGTACAGTGTGCCATCCAATCCTTTCGACTTATCGCCGCTCAGCTGAACTGAACTGTCGCTAATTAAATTTCCATGCTGACGCAGCTCGCCGCCACCCTAAAAATAAACAAACAAAGAGATTTTTGTTTAGAAGACCATCGATAAAATGCACGCTAACATTATCGATTCCGCAGCATATTGGTCCGTCTATAAACAAACATTTCGCTGTGCCATTCGTTTGCACATTTTATGAGGGCGCAATTTTTGGCGGAATTTGCACAGACAACGAAAAAAAAAAAAACAACAAGCACTTGAAATATACAATTCTAGATAAAAGAGCAGTGGGCATATACATACATATATTGCTTAAATTTAAAAATATTACACAATAAACATTTTAAACCACTTTGGTTTGGTTTAAAATAAATCGCTGAATAGGACAAGATACAACTTGTTCCCACCTTTACATTCGAAAAAGTCGTAGAGTTACTCTTTTTCTTCCATTTGGGTGTATCTCTACTAATAACCAAACCTAAAGAATTCGTTTTCCCTGGCTCGCTGCGTGATTCACCCTGTTTTAAAACACGAGGGAAAACGAATATATATTTTCTAGGTTCGCCAGTTTCGCTGTTTCTCCACCCTAATATCAGCGCCCACTCAAGGCCTTTTCGAGTGCATTGCACATTGCATATTGCACAGCTGGTGCAACGAACTCGCCGCTATGCAAAATGGAATTTAGTTTAATGTGATATTTATGAGCCATGTGCCATGGGTGTAGACACAAAAATGTCTATTTATTTCTAAAAAATTACGTGTTAAGGTGCATAAAACCATAATGTATGGATCATTGCTTATTAAAGTTTTTAGCCGCATCTTAATGGTTAATTCGTTTTAAACACATGGTAATGGCGTTTAAACTAGATAAACAATACAGTAAGTGGCATTCTTGGTCAGTGGAATATTTTGAGCTATGCGCGGAATCGATTTCAAGGTTTGGGGGGATCGAAGTTTCAGCTTTTTGCTGTTTTTACCGTTGAGCTACGAGTCCATTAAGTAAGAACACGCTGTCGATTAATTAAATGGCCAACAGAAATTTTCGTTTTGCTTTGGCAGGTAGTCAGTCTGGTCGAAAGGGGACTGATAGGGCAGGGGGAGGCGGTGATGATTGCAGTCGCCACTCAGCGTAATCATCAACATCAATTCAATTAAAGCTCCACGGTATATACCGCGTGTGTGTGTGTGTGTGTGTGTTCGCGCGAAAGATAATAAAACTGAATGGCAAAACGCATAGAGCAATAATAAGTGCGAATAAGTGTCGCAAAGCGAGCGATGAAATCAACTTTATCAACTCTAGCTACACATTAAAAAATTGTGCACATTTCTGAAATGCATATTTATCATGATTTTCATCATATTCTTCCTCCCTCTCATTTAAAGTCATAATTCCCTGTCCAAATTATTTTACTAAGGGCATAAAATTTTTCTTTCTGTGTAAATGAGACCACACTGTGTGTGTGAAAGAGAGCGCCTGATGTTTGCTCGCTTTTTATTCGATTGCCAGTGGATGTTTGCCGCCGCCGCTTTTTGTTTTTATGGTTCGTACTTTTCGCCTCTCCTTTCGCTGTGTTTGGTGCCTCTGGTTTTTGCTTTTTGTGCTGCTTTTGCTTCCTCTTTGTTTGCCGCCGCACGTGTAGGCGTCTCTTTTTCACCAAACTGGTTTGCCACACACACACTGACGCACTTAAATGCACTTGGGTACAGCACAGCACTATGACAGCTACGTATTGCCAGCTCGCTCGAACTCTCGGCCCAAGTGCTGTATGTACAACTAGTATCTTAACCTTGAACTTGAAAAACACACACGCATACATTCAGAGGCGCTGAAGAGAGAGAGAGAGAGAGAGAGAGAGAGAGAGAGAGAGAGAGAGAGAGAGAGAGAGAGAGAGAGCGACATACTGAACGAACGTCGACAGAGCTTTTGTGTGTGTGTGTTACTCTCTCTGCATAACTCTCTATGTACATCTTTTCGTTCTCTGTGTTGCCCATTGCAGCTTACTCGATGCATACGTAATATGGCGAACACCTGGGCCGAGGCATCATCTTCTAACCTTATTTAGACTGCCCACCTCAGTATCTCCCCTCTAAAAAATACACCCCTCACAACAACATCCCTAAATACCATCTATTCCCTTTTGGACTCGCATACAAATGACGCCACTTGGCAATTAGAAGTGCACAGCAAAAAAAATGCCCTAAACTAAATGTTTCTCTGAATTAGGTTGACCCGTTTCTGTTTATCCCTAGCTGGAATATAACTATCTATATAGGAAAACTTGATACCTTTATGGTAAAAACTTCCGATTATAAGCAATAATAAGCAGTTGGTAGATTTATTTATAATGTGGAAAATTCTTCAAGTTCAATTATATTTGTAGATAAGTTAGCTGGAATGTTATCAAAAGCAAAGAATTCTGATAGATAATATTCAAGCACTTACTATTCAAAGGAAATCTAAATTGGATTTGAATAAGTGCAATTGGTTGAAATATAAACTATAATAGATTATTTCATAATTTCTGTGTCACAGATCGTAATCAGCACATCGATTTCCAATGATTTTCTTTTCTGTGTACCGTGAAGATGACTTTTCCTGCCCCAACCCATCCCATCCCATTTCCATTCTCATCCACATACCCGCTTCCGTAATTCCCTAATGAGTGTGGGCTGTGCGGCGATGTGGCGAGAGTTACGTAAACGAATTTCGAAATCCCATTTACCCACACGAATACGTATGCAGATGCACACATCGATGAACTCGTATCTTGTGCAAACAAAAGCGGCACGCAAAGCTAAACTCGAGTCAAGTTCAGATACAAAAATATCGCATTGTGTACGGTTGGCTGTGGTTTTTTACTGTGAAAAGAGGGTGGGGGTTGGGGGAATGCCGGGAAATTGCACTTGGATCTTGATTGACTACGAACTGCAGTTTACAATTTCACAGAGTTGCTTACCGCACTCGGCCGATCGTGTGTCAATAGATAATCTGAGTCACACATATACGAACCACATAGAAGCGCCGATCTGCGGATGACACGTGATGCAATCGGAAATCAACAGGCTAACTGGCCGATCGTAAATCTACAAGTTATCCGAATGCTCAGCAATTCCATGAACCGCTTGGTAGTAAACACGCTTTTTACGATCCATTACATTGATGGATGCAATATAAAGTTATATAAGGGTATCGATTGTCGATCTCTTAATCTATCTGATAAAACAAAGGCGTATCTAAAGAGTAGTTACTTTGATTTTCAGCAATTATACGCTTAGTAAAATTTTATTGTTATGGCTAGTTTTAAGGGTTGAAGTTTGTCTACAAACCCTATTTCTGTTTTAAATTTTCAATTTGTTTATAATCAAATCAAAATCAGAACCGATGGAGAATGCGACTGCATCAGCGACAATTGCCAGCAAATTAGTGCCTAATTGTTTTTGCCGAGTGAAGTCATAAACAACTTGGAAAGCTGACAAACAAAATGGCAACACACACACACTCACGCAAATAGAGCCATCATCATTTCGCGCAAAGTTCCTAAGAATCATAATTCCCTTTGGCCAAATTCCGATTGGGTTTCGTTTGGCTTTTGGTTTTTTCTTTTGACTTGTATATGTATAAACGGAACTGTTTAGAAGCTTTTTCGCATTTGTTTTGTTTATTTTCGCTGCCATTGTGGCTTTTTTTCGCGATTATGTATTTTTTCTTCGGTTGGCTTAATTTGTGTTGTTTATGTTATAAATCAATTTTGATATTTCTGCAAATTCCGTGCAAAGGAAATCAAATGATTGGGAGAGATGGCCAAAACACATTGAGTGTCATTGTGTGCGTGTGTGTGTGAAAGAGAGAGAATTTTTGCAAACAGGGGCGTATGTGGTTTTTTTGCTAGACGGGGCCAGCGATTATTTTTTAAAGAACATAGACATATTTCTAATAAAAGCTTAGATTGAAAAACACTGGCTTTTATTGCACAAAAATTAGGTACCTGCATTCGTTTTAATTGGGTAATACGCATTCTAAACAACCCATCCCTTTTTCGGCGCGCCCCTGTTATTAAAACTTAGCCGTTAGCAATTGTTGACTGTATTTTCCATAATCACGGAAAGCGGTCGGGTGAGGGGGACGCGACGGGGGTGGCGGATTGCCTTTGATGACGCCGTCGAAAAAATGTTAACTACGACGCAATTAAGTTTACTCACATTCTGTTGTTTTTTGCCACATTTCTTTTTGTGTCTGTGTTTGCCGATACTTTTTGTTTTTCCAACATGCACTTTGTTCAGATTTGGTAAGGGCAGAAAAACGGAAAATTTTCACTTTTCGGGCAAGAAGCAAACTTAATTCTGTGGCGAACTTTAATTCTTTAAGTTTTATATTTGGGTTTTTGATTATCTTTATGAATTATCTATTGGCTTGGGTGAACAGGCAGCAAATGCGATCGGTTGAAGGCACCGCTGTTCAATGTCGCCGCTTTTTTGTGAAAGTTCTCACCTCTGCCGCGGCGCAGCCTCTGCCAGCGTCGCCGTCGACGTCGACAGAGTTTCTATCTACTGGCAAAACCACTCTCTTCCCTCTCTCGCAGACTCACAGCGTGCTGTTTCGTCAAGTTTTTTCGTTTCTTCCTGTTCCTGTTTCTTGGGCCTTCTACTTTTGCCCTACTGCCCCACACTGCCCCTCTTCGAAACCACGAAAAGCACATGTGATTCTCTTCGCAGTGGCCTTCAAACTGGCTTGGCTCTCTCGCCAGCTCTTGCTCCACTCTCCACCATTCTTTCATTCATTATTCTCCTCCCCTCATTTCTCATCCCTAAAATGTATCTGTATATGCGCACTTTTATCTGTGTTTGCAACTCACTTTTGCTTTTTGCGAATTCCTGTTTTTATTGCGACGCTTTTTCTAGCCGAAGCAAAACAAAACAAAAGGCTGAAAAACAATTTCAAGGGTTCGGGTGGTTGTGAGATCCTCATCCCTTGATCCTAGCGAAAAGCTTCACAGAGCTTTCAAAGTTTGAGCAAGGAATACGAGTGTATGGACATTTTAAACTGGGTTTGGAATGATTAGGTTTTTTAGAAATTTATATGCTGATATAATAAAGAAACAAAAAACAATTTCTAAACAAATGTATGCATTTCATATAGCAAGTGAAAAATGGATGACGAAATGACTGATAGTTTTAATAACTTTGTGAAACAATGCTCACCTTTTATGATCCCATTTGATATTTTATTAATTTATTGTTCCACCGACTTCTTCTAATTGCTTTTTAATTGTGGTATCTTCATGTAAAAACTCACTTGTTTGAGGCACGTATTTAAAATAGTTGTGAAATGCGCTTGCATTCTTAAATCAATTTCGTTATTTACTTCCTAGTTTTTCTAATCACACAATAGAATGCACTTAAAAGGATTTAATTTATGTTTGGCGAAATTACCTATTCGTGTGTTTATCTTCGATTTTTTTGTGATATGACACGCACTTCGCGTAGAATTGAGCACAATTAATTTCCAATTATTTTGCATTGTATTTGCTTTTCCATTTTGAATGGGTTGGTTTTTAACTGATTCAATTTCGCTGTTGATGTCATTTGCGTGTCTAATTTGTAACAAATAATGTAGGGATTGTTTGCTGGCTCTTTTTTGAGGTGGTTATTATATGCAGTACTTTTTGTTGTGTTTAGAATTCTTCTGCTTCCGATTGGGAATTTTCTGGGAATGGAGCGTTGTTGGCAGCTCGCCTGCCACACTTTCAATGCCAACGCGCAGCCCAGCAGAATATGACCGAGCCCGACTAAAAAATGACTAAAGCCCGAAAGCTTCCGACGCGAAGAGAGAAGAAACGAAGTGGTCAAAGTGTGGGAGAAGAGAAGAATGGGGACCAGAAGAAAGCAACGTACATATGTATTGAAAGGAGCTGAGCGTCCCACTGCCAGAATTAAAATGCACAGATATACTTGCATACGTATTGCATTTGAAAAGGAAACTCTGGCAAGCTCAGCTCAAGTTCAAGGATGTTATGTAATAAAGCGAGGAGAGAGCACAGCACGAAGTGGTGGTAGTGTATGTGCAAGTAAGCAGCTCTCTCGCAGTAACACACACATAGGCAGGTATTCCCCATCTGATCCCCTTTCGCTTTCTCACTCGCCCTCTCTATCGCCGTCTCCCTCTGGCCCAACCCCTCCCCCAACGGCATCCCTTTTCCCTTTCTTGGCATGTACTTGTAGTTTAAGTTGTGCAGTCTGCCCTGACGCGCCTCGCTTACTGCCGCACTGGTACAGTGGTCACCCGCTAAAGCAGGTCAAGAGCGGGAGGCTTACTATACCAACGGATGCCATTAAAAATGATCTTTACCTAATAGGAAGATTAGAGTTATGACAAAAAATAAGAAATTTGCAGATCCTTATAATTCCCAACTAGGTTGGATAACACCTCATTAATATTGGTTGCAAAAAACATGTTTGTAACGGTTCTCCCCCAAGGGTGTGCACTGTATATGCACTGAGTGCGCTGTGTATCTACTGGTTCTGGGCTTTTCGGTTCGTGTTCTGGGCCTGGGCACCGAAATGTATATAATTAGCGCATTT
Organism: Drosophila sechellia; assembly: GCF_004382195.2. Taxonomy (NCBI): domain Eukaryota; kingdom Metazoa; phylum Arthropoda; class Insecta; order Diptera; family Drosophilidae; genus Drosophila; species Drosophila sechellia. The sequence continues at coordinate 18,374,234 of NC_045952.1, forward strand.
ATTGACTAACTGCCGCTTGCAACACAAAATGCTTGTAGTGATAGAAGGGAAATACAATAATTACTTGGCTTACTGGCCCTGCTAAGTGTACGGATATTTGCTGTCATATGTCTGACGTAGGTGGGACTTGCTAATACCTATGTATGTACATACATACATATGTACTTGGTGCATGTGATTTCGATTTCGATTGACAAATGTGTGTCTGCTGCAATTTTCCACCGGTTAAGCCAGCACCCCAAATCTGCATCCCCACACAGGTTGTGGTTGCGTCTCTTTCTTGCCTGCTACAGTCATCTCTTTTGCTCACTTATAGGTCTCTCTTCCAGTAGCACAAACATGCTGCCATTTCGATTTTAATTTCCTAATTGAATTTGTTTGGGGCCGCTGGTGTATGTGTTGGTTTTGCGAGAGACCGAGAGAACACTGCCCGCCATGTTTGTTTTATTGTTTAATTTAATTAAATGCGTTAAGTGCAACTCTTGCATACCTAGGCACTTTGTAACGGTCGCACCCGCAGATGTATCGCTGGCAGCTCTTGTAGGTTCCATATTTTCAGGTAAATATATGTATTTCTGGCGATTCATGTACATATCTGTATCTATATCATCGGCTATATGCAACAGATGTTAGGGCATGTCGGGCTATACCAATGCATCTACAGATACAGATACACAAATACACACATGCGACTGCACTGGCGCACTCCGAAGCTTATATAGAGTCACATATATACCCCGTATACAACTATATAACCACTCGCCCGATACACACACAGCCATGGCTTGCACTTCCACAAGCACAGTCACCGCCAACTGTTTGCGCCCACCTTTCTCTGCGTAAGCGAAGGAAACTTTTCTATCGCTGGCACTGTGGGGAAATGAACAAAATTTCATTACGGATTACGAGCGAATTTAGTTACGAATAGAGAAGTTGAAAATCAGAAAGGGTCTACTTATTTAAGAGTACCAAACAATTTTGTCACCTGTTAGGTAATACAGAATACCTAACGGGATTGAAAAAAAGAATCATTTGTTAAAGAACACTAAAAATTTATTATGAAAAAAAAAAACTAATTTTTACTTTACTTTATTTTTATTAAATAAATTCTTATGACCCTTTTTAAAATTACATTTCAGAAAATTCAAATGTTGCTATTCTGGTTTTTAAGTCGACTAAACTCAAGAAAAACTTAAAAAATTTTGTTAATAGGAAAAAGATAATCGAGTATGCCCAAATTTGCTGAAAATGTCATTTGCTACTAAAAATAATCCTGGGCTGGGCTCAATTTTGCTCGAAATCAGTTGCTGGCCTGTAAACCATTTTTAAATGAACAAACGTATTTATATCCCCTGCGAACACATATATTTCTTTATAGTACTTGCTGTGCGGGCCGAGCTTAGAGCGCATCTATTATAGAATGTGTATACTTTGGGGAAAATTGTGGCAGAGTGGGAGGGCAACATTTCGCCAGCACTGTGTAGGTAGCTGCTTGTTCTGTCGATTTTGCTGCTGCTGCAACAAGCACCCTTACCCTTCCCCTTTTTCGCAGCGCATGACTGTAGTAGGTGACCTTGACAGTGAACTTGAAATATATGCTACAAGGATTCACTCTGCTTGTGTGTGTGTGTGCGTGTGAAACGCCGTGGAATGGAACAGTGAGCCAAAGAGAGAGCTTTCGCAAAAGTGCAGCTGTGTGAGGGTGGTGAATTGGCTGTACACCAGTATATAGAGGGCAAATGATTCATCGCTACTTGCGACGCGTTGTCTGCAGTCGATGTTTGTGAAATATGTGCCAGAAATTTCGCTTTCATGTTTCGCTTATTGCAGGAGGAACACAGAAACAGAATCGGGAAACAGAGAAATGAGAGCCAGAGGGTAGCTTTTATGCAACGGTAAAGCTAATGGGCAGCATATGTTGGTCGTTGCACTGGACGGACAAGTGTGCCAAATGACTCACGGATCCATGCCAACTTCCATTTTCATTTTCATTCCAATTCCCATTTCGATTTCAATTTCACTTGCATTTGCTATATTCTTGCATTTCCCTAGCCCACATCGCCTTTCACATTGTGCATTCAACTTTGACATTTGGGGGCTTATGGCGCTTTTATGGGGGTGGGAGTTGTCATTTATGTGTATGTGCCAACCCCTTTTCAATCACTTCCCCTGACGAAAAGACCGTTGCACATTTTCTGGAATCGGCTAGGCAACGTGGCGTATGAGCAATATTGCACCGATTTCTCATATTGATGCAGGAAATTGCTGTGACCCAATTGGTATTTTAATGGCAAAGCTAATAACTTTTCTCGATCATAACTCAGTTAACGGGGCAACCAAAAACGGCAAGCGATTTCCATCAACTTTGTTAGTTACAGCGGCAATTAATCAAAATGCATTTTAAGCATGTAAAATGTTATTTTCAAAACCAATTAACACTGACACTCACCCTCAACCGTTGAGTTGCACACACCTACGTTATAAGCTAAACAAACACAGGAAAATGCTGTTGGAAATTGTTGCTAAAATTATAAAATAGAATACGGAAAAATGCGGTGAAACTGAAAATTGTATCTGTGAGATAATGAATTTGTTGGCAAGCGGAGATGGAAAGATGCAAACGTAGGCAGAAAACATGCGATACAAGTTGGGAATGCACTGAAAAAAATCAAAAACACCTGAAGGCAGCATCTTAAGAAGTAAATACTTTTATAAAATTTATTATAAGATTAATATTATAAATTAGACTTCAAGATAACTCAATATAGAATACATTTATCCATGTGTAGTCATTATTTTTGCCCTGTGTAGATGCAAATGGAAATGTTTCTGCAGGCACCTGCAGTTTGGCAGGTGGATTAGTCCAAAAGGCAAGAGAAGCCAAAAACATGAAATTGCATTTGAAAATTTAATTATTTTCGGTAGTTTTCCATATCAGCCAAAAAGAGCGAGGAACAGAGAGAGAGTGAGAGAGCGATAGAGTGCACATCACATGAGCGATTTGATTTGTATGTGTATGCGGTAACCTTGAGATTCTTAGTTCCTCGCTGGAAAGGGATGGCCTGCTTTAGAGCGAGCTAGAGATAGCGAGAGAGAAAAAGTGCGAGAGAGTGGGAAATGCAGTTTGCGAATTGCGCCTGTGTGCGTTCAAACTTTTTGCTTTGGCACATTTCGCTCGGTGTTTGTTTTTTCCCTTTACTTTTTCGCTTTTCGAGCGCAAATGCAATTCACGTTCAAGGCCATGCCAGAGATATATGTACATAAATAGAAATATATATGGTTATATATAAAAGTGTGTCAATGTGTTTGTGTGCATCGTCAGTTGTCAACTATTTTTCAGTACAGCCACAGATACAAACACAAATTGCACACGGACACAGCAGCAAGTTCATACAATCAATAAAATGCAACTTCTCTGTTTTATCTCTCTTCCGTTCCTTTCTTTTCTTTTCTTTTCATTTCTTTCCCTTTCCTCCGTTGTCTTATCGCCGCTGGTCTTTCTATTTCGTGTTTGCCAAACATAAAAAAAATAATCTAAATACAGCTTTGGAAAACGAAATGACTTTCAGCGCAGCGCATTTCCTAATAAAAAAAAAAACGAAATTGCAAGCGTGGGTAATAATGTTCGATTCTTTAGTAGCTTAATTTAGTTTATTTAAGTGCACTTTAGGAAATAAACTTCGTTTACTTCTATACTATTTGTATAAACTCATTTAACGATTATATTTAATGTATATGATAAGATAGCATGGCAGATTGATTGTTTGGAGGTACTCTTGAAAAGGCGCTGCCAAGATTGGAATGAATAATTTTCCAGCCCACTGCATCATTTATTGCACCCATGATAGACTAGTCATATTGCTCATCCCCCTAGACTATACCCCCCTGTATTATATAAATTGCTGTAAAATGGCAATGAGAATGGCATGCAATCAAGCGTAAACAATGTAGAGAAATACCAATTATGGCAGATGCTAAGACGTGTAGGTTAAGTGGAAATTTTCTTATCAATCGACAGCTGCAGTTGACCTCAAGCGTCTTAGTATCGACTTGCGAAATAATTTATTAAATTATACATTGTATATGTATCAAAATTGTCAGTTCAATGTGAACTGATTTAAGCGTATTAGCCACAGGTGTTTAATGCAGAGAAAACGCAATCTTGCAGTTCCTCGACTATCAGATACCTCTTACCCATGGGGAGCTCTAGGAATATGGAGATGTTTCAGTAGCAAATCGACAGTTTTCCAGATTGCAAACGAGCGCCTAGCGACGACTATGTTTGTTGCACACGACTATCTGACGTCAATGACAGGGTTTTATAATTTGTGGGCGTCAGAGTGGGCGTGGGCCTTTCCAGAGCCGCAATTGTGTAATTTTTTAGTGCTAATCAACAACGAATCTTAAACGTAAGAAAAGGGGTTGATGATATATTGTTTGAGACGATGTTCTTGGAATATTCTTTTTTTTTTGTTCATATTAATATATTTTGTATGTGCACTTTTCGATGCACTTGGGCGTAAATGCACTTTCATATTAGCAAATCAGGCGAATTTGTTTTGCACATTTGCATAATTCGCACTAAGCGTGTCCAATTAAAGTTTAATTGGGTATTCCACTTGCTGGGCTTTGCATTATTTTCCCCTGAAAATGTGTCAAGGAAATTCCGCGCTCCTTGCCATATGGAAAGCGAACACGGAAAATGTTTTAGGCAGGCGCCGTTGGAATGCAAACAACGCTCGATGATGAGAATTTCTATTTGGGGGGCAAGGTCATGGTTGTGGAGAGATGCTCCGTCTCTACCTCTCGCTCACTCTCTCTCTCTCTTTCACTCTCTTGCATATAAATTCCATTGGGGTCGGGGAAACACCCAGTTTTCCGGGCGTGGGCGTGGTCATTGGCGTGGGCGTGGGTGTGATGCAGCAGAAGACGCAGCAGCGGCAGCTGCCGCGGCATCCTGCAAATCCATTGACGTGGGCCAGGCCAAGTGACCCATATGCGTCACGCCCGTCGACTTCCTGGGCGCTGCTGCCAGTCAAAAGCACTGTTCTTGGCCATGTTATCGGGTTCCTGGGTTGCCGTCTCCTCTCTTTCTCTTCTCGCCACCTCGCCTTCCTGTCCTCGATGGCTCTGGTAATGGCCACTCGCCGCTAATTGCATCCTGCGGCGCTTGTCGGATGCATACGAAATGCCATTTGCACTATAAATGATTTGGCCAGCGGGCAGGGTCTAATCCTTTGTGAGCCGGACCAGATTTCACCAGCTGTTGGCATATTTTATACATTTTAAATTGTTCCCTATCGGAGTTTTGCGGACTGATTGTTGATGAGCACCATAATATTTCATAAACACATTAGTTAGTAACCCAATAATAGAAATAAAAGGCATTTGGTAAGGTATAAGAAAACCTAATAAATAAACTCGGCTTATACTACTTACTCTGTGGCAATTATCGCTTAAAGTTATGGTTTGTGTTAATAAAACATACAACTATTTAAATAACTTATTAATATCCAAAAATATAGTTTAATAATTTTTGCGAACATCACAATAATATTCATTCACATTGTAACAATGTCATATATTTATATAAAAGAAATATTTATATTGTGTCCATTTAATCCATTTCATATTTGCCTTTTAATTTTATCAAAGAACCATGATAACATGCATCCAGAAAGCTTCAACATTTCATAAGCAGAGGGCGCTGTCAAAAGCTCGCTCACAAAAAGCTCACTCGGGAGTTGCCATCCTGATTTCTATAGACGTGTATTCGGTTCTAGTTGACAATAAAATAACAAAGACGTTACTTTTAAAAGGAGATGACGGATATGGAAAGGTTTAGAACAATATGATTGCGGATTTCATTTTTCAGCGTCATTTTATTATTTTTTAAATAATTTAATCTAAACAATATAAAACAAGCCATAAAAATAAAAGTTAGAAATGTTTTATTTCTAAGATATGATTGTACCTGTCTTATGTAAATTCTATAATAACTATTTAACCTGCAAGTATTGGTTTGGGGTAAGAAAGCAGAAATGGAAACTCACACCCCTATTCATGTTACGCATACGCAACGTGTGCTGCTCTTTGACAGGCAAAATCACAGCGTGATTGAAAAATTGTCATTGAAATTGGTCAGCGATTTCCGCAAGTCAAGACAAGTTGGAAAAACAAACAGATGAAGGGACCGAAACGATAATCAAAGTGATATCCGACCGTGTGGCTTTGTCAGTTGAGTGGGATTCGAATTGAAATTGTGACAGTTTCGCCGGGGGAAAACTGACCACATGTCAATGCAAAGCAACTTCAAAGCGACGAAATGACGGACGTGGCTGACCGAGTGGGCGTGGTTGGGATGGAATGGTATTAAGGGGGCGTAAATGCGGGCTAATGGCAGGTAATTGAGGCAACAATTTCGCATTCGCATAACTGGCAAATGAACAAACCGTTGCTGCATTGTGTGTTAGCCAATTTAATTGGGCGAGAATTCATAAGCGAAATAGTTTGTCGAACGGGGTGGAAATTGAAAACGTCATTTGAATGCCAAATGACAATTAGTATTTGTCGTTTACCAGGGCCAAGAGGCCATTCCATTCCATTTTGCTGACAACTTGGGCTGCTTTAGACCCAAATCACAAATCAATTGTGGCCCACACCAATGTGAGAAATAGTTAATGGCCAAAGCTGAGACGTTTTTGACCCCTCAAAACGGCAATTGAACTCGGAATTCTCAATGTTGTGCACTGGCAAAAATTATAAGTAATTAAGTGTTTTTATTTATACGAAGAAAATATGTGTAAAACATAATTTATACCATTCACAATCATAACTTAATCAAAATATACTTAATACTAATAAAATGAGATTTCAAAAATAAAGTTATAAATATTGTAACTATTATTGCGTATACACTAAACCGCTTATGGTTTTTGTATCAATTGATCTTAATTTCTCTCACTGCATTTTTGCATTAGTTGACACGCCAATTAGTGCATTTATAATTCATGACGTGGGTTAATTGCTACACTTAAACCCAACAAAACGGCCAACGATTGGGGCTGTAATTCTCCTAAGGAGAATCCAAACCTTATCTCGAACAACAGATAGCAGATAATGTTCCTTATGATAAAGCCCGAAGAAGAGAGCGATTGTGAATCAGTTTTGGCCGCATCTTTGCAATGGTAACCACACAGCAGACCAAGGAGATTTGCGAAATTATTCGTCTGAAATCAACCCAGGTGTTCCTGGTGGCTGGAACATGTTTGATAACGGTAATGGTCACATTGCTCTGCATTGGCTTTATGACCAGGTACGAAGTGGAGAACGATGTGGCCAACGTGGCGGATGTGGATTATTGGAAGGATAGGGTGGCGCCCTCGCAGAAAATCTGGTATGATAAGGGCATTGATGAGCTCAACGAGGCACTAAGGCCACATGATTTGACTTATCCTAAGAACGTGAGGATATTTGTGATACTGGGAATCGATGGACGAGACTTGGCTGCTTTTCGATTTCCAACTAGAGATACTAGCCGTGGCAATACCAACTTTATTTGGGATCAGTTCCCCCACTTGGCTCGCTTGAAAAACAGCTGCAGTCAGCAGTTTCCCTGTCAAGTGGCCAGTGTTTCCCGAGCTCTTTGGTTGGGAATTCCTTTGGATAAGGTCCCAGAAAATCAGCAGGATTGCGGAAGGTTATTTAATGCAACGCAAGAACCGATAAGCATTCTGCGACAGGCACAATTGGCTGGCCTGCGAACTGGTTTTGTGACCACTCAAAGGATTACCGGACCCACAGGAGCTGCTTTGGGAAACACTAATGGCCACTATGAATGCGATGAAAGGATGCCGCGGAGTTCCATAAAATCCGGTTGCCAGGATATAGCCCAACAGTTGATCTTGGGTGAAACTGGTAAATCTCTGAATGTACTCATCGGCGGAGGCAGGCAGATGCTGAGCAGTCTGGTGCCCAACACCAAATATGATCCTGTGGATGAGCTGCTCTGCGAGTCTAACGATGGACGCAACCTGCTAAAGGATTGGAGAACCAAAAAACTTCGGGAGAGCAAAATCAATCCAATAATATTCGATTTGATTCAGCGAAGGGATGAGCTGGAGTCCCTAAATTCTAGTAGTTTTGATTATTTAATGGATGTGATGGCCAATGGAGATTTGAGCGGTAATTCAAAGGCCCCAAGTCTGAAATTGATGGTGGAGAAGTCTTTGAATGTGCTTATTAAATATAAACAAGGATATCTACTCATAGTCGAGCAATTTATTCCATTGGGTAGTGACAAAGGACAGCAGTTGCAGCTATTGAACGATACTTTGGTTAATCTTCACAAGGATCCGGATACTTTAACTCTGGTTTTAATGACCAATGCCATATATCCAAAACCAAGCCTGGATGTCAGCGAAGAAACCGAGACAATCAGCCTGCTTCCGGAGATATTTAATGAGGCGGAATCTGAGATCCGAAAACGACTACACCAAATACCATCTGAAAGCTTACTTTTTGCACAGGGTGAGTAACTCCTTCTACGGTATCCTGGTTATACTTATACATTTTATTTATTAATAACTATTTCAAGGCCCCAAGTCCTCAATTTTTCAAGGTGTTCGAAAGGAAACCTTCCTGGCACATGCAGTATCCCATGTCCTTAGCAGAAGTAGAGCTCGACCTTAGAATACTATATACGTGTATATGTAATACAAATGTTTAGGCAAAATTAAATATATTTATATCAAATTGCAATAGCTGTCACCCCGAATAAAAGACGTCCTTATAATTTGATTGATTTATTAAACATTAACTAGAGATCGTTGATTCAATGCTGCTAATAGTTGGTAAGTCACATGATAACATTGCCGCCGGACTCCGCAGTCGTCGCCGTGGCAGTTGCAGTTGCACTTCCCGTTGCAGTTGCACCTGCGGTCGAGGGAGCCACCCAATTAAAGGCGTGGCCAGCGGAGGACACCCCTGCGGCAGTTGCCACTTGCCTGGTTGCTGTCGCTGCCGCTGGAGGTCCCGTTGCCGTCGTTGTTGCCGCAATGCGTGGTACCGGCCGCAGGACATTCGTATTGGGATTGGGTCATTTGACGGGCAGAGGAGGCATCAAAGTTTGGGCCACATTGGACAGTTGCCTCAGGTGATTGGCCTGCACGTATTGGAAGGCCGAGGATCGCTCCAAGTGCTGCGATAGATAGAATTCGCCAAGGGAGTAGAAGCGCCGCTGATCGAATGACTGAAAGGGAAATCCCGGAAAGCGTTGTCCACCCGCATAGTTCTTACCACTTGGGGGCGGGTAGATGGGCATGCCAGGCGGTGGGCGTGGCAAGGATGTATAGGGAGCGGCAGATGTGACCGCCTGTCCAGTTGTATGCTGCAGCTGGACGTGATCGGCCAATTGGTGGCCGTTGATGGCCAACTGCTGCTGCTGGGACTTGAAGAAATCCAGATTCTTGAGATTATCCAACATCTGATGGGAGGCCTGGTGTTTTTTCAGGTAAGCTTGACTGTTGTTTGTGGAAAATAAATATGAACATTTCAAACTAACTGCTTAAAAATATTTAAAATTTCACTATTTTAAATACCAAATAACTAATAAAATTTTGTAGTTTTTCCGAAAGTCTTACTAACTCACCGTCGGAAAGTCTTTCCGCATATATGGCAAGGATAAATGCCATCGCTGGCATCATCGCCGCTCCTAGTCGCCTCCTGAACCAGATCGCCTGTTTCCACAACTCGTTTCTTGGCGGGATTAACGCCAGACGCCTCCGCTTTGGGCTTGTGCCATCTGCGATGGGAGGCCAAGTTGGCCGGGCAATTAAAAACCTGCGAAGTAAAACTTGTTTTAGCCGCCTATAAAGCGAATCCTCCCTTTGGACCACAAACCTTTTCGCACTCGGAGCACTTGTACTCGATGTGAACGATGCGGGGACAGCGGTGCTGGGCCAACATAAAGGCATCATCGTAGACAGTGCGACAGAGCTGGCACATGTAGTCTCCAATCTTGTTGTCGATGCTGGCCAGGATGGCCTTGGCCTCCTCGGTGATTTCGACCACGTTGAAAGCCGGATCAATGTCGCCTTTGCGCACCACCAGCTCCTCGTCGTCACGCAATTTGCGAATGATGGTGCCAGAAACTGGACTTATGGTCTCCTCATCGATGGCCATGTGTTTTCGTAGCTTCGACCTCCTACGTTCCGCCTTGTGGGGTCGAGAAATGGGTGGTGGCGGAAGTGGAGGTGTAGCAGGGATTGAAGAAGTCGCTGGAGCCGGAGGAGGTGGAGGAGGCGGAGGAAGGTTGGCGTTACTAGTAGTTCTAATCTCCGCCACGCCACTCAGATCTGTGTAGGTCTTCCCGCTGTTGCTCTGGACTTCCGCCGAATCGGAAACCTCCACATCTGGCTCTGGAAAATCCCGGTCAAAGAGTCTGGCCAAACCATTTACCGCCTGGTTGTGCAGCTCCTCATCCTCATACAGAAGTTCATTGCGTTTCAGGGCCGTGGTCTCTATTAGTTGGGCCTGCAATCTTGTGGCCACCGGGTCCACCGCCTCATCCTCGTCATCGTCACTGCCCAGGACATCGACAAACACCTCTTCCTCATCAACGTCGCCATTATCGCTGACTTGTACCTGCTGCGTCTCATCGTCGCCCTCGTTGACTTCCTCCGTGTCCGTGGCGTACTCATTGTAGTCATGGGAACTGACAACTGTTTCATCCTCGTCCTCGGTCAGCACAATGGTCTCATCTTCCACGTAGATGGGCGAGCTGACGCTCGATTGACCCGCCGGAATTTGCTCAAAGTTATTTTTCGTCCCGTGAAAATGACTTTTATTAAAGGAAGCGCCATCCAAGCTGCTGCGTGTAGCATATTGCTGATGATGTTGCTGATGTGGTTGTTGATGTTGCTGCTGCTGCTGCTGCTGTATCTGCTGCTGATGATGATGAAAGTAGCCCGGCTGCATTGCCAGGCTCGACGGTCCTGCCGCAGGATCAACTGGAGCTGGAGCTGCAGGACTCGCCATGTGCGGACGCCACAGGTAATTCTCCTCGGACATTAATCTCTGGCGCTTGCGAGGCGGCGAGGGCGTCGAGGGTGGAGTAATTGGCACTACACTGGCCGCGGCGCGCAGTGAAAGATCCAAGGGGGAGAGCAGCGAAATAGCCGGACGATGCTGGCCAAATTGCGGAAATGTCTCGTTGATTGCTGGTAATGCCCGACACTCCACGAAGTGTGTGGTGGCTGGGTGGCCCCGGAGCAGGGCGGGCAGTGGCTGATGCTGGCCAAGATGCTGCACCGACTGGAGATGGGACTGCGGTTGTGGGTGTGGATGAGGATGTGGGTGAGGGTGCGGGTGCGTCGGCGGATTCATGTTCATCATTTTTCTCCCCTTTTCTATTGCGTTGTAACGTCAACTTTCTGGTGTTTCATTTGAAGTTAGTAATCAGTCCTATGATTGCACAATAAAGTGTCAAGTGTTTTAGTTTGGGCTTTGGATTAAAGTTAACTGAAATAAAGTTTCTCAAATAAATAGTAAATCCACTATATAAAATAAAATAAATACATATAAGAATAAAATCGGTATTTAATTATAAAAGATGATTTAAATTTACCTTTTTCTTCATCTAACCCTAGATATGTTTCATTATTTAATGCACTTTGATAATTAATTTTTTTTAACTATGGGTGTATTATTATTATGTATTTAAGTTTAACACTTCACTTAATTTTTTGTTTGCTTGCTTTTGTTCTAAATATTCAATGTGTAGTTTGCACAATTTTAAAAATTTCGTTCGAAATTAAACTTTAATCGGGAATCACTAGAAACTTTTTGGTTAGCCCAAGAACTATGCAGTTAGCTTGAGGATTTTCCGTGACACGCAACTGACGCGCGGCAGGCTTCAAAGAGAACTGAACGGCGGACGGTCACCTGTCGCAATGCTGCTAGCTGAAATTGGGCTTGAATGCGAAGCCAATGAAAGGCAGTAACCACCACCCAGCCACCCATCCACCGGCCAACCACCCCCCACCCATTGAACGGGATGTGGATGTGCGGCTCTCGCTCGCACCTTGCGGCGGAATCCTGAGCGGCCTGCTCTGGGATTCGCCGGGCGGATGACATAGCTCGACCATCCCACCCCCGATTCACCCACGCGCACGGGAGGCGCATGCGCAGCCACGCCCCCTGATGCAGGCCCACCAGGGGCGCTGCATAAATGTATCATCTGTTGCTCCACTGGGGGCACGCTTATTGGCAGCGTCCTGCAACTTGCCACGCCCCGTCCAAAGCCCGGAATGGAATGTCATTGAATTGTAGATGAAGAATTTCATTGCACTGCGTCGGAGTTTTAGCCACCCACTCCACATGGCTTTTGTGGGGCTAGCTGGGGATTGGGGTGGTGCAAATGGTGTTTGTGCTTGGGGCGTTGACAGGTGAGTGCACCTTTTGTTGCCAGCCCCACGTATCTTCCATCGGCCAGAGTTCTGTTCCTTCACTCCCCCTGGCATCATCATGGTCAGCGTTGTTCAGACATTTTAAGAACCAAAGGATTCTTTTTGTGGTTTTGAAAATTTAATGCAGCTCCCCTCTTGCGATTCAAGTGAATTTCCAAAATGGCGTCAGCTTTTGGCCAAAAAAATTAGGCAAATTAGTGGAATTAAGCCAGGGCTTCAAGCACGTAAAATTTAAATCAGCATGGTTTTCTATATAAATTGTAATTGTCTTTAAAGTGATATAATATTGAGACTTAAGATATATTTTAATAAATATTCCATTTTATAAAAATTATAACGGACTTCGGGGACTACCTCACATATCGTGATTTATACTGTCAAATCGGTGGTAAAAGTCTGACACTCGAGTTATCTTTCGATATCCAGCCCTGCCTTCAATTGCAGCTGAATGCAATTAATTAAGGAAACGGTCTACAAAAATCTAATTAAATTGTTGCGTCGCGACGCCATCGGAAAACAGGCTCGTGCGTCAAAAACAATTCCGACTAATAAACTGAAATTAAATTACGAACTTTTATACTCCGTCGCACAAAGAAGAAGGCTAAAAACTGTGAAAAAAAAATGTAGATGGCTTATTAAGTTTTGAGCCTGGCCAAGATCTGTTGTGGCAACGAGGTCAACAAGTTTCAGTTTGCGGCTTTTCCTGGCCCCCGGCTAATTGTCAGCTTTCTTGGGGGGGCGTCAGCTCATTAGCATAGCTCCATGGCCTTTGTGAATCCATCCATCCGCCTGCTCCTGACACTCGTCCAAGGAAATGTTCTTAACGAGAGCGCCAAGCAGTTAGCACTCATTTGCATGGAGATTTTCACGGTCTAATTGCCCAGGTGGTTGTTGGCTCGTCCAAGTGTCGGATTACACACGTAACAATTCGCAGCACCCCCCTCCAAAATGCTGTGTAAAAACACCCAGCCCACCCTCCCCTCGTAGCCGCCTCTCTGAAGAGGGTTGATTCACGAATTTGGTTGACTTGCGGTCGACAGTGTCTGTTTACTCAGCGAGGGTTGGGTAATGGGCTCTTAATTAGCCTCATATGATTTTTGAACATGGATTTGCGATTTGTTGATGTGTGCACTGGAAAATAAAACAACAAACCATAAAATTCACTGATAGTAAGAACCATTTTCTCAGTGTCTTTATAAAATCTTCAGTTGATTTAGATAAAAGATTTAAAATTTTTTTTGAAATATATTTCTAGTTCCCTCCTCTTATATCGGCTTCATATTAATATTATCTTATCATGTTATTTTATAATATTTATTACAGCTATGCACTTTTTTTAAGTGTAGAATCAGTTTTCAGCTTCATTGAATGCGAATTACAAACGTAAATAAATAGATCTTATCTATAACTCTAGATCTTAATCTATAACTAGATCTAGTTCCTCAGCGATCGATTCCCAGATTAACCTCAGCATGGACTTCAACTTCGCCCCTCCAAACGCCGTCTGTTTTCACGATGAACCTGAGTTTATAAAAACCATTTGGCACGGGAGCTTTGGATATCATGTCATCATTCAGAACCATTTGGTTTACTATTATGTCATGCTGCAAATAAAATCATTTATGCGGAAATATTTAATTAGATTTCGGTGTTATACTACCAACATTGAAGGGGCAGGTATGATTTAAATTACTAAAGCTTTTTATTCCATCGTAAACTAAGTCGGCAAACGGATAGCGTTTTCGCTGTTTAAGAAAATGGCAAACATCTACGGTGAAATTAAAGAGGAACGGCCTGTAGCCACTGAATCTTCGGAACAGGGTTAGTACGCACTAAAAACGATAGTTATAAAGTACAAAATACACAATTGGAATGATTCAACTCCGCTACATACCGTCGTAGACTTAATGGGCAGCTTATTAACCTGGGCATGCAGATTTAAGTCCACAATGCCGCGTCCCAGGACCTTCAGTTCACAACGTTTAAGTTCGCAAAAGGACTTTTCGTAGCATGTGCACTTAACATTTTTAAACTTGAACAGAGCGTTTGAATCACTGAGTAGCAAATTAATGACCACATATGACCACAGCCTGATTCCATTTGTTTCTAGCCTCATTGTTGGCCAACAGTAAACAGCTCATTGAATTGAAATGGAAAATATATTTATTATTAAATTAGTTAGATTAGTAATGGGTACTTGATAGTCGAGGCACATGCTTTAATGGCATATCAAGAATAACTAATGTGTATACTTTGTATCTTTGTATCTTTAACGATCGTATCCCAGATTAACCTCAACGTAAACTTCAACTTCGCCCCGCCAAATGCCATCTGTTTTCAATATAAACATTAGTTTGTAAAAAACACTCGGAACAGGGACCTTAACGATCATATTGTCATTTAGTACCATTCGGTTCACAAATTATAAATTATACAAAATTGAAAAACAATTAGGGCATAGAAGTATTATAACGTTTTGGGATATACCACCAACATTGTATGGGCAGGAGTGATTTACGTTACTAAAGTTCCTTATACCATCGTATACTAAGTCCACAAACAGATAGTGTTTTCGATTTTTGAGAAAACTGCAAATATCAACGGTTATATTGTAAAGGAACGGCCTGTATCCATTGAATCTTCGGTATAGCGATAGAATGCACTGCAAAAAAATATTATAAATTATACAAATTATACAAACTTAAGGTGGCATACACTTGCACTACTTGAATATTTACATTTATTATTTTCTGTTATTTTTAAATAATATACCTGACTGATCTGACAGATATCAATATACCCGCTGCTAGGGTATTATTGTAATAATTGTACATACATACCGTCGATTTGTTAATGGGCAGCGGATGAGTCTGGGCATGCAAGAAGAGACCAACGATGCCGCGACCCAGGACCTTTAATTCGCAACGCTTTAGTTCGCAAAAGGACTTCTAATAGCACGTACACTTGATATTTTTAAACTTAAACAATGCATATGAATCGCAGAACAATAAAATGATGGCCACACACCGATCGGATTTGATTTAAGCCTCATTGTTGTCAACAGTTAACAGGCCATTGAAATGAATAAAATATGTTCATGTTTGTTTCGCTTTAAAGCGGATATAATGATTATACTCTTAATGGTATTTTAATAATAATATTAGGTGGATGGGTATTTGATAGTCGAGGCACATGCTTAATATAATCTATAATAATAAATACCGAGCTCTTTAACTATTAAATCATAAATTAATCCCAACGTAGGCTTCCACTACAAACTAAGTTTAACTTAAAAACTGGTAGAAGGATCAAACATTTACCGTGTTCGAGATAGTGTGTTAGATATTGTAAAAGTGTAAAAAAATAAAAACATTACTTGACAGAGAACGCATATATTTGTGTGTATTTTGACTGCAGGCCGAACAACTAAATTTTCTATATAGCGATTGAAAGGCACTCTGGAAAAACATTAAGGACTTCCTGCTGGCAACGCAAAGGACAAAACGCTATTGACAAGCCATGCAACTGCATATTTTGCGGGTTCCCAAAGAAGGGGAAATTGGGACTTGAGCCGCCTTGTCGGAGACGTTGATGACCTTTAGGGGAAGACGAGGACGAGAACCAAAGTCCTGGCCAACAAAAGGAGTCCTGCACCGAGGGCAGCCTTTAATTAGAGTGGCATGAAAGTATGCCCGAGGCCCGACGCTCGATGTGATTCTTATGCAAATGCTTTTAATTACAAAACTGTGAAACTGAATTACGCAACATTGCGTTATTTAAGTGAATTATTTTGAGGCAGGTTCGTGTGTTTAATTGCCCAACTCAACGCCTTTTTAATTGCCAGAAAATGGGCGCAGGTTGTTTTTTAATGTTTCTTTTGAGCATGAAGTTCGCCATGGACTGAAAATCCATGGATTTGGATTGATTCATCTACGACAAATTGGGCTGAACAAAAGCTAAGATGACCCGTCCCATTAAAATAGCTCAAGTATTTCCCCGTCAAATGCCAGTTTCTTTTGGATAAACTTAGTGCTATTCACCTCACCCAGTTGCCAAAACCAAATTGAAAAGCTTCCCCTTAAAAAAAAAATAAAATAAAAAAATTGGAAGCTAATAGAAAATGTTTATAGATAAAAAGGCGACAAATTGAATTTGCAAAGGTCACACATAAGTGCGACACTCGATATCAGGCATTGGCACTTCACGTGAGTGCCGCCCCCTTAAATTTTCCACAACTTACTTCCTACTTGCAGGAATTTTCCCTGCGTCGCCTGGCGAGATTGAAATTTTGATTTCCATTTGCCGTTGCCGTATAAAAGATAGCTATATTCACATTATTTTTGCCAAATTGAATTCGCAAAGTGATTTGATTGTGCGTTAAGAAAGGCATTGCCCATCGGAGGGTGTGACCCTTGTCAGGCCACCCCTTTCCTGATAAAGAAATAAATCCATGGAAAATAATACGCGATGAAAACCGCATGACGGATTTTAATTAACGGAGGCACGGATATTTCAAGCTCCATTAAAATATCATATTACCATCGGTTTTTAACACGTTTATGAACGAAAGGGTTTAGTGGCACACGGTTTCAGTGCTTTTAACCAAAAGTTATGGCAGAGTAACGTGTATTATATTGTCATTGATTGGCCATTGAACATATTGTTTTTCTATTAATTATAACTAAATTGCGCATATGGCTTCGGCGAAAACCGCAAGGATCCCGCGGGAAATCCAAAGAAACCCCTCGAAGAAGAGCACACACGCAAGTCTCTTTAGTTCGGGGATAATCACCATAATCGGCCATGCACTTGGACTCGGTGCTTTAAGCGATTTTCAATATGTTTCCTGCTCCGCAGCTCATGACGCACAATGGAAAAAAACTGGCGAGGTGGAGGAAATGTGTCGGAAAATGCGGAAAAACGAGGGCGAGGAGACAGCAATCCGCTTACATTGCAGACGGGGGGTGAGCCCAACGGAATAGACATACACACATCCTGTAATTACATATCCTTTGTTGGCAAATATTTATTTTGCGGTATTCGGTATTCGGACCTCGGTGGTCACCTGCAGGGCAAAGACTTTCTCTGCTGTTGCCTCAATTACCTCCACAAAGAACTTGTAGATCCCGTTCTGAAGAACCTGCGGATAGATGCCCTTGACACTCACATTCTTTAGTGAGTAGTTTCCCACCCGCACAGGACAGGCAATAATGTCGCTTAGTTGCATCTCCGATTGCAGAATGTACTTCATCATGGGGTTTTTCCTGAACTCCGCGAAGAAGCCACACAGATCCAGATCCCGCATTTGGAGCAGCGTTACGAAATTCGCCCTGCCCGTCGGTCTCACTCGAATCTTTATGTTGAATGTCAGGAAATTGCTACCCAGTTCTTCACGAAGCGATACAACTAAAGTGAACTTCAAGCGAGTTTCATCGATGTATGATAATGCCTTCATATAGCGAGAGTCCCCAAAGATGTTGATATGATGGATTCGAAGTATCGGTTTCTAGAAAGCGAAGTAGCTATAGATCGTAAGTAAAGTTGTACCCATAATACCTGAGCTTCATTCTCCTCGTCGTCATCCCACAAGGATTTATGGTTAGTTGCATTGCCATTTACTATGTAAAATAGCGGAAAAAATATCGAAAGCCGAACGAAATTCATGCCGCAATGACAAAAAGAGTATGCTGGCGATCATCAAATGGTCATGTCCCATTAACCAGTTTCAATTAATGCCATTTAATAATAAATGGACCCCATTTAAAACAATCTGATATGTTAACCCAAGAATGCCACACTTTTTCAAACATCGATTAGCTGTAATAAAAATCAAGAGCAAAAAAATCAATATTCAATATGGTATTTTGGGTATTACTTGACTTAAAGTGGTCACACCGCTAAAGTAATAACAGTTTTTTACTTCTAATTACCAATACTAACCATCCCTATCACTTTTTTACGAATTTTAAAAAATTAATTTTTGGCCAAATTTTCTAATTTTTTTAAGGGGTAACATAATTAAAATTTGCAAAAAAATGGAAAAATTTAGAATTCCCAAATTTGAATGCAAATCGATCATGATTCAAAAAACAAACACAACGAGGTATGACATTCCATATTTGGGCCAGTATTTTCTATGTTTTGATCAAAATACCTATTTTTTTCACCTAAAATCAGTGAAACAATTTTATATCTTGCCTGATTGTTTTTAATTAAATATCTTTAATTTTATTCGTAAAAGACTTGTATACAGTTTATTTTTAATTTATCACATTTTATCAAATCAAGATGTTTACAAATGAAAAACATTTACCCAATACCTGATTATATATTACTTTTTTTACAATATTAAAAATAATTTTAAAAGTTGCAACGGTTTACGCATCATTGGCCAAACATTGTAAAGCTTTTCCTCGAAATTTACAGTCCAGTTCCTTGTTTACAATATAAACCTCTGAAGTGACTTGGAGTGCGAATACTTTCGCAATCTCTCCTATTTCCTCGATTATTTCGACGAAGAACCTGTAGGTGCCATTCTGGACTCCATCTGGATGAATGTTTCCGGCTACGTCGGAGTTTAGGAGCGAATAGTTTCCGACTCGAACTGGGCACAAAATAAGGTCGTTCAGTTTGAGGTTCTTTTTGAACATCAACTGCATCATTGGATTCGAGTTGTATTCGCTGAGAAAATCGCAAAAGTTGACGCGCCGCAATTCGAACAGTTGCACAAAGGCATTACTTCCTTCCGGTTTTACGCGCACCTTTATATTCATGATGAGGTGGTTACTTCCCAACTCATGGACCAACTGGACATGTAGATCGAAGTGGGATCGATCTTCGTGGATATATATTTTGGCCTTCATGTAGTTCGACTCCCCGAAAACATGTATTTGTTTTATAGCTGCTACTGCTTTCTGATATTAAGGACAGACAGCTAGATTTATTAATCAAATTATCAATCAAATTATCACCTTTGGACTCGTGCTGTAATCCATGTAGTAGGAACTTGTATCCCCGACCACTTCGATGGCCAGTCGAATCATAACGAAGGCCGAAACACAACCGAACCGACTGAAGTTCATTTCGCAACAAACTCGGGATCCTTTCATAGCTCTTCCACATCATGACCGAGCAATAAAATGTTAAACAGCGCTTTAGTTTAATTTTGAATAATTTGGCTAATTGTTATCATCATTGAATCGCTTTGGATGGGCAATTCCCAGTACATCTGTACCTAAACACGTGTGTGTATATAGTTCCCCAGTGATTAAGGTATAAATTAGTCATGTTCGGCCTTAATTTTTAATGAACCTATTTATTCGACGGAATTCCTTATAAAGAGTAATAAAATCGCCATGGCTCCATGTCCGTTTAACACTTGTTATCTAGTCGATAGATCACTCCTCAGTACGTCAATGTTCAGATCTTTGAAATAGACAAACTGGGTTCCTGGAAAAGCCTTTCCCTCAATTCGAATGGTAAGGTGCGTCTTTGGGAGCAAGTGATACGGTGTGTTAGGATCTTCGTTTCGGGTGAGGAAATTGTTCATAAAATAAATTAATAACGGTGGACCATCCACTATAAATTTCAGCAAAAGCCGAGAAGCAGATTTAGCTACCGAATTTGGTTGAATATTGTAGGTGTATATGATGCCATCAAAATTCCTCTGTCCGGTATAGCTTGTTTTGGACTTTTCGTAAAAGAGCAGCTCGGCAAGTACGTCCAAAAATGAGATGCGTCTGTTGGACTCCCAAGCTGTTCTGAAGACTGCATTCCCCTCCTCAATAATACCGATGAAGGTGTTGGGCAATTCGACCTCCAGGTTCCAGTCCACCAAATGTTTGAGTCCCAGAATTTTTACGTTTTCAAATTCCCGCAGAAGACCCAAAACAGTCATTGCATATTGAAATCTTTTAAGCTTAAGTCCTTTTAATGGATCCTTCTCCTTGTGTCGTATGAAATTCATAACAAAATAGGTCAGAGTATCTTTGAGGTCATACTGGAACAGTTTAAAATCGAAGTACAGCAGCAGGCAGAGAGCAAAGTCCGACTCGGAATTCTCGTCGTCGAAATAAGTGCACGTTAAGCGCATGATCTGCAGCACGAACCTTGCATCCCGATTCCTGACGCTCTCCGCAGGACGTTCCCGATGGGCAACCTCAAGCCGCCTGTGCCGGTGCATTAGGAATGAATTGCTAATCTGTTTCATTTCTTCGGACATATCGCGTATCATTTCATGAGGACCTACATCCAAAGTGGTCATGACCATCTCCAGTACCTCAACTGGCAAGTCCAGCAATGGAATGGGTTTACTTTCTTGAGCATCCTCCTTTTTATTTTGGGATTTTTCAATATATGTTCCAAATAAAGTAAGCATGTTCCATTAAGACAGGGCGAGGAAGTTTGATTTTATAAATGATTGTTATTCAAAAGGAGACGCTATTAAAATATATGTTTAAGGCATTAGCTGACCTTAGATCCAGTGCTTGGCCACAAATTTGCAGTTCCCAGCCATATGTCACCACCTAGTCAACGTCTCAATTAGCTAACCGTCGGATATGTGCTCCCATCAGGGCTTGTTCATTAGACGCCATCAGCGGCAGGAAGCTCCAAAGTGTTGAAAAGCCAATTAGCTTTGAGCGCCGGAAGGAAGCCATAGGGGCTGTGCGTGTAAATGGAGGCTAACTGGAGCTCTGGCAAGTTTAAAGTCTTGTGAATGGAGCCGTCGAAGCCGCAGCCACTACGACCACCTGCCACCCCCACCAACAATCCACCCACCCTTAGGATCTTCCCACACCGGAGCTGCGTAATTTTCTGCGTCATTTAATTAAGCCGATTCATGGCGCCCTCGAGGGTGGTGAGCCGCGTCCGGCTAAGCCGACGTCGTAGTCTGTCCCACAAGTCGAAGCTCCCACACATCCGCACGCCCACATGTGCTCGGGTAATTAGCTCAGCCGTTCATTTCGATTATTTATAATATTTTCCCCTAATTATTTATTCATAACTGCTAATAGTGTTTGTTGGGCTTAAGTGCCAACGGCTTATGCGGTATTAATTGGCATCACTCGATGTCCAGTGCCAAAAACATTGATACAATGTCTTGCGGCCTAATCTATACGTCATCTTCATCTAGACTGCCGAGCTGGGCTTCTTGACCCGAGTGTCGGCCAGGAAACAGGACACCACTTGATTCTCGTTATCGGAGTCCAGAAGACGAATTTCCAGGCGCGTGGGCACCTCCGGCTGGTTGGCGGTGACTGGCAGGAGCAGCTGGTAGGTCACATCCTCGCCAGCATCTAGCGGACAGTAGGCGCCATGGAGCAGATTGCTGCACACATTGCCACGGGAGGCTTCTAGGTCATAGGGTATGGTCACTCCCAGCGAGGTCAGATGCACTTCGGCTGATAGCTTCTTCATGGTATTGCGAGCTAATGAAAGGGAGGACAAAAATATTATTATCTCTGTATTCATTGATCTGTCAATCGAAGATAGTATCCAATTAATATTCATTTTACTTACTGGCAACAAATTGGATGTCGATTTTGGCCTCGGTTCCCTTCCACAAATCGCAGGGCAAGGCGTCACAATCGTCGATTTGCACCATCAGTGGCTGAGGATAGCTGCTGTCGGCACCTGGAACATTTATTTACCAGAAATTAGTTAATGATATTAAGAGCTTTCTTTAACTGGACTCACATTGTCTAATTGGTGTGCTGGCTGCAATCGAAGTCCACATGATAGAAAGCACTAGGCACAGGGATAACTTCTTGAAGCTGGACATTTTGCTCGTGGTTTTGGTAGCTTGTGTGTTTGCTTTGCAAGTACTAATAGTATTGTATTCCGTATTAACCAATCGTAGCAGTATTTATACCACAAGTTATCAATTTGGTACTCCTGCACTTGCCATTAATCTAATCGTTTTTGGGCTTTGAACGTTTGCACCAAAATTACGTCTGATTTTTGTGATTATATAGCGTATTAATCGCACTTAGAGGAATCCTAGGAACAAGTCTACCCAACTATTTGGTGCATACTTTATGAGTCCAATGAAAAACATGATACATGAAAATTAAATGGAAGAAATCCATTCTTAAAGATTTCTTATGTATTTTTGTTCGCTCAAACAAGTATGTTTTTTAGATCAGTATCGATGCCAGCTAAACACTTTAAGGTAAAAACTATTTTAGTTAGATTAAAATATTCTAATGAATCAATAGGAGTGCTCAAGATAGAAACGGTGCTAATCATCCAAGTGCCAACATGATTGCTTTCCAGGTTCCCCAAAACCCTATATGACTCATATGCGTTCGAAGGAGCCATAGTTGGCAGTCATATAACGTCAGTGAGTACATTTGAACTTGTTTAGGTGCATGGTCTGCTAATTTTGGCCCAGATAAGTCGGCCAGCAGGAACGCACACCTGTTGTGTTCTTGGCGATTTTGAGTTCATTTGTACGCAGACCAATGGAAGCAATACAATTAGAAAGCGATCATCGAGTATTTATTGAAAGAAACCCGGCAAGCGAGATTACCAGATTACCAGATTGCGACACTATCCACTCGTTGCATACTTTCAGGCCATCGGACTATATGCTATATATATATGTGTATATAGAGCAACCCTCCGCCGATCGGCATTAACATCAATTTATATGCATAGCCAATTTGTAGCAAGTTTTACACAATTTCTTACACCCACTTGACTCGTTGAGGGCGAAAACAGCCGCTGCCGTCAAGGGTTGGCCAAATTTCATCAATATTTCCTGATTTTGTTCGCAAATTCAACTGTTTTATATGCAAATTAGCTAAGCGATTTTTCGCCCCCGCCACCAATTGATTTTAAAATGTTTACGTTCCTTCGTAAATGACTAAATGATTGCCGAGATTTCGGGTTCGGAACGGAAACTTGAGCATTCAATTGACCGAAACGTTTGTTTAATTTGCATTTTTATAATTAATTTGCGCGTTAATGAAATTTTAATGCATTTCCAGTGGAATTTTGGGGTGGAAACTGAATTTCAATTTTATCAATTTGCAATTTGAAAAGTTCACTTTTCTTAAAACTATTTGCATATTTGCACATTTAACAATCATTTCAAGGCAATCCACCTTCAAAGGTTAATAATTTACAGTTCCTGGGAAACCACTAGGCATTTTCCCAGGAATTCCAACTCGTACTCGGTATCCACCAATGGCAAAGGATATTACTTTTGAAAAGTCGTGCTCTGAAATTATGTAACTCAAGGGTTCCAGCTAACATTTTAATTATACGCAGGTAGCCAGAAATTGAGAGCGAGTGGCACATATTTATGCAAATTAAGCAAACTTCTTTTCGCTTGAAGTGGGCACATTTCTCAGCTGAAATTGCGTTGCCAGGCGGGCGGAAGGACGCAGGAGCGGCAAGGACATGCCCCTAAATGCCAACACTTTGGGGGGAAATCGCTCCATAGCTCCACACAGCTCAACAGCCGAACTTGTTGCAACGCATGTTCTTCCTGATTTCGGAGAACATGAATTTCGCATTCACTTAATTACAGCGCCAAAAGAACAGGAACGTCTGTTCAGCGGGGACTGAGCAATTAATTAGCATCCCTGGCCGCGCTTGACATGCTGGAAAAATTTAATAAAATACATTTTTTGCATGACGGCATATGCAAATTGCCATTGGCAAATGAGTCTCCGCCAGTGCGGCCATATCAAAGGGTGCAGCAGGGCGAGAAATACCTGCCATGACGCCACCCCCAACAATTTTCCCAGTGGAAAGTGCGAGGAATTGTCTCAAGGCCAGTTGGTCACTTGGTTGACCAAAAGCAATCATAGATTTTTCCTTGTTAAAGAAATTCAGTTGAATGCACTTGGATAGTTGGAGCTACACCCTTTTGCGTTTGGGTTGCTCTGACCAATGCTGCCCATTAGCCTCATTTCGAGAAAAAATAACTTTGTTCAAAGCAATGCCAAAAATAGTTATATAAAGCATTATAAACATATTTCAAGTACATACACAAACATTTAAATGTTCTGTGACATTAAAAGTATTAGAATTATTTTAAAATTAAATACTATGTGGCATTGGCAGCACTGGCTTTGACCCCATTGGCAGCACCTGTTGAGGGGTAAAAAGGACACGGGTTCATGGGCAATTGGGCGTGAGTGGCCTTTTGGGAAAATTCCTTTATTAATTGACAGCACACGGCAGCAGCTCAAAAAATGTAATGAAAAATTAACAACACGAAAATCAAATTGCCGCCTAATTGAGACACAATGGCCGCGCCAGTTTGTCAGTTTGTCGTTCGGTATTGAATTACGTGCAAACAAATATCAAATTGAAATAGAATAGACATCCGGATGACGGGCAACGGGAGTTGCCAGGGGGAAAGGCCACAGGATTGGCGTGACAAATTGTTTGGCTTTGGCGCTGGCATTTAATGTCTGGCTTGATTTGACAAATTAATTGAGTTACCTCGGCAGCGGGCTTTTCAGGGCGGGGCTAGTGATAGCCAGTAACTAAGTAACTAACCAGTCTATTCAAAAATGAAAGCTCAGTGAACCCCATGTGGCCAAGTCAAAAAGTGTTGCCTACTTTTCGTCTCGAAATAATCAATAATCAATGTCTTAGCCCCCCCACACACACGCACATAAACATTATTGATATAAAAGGGCACATCAAAGATAAGCTGAGCATCCGTAAAATACATTTGGGAATATGCAAAAATGGAGATTACCCAAAAGTGCAAACGGAAGTCGAGGCAAGTGGAAATGTTTGCCTGCAAAAGTATTCGGGTATCAGATTTTCCGGCCCAGATAATTGCATTAGATGCCACCGAAAATAGAATCCCGGAATCAATGTATCAGGACTGAGGACTCCGGTTGATGCTAATCAAATATTGCGGTTCCCTAAGATCCATTTCAGGCTATATGTCGGGGATATTTTTTGTCGTGCCGGATTTTCCATTGCTTTGACATATTAAATAATGTCACAACAATTACATGTGAGGAGCAACGACAGTTTCTGGGTAAAAAGAAAAAAATACATTTGCCGGGGAAAAGGGTGGCAAGTTCAAAAGCATTTCGAGAAAATCTCATGCTACGCTGCGGCTGTCCACATGGCAAGTCACCACCAACCGATGCGAAATGTTGCAAAATATCGGCGAGCGTGGATTGAGAAATAGAGACAAAGTTCCAAAACATAATGCATGTTTTGGCTGGAGAACCCCTTGAGCGACCCTCGCTTCTTTTACCTTTGGAAAATTCGCCAACATTTGAGTTCCGGGTAGGTAGGATGGCGTCGTGGAGGGGGAGTTATCTTTTCCAGCTTACTTGCGTCCGTTTCCTTTATACTCGCACATTTTCCTGCCCCGCAGAAGTTCCATTGTCAGTGGCTTTGGCCGAGGCACAAATGTCTGTGGGTTTTCCATTGCCATCAGGGGCTTAGTGGCCTGCCTGCGGAGTGCTCAGGGATTTATTTTGGCACTGCCTTTGTGCTCCCGGATCCCATGAACTCGGCGATAAAGTGATAAAATTCAGCAAACCGTTTTCATAATTTTCCGATCCATTCGCAGGGGCCAGTGATTGCAGATGTAATGCTGTGAATTGATTGGGAAAATCTTCATTTGATTAGATACACTTATTTATAAAGTATTTGGTTATTAAGTAATTGGTAACAATTTAATTAAAATTTTATGAAGTAATTTATGGGATCCAAATTGATTCAAATGTTAAATTTTGTAGGAACTAATTTTTAATTTTTTCCCATTTGAGTGCTATAGCATTCATCCAAAATAAGAAGTCACCGACCACGATTAGATAGTCCAAATCCGATCGCATTAGCCGAGATACAGCTCGGTTCTGGCTATAAAAACGATGTGGGCACCGTTGGCCGAAAGCAATTCGCATTGAGAAACATGGAAGTCAAGGTGTTGGTTCTGATCTCCCTAGGATTATTGCTATCGCTGGCTGAGGCTCAGCAGGAGCATCCGGCGACGTCTGTGAAGAAATGTAAGTACATTTTCTAAACAAAAAGTCAGTACCCATAATACAACACAATAATCCCATGATAATTAGGTTCCGGAAGTAAACCCTTTCCGCTCGAGGTGCGTGTCCACAACTGCGTTACTCCACCCTGCCAGATTGTGAAGGGAACGACCCAGAAGTTCGAGATCGATTTCGCCGTGGACAAGTACATCACCCAGCTGACGACCTTGGTAAAGGCCACCACACTCGGAATCATCACGGTGCCATATGAACTGCCTGCGGATGTGGCTGCCGTGTGCCCGAATCTCCAGTACGGCGCCTATTGCCCGCTGTATCCCACCGAGGACGTCTCATATTTGTTCACCTTTCCCATCGGCGAATATCCCGAGATCGGCGTGAAGATCGAGATCTATCTGGTGGATCAGGACAATGAGATTGCCACGTGCTTCGTGTGCGATATTAAGGTGGTCAAGGGCAACGGCGGCAATACGGTCTATCTCAACTGAAGTTGGGCCTAGTTAATTCATCAATTGGTTTAAATTACTGTGATATAGCATTCTTTATTTTCCAAAATCCATCGCCGAGCTCCCCCAGCGATGTCTCATGAATATTTAATAAAATTTTAAAAGCTTTACCTCCCACATATGAGGGTTGTTTCCCTAAGTAGATCTCTCAGCTCGCCGCTGAGTAAAGCGAAACCCCACTTTGTAGTCTGGCATTTCAAAGACTCATTTTACAATGGCGCTATCTGCACACGCTGCCATCAAGGTGTAAAACTCGAGTGGGCAAAAAGCTATAATCGAATCAAATATTAATTCGCAAATCTTACGCCTGATTACCCTAGGACACCTGGTCATGTCCAATCAGAAGGAGATGGAGGGAAATATACCCGGTTATCAGTGACCATTTTGAAAAAACCTAACTATACTATCAGAGTTAATTTCAACGTATGTAGACACTGTAAACAATTGACTCACCTTTTAGTAGGTTTATAAAGTTTGAAAACTGGAAATGAAATTTTAAAAATGGCAAAAAATCGTTTAAAATATAGTATTTTCTTTAACGTTTAACAGGAATAGGAACGCACATTTTTTTAAATAAAATTCTATTTAATCTGGCACCTGGAAATAAACTTTCATAAGTCGTTCTATAACGCACTGAAATTTAGTTCAGCAATTCAGTAGAGTAGTACGTCTTCAAAAGTTCGCCCATAAATCCTGTTTGCAAATGATAGGCTTCTTTGGAAATACTTCTCATTATGATTTAATCTCGTGGTAATCACTATCATAGTTATATTTTCTTAACTCAGATTTTCTCCGAGTGTACTGTTGCACCCAGCAAGACGTTAATCGCCTTATCACGCAGGAGAGCCCAACTTTTGGCCATATGGTCAATGCGATCTACGGCGGTCAATAAATAATTATCACGACGATTTTATTAGCCCATTGTGCCACACTTTATTTCCACTGAAATAAATTACTGGACTTTCGGTGCAAAACGCAACGTCACAGATGACTGTATATAAATAAATACGCTTGAATATCTAATCGACGGGGCCCAGAAATGTGTTAATCTGTAGCCTGATTGTGCACTGGGTACACTGGAATCCGTGACGTAGCCAAGGTAAACAAATGGTTTTATCATTGCAAGAGTTTTGTGGTTTATTATTTGGCAAACAAGTGGAAATATTCAGTCGGCCGAAACGGCTGGAGTTGCGTACATCGTCGGCTTAAAGGGGGTTCGTCCAGTCCAACAGATATCCGTCCATCTGTGCTGCAGTGGCTCCCCTCCGGAGTTTACAGCTCACGACGAAACAGGTGATCGCTTCGTTCTGGGCATCGTTCAACGTGACCGTGACATCCGCCGTGATTTCCGGGAACGAGGGCTCCACATAGAAGTTGAACTGATACGTGACATCCTCGTCCTTGTCGATGGGACAGATGGCACCGTACAGGAGATTGCGGCACACGTCGGACACTTCGTCGGGCAGGACATATGGCAGATTCATGCCCAACACCCTTGCCGTTGTGGTGGCAGTGATGCTCTTGATATTGTTGTTATCTGCAAGAGATCGGGATGAGAGTCAAGTGGATAAGGATATAGATGGCACAACTTACTGCCCAGGAAGTGCACCTCCATGACTGCTATGGTTCCTTTGTACACAACGCATGGCGGCTCCTCGCAATCCTTAATTTTCACACCCAGTGGAAACGGCTTATTTTTGCCTGAAAGGAAACATGTTCTCGTAGAATCAAAAGGTGAGCTCAAAAGTAGGCTATGTTTTTTCCCAAGAGATTAGCTGTTTGTTGATAAGCCTTATCAACCTGGTCAACAGATACACGTTAGGACTTTAAATTTCTCTCAAACGTATTTTTGGCAATAGTTTTCGAGACAAAGTCTGCTAAGTGAATCATCGTCATGGAATTCCGTTAGAAACTTAAATCCACATTAACAAATTGGTCTATTTAAAAATGATTTGATGTTTTTCCAGCAAAATAAAAGAGCTACTTACACTGCTTGACATCGGTGGCACTGACTGTGGCCAGAATAAGAGCCAAAGTTACAACGATTCGCAGCATTTTTCTGTATGGAAACTCTTTTAATCTTACTTCTGAAGAATACAATATACAATGAGTACGCGCGCACGCAGATGACAATCGTGAGTGGAATCGTTGGGGCTGGTGGAGAACCTTAAATAGCCCGGTGTTCGAACGATGACCAACGCCTGGAGAGAGCAGTTTATCAAAATCGGTGGCTATTGCCATTGATACGGGGCCGCCACGCAGGTGTTACAAAAGAAACCTACTGTGGCCTGCAGGTGTTGCGCTCTGACGAAGAGCAAACAATGCCGATTCGAATCAGTAAATAACGTAAATTTGGCTGATAAGTAGGGAGAGGCTGAACTACAATGTTGCCGGCTATACATAGTAAACAAAGCAGCCAAAGGGTGAATATGTAAACAAGGCGGAATATTGCCTCCAAGGGTTAATCAACATATACTTTAAAGTTTAGTCAAGCAATCAAATTTAAATAACGCCGCCGATTAATTTTCTATCGATCGTGATTGAAGACTTCGTGTCATCGAAGACTGCACATCACTAACTATGGTCGTTCAAAACATAAAATGTAAACAAAAGTCATTCAAGCGCAATCTGACCAAAATCAAATATGATGGAAAGTAAGGAAGATGTAGAGTGCCTTTTGTGTCAAAAGTATCCTGGTCTGGAAGCGGAACTTCAGCCAAGTGGAGCGTGCATCATCAGAGGAGTATTGGGCAGTGAGGTAAGTTGTCCGCATTTCAATTCTTCCCGCCAAACTAATGATAATTTTATAATTAAGGATACCTGGCGCCGCCTTAAGCTCTATCTGCCACACCACCCAGCTCTACATGGCTTCCAGCTCTACGTCCAGGAAAGCTTGGAGTACAAGCTATACACATCGGCTAATCTCAAGTTACAGGACGATTGGCTGTTGGAGGATTTTCTGGACCATTTGCCAAAGATTCTTCCTGCCCAAGAAGCTCCAACAGTGTCAAAGGAACTAAGTCGGGAGGGGAACATATACTCCGATATCCTTGCCTTGTACAAGTCAAATGAGTACTGCCTGCAAGTGGACGAGGCCTGTTCCATGATTCGATTCAGCGAATTCACCGACTTCGAGCAGCATTATCTGGAGCTTAAGATCCCGTCTCTTCTCTTGCTTGATCACAGTTTGCCCGACTGCGTATCGCTGGGTGAAATGCTGACCAAGAGTGCTGGAAACCTAGAGGAGGCCCTAAACCTCTTCCGCAAGCTTCTGGAGGATCTGCGTCCCTTCTACGACAACTTCATGGACATCGACGAGCTTTGTCATGTGCTGCAACCATCGCCCATCAGCAGCAAACACAAAACACGGCTGTTCCCTCTCAAGGATCGCGTCTACTTGAAGCTGACCATCGCGGATCCCTTTGCCTGCATTGCATCCATGTCGCTGAAGATCATTGGGCCCACGGAAGAGGTGGCCCGCCTGCGCCACGTTCTCAGCGATGGTCTAAGTAACTGGGACTCCGAAGTGAACATTCACAAGAACCTACTGCGAATGTTCGACTTGTGCTACTTTCCCATGCCAGACTGGTCGGATGGCACCAAGCTGGATGAAGAGGACAACGAGGAGCTGCGCTGTAACATTTGCTTTGTCTATCGTCTGGATGGTGGCGAGGTGCCCCTCGTCTCCTGCGACAATGCCAAATGTGTGCTAAAGTGCCATGCCGCCTGTTTGGAGGAGTGGTTTAAGACTCTGATGGATGGCAAGACCTTTCTGGAGGTCTCCTTCGGACAGTGTCCCTTCTGCAAGGCGGTAATGTTGCCTATTCTTTTGTCTATTGCAAATGTACAACTGCTTTATCTTTTTTAGAAGCTGTCCACCTCATTTGCGGCACTGTTAAATGATTGAAATTTGTAACCATAATATTAAACGCAATTATTTAAGAGTAACTTATTACAGAGGAGTTTTAGTTTCAAAGAATCGTAAATATCAATTAGGTGTACATACACGCCATTAAACGCCGTGTGCTTTTGCTAAAAGTAGTTGTGAAACGAATTAAACAGGTCCCACCTGATGGACCCCATCATTCCCCTGACGACGCCAGCAGCAGAGTTGACATCTGAGAAATCGCTTCACAACGCGCCAGCCTCATTCCATATCGCTTGAGATCATCCGCAGCATATTCCGCACCACATAGGTGGTTCCATTGAAGGGCGAGTACTCGCTGGCTTTTCCAATCCGCACGCTGGAGCCGGACAAACCGAAGAACACATTGGGTGTTAGGTTGGGAAGCACGGCCTTGAACTCCCACCCGACGTGCTGGGCGCAGAACTTGCACAGAATGATGTGCCACTGATAGCCAGGGAACCAGCTAAACTTCGTGGACGGCTCGCCGCTGTAGCCGATGGCATGGGATATCACCCGGTACACGGTGTTTGTCTCGTGGATGTAGCCCTCTGTAAAGTAGTTACTGTTTCGGTGAATTCATTGCTAATAGAGGACATTGGACTCCTCCTTATGCTTACCTGGATTGCAGTATTGCGTCTGCACTCCGTGTTTCGACATGGCAAAGAGATCCGAGCAGAGGGCCAAGCTGCTATTGCAATATCGGCAGAAGAAGAGTGTCTCGTCCTTGAACGTGCTTTTGATCAATTGGAGGCGAGTGTTAACCGAGTCGGTGAGGAAGGTAAGCCGCATCATCTTCTCGGTCAGGTGGAGGTTACGCACCAACCAGAAGGACAACTGAATGGGGCATTTTGGCATTGTGTCTATCTTTTGGGACTCCAGCCTCTGGCGTGCTCGCTCCACAATTGAAGCAAACGAGTACTCTTGGCAGGCATCAGATGGCCAGGTGGTAGTGCTTAGCTGGAACCTGCGATACTTGTCGCGCATCGAGGGGATATCCCGAAATCTGGCCATCGAGCCCATGTCAACAGACTGGAGCGGTTCGGGCAGGAAATACTCGGGTAATATTTTGACTTTGCTAAAGCATTTGTTAGTTGGATTGCGAGCAATGTACTGCGGTGACCTGAAAAGATTTGCGATTAATCACGGAGAATTTAAGGTGATCCGAAGAGTCAAAACCCACCCTTTTATATCATCGCAGTTGATTACAATGCGCTGCAGTGCTCGTGATTTGTAGAACACCAACCCTCGGCCGCTTTCGCCCCTTTCGTAGATCTGGCACGTGACCCCATACAACTTGTGTGGGTTGTCCTCCGGCGGCTGCAAACGCGGAAAGCTTACGCCGAAGATCAGGCCGTCTAGACCGGGCATATCGTCGTCAAACATTTGGCCGTCGATCATGAAGGGAAGCACCTCGCCGGGAAAGAGGATGTGGTGGTGCAAGAAGATGAGCATGTGGTGGACGCTGCCCACCTCCAAGTAGTCCACTCCGGGCACGCGACTCAAATGATTGCCGAAGTATGAATGCTCCGCTGGCAGATTGGTGTCAAAGCCAATGTCGATTGGTGGTAGAGGTGGCTGCTGTGGCGGTGGATCATCGGGCTCCTCGGCAGCCTCCTCCTGGCTCGTTTCCTCGCTTGTGCGACTGCGTCGTCGCTCCTGGCTAAAGACCATGCTACGCACTCGCTGTAGGAAGTTGTCCCCACTGAGCAGTGCAGCGATTCCGCCATCCCGATTGCGGGCTTGCGAGACCATCATGTCTACGGCGGAGCGCAGTCGGTTCTGGGGAATCATCCAATTTGGCAGGCCCTGCACATCGGAATCATCTGGAAAGGGAAACGCAAGTTAAGCGGGAATGTGCAACACAACGATTGTAAGCCGACTAACCTTCACTGCCTGGACTCTCCAGAGACATGTCACTGCTGGGATGACTGCCCTCGCTTACTGTGTCGTCCTGCAAAACGTCCTCTACCATGGCCTCCGGTGCATCTCCTCCCTCACCAACGATGGCCAGTGGATCTTGGAAGGCATATTCTGCCGGCGGTGACGGCTCGTCGGGCATTGCATCGTTCCAAGCCTGCTCTATCGCGTCAACCTGGCGATCCTGGAGCCCCTGGGACTGTGACTGGTCCTCCAATTGCACATCTTCATTTCGTGCTTGCACAGAATTGATTTCTGCGCAGTTTCATATGGTGAACATATGTTATTGGGAACATTCAGCGTGTTATGATGCTGCCACACCCACCTGAGTTCTCCTCTTCGTCCATTTGAGCCGTACAGTGTTTTTTGTAGCTTCGTTTTGCAGGTGAATTATATATATATTTATTTAGTTTTTATTTTGACAAAGGAAAATAAGAGATGGGAGCTTTTCGATAGTTAGCGATTGGATAATTGTATAACCAGTGTTGATAATGGCAAAATTTTGAAAATGTTCGGTGGTTGGGCGCAAAAATAGACTTGTAATGTTTATCGTTCTATATAACAATTTATTCAATTTTAAATTTTAATTTCTGATACACTTAGTAATTTGGTATTCCAAAACACATAAGAAGACAATATAACTAAGCATTACTCAACAAGGAGTTTTTAATCCAGTATTTCAAAAGCCGACGTAAGTGTGCAGATATTTTTTTTTATTTTTATTCCTTTCTCTTCGCTTTCACTTATGGAAATTAATATAATCAGACAGTTAATTTTTTAACTCATCGATAGAAATAGCTGAGCATTAGTCTTTGAGCATCACTAGCAAGAGCGGATGTAGTCGGGAGAGCAATCTCAATTGAAACTGGCCCTTATTGGACTAAGTTTTGATTTCACTTTGTTTTGCTTTTCTGGTTATTCGCACTAAACTTCCAATTGGAATATTGGAATATTTCTTAGCGAGAAAATAAAGTAAACGTAAAACCATAACATAACTGCGCCCAACTAAGATCGTTATCGTTATCGAAGATCTTCGTTTCCCATTGATTAAGATTAAGTCAAGATTGGCCAGGCTCATTCTTGTTTGAATTGCCGTGAGTATCACATGAACAAGTGATGAAGCGAACAATGATCAATCCCCAACTTTTGCTGATCGCCGCGCTTATTGCGCTTATTGGGAAAGTGGCACGCGCTCAAATCGCCTTTGTTGAGGATCAAGACATTGATAAGAAGAAGGCCAACCTTGCGGTAAGCTGCAGACAGACACAATCCACATTTGTGATAAGAAACGCCAAACTGGAAGAGAAAACCCAGACGGAACTGGGCAGCATCTTTCGCCGAATACCCTTCCTAATCAGAAGTTGAAGTCGTTGGAGTCCAATTAGGAATTTTGTGTTGTGACCAATGTTCAAAAACTTTTCAAGATTGCTCTGATTTTGAAACTAGCTTAAAGTTTCAGTTAAGTAATTATAATAAAAGACTTTTAATTATATGGATACTGTTGAACGTGATTTGAACTTCTTTCGTTAAAAAGATTTACATTTACATTTATTTTATCAGAGTGCTCGACTTTAAGAGTTTAAAACTTTTTAACTTCTAAATTGTGTGTTCAAAGTGAATTTCAAAATACGGCGACTGTTTTGGTAGTGTATGCAAGCCCCATTGGGAATAATCAATCAGATCCATGCCTCACACCTCTCCGCTTTCTCCTCATCCACAGGGTCGTAAGCCACTTTATTCGCCAGCCCGATGCCCCAAGCACCAGCTTCTTTATCCGGGGGACCAGCAGAATCAGAACGACTGGGTCTGCGACTGCGCGCCAGGTGAGCGGTCATAATGGAGCTACCATGGCGATGACATAATAATCTGCGTATGGGTACTTCCCCTTCGACAGCCACACTGTATTACCCAGAGACCGATGGCTGCTATCCGGCCTACCGACAGGGACCTTGTGAGGCTGGACAGATTCTGGTGCTCTACAAGGAGGAGATCATCCCGAAGTGCGTCCGGAATCCATGTAACAGGGACGGACACTTTATGATTCGCGACACATGCTATGAGTTCGGAAACACCAAGAAGGAAGAAAACCCGTGCCCTTACCAGGAGGCTTCCTTTGTACTTGGCGTGAATCCCACCAACTTGATGGTGGACTGTGTGAAGCTGTCCGTTCACCTGGAGACACGTATTTCAGACACGGAGCAGGCTCCGCCGGAATACTACGTCGATTTGGCCGAGAAGTGCGCCCGCGGCAGTCGCCTAATGGCTCAGGGAAAGTGTCCTTAAAGGATTTTAACATTACGTTACAAATTATGTGCTTAAATGTATTGTGTTCTGTTTGGTGGTGTAGAGCCCAGTGAAGAATAACGAATTTGTTCCATGTTTATAACAGATATAATATGATTACATACCATTTCACAAAATGAAAGCAATTCTTTATTTTTCCTGCAAAAGCGAAACTCTATTATGTACAACTAGGAACTGGCTTTCCTGCGCCTCTTGGCGGGAGTGGTGGCGGTTTCAGGGCTTTCTTCTTCGATAATTTCATCTGCTTCGGCATCATCCTCTTCTGGCAACGTGACGCCATCCTCTAGGTTTTGTTCGTCATTGGCTGTCTCCAGCTTGAGCAGCGCATTTTCCAGCGAGGCGAGGAAAGAGCTCTCGCCGTACTCCGGCCACTGACGAAACTGACTAAATAGCGTCAGCATCTGACTAGGCAGAAGATCTCCGAACTGCGTGTAGATGTTGATGCCGGGATAGTAGTTTCTGGTGCTCATTGTAGTACTGCGGCACGAGTACTGTGGCAGTTTCTTGGGCAATTCATCTGGATAGATGGGTGTCACGGACTCGGGGGACTGCGGATTGATGATAAGCCGAGGTCCACAGCCGGGAACCCACTTTCTGCACAAATAATTGAATTTGAAAAAAAAAAAAACTTGGGTTGATTGTGTTACCTACTCTAAATTGGGTATTATTCTGTTTCGTCGGCTCACATAGTTCTGCTTAATGAAGAACCAGAGAGCGGGTAGATCCTGAGGCTGGCACAGCTCATGAAGATTGCGGCGCGGAGTGAATTTCACCAAGTATAAGTACTCCGGATTGATGGACTGCACCTTACCCAACTTGCTACTCTTGGTGGGGCTATAGGCCGTCTGCTGAGGTAGAAAATCCTCGCGCGGCACCTTGGCAATGAACTTGTGCTCAAACAGAATTTGGAACAGTACGCTGGTCGATCGGTAAATGAGGTAGCCAATCTCGTTGTTGCAGGTGAGATGCTAACGGAGGGAAATGAGTAATATAAGCGTGATATATTTCAGGGATAATTAGCTTATTTACTATGTATATGGGTGGCGGCATGGCCAGGATCATCTCACAGCGTCCAAGGTTGAAAAGGCTGGTCTGAAATATGAGAGAGTTGATCAAGTGCTTGAAGAATGGATAGGAGCCCACGGCGCCGAAGACTAGCATGTTGATATCTAAGGAAAACAAATAAGTTATAGGATATATTGAATAGCCAACATGGGCTTACCATCTGTAAACGCTTTCTGGGGCACATCACTCAGGAGATCCGCCACCCTGGAGCCACCGTCGATTTTGTCCATGTACACCAACTTCCACAGGTTCACAAAGTCTCCTTGGCGCACCTTCACACGTTCCGGATATAGCGTGTGTAGCTCCTGGATTTTGGGCATAAAGTGATCCATGCTCTCAAGCAGAATGATGCGTCGAAACTGGGATTCTCTGTCCAACAGATGCCGGGTAAAGTACCCAGCACCGGAATTGAGTTCCATCACGGTATCGCAACCGGAGCTCTGGAAATGGGGCTCCAGGTACTGGCTAATCCTTGCAGCAGCCTCCGAATTTGCAATGTACATGTGCGTGGGAACCTTTCGCTTCCGGTTGAGCAGTTTCTCGGGGAACTCGGCACTGTAGCGAGTCACCAGTTCCTTTCTGGCCTTGGTGCTAAAGTTGGCCCGGCCCCAGGACCAACTGCATCGCAGAGGCAGCATTTCTTAAGTTTTTTTACAAAGTGAAACTGAAGACAACTTTTCGTTTGTTTACAAGCAACAGCTGTGTATTGTTAACAACACTACCCGGTAATTGGCCAGTCAGCTGTTGCAAACCCGAATAACTTATCGATAGCATGACGAACAGCTGATTCGAAAACAAATAACAGCTGGCAATGCTTTTATAATTCTTTTGGTTTTACTCGATTTCACGTGAATTATTAGCAACATAAATAAAACTTAACTTATTTTTGGCATGGGTCAGGTGGTTTCAATGGTTGCCCGCAGGGCCAATCGCTTCAATGTCGAGAATCGTGCCCATCGCGTACTCGAGCGCGAGAAGCCCACGCCGGCGCCCAAATTTGACTCGAATTTGAGAGACATGGAGCGCACCTTGGAATGTAAGTAAAATTAAACACCCTTCGAGTGTAATGCTTGATTTCCCCCATTGCAGTGGATCCCAAGTTTGTAGACAAGCTCAATATGAAAGACTCCAGCTTGGACGGGCGATTGAAAGACGTTTATGTAACCTCGCAGGATCGATTTGTGGGTTAATACTTTAGAAGGCAATTTCGACCAATACTAATTTGGAATGTGCTATATGTTCCCTAGATCAAGCGAGTGCAGGAGCGCCAAGCAGCTGAGGCGGCGGCGGACAAAGTGGAACAGCGAACACTGCCCCTGGAACGCCAAACGCCGGATGATTTCGAGTACGGATATATGGAGCCCAACCGAATTAGCCCCGGTCATTGCACACTGCGCCAGGCGCTTAAGTTCATCAATGACCACCAGTTGGATCCGGAATCCTGGCCAGCCAAGAAGATAGCCAATGAATACAAGCTCAAGGAGCCTGTAGTTGGTAAGCCTAACAGAAAATATGTTCTCAGAATACATCAGACTAGCATTCGCCCTTTTTAGAAAACATACTGCACTACTTTAAAACTTTTAATATGTATATACCCGACCAGAAGTACAAAGACACGATGCTAACTCAAGCCACGCAGCCCCTTCTGCGGGTTAAATCGAGCTCGGAGGGTAATCCGTAAATAAATCACTCTTGTTCTTTGTTTTAAATCTACGCTCTATTGTACGAAATCAAACAATGGCATTGGGAGGACAGTAGTATATGTTCAGGGACTTGTCCTCAGAAGCAGAGGCCACCTTGTCGTTTCCGGGGCTATAACGGACGCCCCACACCTGATCTGTGTGCTCGGCGAACGTGTGCAGGCACTTGCGCTCCGAGGTGTCCCATATTTTCACGCTGTTATCACTGGAGGAGCTGGCAAAGTGTTTGCCGTCCTCGGAGAAGGCCACGCACAGCACCCAAGAGGCGTGCCCAGATAGGGTGCCTACAACGTCCGAGTGGGTTCTAAATAGAATAGATAAATAGATAGTAGTGCATGAAAATGTCATAGGTGTTAAGCCACTTACACATCATAAAGCTTCATGTGACCATCATCCGAGGCAGTGAGCAGCAGGTCCGAGTTCGGAGAAAAGCAAAGGCTACGCACTGGCATGGCGTGTCCTTCCAATGTTTGCACTACCTTGCCTGCGGCCACATCGAAAATGGTAATGATACCATCGATGGCTCCACTGGCAATGTACTTGCCATCGGGACTCTAGAATAATATAGCTATAGGTTTCTTAGAATGGGTTATTTACCAGGTAAAGCTTACGTAGGCAATGCTAAGCGTGTATTTGCCGTTTTGGGCATCTAATGTCTGCTCTGCTCTTCCGGTCTCCACATTGTACATGGAGATTTTGCCGTCGTTCAATCCGGATATCACATATTTGTTGCAGGGTGAAAATTGCACCGTCCAGAGATCAACAGGCCCAAAGTTTAGCAAGTGTTTCTTGTGGCCCGAACGGGCATCCCACAAACACATCGTGGAGTCCAGAGAACTACTGGCAATGGCTAAAAGGAAGGCGGCAACTTCAATAGATGTCCATTTCTCTATCTCCCAAGTACAGAATCTTTCAACTTACTCTGTCCATCGGAACTGACGGCCACTGAAACAACTCCCAGGGCATGTCCCTTTAGTTTGTGGCGCAACTTTAGGGTGTTGTCCTCCTGCAGGTCCCACACCTTTACCAAGTCATCCAGTCCGCCGGTGACTAAGAAATCCTTCGGGCGCGCCTCCTTCTTGTCGAAATCAAAGGGGTTCTCCTCCTCGGGCTCCATGCCGGCGTCATCCGGATCTGAGGCCGCAGTGTCGCGTCCCCAGGTGCAGTCCCACAGCGAACTGTCGTGCGCATTTTCCTCTTTATGAAGGACAGAAAACTAGGGGAAACACAGGGCTGTAAAAAAGGAGCATTTTGTTAAATATCTACTTACCATTTTTAAATTCCGGAAAATTGTTTATTTTTTGCGAACGAGCAAACTCAGCAAATGAAATGAGCTGAATGATATCGATAACAATGTTTGGCGTTAGAATAAGTGTTGAAAAGAGATGTTTACAGTGGGTCAAAACTGTATGCTGATATGTTTCACTGTGAATAAATTTAACATAGAAATTAATAAAATACTTTAAATAAATAAAAAGAAATTCTTAATTTCTAAATAATAAGAGAAATTGATGTGTTGGCTATTTTTCATTTGTAATAATATTAATAAAAAATATTTTATTTTAAAATTATTAAGTCTTTTTTTTATACTTATTTATGTTTATGTATGTATTGTATTATACATGTATTATGTTTATGTATATATTGCATTAATTGTATTGCTATTTATTGTTTTGGTATATTTGCCCATATGGCACACGGCATAATGCCACTTTCCCCGCCATGGTCATACCATCGGCTTATACCTGCACTCCCGGCTCGGTCACACTGTTTATAGCCGTCGAGAACCGAGGAACGAACGTCGCGTTTTAAAAAACAAATCCCCAAACGACTCGGACGCGAGATCCAAGCGACTGGCGAGGAAAAGTGTAAGTGACGGGTGCAATTAGGTGGCCCACGGTGCAGCCATGCCCGGATCTACGAGTGCGGTTATATAATGCGTATATAGTTATAGTTCTTAGCCCCTCGCGATACGATATCTATCAAAAACAAAGGAACGAAACGGACCAACGCGTGTGTTCTGCTTTTCAGTTTTCAATTCGTTTTAGATTTTTTTGTTTTTCGCTGTCGTCGCCGCCGTGAATTCGAATATGTGTGATTTTCATCTATGGATCCGCGTGTCTGGAATATATTAATAAACATCCACAGTGAAGCCTCGTTCGTTCGTGTGCGTGGGGGCGGGTGTGCGTGAGAGCTTGTGCGAGTGTGTGTGTGTGGTTGTGCAGCAGCATATTATTTATCTCACATATCATATCTTTTGTCAAAATCGAAAAGATTTGAATGATTCATTTTTATGGCAGCAGGACTCACCGATTTGTGCCTAAAGCGAAATGAAAGGCATATAGTTTTGCTGCACTTTCCATGTGTTTTTCGTGGTGTGTTTGTTTTATTGATTCCCACTTTCCCGTTCCCCTTTCCCCGTTTTCCACTCAGTTTCCACTTCTTCCCCTCCGTACAACATCCATATTCGCGCCTGCCCCCACAACTTCGTTTCCGATTTGGTGTAAACAATAACGGCAACCGGTTTTCGCGTGCAACTTTATCTCCCTAATATCGCCATTCCTCTTATTCTCCTTCTCTTCCTCTGCTCACTTTTGTTTCGATTATAATCGCAATTTGCCGTTTTCAAAATGATATATGAAAACCCCTTCGAATAAATCAAACAGTTCCAACTGAATCTGTAAATTATCAAGGTGAGTCGCCAGCCGGGGATCAATAATGCTACATTATAAGATGAAGTGGAAGATTTGCATGTTTATGTAATCTTATCGGTATTTTATGTTAATTTTCTCACACATGTTGGGATTCATATATCTTAAGAGAGGGGTCTTCATTTGGTAAAGTATTCTTTACTTGAGAGTTTATTTTAACAATACTTCAGGCAAACAATATCTTCTAGGGTATGAATGCTAAATTGTCTTATAGAAAAACATACAATCTCTGAAACGCAGAATATCTTAAATAGAAAATCCGAAAAATGTACGAATATCTATTGTGTCCTAGTGAAAGGTGAAAGGTGATTCAGTTTTAGGATCTCCTAAGGTATGTCGCTCAAAGAGTTAAAGTAAAGTTAAATAATTCTGAATCCCACTGCTTTGCTCCACTTCCATTCGTAATTCCAGAGCAAACCCATCACGATTGCTCTTAGTCTTCGCACTAATGTGGCTGGAGGATAAGAATAAATGTTTGCCCTTAAGAGGTGCTCAAAAGGCGCTCAAACAAAAAAAAGAAACAAATAAGAATGGAAAAACTAGACCATAAACATAAATGCATTTCACAGCTGCCATTAGTGCACAACTTTTCACAATCGCAAAAACCAAGTACGACAAAATGGAAATCCAGGGCAGGCGCAAAAAGAAAATGAAACAGTGGCAAACTGCGGAAAAAGCCAAAGCCCAGGCGCAATGCACTCGGAAAATGGATGGAAAACCAACAAAGTTATTAGTTGAGGTGGGAATAATGCGGTCCCAAGATCGCGGGGAAATGCGAAGTCAAGTGTGGAAAAGCGCTCGCTGGGAAAAGCGTGACATAGTCAAAAGCAATGGGGACGAAATTGGAGCAATTTGAGTCTGTGCGATGTGACATCATTGTAAAGGGCGTGACGGGGGGCGTGACAGCACCCGACAATGACAAGTGCCGAAGTTTTCCAAAAACGAAAGAAAGTCAAACAAGAAAGCACGGAACATTATTGTCAAGTCAGCGAAAAGATTTGACACATTAGCCATGACATTATTTCAAAGAAATTCCGTTAATTACACCAAATATTGCATCGAAGTAGATAATCAAATGATTGTTTTGAGATTAGATATATATATAGTACATGCAATTTTTAGGAAAAGGCTACATTAGACTGCAGATTACATAAGAATGGAATGATATATAGTGCTATCTGTAAACCCATTGTGTACGGGTTGAACTCTATGGAAATAACCAAGGGAGTCGCAATCACGAACATCCTCTGATAAGAAGATCGCTGGAATAATCGCCATTCGTTGAACCCGGTCACAACAAGAGCATATATAGGAGCATTGACTTTTAAGATCGCGTTCTGCTGTCGGTGCAATTTTCTTTACACCAATCAAGGCAGCCCAGAAAATGAAAATGTGATGGCGTCAAGTCATGACATTGCACTGGCAAAAGCACAAGAACAATGGGAAAGTACTCAGTCTTTGGATTCCAGTGGACGAGCCAAACTTTTTGCTTGACTGCATAAATATTTCTGGTCCGATCGCATGGCCGAAAGTGTATTTAAATCCAGAGATAAGATAATAGGTGGAGCATTGCTATTTATAATAATCAACGCTGGGCTCTTTTATCACTTTCGAAGGTTGGAATTTTATTTTAAGCCTCAGCCTCGAGAAAAACACCTAATTTGGGCTCTAATTGGGGCCTCGTTTTTGTTGTTGTTTTTTGTTTTTGGGGACACGTGCAAAGTGTGACATTTGTTATGAGTGTATGCTTTGTGTGAAATATTTTCATTAGGCATTTCGCTTTGGGCCATATTTGCGGACCATGGTTCTCAAGAGGCGTTAATGGCTTTTAGTCTGATGGTAATAGCAATGGTCATTAGCATACGTTGGTTAGAGTGTAAATGTAACTGGTCTTCCCCCTTTCACTGAATATGTGGGATCAGGAAAATATAAATAATATGTATATGTGTGCTGAATTGATTTAAATATTCTGCAATTAGCCAATCTATCATGAACAACTTAAAGTTAGAAAGAGTTTCAATTAGAAAGTATAGATTACTTTCACATGTTTTAACTGCTGTCACTCCTGGAAAACACTCCCATTTTTGTGGCCCCTTAAACCATTGACCTTTGTTAGTGGCATGCCATAAAGTGCACTCTTTATGACCGCAATGCGTTTGCAACTGCAAGTGGAAGGCAGGGTCTTCGGTTCGGTTCCCCATGTGAGAAGCACTTGAAAAGCCATTAAACATTGCTCCTCGTGGAAACGAAACCCGACCCGAGTTGAATTCCCGTATCTGCCTTTCTCCCCCAATTAACCCATAAATGGGAAATTGATATCGTTCAATGTTTTGCGTTGTGACAGTGATAAAATATCAGCCGAATTAGATAAGCATACGTCCAAGGACAAGTATCTTTTACACTCGTAATTCTATGTATTTGGAGTTTTTTCTTCAAGTTGAACAGCGGCAGAGTTAAGTTTTTCATCGCCAGTGCGATTTCTTTTTCCTTTTTGGCATATGCCATTTGGGCTTTTGTTGGCCTTTCACATGATAGGCTTTTGTGTGCTATTAATCGCATTTTTATCACCACTTTAATAACATATGCCATTCGGTGGGGAAAAATGGGTTTGCTGGGGAGTTTTGGGGCGTCAATTAGCTGTCGTCTGTGCCGGGCACTTTCACAATTTATCAAAAATACATCATCAAAGTGTCCACTGTTCGTTTACGTTTTAAATTTCATGCTTTTTGTTGTCTGAGCTTTTCCTTCTCGCCGTCTCTTTTTTTTTCATTTTATTTCACTTTAGAGGTGGTAGGAGTTGCATTATTAATTAAAAACACGACAGACATCGCCTTCATCACCATGATGACCATGACCCAAGTGGGAGAGCTCCTTTGTTGCGATGGCTGTTGTTTTTCGCTTTGTTATTTGTGCATTTTCCCATTGCAAAAGTTCGCTGATCCGGTGAATAAGATTCTGCTCTTGTCTATAATTCAGTTGAGACAACTAAGCACATACAACATGC
The DNA here is from genome assembly GCF_004382195.2 of Drosophila sechellia. Lineage (NCBI taxonomy): Eukaryota > Metazoa > Arthropoda > Insecta > Diptera > Drosophilidae > Drosophila > Drosophila sechellia. Next base: position 18,417,803 of record NC_045952.1, read on the forward strand.
TACTTTTGTTACGCCCGCCTTTGTGCCGGTGTTTGGGTTTTTAATGTGAGCCTCGATTTTCCAGTTATTTAGCCAGTGAGGCATTAACTTTGCTCATTTAGCCACTCGGTTTATTCACTCAGCCACTCACCCGTTCGCTTAGCTTCAGTTCATCTATCCATCTATCGTTTAATCAGCCCTTCTGCCTTCTAGACCAAGTTTAGTTTAGGAGCCGGTTTGCGAGCTCTTAATATGATTAAGTTTTTACGCTTCGACAGCTTCTGGCACGGCTCACCTACCTTTGCTATATGTTTTCATATATACATAGGGGTTTGTTAGAACCACCAACATTTGTTTACAAAACTGCACTTCATTTTCGAACTAGAAGTTTCAATTTCCAATGAAACCTAAGTGGGAACGGGGCAAGCATTGGGGATTAGCCCGAAGTAATATAACGCCGTGGGGGTGTTTTATGTACACGGTTTCTTCGAATTTCGTGTCCTAATTCAATGTTATCCTTAGTAATTCAAATCTCAAAGTACACTATGGTATAAAGTTGAAGTTTACCTTTAGTGCTTTATGTAATCTACTTTTGTGCTTCTATTTTTGTTGGGAAAACTGCAAGTGGTTTATTGACTAAACACCATTCGCGATTTATTGATTTGAATCGCCATGCAAACACCCCATTGCATTGGTTCGCCGTCTCTCAATTGAAATCATCCAAACAAATTGCATTTGCATGCTCGATTCTCCCGGAGTCAAAGCGAAGGCCAATTAATGGCAGTGAACAATACAATTTTCAATGAAAATTCAAAGTGCTGACAGGCGACAATGTTTGATCGCAACCGAAGGTCGTTAAATTGGCCAGTGGACATAATATAAACAGATATTTCCAAATGGAGGAACCTCATGTCAATGGCACTCTCGGAAAATCGACATTTCGACCGGATGTGCCACCGTCTAAAATAAAAGCACCCATGTTCTGGGAAACTCTCGTTGTTTACAGATCAATTTGGTTATATTTATTTGTGCACCTTTTAAGTAATATATAGAGTAGGTAGAGAACCACATGAGTCAGTCTCCTTAATTATTTAGAAGAGTCAGGCATCGAAAGATGACGTATTTTGGCCATTGCCGAGATCACAAATCAGAAGATCAACCAATATGCTTATGCACTTAAAGAAATACTACCTTAGACTTAATTTAAGTACACCTTTGCTCTTTAGTTCCTTGTAAGACTTTAAATAACTACTCTAAATAACTCCTTGAAAGCAGTTTTTAAAAAAATTACTAGTTATTAAATTTAATCAATACTTATTCTGTTTTTCCTTTCAGTGAACTAAACAAATCATAATATATATATATCGCCTTCCCAACACAAATGTTTTCTGCCAGCAAAATTGCTTGTTAAGGTGAGTTGTTCGAAATGTATAATTATATATTAAATTCATATGCGTATTAGTGTAGATTGGCATATGTCAGTGACTAAGAACGCCACAATTAATGGCCGATAATTGCTGTTGGACAAGATAGATTTGCGTTTGCTGGCCATAACCACGACATGCGGATTATTTGGAATAGATTAAATAACAGGTATAGAGTTTTTCCGCTAAAAATGAAGCTGTACTAAAAGTTATGCAAAAGCCAAGAGTTTCCGTTTCCGCTGTCTAATATATTCATTGATCAATTAAATTATCGTTCTATCGTTCCTTGTATGTCACTTGCACTTGTATTTTTTTGAGTTTTGTCCACCTGCACTGGCCTATCAATCTTGGACAGCCAGCTCGACTGCCTCATAACCCTGCATCATGCATTTTTAATTGGCGAACGCTGCTCGCCTTCTTCTTCTATTGGCCAATGGCCAACTGAAAAGGGCAAAGTTTATTGGGACAATAATAAAATCGAACTGGCTGAATCGGCAATCGGCAATCGACGAGAATCGAGATGTGAGATTCGAGAAATCGAAACCCTGCAAGAACTATTTTTAATTACCCCACAGCATTGGGCTTTGACAGTTTTAGTTTCAGTTTCAATTTCTAGCTGCAGTTTTTCAATTTAATCTTAAATTGATTGGGGCACCACCCACATCACACCCCCATTTTCACGGCTCATGGGCAACGGGGGGTATTGGTGGGGGAAAAAAAGGAAATTCCTAAAAAGAAATGAAAATCTAAACATCTTCGAACAGTTTCGATAAACACGAGCCGAAAAATAATGAAAGGGGAAAACTTTCATCGGTGGAAAATTTGTGTAAAATTTATTCTGCCCACAGCCTCTGCCCCTTTCTTCTTCTTGTATTTAGTTTTTTATTTTTTGTGGCGGCTGCTAATTTTAGCGTGAAGAAAGCTGATTGCATGGGGCATTTGTATTTCGGCTCTTCAATTGCCATTTCATTTATATTTTTAATTACGCAGAGCGATCTAGAGAGATCTCTCTTTCCACAGCACCGCTTTTGTGGCTCTTTTATGTGCAATTAATTTAACAATTTGTCAAAAAAAAAAGAAAGAAACAACGACTATTTTCATTTGTTTCCATAATGTATGGAATATGGTATGGTATATGGTATGTATGTATTTGTAGTTAAAATTTTATTTTAGTCGCTTTTTTTTTGCTGCCGGGGATTGTAATTAGCTTTGTGGTGGGTTTATTGAACTGTGGGCTCAACTCGCCGACTACAAACAAAACATACACTACACACATCGGACATGTTTATGCGTTTTCGAGCTATTTATGGCCAAAGGTCCCAGCCCCAAAAAAATTATTGATGTTTCCATAGACATGTAGTTCATTGCCTTATGCTGGAAATTCTATGCTTCAGGTAGCTCTATGATAATATAGGTTTTTTAAGCTTGAGGCGAACTGGCTTGCTGATCTAATAACTCCCACAAGCCCGTGATTATTATGTTTAATGTTTTGTGGCCAAAGCAATTTTAAATCAATTTCTGATTGCAAATTGCTATGATTAAGATCGTGTGGGTAGAGCAGTCGTATAGTTTTGATTTGATTATGGAAACATATCAAATTTATTCATGAATCAAACACGAATATACCGAATCACTTTAATAGCTTTGTTCTGTTCCGCTTTCTTCCAAATACCGCTGCAATTAAAATTTCCAAACATTGTAAAACAAACAAATCTATTATCACCTGCTGAAAAAATCAACAAGGCGAACATTCGATTCAGCGAATACCATTTCCTTATCAACAACATGTGTAGTTTAATTTAACGATCGGCGCCTAGTAGTACACCCATACCGCACTTGTCGTATAGGGGTTCCGTAGCCTTATAAGGTCTGCCATCCGACCCACTCTCATTAGACGCTTATTGAAATGGAATCGAACGGGGGAACTGATAACGATTTGCGATTGGAAATCGACCTGCGAAAAGTGTCGATACGATAAGCACGTTCGCATTTGGAGCGTCCAAACCTTGACCAACTAAATTGGGGCTAATGAATCAGCTGATTGATCACGAATCGACCCTCCGATCCATATAAGGGAATGGAGTTTCAGTTTCGAAAGGTAGTTTCTTTTGCCGCCGCCGCTTCAACGCTTTTCCCAATCGGCAAACGCAAATCCAATTATCAATCGGATCAATTGGAAAGTCGGGGCAAGTCGAGGCAACCGCACTCCAATAAACGGGGCGTGGCAATGCAATTAAGGATGGCAGAAGGGCGGATCGATTTGGGTTCCGTTAAGGAAAGCAAACCCCGCAGTTGAATGTACCGAGCGAAGTTCCATGTACATCTAGGTGCATTTCATGGTTTATAGAAAATCGTTCATACCCGTTTATACCCACGAGAGAGCTCTTCTGATAGCAAGCATTTCCCATCTTTGGATGTTCCACTGCCTCTTGTTGTTAGGCCTAGGAAACAAGTTTATACCACCCTCTCTCTCTTTGGGTGTCTACCCGTCTCTTTCGTTGTTTCTGGTTGCGCATGAATCACTTTTTGTTTTAGTCCGACTTTGCTTTGCTCAGTGCTTTGTCTTTTCGAAAGGTAACTAAACTATGTACACACAGTGCGGTACAGTTAAAGGGCATTGGGGATTTGGGATTCGAGATTGGGGGTTTGGGGGATCCCAGGGGGCAGGGATCGGAGAAATTGAGTTTATGACGTTTGCACTGAACCCCCAGTGGAAAACATGGCACAGTTATCATTCGTTAGCTTTCGGCCCAGCAGCGGAAGTTTGTCGGTCGAGCGTGAATCGATTCACGCAGCTCGCCCGGCATTCGTCACTAATTCATTCATTCATTCATTGGGTCGGCAGTCAGTCAGTCAGCCAATGGAATTCGGTGTTTCTGTATTGTTACTATTTCGAATTTATTTACTGCTTGATTGCATTGCCAGCGGATATTGGCAATGCAACTGGGACAATTCAAACGGCCCACCCTGAAACCACAAAGTAGCCTAGTGACGTTTGGGCCATGGAAAAAAAGCCTTTTAGTCCTTGGTTTCATTTCCGATATTGCTATATGGTTTCGTCAATTTTAGCTACAACAAATTCGACAGCTCATATTATTAAACTTTATAAGCCAGAACATCTCTAAAACTATCATCTAAAGTTATCTAAATATCTTTTGCCCTATATTCACATTAATTTGCTTTACTTTTTAATGGCTTTGGCAAAAGTGTTTTCATAAAATTTAATAATTAAAAGCGAAAGAGAATTGAAAATGTGGAGCCGTCACTGGTTCACGGTCAACTCGTGCGCCTAATGACAGCCAACGATTTCAGGCGCATAATTATGCCAGCAAAAGCAGAAAAAAAAGCAGCAGTAACCACTGCAAACAATTGTTTCATTTACATTGTGCATAGTCATGGAATCTGGTCAATGAATCGCACCGAAATGCTCCTTATGGCAAAAAAAATATAAAAAGAGAGAAAAAAATCCGAAATTGCCAAGAGCACGCCAACACACGCTCCACGAAAAAACCAAGAAGTCTGCACACGCGATGGCCAATCTCGTATGGAATATACTATGGATAAATGCCACGCCCACGCCCGAACAAGGCTTATAATGGCCACATTTATTGACCGACCACAAAGTAGCGGCAAGACATACACACAAATACGGTCAAAACCAGCGCAATTCATGTGGGCAGGTGTAGTGTCATTGTTCACCCAGTGTGTGGCTAAAAGCGTGTGTGGCTGGTGAGCGCCAAAAGTTAACCATTATTAACAGTTTATTAAAAACAACTCAAGTGGCCAAGCCAAATAAAAAGCGAAGAGAGCTGGCTAAGCCGAAGCACGTGCTGCCGCAAAGTGGGCCAAAAAAAAGAGCATACAAACTATAAAACACAAAAGAGTAGTAATCAGTTAATACTTTAAGGTATTTAATGTTATTGCATTTGAAAAAATGAAGTCTGAAGTAAACATCTAACAACCTTAAGAGTATAAAATAATTTTAGAGTTTCGTACTACCATTGTCAACTATTTCTGCAGCAACTCTACACACTTTTTCCTAACCTTACCCGCCAGCTTGCAACATTGTACAACGTGTCGTATGAGTAATGCGAGGCATTTAGAAAGCGAAACTTCGCCACTACAAAGAGCAGCATTCCTGAGCAAATTGCAAATGCTAAGTGAGAGCCGCAGCATCTAACAAAATTCTTTACGCACACACGTACCAGAAAAGTGAAACAGACTGGAAGATGTGCTAGAAAGAGTCAATGCTATTTATCAATTTCGGTTTCATCCTAAACTTGTTGCTCTCAGCGCTAGCAAATCAATTACGCAACCTTACTCTCAAGCGATTATATATTTAAATTTTTTTTTTTTTTTTTTGGATATATTAATTTAAAACTGTCCTTCGCGGACAATCATTAAATTTGATGACTAAACTTAACGGTAGAGAATTAATTGATTACATAAATTGTTGCGAAACTATACAATAACTGTCGATATTGTATGTATGATGTATATAATAATGTATGTATATAATTTAATTTAATTTGCGTGTCTAATCCCAGAGAGGTCCAAAGGGTGTGATCGGTGCAGCCTCCTGGTGCGTTGACTGGTGTCCAGCAGGTCTTGTGCCAGGTTGTTTGGGTGGTCTTGAAGCCTCTGCATGTACTGCCTGCTGCTTTTCTTAATCTCATCCTTCACCCAGGGGAAGCTGAGGACCTCGTGTATAGTGGCATTATCGTGGAAAGGGTGAGCGTTTGTGACTGTGCGGAGCGTTTTGTTTTCGAATGTCTGGATAATGTTGATGTTACTTTTCGATGCAGTGCCCCACAGTTGAATGCCATACGTCCAGATTGGCCTTATGATCGCTTTGTAGATAAGGAGCTTAGTGGAAGTCGGTAGCTTAGATTGTCTGCCCATCAGCCAGTAGAATTCACGGACTCGGTTCTCCGCCTGTTTCCGCTTCTTTAGCAGGTGTGGTCTCCATGTAAGTCTCCTGTCCAGTGTAAAGCCAAGATAATTTGGATTGGCTACCTCTGGGATTGGGAACCCGTTGAAACTGACTGGTGGGCAAGTGCCGCGTCTAGTTGCGAAGGTGGTAGCGGTTGACTTGTCGCTGTTTACCGATATATTCCATCTCGTGTGCCACGTGTTCAGTAGATCTAGTTGCTCCTGCATAGTCTGGGAGGCCTCTGCTGGGGTATCTGCTGTTGTTAGGAACGCAGTATCATCGGCGTAAGTGGCTGCCATAATGTACTGGCTCGGTATCACCGGCAGGTCAGCCGAATACGCGTTGTAGAGGAGCGGACCGAGAACGCTTCCTTGGGGAACTCCTGCACGGGCTTCTTTGACGTCTGAGCGCGCTTCTCCACACCTGACGGCGAATCTTCTGCCCTCCAGGAACGATTTTAAGAACTTGAAATATGGCTGGGGCAGGCCGTTTTTGAGCTTTAGGAGGAGACCGGGGTGCCAAACACGATCAAAGGCTTGCTTAATGTCCAGCATTACTGCTAGGCAGTATTTCTTATTCTCAAAGGCGTCCAGGATATATTGCGCTACTCGGTGGCCTTGCTCTGGTGTCCCGTGGCGGCGCCTAAAGCCAAACTGGTGATCAGGGATCAGACCAGCCTCCTCAATCACCGGCAATACTCTGGTCAAAAATACTCTTTCGAGTATCTTGGAGAGTACTGGTAGTAGGCTGATCGGGCGGTAGGAGGCGGGATTGGCTTCGTGTTTACCAGGCTTCAGGATCATAACTACTTCGGCGCGTTTCCATGATGAAGGGAAGTGCCCCAATTGCAAGCACTTATTTATTATGGTCGTGATTAGTGACTTGCTAATAGGGGGGAGGAGCTTTAAAGCAATGGCATTGATGGCATCATCGCCTGGAGCCTTGTGGTTACCCATTGCCGCTATTAAATTGCTGATTTCCTCTTCCGTGGCCTGGGGTATCGACTCGGAGTCAAAGAGAGGTTCTGACAGGAGCCTGGCTGTTTCGGCTGCTTCATTTGGGGAACATCGATTGGCTGGTGTGAAGACTTCCTCCAAGTGCTCGGCGAATGCGTTGGCTCTTTCGGTCTCAGTTCTGCACCATGAGTTGTCTTGTCTTCTGATGGGCGGGATCCTCTTCAGTGGCCTCTTGATGCGCTTGGTAACATTCCACAGGTTGTGGTGGGGATCACCCGGCGCGAGATTACCAACAAAGCTGTCGAGGGCCTCCTTCCTTAGCCTGACCAGAGTTTCCTTCAGCTCCTTGGTGGCTCTGTTGAGAGCTGTTTTGTCTCTAGGGTTCCTGGAGAGGAACCAAACCCGTCGGAGACGCCTTTTCTCTGACTTGAGCTCATTAACCCGATGATTCCAAAAGTGGACGTCTCTACTTCTGTCCCTCGTTTGGTTAGAGAACCTTGGAGCAGCATAAGTTGCTGCCTCCTGAATTTGCGAGGTGAGGTTCACAACGGCCGCATCTATAAGTTCAGGGGTATCCAATGGTGGATTAGTGACTGTCGAGTTGTTCAGCCAGTGGTGGTATTTGCTGATGTCGGACGTTTTGAAGATTAACTTTTTACCCGCGGATCTCAACATGGCTGAGGCGTAGACCGAAACGGCAATGGCACTATGGTCCGAGAGAAGGTCTTCCACCTCCCTGGTCTGGATTCTTGCCGGGTCCAGGCCGCCAGAGATCGCAAAGTCCAAGATGTCTGGAGTTTTTGCAGGGTCAGTGGGCCAGTATGTTGGCGTCCCAGTTCCGTGGCAATTGAGGTTGCGGGAGAGAACCTGCCTGCATAGCGCGCGTCCTTTTGGATTGCATACTCTGGAACCCCACCAAGTGTGCTTGGCGTTAAAGTCACCTCCTATGACGAATTTGGGGCCGAGGCTGTCCAAAAGCGAAGAGAAGCAATCGTCCGTGGCTCTAAATCTGGGTGGGCAGTAGGCAGCAGCTAAGGTAATGTCTCCGTGGGTGGTGCTTACCGATATTCGGGCGCATTGCACCCAATCCTCTTGAATTGGTGGTTGGGTGTCGAATTTGATGCTGCTGCGAATAAGGATGGCGGCGCCGCCGCGTGCTGAACCATTAGGGTGGATGGCTGACACGAGGTCATACCCCCTTAAGGTGAAGTAGGACCTGTCTGAAAAATGGGTTTCGGATATGAGGAGAATATCTGCTTGGTTGGTCTTGCAATAAAGCTCGACCTCTGGCCTGTTGTTGATCAGGCCGTTTGCGTTCCAGATGGTTATGTCTAGTGCTGATTGCATAGGGACTTACAGACGGTTGCCATCATCTGATTCATTTGACTCATTACCTTCTCCATCATCTGATTCGTTTGACTCATCGCCTTCTCCATCATTTTTTCAAACATGGCTTCCATTCTGCCCATTATTGTTTCCATCAGGTTGTCAAAATTGGCCTGAGTATGAGGGATGGCATGTGTCTCATCAGTTGCCTGCTTGACAGCGTTGGCAAAACTAACGTTAGGAGTAACCTTGCTGCTGCTCACAGTGTAATGGGCGCGTGGGGCTGAAGCCAGCTTTGGAGCGAGCATGCTTTTGGCCTTCTTATATGCGGGACAACCTTTATATGAGGCTGCATGCGGTCCTTCGCAGTGCAAGCAATGGGCCGGCTTATTATTATTTTTACACTCAACGGTTGGGTGGCTGTCTCCGCACTTGACACACCTGTGTTCTAGGTGGCAGTACCGTTGGGTATGTCCAAATGCCTGACAGCGATAGCATTGCGGCACGTCATTAAACTTTATCGGTGGCTCGATTGTCACCACTGATCTGCAAAGTCGCGTAACTTTATAGGCCTCCTTGTTGTTCTTGGCCGGCTCGAGATTGGCGAAAAATATGTTAAGTGGCTTTTTGGTACTTCTTTGGGTGGGGTTGTAGAGGTCTCTGACCTTGTGTCCGTGACGGTTTAGCCCATCCCGAATTTCCTCTGGGTCCGTTGAGTAGTGAAGACCTTTGATGACTACTCTATAGGCACGTTCGTCTCGGGGCTGGAAGGTTTGAAACCTTTTATTGGACTTGGCCAAGAAGTCCTTCAGGGCGGAGAAGCTCATCAATCCGTCAGTCTGCCGCTCCATCAAGCTGTCAAGACACAGAACTTTCCTCAATATTTCATCTAGCTGAAAGTTCACTGACTTTGGCTGTTCGACAAACATACAAAAAAAAATAATTTTTGACCCAAAAAAAAGAAACTCGGAAAATGTGCGTTGATGCGCAGTGGATGTGACGCGGACTCTCAACGGAATATATATATACTATATAATAACAATAACCACGCAAAACATAATGGTACACAAAAAAATAAATGGGAGTGGGACTTTGATCGAGTTCTAGCTGATATGGTATAGTTTTGAACCATCACTTATTAATTAAACTAGAAGTACAGGATTCCTTCGAATTTAAATGAACTTAAAGAGCTCACAATATCTTCTAGATTTAAGACACATTATGATTTGATATGAAGCTGTATATATTTTTCCCTGTGTAGTGATTGCCGTAATGATGATGGGAATTATGAGGCTGCTGATTAGATGGGCAGTCCCGGCGAATGAAATGAAACTTTATCGGATTAAATTTATGACAATTTTATGGACAGTGGTCGAGTGGTACTGATCGGTTTGCTGTGGGTTGAATCAGTTACAGTGGGGCAATCAAAATTCCTTTCGGAACGCATGCTGACTGCCGATCGTTTGGGCAACTTCCTTGAAGTTTATGGCGTGTTGCATGCCTCAAACTTCCCGAGGCATGAACGCAGAGTGTGCGTGGAGCCACTGGGGGATGTGTGTACTATTCAATGTGTGCCCCACATTATGTGTGGCTCGGCCAGATCGCTGCCAGACCTCGCTGCGTTTTTCATTTCTCCTCTAGAGCTGCTTGACAGTCCATCCGACTGACTGACTGACTGGCTGAATGCCTGTCGTGTGCTCACTCAATTAGCGCTCAGAGGACCGAAACTGCAACAGAAACAGACTGAAAAGTGTAGCAAATGCAGCTACGATTGCAGCGGCCCGAGGATTGTGCAAATATTTGCGCGTTAAAACAAACTGCAAATGAAATTGTCTAACAACAGGCCTCGAATAAGTATGCTCGAAAGGCTAACAATTGCCGGGCGGCTTCTGCTGCGGGTGAGGCTGCTGTTGCAATGAAAATGCCAGCGGACAAAGAAATCGAATCAAAATAACAGCAGCGTCGAAAAAATGCTAAATTATAAATAAAATCGATTGTAGAAATAGTTGCAAATGCACTTTAAAACGGATGGCTTTGCTCGGTTGGCTTAGCTTTCGATTTGGATTGTATTTCGTCAGCGCATTTTGAAGTTATGCCGATTGCTCATCCGCCCCGTTGCACACTCCTATTAAAACTTATCCATTTTTTATGATTCTCAGTGTTTTGAGTACACCGAGTAAATAATCACCTAATCGCTTGGCAAATTAGCGTCTTAATAGTCAGCATTAATTGGTTGTCATCGCAGAACTCCCAGCCAATTTTTTTACGTATGAATTACGAATATTACTCATACGCCGGGTGTGCGGCAGAGATTTAAAGACAATTCCAAGGAAAACCTGATTAGATAAGCGATGTAAGTCGCCATTGTGGAATCTACCCCCAATTAAATATGAATCTTTTGTTTTCCTTGAGAAAAGTGGGGTATATTAATATGAAGCAAATACGCTCTAATTCTTCAAATAAAAAGTGTGGAAAGTGAGACATCTGCTAACTGCTTGCCTTATGCTCAAATATTCATCACACCCAAGTGTCAATTGCCAAGCCAATTTATACAGATATGGCAGTTGGGGGTGGCAGCGTACAAACAAACACGTTTGGCAAACAAATAAACACGCAGCTGGCTAAGATACGAGATACAACATATTGGCAAGGCGAAATGGAATGGAAATCGAAATCCCGACCACTTGATACTTTGTTTGTTTTCATTACCAATAAATGTTTGCCCATTGTTGCGGGGGGCTGCGATCAGCGCCCCTGGAAAAGCCACACATGGCGATATCACCTCGCATTTCCAATGAAAACGCAATTGCGATTCCGACTCCGTCGGCGACGAGTCCAATTTTGGGCACACTCACTTTCCTGTCCGAACATTTTCGCATCCGCTGGCCATATGCGCTGGGAAATTCGCTTTTTTTTTGTGTTTGTTTGTCTCAGCCTCTTGGCATGTCGACATTTAGCCAAGGATGTTTTGCATTGCAATGGCAATTCATCAACACCAACAGATTTGTCATGCGGCAGACGCATAATTAAATACTTTCACCTGTACGCCGGCAACTTTGTACATGCATTCGTTCATACACCTGCAACCGCGGCAGCAGCAGATTAAGATGCAGATACTTTTGCAACATTTTCATGGCCAACTTAAAGACTGAGGTGGCTGGGGAGCCAATGCACTAAAAATAGGTGCATTGCCTTTGCGAGAGACACATTTTCCTAATAGCCGCCGCACTTTTCTTCACGCACGCTCAAAGAGGCATCAGATGGCAAAAAGCGAAAAAAGTCAGGGACAGGTGACATCGAGGTGGTCAGGAGTAAAATTCGCAGTGCGTGCAAATCGCAATTTCCCGCCTCGGGCCTTGGCACTCGTGGCGTCGTCTTTCTGTGTCCACTTTCTGCGTGAGTGGTCCTAAAATATCACCAAGAAAAGAGCCTCAAGTGCATGTGATCCCGCCACAACTGACTTTATAGTGCCACTGAACTTAGTTTAGTCAAGAAACTATGTGTTGTTGGTTATCTTTTGCAATAATCTGCCTTGGGTTTGATCTATTCGTGTTTATATTATAGACAGATTATAAGAGCTGAAATAAAATATATTAAAAATGTGTCTAAAGTTTATATATTGAGTTTTTGTTCTTTCAGCCTTTGGACTTTTTAACTCAAACGCTTATTGCCATCGCTGGTTGTTGGATTTTGTTTGAGGTCAGAAGCGCTTTGAAGAAGCTGCAGTGCATCATCCTTGAATAGCGTTTGTTTAGACGGAGTGTTTACACTAAAGTCGAAGACCCAGTCCGTCACCATCTGTGTGTGTGTGTGTATGCTTGTGCATCGGGTGGGCCCGTATCTTTCGGATTGCAGAACTGCACCGCTGGCAGATACATTTTCTTATTTTCCTGTTATTTTTAAACAAAGTACACGACCCAAACTCTCTGCGTTGGCAGTGCAACCATCTCGATATGTGTACGTTTTCATCTGCTTGTTTATTTTTTCTGTGGCGCATTTGTTTGTTGGCCCCGCTGCGCCTTTGTGCATCTATGGGATACTCAGTGCGGCGAATAGAAAATTGAATATTGTGTTTGACACGGCCCAACATTTGACACAAAAGCGCCGAGATGCGGCAATGAACTCTGCTCAATGAAAGTGCAATTAAGTGCAGGCAATCGCTAATTACATTTATCGCTCACATGTTAATTATGCTGCGGTGGGGTGAAAATGGGCGTCACTGGGTGATGCAGTGAATTTGCGAGGGGAGGATTGGAAGTCTCGATCTCTCGGGAGGTCAATGATATAACCGATGATTAACTGCCGGCATTGTGGCTGCCAGTCTTTCTTTTGTATCCATGGCATCGCAGTGCGGCTAAAGGTCAGGTCACCTATCTATCTTGCCAGCTCGAAACGATGGCGTATCTCAGATGGGTCATCTACAGATACGTAGATACTTTATCTCTTTTGCTGGTTTTTCGCTTGTTTGGTTTATAACACGCCATAGACTACACAGCTTGCCGCTGCCGTATTGTCAACGGGTTAAACTACCTTATAAATCTGGTAAAGTATTACTCACAGTAGGAGTAGAATGCAAATAGGGATTAGCGTAGAACGAAACGGAAAGTGAAGCACATCTTGACTAAGTTGTATCTAGTTAGCTGTATGCTTGCAGTAGATAAATATTAGGCTATAATTAGGCTAAAGTCAAATCAAGAATTTTCTGTACCAACTATTAATTCCCTGCACCATTATTAATTTTTAAATTCTAACCACCTCTTGTTATTCGTTCAAAATATGCAAACCGCTTTTCGTATCCATTACACTAATAAAGAACAAACATCAACAAATTTGCCTATCTATGTACAAAATTTGTACAACAATTTTGGGTGCGGTCGAGCGTGATGAATAGAATTTTTGTGGCCACCAGCACCAATTCATTTATTGGGCCCGAATTCGACATGCCAAAGCTTCGAGTTATAGGCCAACTGTAGGAGCCACGAAAACGACAACGTGGGGAAAAGTCGGCGGCGCAACTAGTGAAAGCGCCAAAATCCAGTAACAACAGCATTTTCCTTAAGGCTCGAGACTTGGGGCCAACCAGCCTGCAATCATATTTCACCTTAGCCTGGCCAACAGTTTGCTGCACTTGTCGTAGTAGTTGCAGTTGTTGTTGTTGCCGCTGCTGCGGTGGCTATAAAAATAACTGAATAACCGAACACTTGCCGTTGCACACTTGGCCAAGTTTGGCAACTTTTGACGGCTGCTGCTGCAACCAACCAGCCAACCAACCAAACCAGCTAACAACAAAACGAACTGGGATGTGGCCGTTGTTATTGTTTGCATACTAGCATTTGTGGCCAGTTTTTCCTTTTTTTTATTATGGTTCGGTCTATCCCCATTGGCAACATTTAATTTCATTCATTGCAGGCAGCGGCAAACGGCAGCCGCCAAAAATTCGAAAAACGTCCAAAAAGGAGGCAGAGACTTTTGATTTATTACGACCACCATCAATTTTCCATTAACTTGAGCTGAAGGTATAAACTATTTAAGGGTAATAATGTTTTTAAAGTAGTGGTAATATCAAATCTCGTTTAACATAGAATAAATTATGCATCTTTCGGCAATGATAACATTTTCTTCCATAAATATTAATATATTTTGTACTTTTTATGAAAGGGCATTTCTTTATTACCAACTCGACTGCAAATTTCTCCAATTCTGCGTCTGTTGGCCACGTGATTTTCTGTTTTGGGTTTTCTATTTTTTGGCCATTTCCTTTTCGAATTGTCTGTGGCCTGTTTTGGCTGGGGATACTCGGCATTTTCCGCTGGGGACCGTAGTAGTAGTAGTAGGCCCCAAGTGTTTTATTCATCGTCAGTCGTCGTCGTCTAGCGTCATTGTCTTCGTCTCCACTGAGTTTAATGCCATTTTCGTGCCTGGGCTGTTGCTTTGAATAAATGCCCAGTCGTACGTACTTTTTGCCAACTCGTTGCAGTTTTAACTGCTCGCGAGGGTCTGGAGTTCGATGGGTGGAATGAGGGGGCTTGGAGCTGGGCAATCGACAGCCGAAAAGGATGTGGTAATTGCCATGTGGTAGCCAACGTTACCTAAGCAGGTGTTTACGTCTGCGATTTTGTTTGTTTACCTTGTCTGCAATTGCAATTGAACATGCAATAAATAGTTCTTGCAATCTGTCGCATTCAATCTCGTTTCGGTGCGGAACTTGCCCATATTTCGCATTTAATAAGCTGGTCTAAAGCTCACTTTTATTTGCAGATAATCATAATGAAATTTTAATTACTCTGCTAGGAATAACAAATAATTAGTTATATATGTTATAGATACTTTCCCACAAGACATAATGTCTCTCAAGTGTATTAGGCACTTCGGTTTGCATTTGCCAAACCCAGATGTTTAGTATTTGGCATAGTTCGTTGTCTTGTTGGCCCACGCGACTCACAGATACAATCTGAAATCCATCATAAGCCCAAAGACATTTATAAATTGGTTTTCAGTTGTTGCTGGCACTGGATGCTTTCTGAAATATTCGCACAGCCCACATGATTATAATGAAGGCCCCGATATCTTTAATTGGCCTCAACATTGAAATGTCAATCCAGTTGGTGGCATAATTGTAGACAATAAATTTAACCCTAAGCTATGCGAAATGCATATGAACTCGACTCGATCTAAATATATATCATATATTTCCTTTGCTTCCAGTTAATGCTGCATATATGACAGGCCCACACGACATCGACAGCGACTGAGACAAGTAAGTTGAGTGTGCAATTAAACCACGCAAAATAAAAAAACTAGAATATTTATGTAAATTTGTTTGCACATTTTGTTGTTTATTAAATTTGTTTCTCCACGAGGAGGAGAACTTTGTCCGGGCGTGACCCCAATCCCAGTTGTAACGGAGCAACTGGAGCGGAGTAAGAGGGCGGATTTGGGAGTGCGGCTTGCCACGCCCACTTTAGTTTCTTCTCTTTTTCCTGTGCAGTCGGCATATATTTTATTAAATTTAACATAGGCTGCAATATGCAGGAAGTAAGTCCGACGGACGAAAATGGGGCATTTCTTCATATTATTTATACAATCGGGCTGTAACTTTCCCAACTAGAGCTGGCTAACATCCATACCATTCTGCAACATATTCTCTTAAAATGAACAATGGTCATAAAAAGCAGCAACTGCGAATGATGTCAACGGCATGTTTCAAAAGGATTATCCACAAAAGGATGCTGCTGTGGCGCAAGGATATTGAATTGGAGAACAAGCTCCTACTTTCTCCTGCTTTTTGCCCTCCAGTGATGATGTCATTTGAAGTCATAAAATTGATTTTGCATTAAAATTCGTTTAGCAAGAGATATTTGCTTGCGTAGGGAGCAAAAAACGATTAATTTGCTATTTGTATATATATAAATAAACATACGTATAAATTTATTTATATGTTTGTGCGAAAAAGTTGAAGGCGCCTCACAGATTTTCCGCGCATCTCCTTCAATCGCAATGATGGGCAAATTTTTGGCTCGTGGCTGCGAGTTGGCCAACCGCATCGTTTGCTGACCCAATTTTGTTTGGCTAAGAATAGCGAAAAATGTTTAAACGAATGCTGCTGTCTATTCGAATATCTTTCTGCCTCGGATTACACTTGATGCTGCAGCATTGTGCGTTAAACTCTTTGCCAAAAGGTACACAAACTTACTTGTCTCTTGCAGCACACAAAGTTTAATATTTAATGTTTAATCTAACTAGAGAATTGCGAAATTTAATATGGTCAGGGTGTACCGATATATTCGATACTTAATTGCTATATCGTGAGTTAAGCTGCTCTGTCAGCGCTTTGACCATATTCCACTAATTAAACGTAATTTATTTAGGCACGTCCGTTAGTGCAAACTAAAATACGGTAACAAATTTATAACAATGCCCCAAGTTTAAGTTTTGGCTGCCAACCAAAATGTTGCCGACAAGATTTATTCAATCAAATCTATTTTCATTGTTTCTACACTTGTCACATCTTGTTGTAATTGTGAAAACCAACCAAAAGGTATAGAAAAGCGCCACAGGCGCGCCTTTTAATTGTCACACTTGGCCGAATGGTTGCTTTATTTCATTTTATACTTTTCCCGCCAGCAGTGAGTGCCCCTAATCCCCAAAGTAAAAATTCGATGGCGCTTCCGCATTGTGGTTCGTGTTGCTCAAATGTCTGCTTGGTGTTCATAAATCAATTTGCTGCAATTCCAACAATTTTCGCTCGTCTGCGAGGCTGTCGATCAATTGGCATAGGAACCAAAATTAGAAAACAACGAACGCAAATCAATCAAGCGGCTGTCTATTTGCATATTTTTTTATGCCAAGATTTCTGAAGCGCATAGGTGCTAAGCAGATCGATTTGAAAATAAGAGGTTTATTAGTTAAAAATATATCGAAATTTTCCATTGGCTTAATCAAAAAAATAATTTCAATAACTTCTGAAAACTCTTCACGTTTCAGTGACATATTTCTATTTACCATTGTCACATAAAGGCGAACGAATAAAATAAGAAAGATATATTCAAATTACGTGACTTTCATGCCTAAGTCGGAAAGCATTTCTTCTTGGTTTTTTCTTTTTTTTATTAGAAAGTGCTCAAGAATGAGCTTTCTTATCGATGAGTGATAATAAACAAAACTGGCATGTAGATACAGTATCTATAAATCTATAATTAGAGGTGCCTTTATGATGTTTTTCTGTATATCAACAGTTTGCGATGAACTTCTCACGTTGTGGGGGTGGTTGGAATGTTCCTGGCTTTTGTGTACCTGGTCATATTCATTGTATCTTTGTCATCTGTTGTTACAAAAATGCCTTAAAAATGATCCCAGGCAGTGGCGTAGCTTCATTACCGATCAAGTGGCTCTGCATCTCGCAACGAATTGCTCCGAATAAAAAATTAAATAAATAAACACAGAAAACTGTGATATAAGCGATAAATATTGTGATAATTTGGACAAACGTGTCAATTGCATTGCATCAGGTGAGCATATAATATGGACAAAAGCAAACTGCGGAAGGAATAACAAAAATTTGAACAAAATTAATTATTTTGTTTATGAATGGGACTACGAGATGTTGGTGTTTCGAATAACTTGTTATAAATTTCCTGGCCATTGGCCAAGTTTGCACAGGGAAACGAAAGAGAAATTTCAGCATTTCAAACTGAAATGGTTCATTTGTTCTCGGGAACCTTGATCTTGTCCGGCAGCAACACTTTATAAACTATGAATTCATTCGTTTACTCAAAGTCCACAATTTTGGTTTTATTTCTGAATTTATGAGTAATTAAGCTGTAGAAATGGTGGGATATTTTCGGGCCACCCTCGAATAGTATTCGAAGATGAGTCATTCATCTCACCCCCAGTTGGCGAAAAGAAAAACGTGATGCAGTCCACCCTCGCCGGTTGTTTTGATACCCTACCCATTCCTCAACTTTTGGCTGATTTTAATTTCACACCCTGCCCCAACAAACTTCGCGTTGTGGCGGCGACTTTTGGTAGATAAAGCAGTCAACACAAAAATCGATAAGCGCTCAACTTTTCATTTTCTTTCGACTTTAATTTTCGTATTTCGTCTCAAACCCAACCGCCTTTCTTTTGGCGCAATGACATAATGTGACCCACAAGGCTTTTGATTAACCCGGACAAACAAAGAGCGAAAAATACCGATAGCTACACGGAGCGAAAGATATGCTTAGTTTTTGATTTCATGAAAAATCGCATAGCGTACATCAATTGCGAATTTGAACCATCAGATATATTTTAGTAGCCCACTTAGTTTTTCCCTCAGTGTAGAGAGTGGTAGAGGAAGACAGTCGAGCTGTCGCCAATTGCGTGACCCACCGCCTCTTTCCTGTCCGCAATGTGGGCGTGGTTTGGGGGCATTGAGCCAGCTCTTTTTTATGAGTTTGTTGGCGCCAATCGCATTTGTGTCCCAAACTTTAATAGACGATGAGACAACAAAAAATTGGAACCGACTTTCGGCATTGAATGTGCGATTTCTTGCCTTGTGTGGGTTGCTGTAGAATAATTTGTCAAGGATAAAAATCTATGCAAAAAGGATACCCTTTTTTTTGCATTAACGTTTTCCAAAACTTGAAAACAAAGAAAGCTTTCTTATTAAAATCTATTAAAGAGCTCAGTACTATAAAAATTCATTCTATTTAGCCCATTGTTCAATTTGACAGCTGATTTAATAAGGGGTTCGTGGTAGCAGCATATCATCTTTTCAAAAAGCATGATGATCCCAAGACATTTCACCTTTATCCAAACTGCAGATCCCAGTAACCCCCTCGTCTCATCTCCAACCACAAAATTTCTTGCCATTGAATTTAGTGTGTTACAAACTTCCAAACAAAATACATATTCATTGTCTCTATCGACCAAAACGTTTCGATTTCCCTTTTCGCTAGCGGGGCAAAACCAAAGCCGTTGAAAAATTTATTGTTAATTTTTTGTTCAATACCAAAAGCAAGAATCTACAATAGATAGCAGTAAGAGAGGCGCAGCGTCGCCATCCAGTCGCGTAATTCAGAATGAATCCCACTAATCTGGGCAGACAGAATGGGGCTCTGGTGTTGGAAGTGTTGAAGGTGCTGGGTCGCCCGGCGACCAGTTACGAGGTGGCCGAAAGAGTGGCCGACGTCTACAGGCTGCCGCTGCACCGAATCCGTCCTGTGGTCACCGACGTCCTCGAGGCTGGATCACGACATGGATTCTTTAGCAGCCTCAATGACCATTATTCGGTGGTGCAGCCGGTGGTGGAGCAACTGGGCCGAGATATAGACCAGTATGCAGCCGATATTCTGGCGGGATACAGTGGCGAGGGCTCTCTGCCCAAGATGTCGACCCTGATGCTCAAGCTACAGCAACTGGACGGATCTCCGCCCATGATGACGGGGTTGAGGTATTCCCGAGTGAGCTCGGGGGAGCAACGCGAACACTTGCCCTCCGGCGACGTGTCCCTGGACGCCCGTCTCATGCTGCCCTTTCCTCGAGTACTATGAAAATTCTCCATTTCTCAAATTGTATCAGACAGTGAAATGTTTTGTGGTTTGTGCAACAGAAAAAATCTCGCGTTCAATAAAGTCGAGGCAACTGCCTCGAATTTGGACCAAGATTAATTTTTAGAAAGGATTTTATATATTTACATTTATGGGTTTCAAATCTTTTCTCATGCTATTTGTTTAATATCCTATTGAAATCCTTGAAAGCTTGGTTAGCCGCGATAAAAATCTCTATTCGTAATGATGTCCCCGAAAATGGGTCAGTGACTTGTCCTCGTTTGTTCTCACGTTTTCCCAGGGGCTATTGTCCTTTATGCGAGTGAGTGAATGAGGGACATTCACATTCAGAAACGCACTCACAAAGAACAAACAGCTGCGGTCTTGTGGCTTACTTTTTTCCCCCATTTGCCCCGGACGCAAATGGCACTCCACTTCAGGATTCCCACCTTGCAGCTCCCACTTGGCAGTTCCCAGTTCTCGGTTCTCAGTTCCCCACTGTCCATTGTCAGGTTGTTGCCTGTCTAGGCGGGATCCAAACAGAAGTTCAAACTCGAGTGGCAGCTTTTACCGGCTCATTTGCCTTTGGCTTTTGTCTGGCTCACTTGTCAGCACTCAAAGGCTATTCCAATTATAGTCCGCAGTCGAATGGAATAGGTGCGCACAAAATGCTCTACTTGAGTTCAAAAGGGTTTAATTGGCTATTAGGATTTTTCATGATTTATGAGAGGATTCAAGCCAATCGGTTTCGAGAGTATTCAAAAGTTGAGTTTTCCCTGCGAAGATTTCCTTCCTGCTCTCCGTTGCTTTGTTCAACGGTTTTAATATTATCGCTGGACATCAGCGTGAGTAATTCTTGCTTATTTTCTGATTCAATTAATTGAAGTATAATGCTGCGACGAGATTTCATTTGTCATTTGAATCCAAAAGCGAAACAAAAAGCAGGGCAAACAAGCAAGATGATGACAAGTTCAGTTTAAAAGCTCTTTGTTAGTTCCCCGGGTGGAAAAGTAAGAAAGAATGAAAGGGGATGTGTTTCTTTCCGCTTTCCGGGAATATTTAAAAAGTAAAACTTGTATTTTGTTTACATTTACATGCGAGGCAATCCTTTATGAGTAAACATACAATGGTTCGTTGACTTCAACGGAGGTTGCAACTTACTCTGAAAACAAACTTAATATGGTTTGATTTTTAGGGCGAATTATTTTATTCCTAAAAGTGCTTGGTTTAGACGCGAGAAAACGTGAATGAAAAATCTGTCAGAAAAAATAATTAATTTATATATTATGTTGTGCAAGTTTCGTTTTCTAGTAGCCGTAGTCGTCATATCGAAGCACCCCACTAATTCCTATGTCTACCAAACCCCTCTCTTTTCGCAGAATGAGCCGCCAACACCAGCGGCACCACCAGCAGCATCACCACCTGCCGCCGCACCAGCAACCGCAGCAGCAGATGCCGCAACAGCAGCAGCAGCTGACGGCGCAGCAGCAGCAACAACAGCAGCTACTGATGGCGGAGCACGCAGCTGCCGCGGAGGCGGCGGAGCTGTTCGACCTGCTGTGCGTGGCCACAACGATGCGTCAGATCCTGGCGCTCCATCGGGCCATGTGCGAGGCTGTGGGATTGAGACCCTCTCCTCTGAACGACTTCTACCCGCGGCTAAAGGCCAAGGTGCGTTCGTGGAAGGCGCAGGCCCTGTGGAAGAAGTTCGACGCCAGAGCTGCCCATAGAGTCTACGGCAAGGGAGCTGCCTGTACTGGCACACGCGTGCTGGTAATCGGAGCCGGGCCCTGTGGACTGCGTACCGCCATCGAGGCCCAATTGCTGGGCGCCAAGGTGGTGGTGCTGGAGAAACGCGATCGCATCACCCGCAACAATGTGCTCCATCTGTGGCCATTCGTCATCACGGATCTGCGCAACTTGGGCGCGAAGAAGTTCTACGGCAAGTTCTGCGCCGGCTCCATCGATCACATCTCCATTCGGCAGCTGCAGTGCATGCTGCTCAAGGTGGCGCTGCTCCTGGGCGTAGAGATCCACGAGGGAGTCAGTTTCGAGCACGCTGTGGAGCCCTCTGGCGATGGCGGCGGATGGAGGGCAGCTGTTACTCCCGCCGATCATCCTGTATCTCACTACGAATTCGATGTGCTGATCGGGGCGGATGGCAAGCGGAATATGCTGGACTTTAGGAGAAAGGAGTTCCGTGGCAAGCTGGCCATCGCTATTACAGCGAACTTCATCAACAAGAAGACGGAGGCGGAGGCTAAAGTGGAGGAGATCAGTGGGGTGGCTTTCATCTTCAACCAGGCCTTCTTCAAGGAGCTGTACGGGAAGACGGGCATCGACCTGGAAAACATCGTCTACTACAAGGACGAGACGCACTACTTCGTGATGACGGCCAAGAAGCACAGTCTAATTGACAAGGGCGTTATTATCGAGGATATGGCCGATCCCGGCGAGCTTCTCGCCCCAGCTAATGTGGATACTCAAAAGCTGCACGACTATGCCCGCGAGGCTGCGGAGTTCTCCACCCAATACCAAATGCCAAACCTGGAGTTCGCCGTTAATCACTACGGCAAGCCAGACGTGGCCATGTTCGACTTCACTTCGATGTTTGCCGCCGAGATGTCCTGCCGCGTGATTGTGCGCAAAGGAGCTCGCCTGATGCAGTGCCTCGTGGGTGACAGTCTGCTGGAGCCGTTTTGGCCCACTGGATCGGGCTGTGCCCGTGGCTTCTTGTCCAGCATGGACGCTGCCTATGCCATCAAACTTTGGTCCAACCCGCAGAACAGCACCCTTGGCGTTCTGGCGCAGCGCGAGAGCATCTACCGGCTGCTTAACCAGACCACGCCGGACACCCTGCAGCGGGACATCAGTGCCTACACCGTGGATCCGGCCACGCGGTATCCGAACCTGAACAGGGAGTCGGTCAACAGCTGGCAGGTCAAGCATCTGGTCGACACGGACGACCCGTCCATTCTGGAGCAGACCTTCATGGACACGCACGCTCTGCAGACGCCGCATTTGGACACACCGGGCCGACGCAAGCGACGCAGTGGAGGTTAGTTTATAATTATCAATCGATCTGGCTTTATTTAATAATTACTTTGGGGTTATGTAAAGACTTGCTGCCCCAGGGTGCCACCTTGCTGAGATGGATAAGCGCCCAGCTGCATTCCTATCAGTTTATTCCTGAACTCAAGGAGGCTTCGGATGTGTTTCGGAATGGACGCGTTCTGTGTGCGCTTATTAATCGGTGAGTAGTGGTTTCATATACATGTTGACACGGTAAAATCATTAAAATGGTTCCATTTAGCTATCGTCCTGATCTCATCGACTACGCTGCCACCAAGGACATGAATCCCGTGGAGTGCAATGAGCTGTCATTCGCCGTCCTAGAGCGCGAACTCCACATCGATCGCGTCATGAGTGCCAAGCAGTCGCTGGACTTGACCGAGCTGGAGTCGCGAATCTGGCTCAACTATTTGGACCAGATCTGTGACTTGTTCCGCGGCGAGATCCCCCATATCAAGCACCCCAAGATGGACTTTAGCGATTTGCGCCAGAAGTATCGTATCAACCATACGCATGCCCAACCCGACTTCTCCAAACTGCTGGCAACGAAACCCAAGGCCAAGTCGCCGATGCAGGATGCTGTGGACATACCCACGACAGTGCAGCGACGCTCGGTGCTCGAGGAGGAGCGAGCCAAGCGGCAGCGTCGCCACGAGCAGCTTCTCAACATCGGTGGAGGTGCAGCAGCAGGTGCTGCCGCCGGAGTTGCCGGAAGCGGGACGGGAACCGCAACGCAGGGTCTGTTGAAGATCACTATCTTACACCATAGTCTGATGGAAAATAAGTTTCGGAGTGGCTGCTAGATGAGCATATATATGTTAAATTAAATGGTGACAATAAAATATATACAACAACTAAGCTTAGATTAGATATTTCGATGGTAAATTAAATAAAATTTACATTTTTCTAATTGTTTTTGCTATTTAAAGAGAAGGAGCAAAAATGTACTATAATTATTGAAAGGAAAAAGAAAATAACAACAAGAAACCTTAGAAGAATTGTCAAATGTAACAGATTAAACTTAAAAAGTTCTACCAGCTTGAGTAGCCACTCCAGAGACATATTAATGTTAATCAGGATTATTTAAATGATTTCTGATTGCTTATGTTATTTTCCTCGACAGGTCAAAACGATACGCCACGCCGGTCGAAGAAGCGCCGCCAGGTTGACAAAACCGCCAATATTGTGAGTAAATGCTGGCATTATTTTAAATCATGGATTGGTTCATACGCGAATGTGCAGAAGGTCTGAGGAGTGCCATCGCGCCATTTAATCATCCATTCAAACATCTTGTTAACTATATACACAAACAGTGTGTATTTATATTTCATTACCATTGCTCGTTTAAAATTGTTCGAACTCAGCTATCTCATGTACATTCAAAGAATTTAATTGTTAATCACATATGTAAAACGCAAGAAAACCAATTTCATAAAAACAAAACCATCGAAAATCTGTTCCCAAGGTTCAGCTCCTGCTGAGAACAGCTCTCTGTCATGAAATCAGTAACGCCATTAGCGCATTCGAAACCATCAATGAGGTCAGTTCACTTAGTGTCCAAGTGTCCCAGTGTCGTCTACATGGTCCACTCTGTGTGATGCGTAACTCTCAATCCACATACAACTAACTTAGCACAATCCCAGTGAAAGTCAAATAGCCATGTAGATTTAGATTTAGTTATCCGTTCTGTGTCTGTCCCACGCAAAGTCACCCGAATAGCATACCATAGTTCCTCCAATCACTCTCGATCGATATCAAAGTACCCCCTGCCCCCAAGAATACGAATCCGAACCCCCTTCGAATCTGTCCAATGTGTTGACTCTCACCTCTGCCGCGCAGGAGGAGCGCCAGCAGCGCTTGCAGGAGATCGAGGAGAATCGGCAGGAGCGGATGAGCAAGCGGCGCCAGCAGCGCTACCACCAGACGCAGAATTTCTACAAGAGCCTTCAGCTCCTGCAGGCTGGCAAGCTTTTGAGGGAGGGTGGTGAGGCGGGGGTTGCCGAGGATGGCACCCCCTTCGAGGACTACTCGATATTCCTCTACCGCCAGCAGGCGCCCGTCTTCAATGATCGCGTCAAGGACCTCGAGCGAAAGCTTCTGTTTCCCGTAAGCGAAGAGAATCTCCCGTTCTCGCTTTGCACGCTGCGTCTTCTTCTGTGTTTTTGTCTTGACTCGTTTTGGCCCAAACCGGATCACTGTTGATCCTAACTTCTGACTAATGCTGCAGTGCTGCTGTTAAGAATCTATCAAGAAACGAAGAGTGAAGCAACTAACAAGATCCCTAACCACAATAATACCTGCTCGAATAATAAGACATAGTAAGGGTTTTTATTCGTTAACATTGATGCTAACAATTACTTGAATAATGTGTTTAACAAATGTTTTAATTCAACGAACTTAGAAAATGAAAAATACCACAAAATATTTTCAATGGAGATTCTCCTATAAGATCGTTTCCTGTTCTCTCAATGTCTAAAAACTCAGCGATTTTACTTTAATATATGCTCCGATTGAACTAATAGATGTTTAAGAATTTGAATTCGGCTGAGCCAGTCGGCCAGTTACTAATGTACTATTCGCTAAGCTAAGCTCGTTCATCTAACTGGTCCAAACTGGACATGTTGTTATGCTTACGTTCAGTACTTTGCCTTTTGAGTTGATACTTTATGTTCATTCGTTACTATAGACGATCAGTTATCAGACGTAAAATATTTATGCATATCTATCAATTTTGATTTCTTCAAACCTCTCCACTCCGCCCCCAAACTTTAATTATTTAAATGCCTAAACACCAAAAACCCAAAACACGCCAAACAAACACTGCCACCCATCCACAACCTGTGAACTAAAGGATCGCGAACGGGGAGATATTCCGTCAGCATTGCCGCGCACGGCGGACGAGCAGTTCAGCGATCGCATAAAGAACATGGAGCAGCGGATGACGGGACGTGGTGGCCTTGGTGGTGACAAGAAGCCCAAGGATCTGATGCGGGCTATCGGCAAGATCGACTCGAACGACTGGAATGTACGCGAGATCGAAAAGAAGATCGAGCTCTCGAAGAAGACGGAGATCCACGGGCCCAAGGGTCGCGAGAAGGTGCCCAAGTGGAGCAAGGAGCAGTTTCAGGCGAGACAGCACAAGATGTCCAAGCCGCAACGCCAGGATTCGCGCGAGGCGGAGAAGTTCAAGGACATCGACCAGACTATCCGCAACTTGGACAAGCAGCTAAAAGAGGGCCACAATCTGGATGTGGGCGAGCGGGGTCGCAACAAGGTGGCCTCCATTGCCGGTCAGTTTGGCAAAAAGGATGAGGCCAATTCGGATGAGAAGAACGCGGGCAGCAGCAATGCCACCACCAACACCAACAACACAGTCATACCCAAATCTGTGAGTAATTTTGTGTTCATCAACCACCTCCTTGTATCAATTGTTTTATTTGGGTTCTATTGTTATCGGTTCCCCTGTGCTATTTTATATTTGCTTTTATATTTATGTATACTATTTTTTATATTTTTTCTTACCTTTATGGTTGCTTCCTGTGGTTGCTGTAGTCGATGATGTTGTTAGCGTGCTTTAAGCAAAAGTCTAGGCAATTCCCCCACAAACACTCATAGTCATCAAGCTACATATCCACTCATTTGTACATGACACCCATCGAATGCCAAGCAAATGTTTATGTGTTATCGTTAATTGTTAATCATTGTCATCTTCAAACTTCTTTTAATACATATCCTTCTAATAATACAGAGTTCCAAGGTGGCGCTGGCCTTCAAAAAGCAGGCTGCCTCCGAAAAGTGCCGCTTCTGTAAGCAAACCGTCTACCTGATGGAGAAGACCACCGTGGAGGGATTGGTTCTGCATCGTAATTGCCTTAAGTGCCACCACTGCCACACCAACTTGCGTCTGGGAGGCTACGCCTTTGATCGGGACGATCCGCAGGGCCGATTTTACTGCACCCAGCACTTCCGGTTGCCCCCCAAACCGCTGCCGCAGCGCACCAACAAAGCCAGGGTGAGTAGCGATCTTGGATCTATTTAATTGTTTTTACTAACTAGAACCCATTCGCCTATTTTTCCAGAAGTCCGCTGCCGCTCAACCCGCCTCGCCTGCTGTACCACCAACTGCAGGATCCGCACCCACTGCAGCAGCCTCAGCTGAGCAAATGGACACCACTCCACCCAGGGACCAGGTGGATCTACTGGAGACCTCGCGAGCAAATGCCTCTGCCGATGCCATGTCCGATGATGAAGCCAATGTTATCGATGAGCACGAATGGTCTGGTCGCAACTTCTTGCCCGAGTCCAACAACGATTCCCAATCAGAGCTATCCAGTTCAGATGAATCGGACACGGAATCGGATTCGGAGATGTTTGAGGAGGCGGATGATTCGCCGTTTGGTGCTCAGACCCTCCAGCTGGCGTCGGATTGGATTGGGAAGCAGTACTGTGAGGACAGTGATGATTCTGACGATTTCTACGACTCAAGTGAAGGTATTGCGGGTGAGTGGGCACAAAAGGGGAAGTATAAAAACAACTTAATTAATATTAAACTCTTCTTTGTATTTTTAGATGATGGTAAAGATGACACCGAGGGTGAGGAATTCAAGAAGGCCCGCGAATTGAGACGCCAGGAAGTTCGCCTGCAGCCGTTGCCCGCCAATCTGCCCACAGATACGGAGACCGAGGTGGGTCATATTTAACTATTTTCTCTCTCGGCGATGGGGAGACTAACCTTCTCATTATTTTCATTTATTTTCCTTGACTCTCTTACCATATTCTTTAAATCTCCCTCTCATGGTGTTGGTTTCATTCTTGTCCTTGCAAATCCATAAATATTTTAATTATTAGAAACTTAAGTTAAACGTAGACAATAAAGAAAACGTGGCGGACAGAAGCTCTCTGAAATCGAGCAATTCCTTTGAGTCCGCGCGTAGCCAGCCGTCTACGCCCCTTTCCACGCCCACTCGTGTCGAGATGGAGCAACTGGAGCGAAATGCTCCTCGCAAGTTTAGCAGCGAAATCGAGGCAATCAGCGAGAAACTTTATCACATGAACAACATGGTAAAGATGAACAAGGACCTCGAGGTGCTGGCCAAGGAAAATCTGGTCAAGAGCGACATCCTGCACAAGCTCACGCTTAAGGAGAAGTGGCTGGCGGAGAATGCCGCCATAGCAGCAGGTCAAAAAGTGACTCCGACTCCCATTGCGTCTGCTCCTGGGCTTCAACCCAAGTCGAAGTTCGATGAAAAGTTCGAAAAGGTAGTGAGTCCACCTCAGCCGGTTGTCGAACCTAAACCCAAGCCTGTAATCGATTTCAATCTGGATGAGCTAAAACCACGTAAACCGAACTTTGAGGAACGACCCAAGGAGCAGCTGCCCAGGCCTGAAAGTTTGAAAAAACCTCCACAGCAAAAACCGAAAGGCAGCAGCACAAACGTGAGCCGCTCCAACAGCTTGAAGAGTAATGCCAGCAACGGGAGTCCAAAGGTGAAAAAAGCTCCTATTTCAACTAACAGCAAAATGCAAATTGAAGGAATCCTTGGTACCTTGAAAAAGATGCAGAGCCAGAACAGTAGCGATCAGGATGAAGATATGGATGTAGATGAGGATGTGGAAAGAAAGCCAAATAAAGAGCTCAACAGTAAGTTGAAGGAAATCCAAGCCAGCAGCTTTGCCGGCACCATGGACCACATTAAATCACAGCTGACTATGCCAACAGTTAGTGCACAGGCACCACCATCCATGGATCTTTCCAAGTACTTTCCCAACCAGAAGCAAGAGAAGAGCTCCGCCAGCAGCACAAACAAGAATCAGGTTACCCTCAAGGATGTAAATCTGGCCAAGTACTTCCCCAGCAGTCCAGCTCCACAACGGAGAACCGTGGAAACTGTGGCCGATCGACTAAAGAAGTCACAGACTGAGGCTGCTCTAGCCAAAACCAAGCTACTGGAGGATCAGGCCAATAACCAGGCAGAAAAGCCCAAGAAAGAGGCGGAAAAGGAAGGAGAGTGTAAAAAAATCACGAAAAAGGTGGCAGACTCCAAACCAGTACCTCCAAAACGACAGGCCTCCTTAGACACCTTTAGCTTAAGGGAGCACCAGATGGATGGAGCACTAGACCTGACCAAAAAGAAGGGTCCTACCAAAGCGAGCGCTGGTGTTAAAAAACCAGCCAAATCAGGGAGCACCACATCCGTGACGAAAGCCACGGCCACATCCAAAGGGAAGACCATTAAGATTGTAAAGAAAATCGTACCCAAAGGAACCAAAGCCAAAAAGGCAGCAGAAGCGGCCCAAGAATCCGCAGCAGTAGAGGCTCCGCCAGAAAAGCAACATCCAAAAGATGAAGCAGAACGGATATTGGACGAAATTCTGGGAGATGGTGAGTATCGTTCACCCAGCTCCGACTACCAGCGCTTGTTCCAGGACGAAAAGTCGCCCAGCGATTTGTCCGATAACATAGATCGGATACTCGAGGAATCCGGATTGGATGTGGAATTGGGATTGCCAAAACGCAGCAGTAAAAAACTGGTAAAAACCAAATCCCTGGGCGAGGGTGACTTTGACATGAAGCCTTCGAATGAAAGACTAACTGGAGTACAGAACATCCTTAAGCGATTTGAGTCCATGAGTTCAGTCACCTCACAGAACAGTGATGAACAGGCGGCTTTCAAATTACGTCGCATGGAGTCCACCACTAGCAATCTGAGCAGTTTGACCCGTTCCAGGGAATCTCTTGTCTCCGTCAGCGATTCAATGAGTGATTTGGAAAAAACCATGGATTACCTGCGTAATGAATGGCGCAATGAGGCCACCAACTTTCTGCAAAAGAAGCGTAATAAATTCTATGCCAAAAAGGAGGAGCAGGAAAAGGAGGCTAAGATTCTGGCTAGACCTGATCCCTTAGACAATCTTCCTGTTCAATATCGCGATTCCAAGTTGGCCAAGTTCTTTGGCTTGTCCTCTCGCAAGTCACCTGAAAAGCGAAAGTCTCCCATTAAGAAGAAGAAGTCTCCCTCTAAAACGTCAAAGGTGACCAAAGCAAACAATTCACTGGAGGAGCTGGCCAAGATCAGTAATGTTCGCCAGACCAAGAAGGCACAACCGAAGACTCTAAAACCTGTAGAAGTAAAACCGTTAAAGCCAGCCAGTCCAGTTCCAGATGATTTCGAGATTCTTGATCTGCTGGAAAAAGCCACTGAGGCCAAAGAACTAGAGCGCTCTAAGACTAAGAGTCCAGCCGTAGAACCTATCAATCAGACGCCCAAAGAAGCTATAGTAGAAATTCCCTTACCGGTGGAAGACATTAAAAATCTACCCAAAACCGGGTGTGATAAGTCCACAAACAGCTCACGCCGTGGTTCCCAATCTAGTTTGGTCATGTCGCGACGACACTCGGAGATTTCTCTAAACGAGAAACTCAATCAGGA
This sequence comes from Drosophila sechellia, assembly GCF_004382195.2. Taxonomy (NCBI): domain Eukaryota; kingdom Metazoa; phylum Arthropoda; class Insecta; order Diptera; family Drosophilidae; genus Drosophila; species Drosophila sechellia. The sequence goes on from NC_045952.1 coordinate 18,447,953, forward strand.
CGCACTCGCAGCCTTGAACCAAATAGAAAAAGAAAGAGAGGCGGAGCAAGTGGACGAACTTTTCCAGAGCATGGTGGAGGAAATGGAGCAGGAACTGCAGCCCAGTGCTATTGTCGAACCTCCACAAGATGACATCGATGCAGATTCCTTGTGCACAACAATCAGCAAGAGTCCCAGTGCACAACCCGTTACGGTGGTCAAACGGGGCAGTTCCGAGGATCAGAGCATAGAGAAGCTTTTCAGCCACTTTTCCGACGAGATGCTGGTAAATGTGGAGTTTGACTCCAACGATGAGCTTGTAGGAATTACACCAAGGGCGACACTCGTTTCCCGAAACACAGAAGATCGGGACTACCTGGATAAACTAGAGTCTTTGGAGCGCGATGAGGAGACTTTCCAACCAGTTGGGGAAAAATTCACACAGGAAAATGTCCAGGACGAAGTGGACGGATTGCATTTCCCATCACGCCCACAACGAAGGCCCAAAAGCAGTTCATCTTCCAGTGAACCATCACTTCCTGTGGCTCCTCAAAGATTGAAAAAAAAGTTATCAAAATTAGATCCGGAGGATATGCCTCCTTCTGTACAGGATCTGTTACAACAGGTTTACCAGAAGAGCATCCAACCTGAAGTAGTGGAAGTAATTCCAGTTGAAGGCAAACAAACTTTAAGGTTCCCCAGCATGTTGGTGGAAGAAGATGTAGACGAAGTGGATCACTCTAAAAAAGAAATCAAAAAAATTGAAACGGCTCCAGAAAAGATCAAAGTAGATAAGGTAACCGATCCGGAGGATGTTCCTCCGGTAATTCCAAATCCAAGCAAACCGCTAATAAGTCAGAGCAACTCCCTCAAGAGCGAGAATTCCTCTGGCAGCAGTTTAGTGGAAATACCAAAGATAATTACACCACCCAAGTCGAGTAGCAAGGAAAACTCTTCGGATTGGGACATGGAGAAGTTGCCAGCATCACCCATGCCACGACGTAGGCTGCTACAAAATCAAACGCCATATAAAGCCCCAAGCGTGGCTAGCAAGGAGAGCTCCTTGGAGTGGGACATGGAGAAGCTGCCCAACAGTCCCATGTTGCCAAGGAGGAACAAGATGCGAGCCATCTCACCTAGCACCAACCCTGTGCAACTTCTCAACAATTTACCCTCCGATGCAGATGACGAGGCGGCACAGAGACGCCTAATCGAGGATTTCGAGCAGGAGAGACGTCAGGCCCTGATCAAGCGGGACGAGAACTTCGAGGCCATTGCGGCGGAGCAACGCAGACGCGACTCCTTACAGAGCAGCAGCAACTCGAGCAGCAAACGCAGTTTACCACCGCCCACACCGCCCATGATGGCATCGCGACGCGGAACAACTCAAGATACAAATCGCACCCAGGATAGCACAACGCGGCACGAGGGCACACCGCCCATGTTCAAAAAGCTAGACGTCGATGGCAGCGGTACGTCAATGGATTCCACCGCCTGCTCCACGCGGCGCAGTTCGTTTGCATTTATAGAGTTACAGTATAACAAACCAGTGATTGTGCCCATGCCCAAGAAATTGAAGTTGCCGAAGCCGGAGCCACCTAAGTTCGTACCCGAGCCAGTGGCCATTGATGAGCCTGTGCCCGAGGTTTTCCAGGGACGCGCTTGGCCCAAGACGCAGTTGGAAGGAGAGGTCGATCTAGGCGATTCGGACAATGAAGATGAAGCAGAAAAGCTAAAGAAACAGCTGCCCGAATACGCTCGTTCGGACTCTCCTCCTTCGGCTGCATTCAAGAATCGCAAGTGGCCGGATGGGAAAACAGTTTTTGATAAGCGCGCCGAATCTCTTGAGGAGGAGGATATCTTCGAAGGATTACTGTCCCCAAAGAAAAGAGGTTCTCAAAGATTCATGGACAAGCCGCGCTCTCAATCGCCACAGCCTTTCAAACCGCTGGCCAACAGCTCCAGGAAAAGCTCAAAGTCATATAGCGACCTTAAGAAAGGACCCTCCTTGCAATCCCTGTCGGCGCAATCCAGCCAGGACACGGACACACTGTCCACCACCACAACAGTAGCCACAGCTCGTCCTGCAAGCTATGCCAATTACGAGGACCCGATGGATGCCAGTACCCAAGCTTTGCTGGATCGAAGCAAACGGTTACACAACCGCAAAAGAGATTTCGTAAACGAGCGAGTAGTGGAGCGCAACCCCTATATGAGGGATGTGCTTAGGAGCACGGATCGTCGTGATTACGACGATGTGGATGAAGATCTGACCAGCTACAGGCCAAGACATTATGCCAGCTCCACGCTAAATCGTTTCCCCAACACCACGACCAGGAAAAGCAACAACAGCTACGATTACCTCAGTCCCAGCAGTGATTATATGAGCAGGAGAAGCTACATACCGAGCGCCAGTGCAACCAGCAGTTACTATCCGTCGACCACGCGTAGCTCCCATTTGAGTGACCTGTTCCGACGACGCAGCCCCGCCAGCGGAACCGGATCCGCACTTTCCGGCTACGGCAACAAAGAGTCGTGCGTTATCTCCTAGTTTTTAGCCCTAAACCATTGACCAAAGCAGCCTTCTCTTTTCGTTTATATTTTACCCCGTTGTGGCCGCAGACGACGCCTCAACTACTATCTCTACTGAGAGCCAACCCAACGTCAGCGAAACCAACCCCACAAACAGACCCTGTACCCTGACCAAACCGATCCGACCCGACCCAACCACCCATTCAAGACACTATAGGTCCCCGATAAGCAGCCCAAGAATACCCAACCAACCAACCAATCAACCATGCTAGACTGCCCGCCCGCCTGTCTGCTCTCGATGTGCCACGACTTCAAGTTCAAGTCCAGTCCAAGTCCTCCAATCAGCCAATGACTAGATCGGGCTAGCCTCAGATCCAGTTGGCCACTTGATTGAAAGTAATGCACCTGGGTACGATCTACGAAGGTAAATTCAAGCACAGCCGTCCGCGAAATGTTGCGCTAACCCCGAACTCAAGCAGCCCGAAAAAAGCCGAAAGTTTGTAGTCTCTAAACCTAGAAAATACTGAAAACTGAATACCGATTGTGTTGTGTCGTTCTGTTGCCGTCCTTACAACATAAACAGGCCTAACCCCTTGCTAATCCTGGCCAGCGTTTGTTTTGTCCTTCAGCGTTCCTTTCGTTTCCCTTCTGGATCGTACCTAAAGGCATGACGCCGCTGTTTTTTGCTGTTTTACTCACTACTCCGACTAATTAGCATGTGCGAACCAAAGGTGTTAGCTGTACATAAAACGCCGCCTACGGGTGTGGGCAGTAGCATCTGACTGATCGCTACTGATCCCGGCTCCCATTGCTTTTGTTTTACGTTCGTTTAGTTACCCGTTGTCCTGTCCTAACGCACACTAATTCATTTGTGTATTCGTAACTCCACTTGCAGGTTCAAACCGAGTCCGAGAGCACTTCACCCGACGAAGTGGAGCTCAATTCTGCCACTGAGATATCCACCGACTCCGAGTTTGACAACGATGAGATTATACGCCAGGCGCCCAAAATCTTCATCGATGACACCCATCTAAGGAAGCCCACCAAGGTTCAGGTAAGTGATGGAATGCAAATTTATTTAAACAACGTGAATGATGACTTTTTACCTTGCAGATCAAGTCCACCATGATCGGACCCAATGCAGCTTCCGCCGGACTCCATCAAAAGCAGTTGGCGGCGCGGGAGAAGGGCGGCAGCTACCTCCAGAAGTACCAACCCCATCCGCCACTGCCACAGTTCAAGCCGTTGGTCCAGGTGGATCCCACCCTGCTCATTGGCAGCCAGCGCGCTCCTCTTCAGAATCCCCGGCCAGGAGACTACTTGCTAAACAAGACGGCCAGTACGGAGGGTATCGCCTCCAAAAAGAGCCTGGAACTAAAAAAGCGCTATCTGCTGGGTGAGCCGGCCAATGGCAATAAGATACAGAAGTCCGGATCCACTTCAGTGCTGGACTCCCGCATTCGCAGCTTCCAGTCGAACATATCGGAGTGCCAGAAGCTTCTGAATCCCAGCAGCGACATCAGTGCCGGCATGCGAACCTTCCTCGATCGCACAAAGTTGGGCGAGGGCAGCCAGACAACACCCGGACAGACGAACGAACTTATCCGTTCCGCCACCAGCAATGTGATTAACGATCTGCGCGTGGAGCTTCGGATACAGAAAACTGGCTCCAGCCACTCCACGGACAACGAGAAGGAAAACGTTTTCGTGAACTGCAAGAACGAGCTAAACAAAGGGATGGAATACACGGATGCGGTCAATGCCACGCTGCTGGACCAGCTGGCCAGAAAAAGTTCCCCCACCACGCCGACGAATAAGACGGTGGTCGAGGTTATTGACCTAGTGACGCCTGAGAAGCCAATTGACATTATCGATCTAACGGCACTGGAAACGCCCAAAAAGCAGTTGGTCGATGGTAGCGCCATGGATGTGGATGAACGCCTCACACCCGATAGTAACAAAATCAGCGAACTGCAGCAGGAAGTGAAAGAGGAACCCAAGCCGGATGTTTCTAAGGATGTGAAGGAATGCATACCTGATATACTGGGACACATTAAGGAGGGAACGGGAGCGAAGGAGCCAGGTGATGACGACCAACAGAGCCTGCTGGAGCAGTCGGACGAAGAGAAGCGCGACTCACCGGAGAAGGATGTGGCCGAACATGAGCTTTATGAACCGGATAGTGTGCAGATCCAGGTGCCCAATATCCCATGGGAGAAGAGCAAGCCGGAGGTCATGTCTACCACCGGCAGCAGTGGCTCCATGTGCTCAAGCTCAGACTCTTCTAGCATTGAAGACATCCAGCACTACATTTTGGAGTCCACAACCAGTCCGGATACTCAGACAATTGGCGGAAAGCACAATGTGCCCCGTTTGGAGGTGCACGACACAAGTGGTGCCCTGATGCAGGTGGACAGTCTTATGATTGTGAACGGAAAGTATATTGGGGATCCCGAGGATGTCAAGTTCTTGGATATGCCCGCCAATGTTATTGTTCCGCCAGCACCGGCGCTTAAAACGAATGAGCTGGATATGGAGGATGACCAAGAGGTGGAGGCGGAACCAATAACTGCTACTCCGGAGCCGGTGGAGTGTACGGTCATCGAGGCGGAGCGCCGTGTTACTGCTCCCCCTCCTTTGCCAGAGATGGGTCCACCTAAATTAAAGTTCGACAGCAAAAATGAGAACAAAATCGAGAGCTTGAAGAATCTTCCGTTGATCGTAGAAAGCAATGTGGAGCACAGTCAGGCAGTGAAACCCATTACGCTTAACTTAGGCAATTTGGCTAGGACGCCAGATACTCCGACCACGCCTACGGCGCACGATAGCGATAAAACACCCACTGGGGAAATTCTCTCGCGAGGATCTGACTCAGAAACCGAGCACACTGGCACTGGTCAAGTACTAACGGAGACGGAACTCTCCGACTGGACGGCCGACGACTGCATCTCGGAGAACTTTGTTGACTTGGAGTTCGTGCTTAACTCTAACAAGGGTACAATAAAACGTCGCAAGGATCGACGACGCAGTGGAGCAAGCAAACTTCCCAGTGGCAACGAAGTAATCCACGAGCTGGCCAGGCAGGCGCCAGTGGTGCAGATGGATGGAATTCTTAGTGCCATCGACATTGATGACATAGAGTTCATGGACACGGGTTCCGAGGGTTCTTGTGCTGAAGCTTATTCCGCAACAAATACAGCTCTCATTCAGAATAGAGGTTACATGGAGTACATCGAGGCGGAGCCCAAAAAGACGACCCGCAAGGCAGCTCCACCATCCAGTTACCCAGGAAATTTACCGCCTTTAATGACGAAGCGGGACGAGAAACTGGGCATTGATTACATTGAGCAGGGGGCGTACATAATGCACGATGATGCAAAGACGCCTGTGAATGAGGTGGCTCCTGCCATGACCCAGTCGCTGACTGACTCAAGCACGCTAAATGAACTGGATGATGAAAGTATGATAATATCCCAGACCCAGCCCACGACAACGGAGGAAAGTGAGGCACTGACGGTGGTCACCAGTCCACTTGACACGTCCTCGCCCAGGGTTCTCGATCAATTTGCCTCTATGTTGGCGGCGGGAAAAGGTGACTCCACACCCAGTAGCTCAGAGCAACAACCAAAGACGTCTACGGTGACGAGCAGCAGCACTGGGCCCAACTCCTCGACACCAGGGAACGTCTCGAAGGAGCCGCAGGAGGAGGACCTGCAGATCCAGTTTGAGTATGTTCGAGCACTGCAGCAGCGGATATCGCAGATCAGCACCCAACGGCGTAAGAGCTCTAAGGGAGAGGCACCTAACCTGCAGCTAAACAGTAGCGCACCTGTGATAGAATCAGCCGAGGATCCGGTCAAGCCCGCAGAGGAGCCTCTGGTCTCAATGCGACCGCGGACCACCAGCATTTCCGGAAAGGTACCTGAGATACCCACACTTAGCAGCAAGCTGGAAGAGATAACCAAAGAACGCACCAAGCAAAAGGATCTGATTCACGACCTAGTCATGGACAAGTTGCAGTCGAAGAAGCAGCTAAACGCTGAGAAGCGTCTGCACCGGAGTCGACAGCGCAGTTTGCTGACCAGTGGCTATGCCAGTGGCTGCAGCCTGAGTCCGACGCCCAAGCTGGCGGCTGCTTGCAGTACGCAGGACTCCAACTGCTCTAGCCAAGCGCACTACCACACCTCAACGGCGGAGGAGGGACCAAAGCCGCCAGCGGAGAGGCCTTTGCAGAAGTCCGCCACGTCCACCTATGTGTCGCCTTATCGCACTGTCCAAGCGCCCACACGAAGTTCTGATCTCTATAAGCCGCGCCCCTTCAGCGAACACATCGATTCGAACGCTCTGGCGGGTTACAAGCTCGGCAAGACGGCCTCGTTTAATGGCGGCAAGTTGGGCGACTTTGCGAAACCCATTGCCCCGGCGAGAGTTAACCGAGGAGGAGGTGTCGCGACCGCGGATATAGCCAATATTTCCGCGTCGACGGAGAACCTAAGGAGCGAGGCCAGGGCCAGGGCTCGTCTTAAGTCTAACACAGAACTGGGCCTTAGTCCCGAGGAAAAGATGCAGCTAATACGTTCAAGATTGCACTACGACCAAAACAGATCCCTGAAGCCGAAGCAACTGGAGGAGATGCCATCCGGGGATCTGGCGGCACGTGCCCGCAAAATGAGTGCCTCCAAGAGCGTCAATGATCTAGCCTACATGGTGGGACAGCAGCAGCAGCAGCAGGTTGAGAAGGATGCCGTGCTCCAGGCCAAGGCGGCTGACTTTACATCCGATCCCAATTTGGCGTCCGGTGGGCAGGAGAAGGCAGGAAAAAGAAAGCCTGGACGGAGGCCAAAGGATCCGGAGCGGCGTAAGAGTCTCATACAGTCGTTGTCCAGCTTCTTCCAAAAGGGGTCTGGATCCGCGACCTCCAGTTCCAAGGAGCAGGGCGGCGCTGTGGCTGCCGTCCACTCTGAACAGTCAGAGCGACCCGGCACCAGCAGCAGCGGCACGCCCACAATCTCGGATGCGGCGGGTGGAGGCGGAGGAGGAGGTGGCGTCTTCAGCAGATTCCGCATCTCGCCCAAGTCCAAGGAGAAGTCAAAGGTCAGTGCTTGTCACAATTATCTAATTGTAATGTTGTTTTGGTCGGTGTTGATGTAACCAAGTGTTGTCTGCCTCACGGAGATTGGCTAGTCCAAGCTATCAATTCACACGACCTCATCTAGCATATAAGTTATATTAACTGCCGAGGCCTCGATGTCTGGTGTAATAAGTGTGCCATTTATAACATTTGAAATTCTTTTAATCATTTTGCAGTCTTGCTTTGATCTGAGGAATTTCGGTTTTGGTGTAAGGACATTTAACTATTCTTAACCCTATTTACCAAACACTTTCGAGTTTTCCAAATTTCGTACACTATCAACAGCTTAGTCTTATTATTTGGCATCCGTTACTTTTGGTTTATTTAATATCTAATGATCGCACATTTCTTCATCTGAATGGGCTTTTTGTCTGTTTGCTGGTCCTATTAACACAATAAAGTTGCAACAATTTTCTTATGATTTCTTTTTATTTACTTTATTTTTGTTTTCTTTTACCCTTTGCAGCAAAAGTTATCTAAGTGTTAACATTTAAGATTGACTGCTGAATTATTTCCCTTGCCTCCTAAATAACATATGTGTTTTCTTAGTTTAATATCTATTCGGAGCACGTGGTTTTCAGGGAAACCTTACGGACATACGGATATTCAGTTGTGTGTTTTAAACTTTAAGTTTGTAATGGTTTAAGTACTGGGCAGCTTTTTGTTTAATGGGTATTAATTTAAGAAGTGTTATTTAAGGTTTTAGCTTAATGGATATTTTGCATGATTGGTTTCCCTGGACACCCGGTTATGGTAATCTATAAGAGTTATGTTTTAAGTTTTTTGCCTTTGGACATTCTGCACGTTAAATGTATATACTATATTTTAGTAAATAACAAACTGTTTCTAATAAGATTTTGAATATTGTTTATTTTTCCATACGTTTTTCTCGACCTCTTATTTCCTCCTCTGAAAAACACGCAATCATTTAAACCGATATATATTCTGATACCTCCTAACACCGTGCTACACTAGGACAAGGATATGCTGGTCTGCAATGCAGCATCTCCAGCAGGAGCCACATCACAGAAAAATCACTCGCAAGAGTATCTGAACACCACGAACAACAGTCGCTATCGAAAGCAAACGAACACTGCGAAATCGAAACCCGAATCGTTCTCTTCATCCAGCCCGCAGCTCTATATACACAAGCCCCACCACCTGGCCGCAGCTCATCCCAGTGCCCCGGACGACCAGACACCACCGCCCATACCGCCTCTGCCACTGAATTATCAGAGATCCGACGGTTTGTTCTTCTCATTCTATGTCTGCATATACCGTCCACCCAACTGTCCTGTCCCGACTCACTCAAGATTCATACAAGCGCACACTTTAAGGCACGATAATATAATACCCTTTCCAATTTCCAGATGAGAGCTACGCTAACGAGACACGAGAGCATAAGAAGCAACGTGCCATATCGAAGGCTTCACGACAAGCTGAGCTCAAGCGATTGCGAATCGCTCAAGAGATTCAGCGGGAACAGGAGGAGATCGAGGTGCAACTGAAGGATCTGGAGGCACGCGGCGTGCTAATTGAGAAGGCGTTGCGAGGCGAGGCGCAAAATATAGAAAAGTGAGTGCTAGGATCTAGCTATTTCCTTGAATACCAATTCAATGAAATCTCTTCTACAGCCTGGATGCGACAAAGGACAACGACGAGAAGCTACTTAAGGAACTTTTGGAGATTTGGCGCAACATCACAGCACTCAAGTAAGCTAATCTCTGAAGCTCTATAATAAACGAATCCACTGTAATTTTGCTTTTAGGAAACGCGATGAGGAACTGACTATAAGGCAACAGGAACTGCAACTGGAATATCGGCATGCCCAGCTGAAGGAAGAGCTCAATCTGCGCTTGTCCTGCAACAGTAAGTGTTATAGTTTCCTCTCAAAACTTTGATATGCTATTTACTTCCGCCGATGCAGAACTGGACAAAAGCTCCGCCGATGTGGCTGCCGAGGGCGCAATTCTCAACGAGATGCTGGAAATTGTCGCCAAGCGAGCCGCCCTACGACCCACAGCCTCCCAACTCGACCTCACGGCAGCGGGATCCGCATCCACGTCCGCCGAGGCAACGGGCATTAAGCTGACGGGACAACCGCATGACCACGAAGAATCGATTGTGAGTAAATGGGACCTACAAGTTTGAGTTTGAAATTGACATCATCTCTTGTTTCAGATTTGAATACCAAATTTTCCCTGGAGCTTGCTGGTCTGCGAAGTGCTGCACGGACTGTTGAGCCTAAATACTTAAGATGAAACAAGGGAACAGGGGAGAGCGTACCAAAAAGGCAGCTGAATATACAGAATTAACAATACTAAAACCCGTGAGCTGTAACCGAAACGAGCAACTAACTATTCAAAGTGGATAAGCTGGCAATGAACAATTTCAATATTTATATAAGTAGAGATCCTAACTAATATGGGAGAAGCGCGCAAGGTTAATGTAAAAACAGGCAGAGATGAAATCAAAACCAAAAACTAATTTCGCAATTTAAAAGTAGGGATTACGAATGTTTTTGCGAATACCTTTAGTTTCGTATTCGACCTAATTGTACGTTTTGTTAGTCGTTGCCACTGAAATCTGTCTGATTTTTGTATGTCCTATGCAATATGTTGTGTTTTTATTTAATGTAATGTAGTGAGCGTGTGCAAAGGGTATGTGATTTTGAGCAAATGTAAATGGTGTATTTGAGTTTTCTTAGGTTATTTTCACTTAGCGATTGTTTGCCGATTTCTATGTAAACCGTTTGAGTGTATTATTATTTATTTGACAAAGCACCTCCCGCACATCCTCCCGATCAGCACACCCATGTATGTATTATGTCATTTGCCCCAAATCGAAATCAAAGTGAACACAAAGAGATGCACACAAATATTTTCTATATGCGAAAGCCTACACATAAGGATGTAAGCGAGCAAGCAACCATTAACTGTATACTAATGAAATCATTTAAATTATTGTGTAACTTTATTTATAACCTGCATATATATAAACATATTTATCGAATTTATTATGTAACTTTTCGATTTATTTTGAATTGAATAAAGATTTTATGAAACCTAAGGACGATTTTATATTTCTCCTTTGTAAAATTTTCCTGAAATGTCTTTGAATAAATGTCCTTTAAGGTGGTTTGGAACACGCGCTGCAAGTCTAGATATTCCGCCATGGACGCTAATTTGGCGCACATAAAATATTTGCGCGGATTTTAAATTTAAATCGGCCAGATGGGGAGATATAGAGATGCCACACTTCGTTCTCATAAAGTGGCCACACCAAAGAGGTTCGGTGATTCGTGGTGACTGACTATTAAAGATTGGCGGGAAAGCCGTTTTACCATCTGGTAACACTGGTAATAGGTAAACAAACATAGCAACCAAGATTTCCTTGGTGCTTTCAGAAACTCCACTTTTAAAGAAAATTACGCTGAATTTGATAAAAGATGGCTGACAAACAGTCCACTGAGGAAGCAACCAAATCCGTCCAGACTTCAGCAGTGCCCAAGCCAGCGGATAAGAAGTCGGCGTCAGGAAGTCTTCACTCGGACTCAGCCGATGCTTTGGAAAATCAGGATAAGTCGGAAAAGCCCAGCGACCAGCCCACCGCCTATAGCATGCGACCGGCCTTTGGTGAGATGTTTCCCCTGCCCACCATCAAGAGCATAATGAACAACGTTATGGCCGAGAAACTCAAAGGTTAGTGTGAAAATCCATAAGTACACTGCGCGTTGCCTAGCAACTTCTCTATTTAAAGACAAAACCTATGACAAGGACGTCGCCAAGAAGTGGACCAGTGAGATCGCCGACGAGGTGAACCAGCAGATAGCCAGCAGCTCCAAGGTGAAGCGGTACAAGCACGTGGTCCAGGTGATGCTAGGCCAGGAGCTGGGTGCGGGGGCCACCTACAATTCGCGCTGCTGCTGGGATTGCGACTGCGACACCTCCGTCTCCGAGGTCTTCAGCAACACCAGTCTCTTCTGCGTCTGTACCGTGTTTGGAACGTATCAGTACTAGAACCGATTTTCCACAGAACTGGTTAGACTAAGGATTATACTTTAACGGGGTGAGATTACATTAAATGGGTTGTCACGAGATGGGTTTTCAAATCATTATATACTAAAAATATTATATAGATAAAACAATCAACGAATGTTGTTTAATTTAAAGGTAATTTTTTAGTACTTCCATTCAAATTTCATCTGCCCACAGTCTCGTGACACCCCCGTTTATTTACATTTTAATCTAAGCAATGCTAACATCTCGTATTAGTAGGCACCGGGAACAAAGGGTTCATCACTTTCGATCGTCGACCTTCGTCGTGCTTCATTGGATGCGTACGTTCAGCGGATTCAGTATGCGGCCCGACATCACAGCCACGTCCAAGTCGCGATCGACGATGAAAAACAGAAACGGATGATTCACAGAGATCTGAATGGGCTTCGATTGGGCGCCGTAGTTGCCTAGAGAGCAAAAGGAAGTGTTTATTGCACTTTGTCTCGTGTTGCAGAGGCTGCAACTGTTGCAACACCATTAGGTGGGGCATTCGCAATGCGTTGCGGCTCAATGCCTCCACTCCATTCCATTCAGGTGTGCTGCAATGCGAGACACTTACGCTTCAGCTGATTGATGGGATGCGTACGGATGGTGACGTCTATGGATTGCTCAATGTGCCGCACGTAGACGCCCTTCTCCTCAGTCATGGGCCTGAAATCGGCGCGATTTGGTTCAAATACATCGCAGCTGCAACGAAAGTAAAATGAAGCCAGGAACTGAAGCTATTACGCCCATGCTTACATTCCCATCTGAAACAGAGAGCACAAAAACCAAAGACACCTCAATAAAATACACAAAAATGCACTCTACAAATGAATACATACATTCTGCAAGTCGTTGGTCAGAAACATGGTGCCGTGCAGCTTGAAATCTGGAATGATGGCTTGCACCCAGCGTGGCTTCAACTGCTTCCGCATCAGTCGAAGGGTTGGTCCCAGTTTCAAGGAGGCGGCGGCTGCAACAATATCCGTGTGATAGTCGGGCAACAGAATCATTAGGTTGTACTCCGGTGTGTCCAATTCCAACTCCAGCACGCTCATCTTCAGGTGCTCAAAGTACTTGTAGTACAGCACTGCGTTATATACCTTGAAGGTGGTGTGCACCACCTGCTGATTGCCCAAGTAGAATACGTGGCTGATCACATCCGTGTTATAGTTGGACTTTCCCTCGGCCGCCTCTCCGATATAGTGTGGCTCAAAATCATTCGTGATGGGTGCAAAGGCAGCGGGCACTGGCGGTGGAAAGTGCAGCGGGTGGTGCGGAACATGCGTGTGCGGATTGAAGAGGGTCAGAAAGAGATTTGCATCCAGATCCTTGTATGCTGGTATCGCATGACGCTTGTATCGCGCCGTCTTCGTCTTGCGAGTCACCGATATGTTTGCTGGTTGCACGGATGGCGCTATAATAGAAATTACTTGCCGTGTTCCTGGTGGCTTTCGCTCCGCCACCTGGCGAGCCATCATTGGCATTGGCATGGCCACAGTTCGCGCACTGGGCAGGTAAATGGGCTTTGGAGTGATTGGATTCGAATGCTTTAACGGCGCCTGAAGTTTGCTGGTGGGCAGTCTGGAGACTCGAGCCTTCTGGATGCGCAACAGAGGCTCGGAGTCCTCCTCGGCTACAAAGGCGGACACTAACTCGGCTGCTTCATCCTCACCAGCGGGCTCAGCGGCCTCCTCTTCCCCCGATGTTGCAGCAGGTGCTTCTGTGGTGGCCTCCGTCTCCGCTGGAGCCTCTGTTGTGGTGGTTGGAGGCTCTGTCGTTGTCGTCGCCGGCGGCTCTGTGGTTGTTGTGGCCGGCTCTTCTGTTGTGCTCTCCGCATCCTTTGACGTTGTGGTTTCCCCCTCCATTTCCATGGTCGTCGTGTTGCTGGCCATTGTGGTGTTGACCAACTCGGCATCTGATGTGAGATTGGCTGGCGTGGAGGAGAGCATATCTACACTTAAGTCGTATCCGTAAAACATGAGAACCGTCTCAAAATCCTTGAGGACAGTTACATTGCCCTTGTTCAAACTGAGTCCTTTCAGTGGATTGTCGGAACCAAAAAAGTAAGTCTGGAAAATATAATAATAATCCATAACATAAGATTGTTAATCATAACTCAGCATATATGGTGAGTATGTCCTTTATAGAGTCCCAAGTTGTAAAAGATGGAATTATTTAGACTTTGCTAATTAAAAAAAATGTATAAAAATTAAGTTAGCCCTACCACGGACCCTACTGATCTATTTCATTACCCAAATTCTGATCAGCAATAGGTACGCAACGATGGACAATTAAAAAATCTATTCACTTGAACCAATGCTGCTTAGTTTTTTGCGAGATTAACAGATCCAATGGGGTCGACGAACTATTGAAACCAGATTGGAGATCGATTGAGCTTTGGTCATGGGCCTGGGGCAATTTGTTTGTCAGTACGCATATCTGGTTTTTCATTTTGTTCTTTATCAATGACCACTTGGTGCTCCCCACTCTGGCCACCAAACTTTCGGACGGGTGCTTAGCCAGGCGTGTAAATGTGCGTGGCCACTTAATTTGGATGGCGTTCTCGAGCGGATTACCCCCCATGGCAATGGGTTAAGTTCAAAGCAGCAGCCACACTGGCCTACTTGCTGGGATCCAGTCTCACCCGCAGTCGTCGATGGATGTCGCGGTAGCCCACGCGGGTCACATCCCTGTTGTTGGGCAGCTGCAGGACATGACGCAGCTCCTCAGCAGTATTCCCGGCCGAACCCTCGAACAGAGCCACCAGCACACTGACCAAGGCAGTGGGCGAGAAGGCAAAGTTGTTGCGGTTCAGAATGGAATGGTAGTGGAGCAGGCGGTGGGTCAGGTCGTTTGTCAGGTCCACCATCACCTCGGCGGGAGTCAGCTCCTTGGCGGCCAGCACCTGGGGTAGGTGATCCAGCGGCGTTAGCGGAGGCGGCGGAAAGTGCGGATGCGGAAAGCCGCTAGCACGAAATTCTTCATGGTCAATCTGTATATAGTGGGCTTCCATCTGGAGCAGATGGACCACCAGCCAGGTGAACAGTGGCACCAATCCAGCCATGACAATGCAGCTGACCTCGCTTTGAACTGATTGATAGCTCACTTAGCACTCTGATTGTCGCGTTCGCGGCTATTTAGCAACAAAAATTGGCAAGCTCTATCCGCTATCCCCCCAATTGCAGTCCGTTCATTATTTTCCACTTTTTTTGCGATCCCGATTCAATTAGCCCAGCTGATGGATGATCTGCACTCAAGGTGATGACTATTCTGAAATTCGTCAACCGTCAAGCCCCAGCGTTTTCCACATAGTTTTTCAGATGCAGTGGCTCGGATACGGATGGCGAACAGTATGGGATCGTCTCGCTTCTGTTTCGAACTGATTCGCGTGATTGCTGCTGCCAAACTGAAGTTAAAGCTGGCTGAGCAGAGGGCTAAAATACGGCAGCCGATCGATGGAACTGGCATCGGATCGCATAGTCGAGCTCGGCTTCGTGGATCAGACAGACGGTCGATGCTACGTGGAAAATGTTTGCCCTGCCAGAGCTGAAAGATGATTTATCAGGAATAAAAAACCAAAAAAATCTAAAATTGGCACATTTATCCAAATTATTAATTCAATCCTTCCATCAATGCTTCCCTTTCAACCACGATTATGACTCCATATGAAGGCGACTAGAGAAATCGATGAGTTCTGGCAAAAGTTAATTAATTACAAGCAACAAGTGCTCTCCGTGGGGTGTATTCCCAACTGATTCTATCTTTGGTAATCGAAATGACAGGTCCTAATAAATAATACCTTTATGTATAGCCTGATTGAAGCCCAGTTGCTTGGCGGAAAGTTAGTGAATAGGGTCATGGCTTCTCTAAGGAGAACTATACAACGTAGCCTGGGCTACTTTTGTGCCCTTAATGGAATCCTGGATTTCAATGTGGAAATTGGGACAGGAAATTTGCGCAGATACCGAGTCCTTTTCATGTACCGTCTATTGCACAACTTCGCGGTTATCAGCCTGTCGTTAAAGTTTCTGTTGGATTTCACGGACCATTTTAAATATATCGAAAGGTCCACGTTGTTGACTATTAACTTTTTCACATATTTTACTTTGGTCTTCTTTGCGGTGCTTAGCTCCATGGGATCGTGCTACCAATGGCAAAATAGAATCCATGCAGTTCTGAAGGAGCTGAAGCATCAAAGGGATCTCAGCAGGCACATGGGATACAGGGTGCCAAGGAGTAAACTGAATTCCATTGACTACTTGTTGATCGCACTCACCGTTCTTCTGATCCTTCGTCTCAGCATCCATTTGGTCACGTTTACGCTCAGCGCCAGGATGGGGTTCAATCATCCCTGCAGCTGCTTCCTGCCGGAGTGCATGATCTTTTCCATGAACTACCTGCTGTTCGCCATCCTAGCTGAGATAACCCGGTGTTGGTGGCGTTTGCAGTCCGGACTGAAGATGGTACTCCTGGATCGCCATTCATCAACTGTCGCCTCCAAGTTATGGGAGATTAAAAGGCTGCACACTAGGTTCCAGCGCCTAATTGACTTAACCGCAGAAGTGTGTTCCATCTTCAGGTATGTCACTCTTGCCTACATGGCTCGCCTTCTTTGGAGTGGCATTGTGGCGGGATATCTTTTGGTACGCTTCGTTATCGGTAATGGATTGCTGGACGTTGAGCTTGTGTACCTGGTTTTCTCGTTCATCACCTGCATCCAACCTTTGATGCTCTCGCTCCTGGTGAATAGCATGACCAGCACAACAGGATCATTAGTGGAGGTGACCAGGGATATTTTGAAAATACCCCACAAGAAA
Source organism: Drosophila sechellia (assembly GCF_004382195.2). Taxonomy (NCBI): domain Eukaryota; kingdom Metazoa; phylum Arthropoda; class Insecta; order Diptera; family Drosophilidae; genus Drosophila; species Drosophila sechellia. The sequence continues at coordinate 18,464,455 of NC_045952.1, forward strand.
AGCGCGAAGGTGGAACGAAGTGTGAGTATCCTGGCATTCCATTCAAGAAATTATAATACATGGAGTTTTCTAGATCGAATGGCTGTCGCTGCAATTGACTTGGCAGCACACGCACGTCACTATCTTTGGCATATTTCGCATAAATCGCTCTTTGGCTTTCCGGAGTGCATCATTTATCCTGGTGCACGTGCTCTACATGGTGCAATCCGACTATATTTCGATAACCAAGTGATGGTCTAACCAAGCTACCGCAAATATTATATATTTACAACTTTAAGGTACTTTTTAAGAAACATTTCCTTTTGGATCACCATGTGAAGGGATCACCAGTGAGTTCCTCAACCAAAAGATCTTATAAGATGTAACAAGATGTAATAAAAACACAAATGTTTAGTTTTGAAAGTATCATTTTGCTCTTGTCTTTTCTGTTTTTATTATATTATCATAGAATTTTTATTTTGTTTAACTTATTCCATACAATTAGTTGTTTATGATTTATTCATTCTGATTTCGATTTATTGTTTAAAATCAACATTCATAAACACGTTCATTGAAATGATTTAGAGTTTCTTGCTTTTTCATTGTTGTAGGTTTCCATTCGCTTAAAATAGTTTTGAAAATGATTTTTATTTCGTGGGACTTCCCATATAGCGTGAGTGGTGTTCGAGTCAGTGCTTCGGTGTGATGAGTGTGATGGGTCCTTAGGTATACGTACATATTCAGATCAGTGTTCCGTGGACAGTACACCGAGTGGAAAACGTGCCGCTCCTAGCCGACACGCCAAGGTTAATGGATAATGGCGTAATGGGCTGATCTGGGTTCGGAGTTAACATGAAGCATAAAAAGCCAACCGAGCAACAAGTACTAAAGTATCCCTATATATCCCTAGCTGCTGTGATTCGTAGCTGCGATCTGTACATTGAGTGTAAATATACAAATATGCCGTTTTCCTGTATATAAAGACGCAAAATATATCTATTTATGATCTGTAGTTTGTGTGTGTGTTCCCCTCGCTTCATATTGCCTTTCTCGATTTACTTTTTGTATGTCTAAAAATGTTCGCGCGTAAAACGTTATCCGTTAGTTTCGGTTGCATTTGCTGCACAATTTGCTTTGCAAAAAATATAGTCGCCTCGCACGCACACTAGTCCGCCACAGGATGTGCAGGATGTGTGTGCGTGTGTGGGCGCTTCTCTATCTCTTTCAGTTTTGTAGGTACTCGATTCTCACCAATGTTTAATTGAAGTGTTAAACATCTCTGCTGCTCTGTATTACGGATATTCGTTATGTATTTTAGTTTCTTAATTTTCGGGGTCACCACGTTCGGGTGTGGGGTCACCAGTGATTGGGTTTCTTAGAGGGGGGTCCTCGGGTCCTCGAGTTGTAGCTGCTATTACATTAGTTTCGGTGTGGACTTAAGCTTTTCACATTGAGACAACTGTACGATTGATTAATGCACAACTATTTATCTAGGGTATATGAACAATCATTGCCATCTGAAGGGATTTCTTGCTCTTGTTCTCGTTCGCTATTCGTAATTTCGGTTAGATATATGTATGCATATGGTTAAATATATATATATATATTTATACTGTATACATGTATAATTATATGCTTATATGCAGCACAGTGGCTGTATCTTTAACATGGAATATACACGACACTTAGTTGCTGGTTATTTACTTGGTTTCATATTGTATTCGTTTGGAAATGCAAAACTCCGTTACGCTAGTTCGTATTTGTAGTTTCTGTGTCGTCTGTGTGCTTCTCTGCTCAATTTTCACCTGCTCCAGGCCTAATTGCGCCCCTTTGGCTAATGGGCGGGGCAGGGGGTAGATGCCGCCCCAATTGCGCCTCTTTTGTACCTTGTTATGTGGTGATCAGTGGCGGCACGGCGATCCTGGCGACCGTCGCCTGCCTTTAAATTATGCTCTAGCCTAACTTCGCCGACTTCGCCAGTTCAACTAGCTGGCCAGTCCAAGCAGAACCGAGTTAAGTACACAGTGGGGGATAATAGAATCGATAGATATTCGTAACAGCAAACAAGTCAACAAGGTAAACAAAACAAGGATGCATCGATCTGATTTCGGGTAGGCTAATCCTATAGATGTGGACACAACAACAAGTATATTATATCATAGATTCATCTCGTGCTCATTCATCGCTTACGAACTACACATAAAAACACGAAAAGTTCAAGGTGATGATGAATGGCTGTGTGTGTGTGTGTGTGTGTGTATGCGTGGGCGTGTGTGCTGGGGGATGCCCCTAATGCTAGACATACAAATACGGATACAAATACAAATGTGGTGGGAACGGGGGAAAGTGGGAGCGTCTAATGTTAATCAAGTCGCGTCAAGTCCTTCAACGTTCATCTCTCATATCGCCTAGATCCTAGTAAAGTTCTCAGTTAGCCCAACTAAGCCGATTATTGTTAATGTTACATAGTAATTGTTAAGTGTTTAGATTTAATTTTTAATTTCCGCAACGCCATGGGCACTACTGCGTTAACCCATTAATATTCAGTGGGGGGCGTCTGCCCCGAAGAAAAAGTCTTTTCGAAATCAAGGATGCATTTAGCCAATCTTTTTTGAAGACATCTAGTGGTTTCAGTTGCCAGCCAATAATCAATGCAAAATAATTGAGTACAATTTCGGCCGAAATTCTCATCCTTTCGCTTGCGCCCATTTCAGTTATCAAAACAATTGTCCTGCCAATTATCATAAATTTAAATTTTAAATTGTAAAAAAGTTACAACAACTCTTGGGTAGAAAAACTTATTTAAAACCTATTATTGAAATTATGATTTCTCGCTTAACTTTAAGCGGCCTATGTTAGATGATTTCACGTCTGATATTCGTGATATTCCCTATACATAATCTCGCCTCGTATTTTGGTTTCTTGTTTTTTTTTGTTTTTCTTTTTTATTTGGTTTGAAGTATCAGTCAGTTCACAAGAATGCTCTAATGTGTGCATGATACATGATTACAGGGTATTTGATTGTATAAACAGCTTATTGCTTCCTCGAATTCGTGTGTTCCTTAAGCAGAATGTGGTGATTCGGATGCGGATTTTCGTTGCTGGCAGTGTTGAGCACTTGTTTCCGTTTCCGTCCAACAACTTTTCACCTCAGCCCCCTGGGGTATGCTACGAAAAACGCAAGATCCCCAGGATATAGCTCCGTTTGCCTGCTTATGTTCGATTCTCGTCTATGAAATGGATGAATGCGATTGGGTGAATGGATTGAAGTGAATGAATTCGTGAAAACGCAGCCAAATAAACGATGCGCAAGTCTTTTGCTGGATACTCACTAAACTAACCGACTTAATGCACTTAATCTTAAATGGAATTCAATGTCTAGCACCGTTAGCTGCCTGGCTGATATGCGTGAGTGTGCGTGTGTGTTTTCGGTGTGTGAGTGTTTGTAAGTGTGTGTGTGTTTGTGTGATTGAGTGTATATATCAAAATGAACAAGTCAAATAAATCAGCCTTATATTGAATGCAATTTTGTTTTAAAACTAATTTCGCTTTCCAATTATCCAAAAATTAACACCAACACACACACAAAGACGCGCAGGCCGCAGCCACGGAAGCGGACTCCCACGGATATAACCTAGATATGCCAAAGTCCAGGGTCCGATTCGCTCAAATATCGCTCAGACACTTTGCCCCTAGCTACACACCTAAATGTACAGTATATGTATATAATGTATCAAGTATAATTACTTAGTTATCGTTTAGTGGATGCAACATACCGCGCTGAACCAGCATTCGCTGCGCCAGATCCGAATCTGCATCCGGATCCGGCCGCCAGCTGCCGTGAGATTTCTAATTTAAACCGAACTCGATCCTTCTTAAGGGACTACTCCGAGTCCATCTTAGCTTAGAGTTAATTTTATGTTTACACATCAATAACGACGATAAATATCCGATGAAATATCATAAGTTCCCATCTACATGCATATGCTGCTTAGACGTACACGTTGGCAAATATGCCCGATAATAAGTATATAGCTAGTTAAGAGATAAACACATCGATCTGTTGTTATGTAAGCACTGCTTCTCTGTACATCCTAGACCAGCGGAAAGAACAATCCAACATACGATCATAAGGATCTAGCAACTGTTTCGGTTTCTGGCTCCATTCTACCAACGGAATACCAATCGATCCAGTAGAAAGTTATACAATTTGTATCGATACCATTTGTTCTACGTCTGAGACCCTGGGAGAAACCGTGTCTGTTCGAGAAATGCATTCTTCTTATAAAGGGAATTGCGGCTGGAGTTTCCGTGAGTGCGGAAACCTTTCGCTCCCAAATGAACGAATAATAACTGAAGAGGGGAAACCAAGGTAGCAACTGAAAATGTGAAATCATAATAAAAACAAAGTGGTTCGTTTTTGTTTTGTTTAATTATAAATAACAATTGTATATTTTTTAATAAAATGGGTGTTCTTGTTGTTGTTGTTGTGTGGTATTCTTTTCAAGAAAAAAATCAAAAAGAAATATTATTTCTCGCTATTGAATGAATCTAGAATTCATGTTCGATGGATTAGAGCTTTGACCTTTACTGATATTTCTGATATTTTCCTCCATAAATATTCATCTTTCATCTCTTGGGTAAGCATTTTCATTTTGCTTCATCCATTGCCACATTCCGTTTGTTTTCCAGGCCAGTTCTAGTCGCCGATCGGATTTTGAGGATATTCCGATCGAGGGACTTTGCCTGCCATGATGTATTTCTTGCTCTTTTCGTGATAATCGTGGTAATCGTACACATAAAATAGTAAGAAATATTAGCGATAATTATATAATAATGGATAGTTTTCTTTCCTCTTGCATCTTTGTTTTTTGTTTGTTTAAAAATATCACTTAAGTTTAAATAATTTCCAGAACGCAACGAAATAGATCGAGTGTGCGCACTTAACTACGCTTGTGTGGGGTGTTTGTGTGTGGTGCACGAAAATTAGCAAGAAAAACAATAATAATGATGACAATAATCATACTCGTAATCATAATTCGTAATAAAGAATAGACGCCGTCCTGGGGCGACAGACAAAAATAAGTAAAATGTGTTGCATTTTCTCCGTTTTCAGTTGCATTTTACTCCGTTTGCTTACAATCGTTCTTGTTGTTGTTGTTTTGGTTAAACTTATAGTTAATAAAAACGAAATACAAGTGTAAAAAATGTTGTTAAACTTTTTCGCATTACACAAAAATGGCCACCATTATGAATTTCATTCAAATCACGGCAAACAATTTCAATGAAATTTTCGCTTGCGTGTTTTACTTTCTCCTTACGGTTTTTGCATGCTTTTCGCTTTCGCTTCTGCTTCCGCTTTATCTTTCAATTTTCCCGCTCTCCCTAACTTTCCATATTCATTTTGAAATATTTTTAAAGCTGCTGCCGCCTAAGCTCAATTTTCCCTTCGCTCCTCCTCTCCCATCAACATTACTTTTTCGTGGGTTCGTTTCCCCATTGCACTTCCGCTTCGTATTCCCTTTTACTTCCGTCCGTTAAGTGTGTGTATGGGGGTTCTATATTTACATATTCTAGACTTTAGTTTGTACTTCCAATTTGGTTAAGAATTCCTTGTGTATTTTCATTTCTTCATTCGTAAATTCTCCTGCTCTTCAATCTCAATGCGTAGCTATCCCTAGATGGCCTACATCTTCTTCTTATATCCTCGCAGACCTCGCTGGGTCCTTTGTGACGTCATTGTTTGTATGTGTATACCGTAATTTGAACAATTCACAACAGTTGCACAACGCAAAAAGTTTTTTTTTTTGTTTTAAATCTTAGTTTTTAGTCATAAGTTCATTACAAATTAATTAATAGACAAATTTAGCTCATTTTTCGTTTTTGTGTGTTTTTAGAAAATACCAACTTAACAATTTATTAAAAATTTGAACATGTTTGAAAGTGTTTTCCTTCTGGCTCCAATTGAAATTTCGACGATTCTCGATAAGGATAAGATCTACCTCACAATCCATCTGTTTGTCTGTCGGCCTGTCTGTCTGTTTGTTTGCTTGGTTTGTTTTTAAAATTCACTACGTTTAAGTTTAAGTTGCTCGTACGTCTATATGTTACATTAGCGTGGTATTTGGATATCGGGATGTCGGGTCTTCGGGTTGAGGGGTAATTGTTCTATAGAGTTGTTTGAGAGTTTGGGCTTTTTGGGTACTTGGTTGTGGGTGGGTCTGTGGTGGCTGGGTGCTTAATTAACTAGATTATTTAGCTGTGTGTCCATCTATTGCCGCTCGTATGCATGAAGTCGATTAATACTTAACGCTTAGCGCTTAACACACACAATTAAAAATTGTTTAAACGGCTCTTGGATTTGAGTTACATGTGATTATGCAAGTAATTTAACTATTTTTTCGTTTATGCCTATTTAATGTGTAGATGCAACGCCTTGAATATTTAATATGCATATTTTTAGGTTTTCGTTTGAATATTCTGCTTTCAAACGGAGGCAACAAAAAAACCACTCAGTGATGATGAATTCTTACGTACATCAATGTGAATTCCCAGCAAAGTGATTTCTGCAGCACCTCCGATTGTTTCATTTTGATTTGCTTGTTTGTTTGTTTGAGTTGGTTTGCTTCGTTTTCTTACATTTTATATCATTTCGTTTTGTTTTCTTTGTTTAGAGCGAGAAGTAGAACAGAAATTGCACTTAATACTAGAAAAAAATTTACTAGAGTTCTTACAATTAAAAAAAATCAAATGTATATTTGCTTTAAATATTGTTGGTTTTCATGTGTTGTTGTTGTTGTTGGTTTATGCTTGAATTGTTTTTGCTGTTTTTTCTTTTGCATTTTTTTGTTATGTTTTATGTAAAAACAGCTGGCATACGTATTTTAACTTTTTGTTGCTTTCGCTTTTTGTGTATATAAAAAGTTGCCAACTGCTTTTCAGCTTTTTAACATAAGAATTAACAAAGTCATTTTAGAAATAAATATGTATATGTATATGTATATTTACGCACTGCAATAATAGTAATAATAATAATAATTAGATTATTGTAGATTGCAAATGTTGCCCGGGCGCAAATGTCAGCAACATTTGCACGGCAGTTGGCAAACACCTGCACAACAACAAAAGAGATACCGTTACGTGTTTAAGGTGCACAATTCAATGCAGAGTAAATAAGAAGAGACCATTTTTCATTTGCATTTTTGCGTTTTGTGTCCAGGAGTCAGCAAGCTATCGGCGCACTCGGTGGCGGCTCAGGTGGACTTAGCCCTGCATCAGCACGGCCTGCGCCTGCTGCTGATTGGCGGCTGCTCGGCTCCAGGCCAGCAGGCCGTTGGCAGCAGCCACCTGCGCTTCCTCCTGATCCTCGAGCGCCTCAGGATCCTCCTCCTCCTCCTGATCCTCCTGCTCCATCTCCTCCAGCTCCTCGTCAGCATCCTCGTCAGCATCCGTGTCCTCCATGTGGCTGGGCGTGGTGTTCGTCGTCGTTACTGCGCAGGTAATGGGCGCCACAATCACCGAGGTGGCCACACTGCGTATACGCACCGGCCGATTGCTAATTGTGTTGCTGTTGGCGGTGACCGCATACGGATGCGGCTGTTGTTGCTGCTGCTGCACCTGACCACCGTAGCGCTTGTTGGTTTTGATGGTCAACGACGGGGGTAGCTGCTTGCCGGCAGCCACCTCGGCCGCTAAACGCACCACTGTGGTGGTCATTTTAGAGGACGATGTTGCTGCTGGGCTGGGAGTTGCTGATATTGCTGCTGGGTTGGGTGTTGCTGTTGCTGCCTTGGACTGGTGCGCCGACGCCTGGTTTGCCGCCTCCGTCGACGACTTCTGTCGCTTTCAGTCGCCGAAGCGGCTGCACGCCTTCTTCCACCGGCACTGGGTGCACCACTGGTCGCGCTTCTCCATGCCGTACACCTTGCGGCACTTTTTGTTCTCGCCCCGCGTCCTCTTGCCGGGCGAATGGGGCGTATGCTTGACGGCCACCTGTTGCGCCATGTGCTGTTGCTGCTGCAGCGGATTGCTTCCGTTGCTGTGGTTGTTGCTGTTGTTTTGGGCAACCAAGTTGCCGGCAGTTGTCTGTGGATGCTGCTGATGGTGGCCGCGCATCGGTTGGTGGTGGTGCTGCTGCTGCGCCGGATGGAAATTGGGCGTGATCGTCACACTGGACAGGAGATGTTGCTGCTGCTGTTGGTGGCTGTGTTGCTGCTGCTGGTGGTGTTGCTGCTGCTGCAGTTGCTGCTGCTGGCTGTGGTGCGCCGTCACTGTGACGTTCTGCTGCGACAGCTGCTGCAGCATGTTGTTGGCACTGCTATTGCTGTGGATCACTGGACTGCTGCTGCTGCTGCTGTTGCTGCTGCCGCTGCTGCCAGCGTAGTTGTGGTGGTGCGTGTGTTGGTGGTGCTGCTGCTGGACGTACGTCGGCGATGGATATGGCGCTACCGAGTGGGTCGGACGGGAGGACGACGAGCGAGCGTGCTTGCCGTTCGGCGAGGCTGATGAGCTAGCCGCCACCGACCCCGTCCCCGTGGAGGAGTAGCTGCCCACTGTCGCCGTCGCCGCCGGGCATGTGTAGTTGTGGTGGGCCAGGTGCGAAGTGGGGATGCAGCTGGTGTTGTTGTTCTGCAGCTGCTGCTGGTGGGTGCTCGGGATGTTGCTGCCACTGATGGTGCGTCCGTGCGACTGCGCTAGGTGGTTATAGTGGCTACCGCCGCGTCCTTGCCTGGAAAATCGAAAGAGAATAATGTCATTAAATGTATCCATATCGTACAGCAAGAGAACTCACTTGAAGTTGCCCACAATCTGCTTTTGGTACTCGGGATCCTCGTGCGGCGGACGCGCCATGTCCCGGTGACTCAGCGTCGGCTCGGAGGCCAGACTGGGCTTCACCTGCTCGTCGTCGTCGTCGGCATCCTCGTAGTAGAAGTCCACCTCATTTTCGTCATCATCCGCGGAGCGATGGGAGTCCTTTCTGCAATGCCACCGAAATGTTTAAAATTGATTAGAAGGATGTGTCAGTGATGGCAAGTTTGCTTCAGTTATGTACCTAGGTTCGGTATTACTTCCAATTAGATTGATACCTTTTAAATAACAGAACTTAAGATCTCTAACGTTATTTATTCGAATAACTTTAATTCAAAAAAATATTAAAAATATTTCAATATGAAACTTTAAACTTTGGCCTATATTAATTAGGGTACCTCATTTAGGTACCTTCTTTCCATTTCAAGCGACCGATTTTGTGTACTCGCGTTGCCAACTAGCTCGACCACCCACATTAGGTTCGAGGCCCTGCTAGAGTGTTCCAGAGTTCTGAACCTTGATTCTATCCGCTTTAAGACTTATATAAAATCTTTCTAAATTTCTTTTCCCTGCAATAATTTATTTCAATTATATTTCCAAATAAAATCGAAATTGTTATTTGTTATTGATAATATAAACTTCCTTGCAAACAATTCTTTTGTAAATCCCGCTAGGCTGAAAAATCGATTAGTCTTAAGGTAGTGGGCGGTATTAATCCTATCGAAAAGCATCGGACTTGGTGCCACCTCTAGCCTCAACTATTTGTTCCAGCTCTAGCACTTTTTGCAAAAAAGAACGCACGTTCCGTGTGAAATCAATACGAAATCAACAAGAGCGATCGATTTTGAGTAATCGCCCGAGTTGAAAAGCAGCGCGCATTATAGTTCCCAGCGCCAATTAATCCAGCTGCACGAGTCACCAGCCATTTTGTGTGTGGTGGAAAATTTTGCAGATAGAAAAAATTGCGCGTCTGTCTGTCTGCATCTGCGTCTCTGTGTGTGTGCGTGTCCCCGAGTGTTTATGTGTGTGTTTGTGCGTGTGTATAGCGAGGTCTACATTGTCAATTAACAAGAAAGAAAAAGACGCTCGTGGTCCTGCTCTGCTCCCTTGCCTCCTTAATCTCCAAAAAGCCAGCCAACATGTCCAGCCTGCGACCCGAGGAGGCCCGAAAACTGGCCACCGCCGCCTCCGTTTCTCCGCTGAGCAATTGCCAATTTTGCGGCGTGGTAATCAGCTCGATTGCCGACGAGCAGAAGCTGGAGTTTACCAACAAATACAAGGGCAGCTGCACGCTGCTCTGCAGCTACGATTCCCAGGGAGTGGTCCTCCGTGTTGTGTCAGGTAAAGATGGACATAGAATGTTTAACAAAATCCGTTCCAAACATACCCAATCTCTCCACCAGACGACGACCGGAGCCACGTGCTGAAGGAGTACATGATAACCGCCGATACGGATGCCGCCCAAATGGGACGAAGGAGTTATGCCGTTTCCCTGGACGCCGACAATCTCGTGCTGAGGTTCGGCAGCGAGCAGGACCAGCAGCTCTTCCGCAAGGTGGTGGAGAACGTGAAGCACTTGAGACCCAAGTCCGTGTTCTCGCAGCGCACTGAGGAGTCATCCGCCTCGCAGTACTTCCAGTTCTACGGCTACCTTAGCCAGCAGCAGAACATGATGCAGGACTATGTAAGGACGAGCACGTATCAGCGGGCCATTCTGGGCAATGCGGTGGATTTTCAGGACAAGATCGTCCTGGATGTGGGCGCTGGCTCGGGCATTCTCTCCTTCTTTGCCGTGCAGGCGGGAGCTGCCAAAGTGTACGCCATTGAGGCTTCCAACATGGCCCAGTACGCCCAGCAGCTGGTTGAGTCCAACAATGTGCAGCACAAGATCTCTGTGATACCGGGGAAAATCGAGGAGATCGAGCTGCCCGAGAAAGTGGACGTTATCATATCAGAGCCTATGGGCTATATGCTGTACAACGAGCGCATGTTGGAGACCTATCTGCATGCCAGAAAATGGCTCAAGCCGCAAGGAAAGATGTACCCCACGCACGGCGACTTGCACATCGCACCCTTTTCGGACGAATCGCTCTACTCGGAACAATACAACAAGGCCAACTTCTGGTACCAGTCGGCGTTCCACGGCGTTGACCTCACCACGCTGCACAAAGAGGGCATGAAGGAGTACTTCCGACAGCCCATTGTGGACACCTTCGACATCCGCATATGCATGGCCAAGTCGGTGCGGCACGTGTGCGACTTTCTCAACGATAAGGAGGACGATCTGCATTTGATAAGTAAGTACCCGAACATTTTATTTGCGACAATGGCTAACTGTGACCTTCCGCAGGCATCCCCCTGGAGTTCCACATTCTGCAAACTGGCATCTGCCATGGGCTGGCCTTTTGGTTTGATGTGGAGTTTAGCGGCAGCAGCCAGAATGTGTGGCTCTCAACGTCGCCCACAGCGCCACTGACACATTGGTATCAGGTTCGCTGCCTTCTGCCCATGCCCATCTTTATTAAGCAGGGCCAGACGCTGACCGGCCGTGTCTTACTGGAGGCCAATCGGCGGCAGTCGTATGACGTGACCATCGACCTGCACATAGAAGGCACGCTTATTTCGTCGAGCAACACCCTGGACCTGAAGAATCCGTATTTTCGGTACACGGGGGCCCCGGTCCAGGCACCGCCGGGGACTAGTACCCAAAGTCCATCTGAGCAGTACTGGACACAAGTGGACACGCAAGGATCACGCAATTGTAAGAGCAATTCCTTCATATAATAATCTCGTTACTTATGTGAATATAATTTCTATAGCTTCAAGCATGCTAAATGGCGGGCTCAGCGTGAACGGAATAGGCGATGGCATGGACATCACTCATGGACTTATGCATCCGCACTAGGGCGGCGGTGGATCGAATAACAATACATCTTTCTGGGAATTCCCTTTGCTCTTAGTCCGCTCACTTTCTACGATTGATCCTACTTTTGCCAATTTTTGTTTTGTTACAGTTTATGATTAGGTTATTTATTGAAAAGTGTAAAATATTTTTATCTATTTTCGAAAGTTAGTTCTGTTAGGTTCTGCATACCTTTTTACACCCTATTTCCCTATCGTGCTATACTTATCCTCCCCTTTCTTACCCATTTAATCGATCGGACGAATCGAAGGAAATCCAGCATCCCAGCAAGTAACCAACATACAAACAATCAACAAATCAAGGCAGACTAATGTAGTTGTTTAGAACACGCAGCATATTAATAAGCCTAAGCTAATTTAAGCCCATAGTAATTAGAGTTTTTAACGTATGTGAATTGTAATACCGATATTTAGCCCGCACGGGACTGCGCTTCAGGAAGTTAATTAGTTAATATGCCGATTGCCAATTGCAGATTTTGCCGTAAGCTTTGAACAAACCAACAAATTCAGATTGTATCTATTATGTGTGTTATTATACTATATATTGTGTGTACCTCCAGCTAGTTTCAATTTTTGTACTTGTCTACCGTGTTTATGTTTAGCTCGTTTCAAATTGTAAGAAATTGCTCATAGGATTTAGTGCTAAGCTACGATACCATTACTAAAGGCCGACCTGGGCCGAGAGATTATACTTATACCCCCAATACGATTATGATTAATTCAGTTAAGTGGAGGCACACCTCGTTCGATCCTAAGTTTCGCATCCAAGCCCAGATCCTGTCATAGATCCTACTATATCGCTGCCAGGAAGCCGAGCGCTATATAAGCATATACACCTAGATATACGCGTTGGGTACGCCAACCTAAACACAATCCCCGACATTCTCGCATTCGCATTATGTTTGCGGACTGTACTTTATAGAGCAGCAAGTAGAAACACGAAAACACTACAACAACACCCAATACACTGCAAGCATAAATATAAAGCAAAACATATACAATTATATATATATATATACGAATAGATATACCGCATGTATGCAGATGAGAGAACAATGTCAAAGCAAAAGCAGAAAAAAACAAAGCCCCACCGCGTCTTTTATTTGTGCACCCCCACTTGGAACCCCTCTCGATTTACATAGGAAACGAGATTGGCAAGTGTCAAAGCTCAGCGCGGATCGTGTGTGGGCGCTTCGAATTGGACCTTGGCCTCAAAAGCGCCACCACCACTGCACCTGCCTGCCACCCACTGCTGCCATTGCTGGCCTGCTGCTGCAGGTGCGCATTGCAAAGTACAAAGTAATCTGCGTGCTGGAGAGGGGCTACGCCGCACTCGTGTGACCTGCTTACTGTGCTCGAGTGCTCTACTTTCGAGGCACCACCATCACCAGCACCACCTCCAGCACCCGCTCCGGGCGCGTGGAAATGCTGGCGGGGAAGGAAAGAGAAGGTCGGGTGGCTAAGTCAAGGCCCCGCCCACTTGCTGCTCCCCACCTAATCCTCTGATAGCAGTGCCATTCCCACTTGTACACTTACCCCAAATGTGTTTTCCTAATGTGACGCACGACTGCATTGAGATCGTCTACCACGCCAACACATCCTCGATAGACGCATCGGAACTTTTTGGACTGCAATGATAAGAGAAGGTGATTCTGATTAGATTGATTAAATATTAAAAATCATTGGTTTGCTCTTGAATATTAATATTAATTATATATATCCTTGAATATCTAGCGTACTTGGCGGGAATACGGCTGCATCACTGAATTCTCGGAAGACGACGTGGAGGAGCGCGAGCAGCTGTCCCCCGTGGGACTGTGGCGACCGTAGCCCTCGTAGTCACTGCGCTCCACGTAGTAATTCATTGCCATGGTGTGCATGATGGCGGTTCTGCAGCAGCTCTCCAACTGGCGGCTCCTTAGCGGCTGCAGTCGCAGCTGTGGAGCAGTAGCAGGAACAGGAGCGATTCGAACCGGTGCCGGCCCGGTGCCAAGTGCGACTGTGTGAGTGCGGACAATGCAACTGGCTGGCTGGCTGGCTGCTTGGCTGAAAGCCAGATTCGAAGTCCTTGGACTCTCGCCCGAGCGGCAAACGATGCCGCCCGAACGAGCTGGCTGCCTGGCTGGCCATGCTCGATGCCGCCTGCACTGATAACAGGGCCCGGGTCCGGTCCGCGTCCTTGTCAACTCCCCCAGCCGACCACCCGCTGCTACCCGCTGCCACCCGAGCAGCCCCTTATTTACTGGGTCACCTTGCGGTCGCTTTGCTTCGTTTGTCGCTCGCCTTGACACGCTTTTGGCGCCCAGCTCTTGGCGTTTTTATGCGCCTGCATTTATGCTGCGTTTTTATGCTGAAGGTTAGGACAGCGCTGCAGCAGCGACGCCGGCAATTGACCCAGTTTAAGTATGCTGGCTGACTGTATGTACATATATACCCGTATATATCCATATATATACATATGTGTATTGCACGGTTTTCGGGGGTACAGCAAACCACTGATTGCGTCCTTGTGCTGGCAAGTGTTGTCCTTGTGCGACGACGACTGCTGAACAAATTGAAAACTGAGTTTTCGGTTTCTCGTTTCGGCCTTGTGGGCCAAGTGATTAACGATTTGTTTACAACTTTGTGGTTTGAGAATGCCAGCGAGCTTCAATTGTTACGGATTGCAGTGGTGTGCCGCCATTTTGGCCCACTTAAGTTGAATTTGCGGAGGGCGCGCACACGGCGTATTCGTAATTTGAGCTGAGAGCAGGAAAAGCTGAATGCCTTTTTCGGGGCGGAGTCTGCGAACCGCAACGCAATCATAAACATAAATATCCTGCGCTACTTAAGCGGCGTAAATTGTTAACGCACGTGGTTGCCAGGCAGTTACACAGATGCGTACACAGAGAGAAATATTAAGGCCTGCTCGCGAAGATACCTTCTAATAAACCGGATTAGCATGATGTTCTAAAGTGAAAATTATGTGGGATATGTTAATAAAATGTAATAACCTTTTATCATCTTTAATCCCATTTATTTCCGGTGCCGTGCTAACAGCTTGACTTGGAAAAGCGGAAACTACAGCATTTTCGTTTTAACTTGCTGCAATTAGTAGGCGGTCGTAATTCGTTTGCGGCCAGACTTCTGGGGGCCGGATACACCAGGATATGCCTTATATCCTGGCTCATAAATAAGGGTCTGCAAGTACGCACACGCGGTTGTGTGTGTGTGTTTGGCAACAAAGAAGTGTTTTCTAGCCACTTTCGCTGTTTTCAGAGTATTTCGGAGTTGGTAGCCGCCTGCGTGACTGGCATCCTAATGTGCTGAATGTTTGAAAAGTGGTTTATTAATGCCTCGATTTTGTTCGCAGATAAGCGCGGCGCAGATCGTTTGTCAAACGCTGCGTATGCGTAATTTTCAATTCCCAGCTGACGAAGCCGCCGCCGTTTGCCTCGCAATTATATTCAATTAATGCGGAACGGAGTTGGAAATCATTTTGGGCTATCAATTCAGGGCAAGCCAAAACGCTTCCCCCTGCATTTATTGCCACCTGCCAAGTCACTCGAATGCGAAAGTAAATTAAAGCAGCTTGAGTTATGTCCCTCTTGCGTTCAACGTGTAGTGGTGCGTGTTAATTATCCGGCTCTAATGAGAAGGACTCCCGTCGCCGGGGGTAAACGCTTGTTTGCTAATGAAAGAAAACCATTCGCCGGCAGAGAACTCCAGCTGGGAAACGGCGGAGTGGGGAAATAAAATTCCACCCTGGTCCATCCAGAAGTGCGTATTACACCCAGAAATGACTACCGCACTGTGTCCTGATTTGGCTGCCAAACAGCGGGCACAAACAAAGCCGGGTCCGGGCAAACGTAAATAGCCGACGTGAGTGGGCGGCCCAACATGAATCTTCTTTAGGGGAAAATGGCAAGGAATTTCCCCTTCTGGCGCCAGTTCCAGGCAGCTCCCAGCTGTCATATTATATACATATATATATGTACTCCACGATAAGTGCGTATATTTGCTCGGGGGCGTACTTCATGCTAATCCCTGCGCGTATTTACTGAAGCCCATAACCGGAACGAAGACAACAGATATTTCCTGATTCCGAATGGAAGTTGATCAGCTTTGGCAGAACATCCTTATTAATTTGCCGACTTAATAATTCCCCCGCCTACCATCGATTTAGTCAACGTTATCAGTGGAAGTCCTGCGTTGCCATGCAATTTCCTATTCCTTCGCATTCCATGGGAATTTACTTGACAGCACACACATCTTCGGAAAAAACTGAAACCCCCACCAAACCCACGCCATCTACGTGCGTGGGGTAAATAAAAGTTTTTCCTGTTTCTCTCTCTCTCTCTCCGTTCGACTTGGAGTTTTCCCATTTTCCCCATTCCCCCATTTCCATTCCCGTTGGCGGCAAGCATAAACAACCCCAAACCCCAGAGAGTCGGGCCGAAAATACACAAAGCGGAAATGCGAACCGAAATCGAAACCGAAATCAGAACAGCTGTGGAAGGACAGCGCGCGAAATTGGGTCACCAGTATATAGTGGTGTATATATGCAGGCCGCCCCCTCCCAAAGTTTTCCTTTTCCGGCCAAAAGGGGGTGGGTGGCCATGCCCCTGTGTTTGCGGCTCTCTCTCGTTTCCACTCTCTCTCTCTCCTTCTGTGGACTTGTCCCTGTCCGTGCAACATGAGACGTCGCTCTCTTGCCACTGTTAACTGCCCCAAAAACTAGGCCAAAAAGAGCGGCCAGCTAGTAACAGCAAAAGAGAAAGTAAAGAGCAAGGAAGAAAGCGGCTCGAAGAGAGTGCGCATGGTTGGTGCAGCACTGTTAGCAGAATTGGGTCAATGGAAGGCCAACATAAAATCCCGCCTGCCTCATGCCCCAGAAAATTGGTGCGGAGCATAAATTATTGACTCCGCACTGGCGACCGAAAATAGCACAATTTGCGTATATCGATGTGGGAATGGGAATGGAAATGGGAATGGGGATGCGAATGGAGGCCAACCGGCCCATTATGGCCCAGAAAAATGTGTGCCAAGCATTAGAGGCATCTGGCATCTTTTCGCCTTGCGGCTAATAACATGGAACATGAAAGGTTCGCTCCCTAATAGGGCTTAATACCCGGCAAACGCGAATTGGACTCACGACGCCGTTTACAAATCAACGCCCCGAAAAGCAGGCTACGAAAATTATGCTTCTGCTTGGGGGCTTGTGAGGAATGGCTCTTCTTCCCGTTTTGCACGCCATTAAAGTTCGCCTGAGTTCGTCATGGCAATTTCTGTAATTTGCATTCCACATACAGTATTCCATATACATGTATATTATAAATGGGCTGCCGCAAATCGAATTCGTAGCGCTTTGCATGTAAGCGGTTGATTTTAAAGTCTTATCGCCGTGTCTTCAGGCAGCCAGCAAATTGGGTCACATCGGATAAGGGCGAAGCTTTCAACAAACTTTTCGTTGACTTTATCAACCGAATCAGCACAGCACAGTACATCCCCCACAGTACCCAACCACCCAACCATCTAACCACCCACCGCCGCCCACACACAGTAAATTTAATCGGAAAATGCTATTTTTGTAACGAGTTGCGGAGCAAATTGGTTTTATTTAGGGCCTGGCTGCATAGTTCTGTTTTGTAATTCGCATTCGATTTTAACCTTTGTAGGGGAGATTTTGGAAAACTTGATTACCCACTGGGCGATGGCCTTGCCAATTTGCTGGGCCCCTTAATTTGATTGCGTTTAAATAAAAAGCACGCACACGCACACACTCGCATTCGCATCTGAATTTCGCGTTCACAGACAGTGACAGAGTGGAGTGTCATAAATATATGAGAACTCAAACACACATGCATAACTGATGTGACAAATACACGCGAAATTGTCATTGCCGTGGGGAAATCGGCGGTGGGGCAATGGGGCGATGGGGCAGTTGGGGAAAAGCCGAGGAAAACGGCAGGAAGAAAGGCTGACAACGATGGAGATGAAGGCTGAAATTGAGGTTGAGTGTTCACTCATTCAGCAAATATGACAATGGCGTTGATTTTGATATTTTGAGCGGGCGGACAGAAGCACAATAACCGACTCGTTCCCAACGTGGCCCAAACTGCCAGATATCGCGGCTTAAGGGTTCTGCACTTCGCACAAGTGCACTGAAAAAAACAATTTCTTTACGGACTTTAAGGTCTTTAAGGACCTCCTATCTCAACTTCAACGCTTTGGCTGCAATCGATTGGAAAGTATCTTTAAATGTACATATTAATAAACTAGTTATTATTATCTCTATATATATAATATTCTCTCTCTGCAGATGCTGACACGTTTCGTGTATTTAATTTATGCGAAAAGTTCGTGAACACTGACGGCGACTTTGTGTTCAGTTGAGGGCAAAAAGTATTGCCAAAAGTCGAACTCAAGCCAACTTGAATGTGTAACTCAGGCTGGCTTAAAGTTTATGCTCGCCAAATTAGATCAAATGAAATGACCTGCATTCGACTGCACTAAAGCTAAAACGGAAGTGGAGGCCACACATTTGTCGTCATTTACAGTGGCCCTAACAAATGATTTAGTTACTGGACGCCGTCGAAGCAGGAAGTGGAAATGAGTTAAGTGGTGCCTTTTTTAGAGGCCAACTTGGCCCGCATCTCGCATCCAACTAGGGATGTATGTATGTGTGTGTGTGCCAGCGAGGACAATATCCGGCCACGCTCAATTTACCACAACATAGCGCAGGACACCCTCGGGGCATTAAAGCCCTTATCAGTGGAAACGCTCGAGCTACAAGACTGGATGACTGGAGTCCTCGGGCCAACTTAATGGCCACCGCAGGCGATTGCGTTCAACCCCAAACGTGGAAGGCCCCCATCCTTGCCACTTTCACCACCCGTTATCAGTGTTCATTGTCACATCTCTGTCGCTTTCACAACGGCCCACAGAATCCAATTATGACATAAATATTTTCGTAAATTGTAAAATGTAAATTTTCGTCCACATCCAGGCGAAAAGGGGATATTCACTTGTCCCAAAAGATAAGCGGCCAGGACAACGAAATTATTATTTGACACACGTAAATTGTACAAGGGCTGCTAATAAAATGTGTGCCTGGCTGCATTTGCCGTTGACTTTTATTGCTGCGGTAATTGCCAAATGGAGCTTGAATGGGCCGAGTTGGCCCAGCCCCAATCAACTTTCGTATCTGGCAAGGTCCTAATCAACACGGACTTTAACAAGATGTGTGGTTGCCATGTGGATAGACGGGATAGTGGACGTCAGTCCTGAAAAGTAATTGGCTTATGGGCAAAATGTCAGAGTTTGTGACAGCCAAAAGCGTTCGACTGTACCTTTATCAAGCATTCCATACAGAGAAGGAAATCCTCATGTCTTACAATATCCACAGAGATCTATCACAGTAGCATGTCATCTGGTTTATATGCATTTAAAGAAATTTACACTTGTTTAGCTATTTTGTCGGAATATGGTAAATCAAGACGAACGGTAGCCTCATCTATTTTCATTTGCCCGAGTGGAAGCTGCGTTTGTCTCCGGCTCAAACTGTACTGTGCGCTGGCTGACCCAGAAACTCTGGGCCGGAATGCAGGCCCAGTAAGCCAGGGGTCTCAGTAAGTGGGTCACAGAGCATCGGATACACACAGACACGTACATAGTGGGGGAGTTGGGCTGGGGCGGGACTCACTTGCGCCTGGGTGACCTTGCGAAATTGCAATCGCCGGGCTGCCGAAACAAAAACGCCAGCAGCAACAACAGTGGCATCAAGGACTGCAAGGAGCATACATATGGCAGTAACTGTACTTGGCGAAATTTATGTATGCTGCAAGGCGGTGGAAAATAGATGGGGGATTGTCCCTGCCTTTTGCCATTCGAGTTGGGGATGCAGAACTAAACCAGGTCAAGCGTATTCGGCTTTATGTACCCCACTCGTAATGTATGTGTGTATGTGTGACTATATGGGGCAAGCGGATAGAATAGCCGGCGAATTGATATCTCTGTGTACCCCGGAGCAATGGGCCAGTGTATCTGGAATTTATGCTGCTGCACTTCTTCGATCTGAAGAAAGATGTAAATTGGTAAATATCTCAATTTAAACCGAGCGTGGAGTGGAGCTGCCTCTCCAATAGCGGGCTCATATTTCAGGCCCTTCGACCGTTTGAGAACCATTTGTGTCTCTCGAGGCACATTTCAATTTGGAACCCGAAGGCAATCGCCTCGTAAACTGCCCCTGACAACAACAACACAACGAACTTGATGCCTTTCGGGGCTGGAGGGGCACGTGCCGGAAAAATGTCCATCTAATAATTTTCCAGCAGAAGGAGGCAACTGACAGAAAAGTGGGCGCAAAACGGCACAAGAACACTCGAAATGACCAAAAAAATAAACGTATATGCGACGAGTATAATCAACTTGCCGGGGAACCAAAAGCACTTTTTTCAGCCTGGCTTTTCGGGTTTTCCGATGGCTGATGTTGATGGTGAGTCTATCATTTCCCCAAGGGCAGCTGATATCGGCTGGCAAGGGGGAGTCACATTACTTTTCAGGTATTATGCGCCACTCAAAATTTGTCGCTGTCGTTTAAACTGGAAAAAGAGCGCTCCAAATGTGGCCGAAGGTATGGGGGCTAAGGGCGATGGGAATGAGATCCTGAGCCTTGTGTGTGTGTTTAAAATGCCGTTTTAATATGCCCAAAAAGAGGGGAGGGGGGAGAAAGTTGGTAAGCTGCTTATGGCCAGCAAATTAGACATGGCGGCAATCGGCTTTCGAGTGTCGCCGAAAGCGGAGGCAGATTCATATATAGTATGGGGTACTATATAGTACTATGGTAGAGTGTGCAACATGTTGGAGTCCTAATCCCCGCAGAGGTAAGGCAACCCAACTTATGCATTCGGTCCAAAATGGGTTAATACGGACTTAGGCAAATGCTGAAAGCTAGAAAGCTGCCAAGCTGCGGATCCTTGCTAACAAAACTCTCGCATACTTTTGGCCAGCTCCAGATGTTCTTCCGGCCCCATAACTCGATGCTTTTGCAATCAAATCGAAGGATAAACTTTGCACCCGGATGATTATTTATATGTGTATATCTAGGTGTATATCCCAACCAATCCCAACTCGGTGCTCGCCAACGGCAACTGCTGTTCCAAAGTTTTGATTCAGAGTGGAAGTTGTGCAAGACTCGCAAATCCAATTGCCGATTGCAGGTTGCATAAACAGCGACAACAGCCGCAACAAAGTAGAAACCAAAAACTAACTCAACTTCAGACCCAGGCTTCAACTCAGTCGAAAGAGACAGATAGACGAGCGCAGACAGAGACAGAAACACCCGCAGGCAGGGTGAATTTCAATTTCACTTCCATTGCACTTGCAAATTGAACACGCACGCAGGCCAGGAAAATAAAGCGAACAAAACAACAGTCAACAAAGCTGGAAAATATAAAAAATGTAAGCAAATTTGAAAGCAATTTCTATTTCCACCCCACCAAAAAAAAAAAAAAAAACAGGGGGAAAAACATAGAAAAACGCTGCATTAAACATAATTTTGTTTCCATTCTATTTTCTTTGCATATTTTATTCGGCATGTGGAGGCAACCCTTTTCAATTTGAGGCATGCAAGGATTTGAGTGCGGGATTTAAATATTCA
This sequence comes from Drosophila sechellia, assembly GCF_004382195.2. NCBI lineage: Eukaryota > Metazoa > Arthropoda > Insecta > Diptera > Drosophilidae > Drosophila > Drosophila sechellia. Next base: position 18,485,804 of record NC_045952.1, read on the forward strand.
ATTTGCTGCAAGGGCAGATGCTCCCCACTTTGGCATCTAATTTGCTGGGGAAAGCTCCGGATAACCGACGGAACTTTTCGCTCTCAACTCGCCACTTTTCGACTGACTGGCTTGGCCTGGCCTAAACCGCTAAAAAGTTGGCCAAGTCGAGTGTCAACGCGTCTAATTGCGAATGATAACGGCAGCAGCAGCTTTAAGTTGAAGTTTCCCACTCAACTTTTCCTTTTGTTTCCCCCCAGAATACGGGGTGGCTTTTTAATTTCTTGCCTGACCCAATTCGGAAGACTTTTCATTATGCAGCAAAGACTCCGGCGAAAGTGTCGCCCCCGTATTCTTCGTGTCCTGCCTCCGGGGTTTTCCACTCCGTCTGCGGCTGCTTCGTGCTTCCTGTTTAGATAAAATGCCAAATGCCGGAAGATTTTTAATTAGAATTCTCCTTTCTTCTACTCGCACATCTTGAATCGCAACCCCTTATCCACGCTATTGACTCGAACAATAACCCCAAACTAAAGGAGGATGAGGCCAAACTTCCCGATCCCGAAAAGAAAGAGGAAAAAGAAAAGATTGTTTAACCAATTTGGCAGCTTAAATCATTTTAATAATTCTGCATAGCTTAGCAGGGCTTTAATTGTGACCTGAGCTTAGCGTTTTCCCTCTTCCTGGCTGCTGATTAATTTTGCTTTATCATCCGAGTCCCCTTCCCTGTGACTTTGGTAATATAATACACGCTTCTTAATTAATTCAATTTACTTGCGGTTGGCTCACTGCTTTATTTTGCCTCTGCTCTGCGGCTTTCCAATGCTTAGCAATCGTTATTTGATATGCTAACGGGCGGAGGAGTCCACCGGAGATGTCATAATTCGGCCCAAAAGCCGGCCGGGGTGTCCAACTGCGAATCAGGTTGCTTTTAAATAGTATCCCTCCTCTACAGGGGTTGCAAATCCCAAGTGCGGCCCAAATTCGATACGACGTCTATCGGTCAAATGCAATTTATTGAGCACGCCATCGAACAGCGAAATTTAATTGAAATTCAACGCTGATAGATAGAATATCCGTCGAGTGGACGTGGCGAAACATTTGCATTGACATGTTGACAACTGCTGGACATGGAAACCAGCCGGAATGCAAATGGCCAGGCCAAATAAACGGCCAGCAGCTGCTGGCGCATTCGAAACAATTGACAGGGAAAGTGAATAAAACGGCTAGGGGGTATGGTTGGTGGTTAGCTGGCTGGGCTGGGGCATGCCGACCTGGTCGCCGGCACCTGGCAATTTTCATAAATTTTCCTTGCCCCAAAGGCAGTGCCGAAATTTCCGCATTTTTCGAGCAGTCCAGCCAGTCCAGTCGGCCTGATGTAATGGCCAGGGCAAACAGTTCGCATGAATAACTTTCGTAATGACCAGGGACAGGCCGAATGGCCGACTGCTCGAATGGCAACCTGTACTCCAGCTGCAGGTCCGTCTGGGTGGAAATCAAAAAGTCTGCTCCTCCAGCCGAATAGCCGGATAGCCGTGCAACGCGGCGTATGCGCGATGCGCACAAAAGGCGCTTAAATTGCCTTTTTGGCTTCAACTCAATGGGTCGATTTTTTGTTCGTTAACCGTTCAGGTTTGTTACGGCCAAAGTTTGTAAAACCTCTCTTGCTGTATACATTTTTTATACTTTTCAGCTCGTCTGAAAGTTTCGGTCTCTGTTATTGTTGCTTTCGAGCATTAAATGTTTTGCTGTTTGAAAGCGGTTTAACAGTATTCGGAAAAACTATGCGGGCTAATGGACTTCATGGCACTCAAAAAAAATATAAAGAGAAGAGTAGAGCTCCAAAATTAATTAAAATGCTACGTACCAAAAAGCTGTGAAAAAAATTAAAAAAAATTTAATAAATACTTTTTTATGGGAAAAACCCAGTTGAAACCCTATGACTGTGACAAGTTCCAGGTATTCTAGCTGGGGATTCCCACTCCCCGCTGTTCCGGGCTTCGTGGTATACAACGCCGTCGCTTTTCGCTGGCATTGAACGTTGGCCAGGGAAAAACATCAAAAACTGGCACAAGCCACCCTGCGCCACCCAACGCGCCATCATTCGCATGTGGCAAGGACAGAAGCGCCAGGGAGATAGCCTCGTGTGCCCATTTCCAAGTTTACCATGTCGGGGTCAAATTGTTAGCCGACTTTCGTGAGCAAACAAATTGAGACTACCAATGCGGATCGTTCGAATATGCAGTGCATTTTCTTTTTTTTCCGCCCGATTCTGACGCTGATTCCGATTGCTATCGCACCGCCGCATTTTCCTTCGCCATTTTCATGTTGGCCGGCCCGGTTGATTAACGATAAGTGCGAGGCATTGACATGATTTCACGAAACCAAACCAGCGGACTGGCAGGCCTAATTGCCCGTGTTAACTGCGGCTAATTACTGGCCTTTTGTGCAGGAGTTGCCTTGGCGATTGCATGGGAAGGCGCTTGAAGTTCTGGGAAATCGGACTGGTTTTAATTGGGAGAGAGCGCCTAAAACAAAATTCGAATGCATGACTAAGATGCCGGCACCGGGCTATAAATTTAGTTAATTGAATGACTGGCTGAGATGGCGGGCCAAAAAACAATTACAAGTGCAGTGCGCGTCAGCCATTTGTCATGCATGCGCCGCCATTAATCAAAAGTTGAATAACCCCACCACTTTACAAAACTTCAATCCCCATCCGGATCTCGATCCACCTTGGAGCGCCGAAAAGTAAAGGCTTGCGATTAAATCAGCCCCGCTACTATGGGCCATCGTAATTGTTATTAAAGATGCTCGTGGCCCGACTGAAAATGAACCGAAATTACTCATCATTAGCCGCGTGAGGTGAGTGGGCGGCTAGAAAGCGTTGCATACGCGCGGGCGTTGCCCAATGATGGATTGCCTTTTGCCCCGGCCAAGATAATTGACCTCTAAATATACTTGGGGGCGTCCATGCGGGGTCAGCACCGCAAAGTAGGCTAAAAATATGGCACAGCAAGGTGCCGCCGAAAAAAAGGACGAAACGCAGGACGAGAACTCTGCGTTGGCGTGCGCCATTCGCCCCGACTGCGGGTCCAACAACCTCGATTCGCGAGTGCCATTGACACTGAGGTGCCAAGGAGGCTGGGCCCCCGAAGCCAAAGAGACCCAGTATCCAGTCGGCCAAAGCAAAAGTAACGAGAGACCAGCCCAAAGTCATTGAACGAGTCCTGCTCACGCACTTTTCGGAAAGCAAATAAGAATCCGGCTAAGTGTTTGTTTGGTCAAGAAATATCTTAAGAAATCAAGCTGCTATTCAATAGAATTTAAAAAATGGTAATACTGTTTCTTAAACACCAAGATTTTAAAACTCTTTCTAATATATTACATTTCAACTAATTAAGTTAGGGTATTTGCATGTGGTATCACATTTCGGAGTCTGAAACCCATATTTATCTTTAGTTTTTCCTTTCTCTCTCAAGTTTTTGCCTTCGCTCTCGATGGCGAGCTGTGCGTTATCCCTAGCCCCAATTCATCCCCCACATTGCCCACCAGCTTTTTGGCCCAAAGGCAGACGAAGATGGCAAGGTGCGTGGCCGTCTAGGATTCGGGAGAACGGCAGGTTGGGAGGACCTGCGTGCTGGTGGCTCGTTTCAAGGATCCCTTCGGCTGGGTTGCCTGTGGCAACTTTTATTGTGTCATTGGCACGCATCGGGGGCAAAAAGTTAAATCTTAAATCATAAAACGCCCCGCAGGCAGACTGGGCAAACATGAAGGCAGGAGGAGAAGGAGGCGCGCTAAAAAAGGATTTAGCTGTTTATTGTTTTGTTTTTGGGGAAATTTAAGTTGGGGCTTAAAATTCGCAGGACGCGCTTAGTTTTATAAACATAGACGTAATACACATCAAACATTTCATGGCTGCGGCTGAGTAATTCCCTTATCTGACTGCCACTAATTGCTGCCACCGATAAAAGTGAAAGTGGCAGCAGGGTCGTGTCCTTGCCACGCTCGTAAATTCGCCCACCCACTTTGCCACCACCCACTGGGCGGCGAGTTGAATAAACTCGATGAGTTTTCAACAGAATCACGCATTATTTGTGTCTGAGTATCTCGGTGTGTTTGTGTGCGCCGAGTTTTTTGAGTGTGCGCCTGTATTTTTGGGTTTTGTCAAATACGTCTAGACATCGAAGGTCATTTGCAGCTAACGGTTTGGCGTCCAGTGTAGCAAAACATCGGAGTAGAACAGGCACGTATCAGCAATGACCTCTATAAGGAAATTCCTTGGGTTCCGATTTCATTCCATTCTATGCCATTTGCCTTGCAAATTACCATTTTTGTGTCATTTGATTTGATTTGTTTCTGTCCCATTTCGTTTGCTTTGCTTCACTTTTTTGCGCCTTGCTCTTTTTTGTTGTTATACTATACTATAACGTACCATACTATATTTTACCATATACTATAGGTTTTATTGGGTTGTTGTTTTTGCATTTGCAGCCGTGTTTGCCGGTCAGTCGAATCAAGTGAACTCTGGGCAACGTCTGCTACAAAAACGTGACTAACAAGCGGCTCGTAAATAATCTTTAACCGCTTGCCGCCGATTGTCCCTCTCTTTCGCACGCTGTCGCCCCGTCTCGCTCGCGCTTTCAACCTGGCATGTGCAAAATTTCGCATTTTAATTGCAGTTTTTGCCTAAGCGAGTCAATGAAACCTTTCCAACAGATTAAACCCACCTAAAGGGGGTTTTCAAGGGGGCATGTGTGGACTTTAGGGGGAGATAACACAGTGCTGAGCGAAAGCGACAGCACGAGGGTAGAAGAAAGAGACAGTCGCCGCGATCGACACACGTTTCAATCTCCACTCGTAGCAAATCGGTTTGTTTTATTTTCCCGCTGCTTGTGTTGTTTTAAATTAAATTTCTTTGAGCGCCAAGTGCATTGACTCGCCGCTTTGTGATTTGAATGTTTATAATTTAATTAAACTAAATTTAATTTGCATGCTAACGCAGTTAATTGTAGTGTAAACTGCACATGTCCGGAGCAATGAACTCGTGCGATTTGCTTTTTTTTTCGTCTGACAGCAGTTCATTATTTTCGCCTTGCTTCTCGATGAGCTTATCAAAGTTCGTCTGGCGAGCGAGATGCGAGTGACTACTTCTAAGTCCAAGTAGCGATTTTCACACTCGACTGGCGAAAACTGCCAAACGACCTTGATGACAATGAACTCGCCCCACCCCATTTCAAATTCGATTCGACAACAAGGTATAAGTATAAACATTCTGTCATGCGATTGTGAGCGTTTTGCGATGCATATATGTATAACCATCTACTTTATGGCTTGCCACTGATAAGACAGCCCTCAAACATTTTGCATCGTAAAGCAAAGAGCAATTGTAACTATTCCGATTGTACTCCGACTGTTTCTATTTGCCGGGCTGCCAAGAAGTCTGCCAAAGGTCTTCTGCTCCTGAAAATCCATATAAAGTACACCCCCTCTATATAATCGGGCTTTGCGATAAGTTTCTTTGCTTGATTGGCTACGCTTTTGTCAATTTGAGGGGGGATTTTCTAGCTTACTTTCCATTCTGGCAGTGCAATAAGTCAGTTTTTCCCGGACTGAAGGTCAAAATCAGATAAGAGCGCAGTTAACTTGACTCGCTACGTTTTTATCATTATTTCGGCAGTTCAACGTCTGATTAGAGAACTTGAAATTTTTGCCCGATATAGAATGCGATATAGGTAGGACATGTCCGATTGCAGGTGCTGCGAATATATTATTAAATTAATCGCTGAGGGAGAAAGCAAAGAAGAGGGGTGTTGCCTTTCTTCGTTTTTGGTAGCACCCATATAACAATACCTTGTATCATGCCATTAATATTGTAACAAAACAAAAAAGACGAGAAAATGGAGGGAAATTCAGGCGCTTGTCGAGCTGAAAACTAAATAAAAAATGAAAAATCCTCCTCGTGGCAAGCATGTCAGTTAATAACAGCGTACAATTTGTGGCAGATGACAACAGAAGCAGCAGAAGGCGGGCGGTTAGGTGGAAATGATTGCTGCAACGGGGAATTCAAGTACGAGTACGAATACGACTACGACCACGAATATAAATGCATGGAGGCGACTCGGCACCCTGGCACCTGGCTCCTATTACATGCGCACTGCATTATTACAAAAGGCTCCAACGAAAAACAGAAACAAAAAAAAAAAAAAACACAACAGAAATTGCAAATAAAAGGTAATATTAAAAGCGGCAATTTTCCGCGGCAACAGCAACAGTAATAGTAACAGTAACAATTGCCTCGGGGCACCTAAGCCCACCACCAATAACAACAAAAACAGCAAAAAAACAGCAAGGGGCGAGTGGAAAAGTTGCCTTCGTTTTGCGTGCCATATGCGAGTTGGAAAGGATTTCCGGTTTTGTGCCGTGGCCTTTTGTAAATTGTTTTGTTATGAAAATGCAGCGAGCGTCGATCTCAGCTAATGGCCGGCTCAATATATTATTTAATATGCAGCGGTAATGGTCATGTTTTATTTAAGCCAACCTCCTCCACAGGTTTCAAAAAAGCTTGAAGTGAAAAGGCGGCATGTGGAAGGAGCAGGGGGGTGGTATCAGGACCCTACAAGTTGTCCTGGCAACCTTTTCCAGCTTTTGCCAATGCCAATGCAAATGCAATAAGTCAAGGCGTTTGCGATTGAAGCAGACGGATAGCCGGCTTAGGTAAACAATGGCATTTCAAGCAGACTTTTCATTGGCAACTCGCTGTACGCTGTGCGATTCATACATTCGAGATCAAACTGCGAAGACCTTATTGAACTCGATTCATATCGAAGGAATTTTAATAATCTGGCCAAAGCAAATGAAAACAGGACGACCAGAAGCCCAAAAAAAAAAGGAAAAAAGAAAAATAAAAGAGAACTAAAAGCGAAAAGCAAGAAGGGAATCCATTCAACTCGAGCATATGGGGATTGTGGATGGCCAAAGGGATGGGTGGTATCTGGATAAGGATTCGGGAAAGGGAACGGCGACGGGGATGGGTCTGGGTGCCTAGGCAAACAGGATACCGAGTGGAGTGGCAAATGGGCGGCGTGCATGTCGAGTATTTGTACACAGGTTTGCCCCAACTCAACTCAGCTCAACGCGACTCAGTTCGGTTCAGTTCGGTTCGGTTTGGTTTGGTTTCTGGCTGCCTTTAACCTCAAGTGCAGCATGGATCTACTGCCACTTTGCCCCAGCCCATCCCAACCATCCGAACTCTCCGAACCATCCCATCCTGGCCATCATCATCATCCTACCCATTTCTGGCCTGCTCCTGCTTCTGGACGTTTTAGCCATGGCTTTGTTTTCGGGTTTGCCTTTGCTTGCCGCCTTTTTGCAACGTTTACGTTTTGTGCTCTTGCCCCAGCAAAGTTAATGCCGGTCGCTGTTGTTGTTGTTGTTCTAAATATATGTGTATATAGCATATAGTACTATATGCCAGAGTGGTGGTGGATTGTAGGCTGCCCGATGTTGCTGTTGCTTATCCTGTATGTCATTGAACCCAGTTAAGAATCGGCAGGGAACTCTCCACATGTACCTGGGATTGCATGTCAACCTAGGCAAAAATAAAACGGGGGAAGTAAGCAGCGAGCTCACTGAAAAAAACTCTTTAATAAGCCCCTAATAATCAAGAATAATAGTCTTGATGCAATAATCTATTGAATCATTCAGGTATTAAGCATCACATAAGAATGTGGAAATGTACTAAATCTATGAGTGTTGATCAAGTTCCTTATGTATTTTATTTTGATAATTGATATTTCTCTCAGTGCTGTCACCGAAGGGCTGGGTGCAGAAGTTGCTTTGCCCCACCCGCCGCACTTGACTTTATGCGAGGTGCAAGCGGGTGGTGCAACCGGTGGTGCAGGGCAGGATATGCCTTTGACAAGTTTTTCGCTTAATTTCCACAGGCAGGGCAACAACAGCAAGGACATGGAAAGCGGGGAAAACAGGAGCAGGAGCAGGAGCAGCGGCAGTAGCATAAGCAGAAGCTTAAGCTTAAATGCCAAAGTGGGGAAAAGTAACACACAGCAGGAGAAATGTAAACAAAGTGCTGTTCCTAGTTGTTGCACATTCACCTCGATATTGTTTGCACCCGGCGTCATGGCAACACTTTTTTTCTTTCTCTCGAGCAGGAGAAGTTTATTGGAATAACTTTGAGCCGTCTGCTAGGAAAAAGGGTTAGCTCTAAAGACCATTTCGATCACAACTAGTAAGCTGGCGCTTTTGGGGCTTTATTTTGATACTTCTCTTGGCACAAATTGCCGGCTAATAAGGATGGCAATGCATCTGCCAGATAAACGGAGCTGGGCCGGCAACATTGTGGCCATAACCGGCGGCTAATTCGTGCTTTAATGCACACATCACGATGGAATTTGGCAAACCTCTTTCTCTGTGCAGAAGGGGCATCATAATTTAATGGCTGTTGAAGCTGGTGGAGAATAAAAGCAGCATCTATTCAGCACTTGCCCCGGGCAAAGACATACATACAACAGAGTATCTATGAGGTTGCAACTGCAACTGCAGCCCATTCCCATTTGCCGACATGTAAAATGATGCGTAAACAATATTCTGACGCATCATTAAAAACGCCTGAACGATGGAAAGGGGAGAGGTGGAAAGAGGAGGGAATTATGAGGCCGGAGCCATGGAGCTGGTGATGCTGAATCTGAATCAGCAGCAGCTTCATGTCCAGTCGGGAAATCGGGGTATCGGGGAATCGAGCAGCCAGAATCGCGTTGTGTGTGTAATGATCATGTTTTTTGCACACGGCAAACGCGATGATGATGACGCATGTGGTCAAGGAACTGCCCTGCCTCAACAACAATAACAAATTCTATTTGGCCCGCTCGAAAACGACGGCCCCAGAAGATCGGGAATGGTATATGTGCATCCACACATGTATGTATGTATGGTATGTATGCATTTATACAAACATACATCCGATTAGGAAGATACGAGGAGGAGCCAAGTGGAGAACGGGATCGTCATGTCCACCTTCACGCGCTGCAATCGAGTTCAATTGCCTCGGCGAGTACGCAAGCGTTCTGCCCTTTCTCCATCTGTGTCCCCATCTCACCCTGCCTCATTCGCTTGCCCCATTCTCTGTCCCTGCCCCATTCCCAATCCCAATCCCATGCCGCATGCCCCATCTCTCTCTGTGGGGAATACACGAACATGGCTGAATGTATCGCTTAATCGCTCGTTCGTTCCTCCGGCTGTGGGCTGTTGTTGTCTGAATCTGCCTCTGCCCCAGCCCCAGCCTCAACCTCATCCTCATCCACATCCCCAGCGGTTGTTGTTGATGATGTCGGAGTTGCAGTCGGAGCTGGAGGAATGGAGCTGATGGTGCGGCGTGCTCACTGCTTATTTATGCTGATCTCTGTAATGAGATATAATGCCGGCCGGCCGGTCAAAAAAGACAGCAACAATAGTGGCAGCGGTGGAGAAACAACAACCTAGCCAAGATTAAGCCCAAGCTGCGGCAGCAGGAAAATGGCCAGCAAGCTAGCCAGTAACTCCGAAAAGGCACTGCCACCTGACCAAAGGACAGCGAACCCAAGCGACTAGGAAGGGAAAGGGTTCACCTTGCTAAACAAAGAACGAGGGATCCTATAAGAGATTATATCCTGTTAAATGAGTTTGCTTTGTATATAGAGGCAGAATTCCCTGAATATTGGTGGTTAATATTCATATTATACGACTAGGTATAGTATTGCATTTATATGGCATATAGCTTCAGATCCATTGTGATCTTCGGAGAAACAAACATCATTATCGAAAACATGACACAGTCGCAGTCGCACCATCGTCATCATTGCCATTATCATTATCGAGCTGCATTCGTGATTGTTGTCGCATCGGCCGGGTGAAGAGAAGCTACAGCAAGAAGCTATAGAAACAGAAACCGAGTTGATAAGTCGCGCAGCCTCTGGGGTTCTGGACTCGAAAGATATCGCCCGGCCAAGCCACTCACGTATGCCAGCCACAGCAGCAACTTCTACCCATATTCTGTTGGAACTGACCTGGACAAGAATCGCTAAAGAAGACGACGATGGTGACGACGACGAGGGAGTGACGAAGCGGATCCGATCTTCAAGACGCTGACAGAATCAGCAAACAACAAATATTATGCATACAGCTGATTCAGATTGGAACGAATCTCGAATGAGATGGTTCGGGGGATGGCATAGAGAGGGTGGAACGACAGGGAAGGTGCTCCTCCTCCTGTTCCTCCTCCTCCTCCATCACCGAACCGAAGTGAACTCCATGCGTGGATATTAATGACCGGCCTCGACCCCAAACAACAACAGCAAATAAGCAACGAACGTGCCCAAGTAATAAAGAAATCGCTGCAATATGGTGCGGGGGCGGTTGGATGACTGTATGGCTGGATGCCGGCTGCTTCTTGGAAAAAAAACGAGGAAAAAAGCGGCTAAAAAAAATGGAAAGAAAACGCAGCGCGAGGAAGCAATTGGCAAGCGCGTCGAAGAGGCGCATAAATTACGGCAACACAGCCATCTTCACATTCGCATCGAAGTTGAAACAGTGGCGGTTTCCGGGGGTGGCGATCAAAACAAGCAAAGTGCATTAAAATTAATCGAAAAAATATTATAATTAATTTACTATTAAATAAATCAAGTTCCTGTTGTAGTTAAATGCATTAACTCTCTTGTTTCGTTCAAGATTATTAAATAGCCTCATATATAGCCATAAATCGTACTTAATTCCTCCCATTTTGTTCCATTTAAGTAGGCAGACCCCCTTGATAGCGTTTTTAAGCCCGCCCATGAGCGAATCACCAGTTCAAAGGGGGTGGGAGCTTCTTGGGCAGGAAATGCTGCGGCTTCTTCTCCAGCTTTTGCTGCCCCGTTGACATTGCCGTGGGCTCGATGTGTTTCCTTTCTTTTCCCCCGGCGAGAAAGAAAAACACACCCATCAGCTGATGCAGAAATTTTGCTTAATTTTTTAATTGCCCCAGCGGTGTTTTGTACTTTATTTACTTGCTTTTCTTTTTGTCTGGCATCGTCAAGTTGGCAATTAAAAATGCGTAACGCGGTTTCTCCCAAGCCGCCTTTGTTTCTCCCGTTTTTTTTGTTATTTTGCGACCTAAGCTAATGAGTTGATTGCCAGTGAAATTTTCGCAAAAAAAAAGAAAGCTATAAATGAATAAAGTACCTGGTTGAGCAGTTTTTACGCTCCTTGTTTCCTGTCTCATTTAGAATTGTGATTTTCACAAAAACCAAAAAAAAGCACACACACGACAAGGGGCATAACCAGAAAGTCAGAATTATGGGTGAGTGGGCAATCATATAATTTACGACTTACTGTTAACCAGATTTTCAAGTGTCATGGGGAAACTCACCTGAAATGGGACAAAAGAAAATGGAATCAATTAGTTGGGGAAATAATACATACATAGGTACAATTTAAGTGGGGACATTCAACCAGGTTCAAAAACCCTTCAAGCCAGCAACTCTCGCATATATGCATATACATATGTATAACTTTTGTTTATCTTATGAAAGTTTCTTTTCATGGTTTTGGCCATGTTTGCCAGCCAACAGGCAGCAGGAAAAACAAAAGCAAAAACAGTTCGAGATGCATCTAAATTAAAGCAACAACAACCACAATGACAAGAGCCTTAGCCAAAAGGCAGCAACTGAAATAAGCAGCTATGGACAATAGTTGTTGCTCGGATTGAAGGCACGGAGAATTGTCCAGACCAAAACCAGATGATAATAATGACGATGGGATGGAGTGCGAGGAGTAGCGAGGAGCACGGATGGGGAGCCCATTGGTGGAACCTAGCCCAACATTGTTTTTGTTCTCGCTATCCCCAATCCGCGATGTTGCTGCTTTTCAGGTCGTTGCTGCTGCCGCTGTTGTTTTTCGGTTTTATATCTGCGCCTCAGAATCATGTCGCGGAGCCAGTGAGCAACATGTTTGTGCAACTTGCAACTTGCGAGTGCTGCGGCACTCGGCACGGCGGCAACAACAGCCGCTACACGGCAAACAAAGAGGGCGTACTCTGCAATTTCAAGTTCACATCCTTATATGTGATTATCATCCCTAACATCGCATTAAAAATAGTTATATAAGTTATATTGTAAGGGTTCTGAAATCCTCGACTTAAGACCCCCATTAAACAAATATATTTTCGTGTAGCCAGCTGCTGTGGCCCGTGTGCCACATACACTGCCCTGTTGCTGCTGCAGATAAGTTGCTGCTGCTGCTGCTGCTGCTGTTGCCGCAGCCACTTGCCGTCGAAGTTGCTCATCAACTTTAGCCTACCACCACATGCGAGTGCGGCAAAGTCGCCGCTTGTTGCATTTAGTCATCGCATAGTATACTATACTATAGCGCTATAGTATCCCCCGTATACTGCCCGTCCTTCTGTCCGTTTGTCCGCTGGTCCGTCTGTCCGCTTGTCCGTCCGATCGGGCTGCTCATTCGCTACGTTCCACTTCAACACCCGTCGACCCGGCACATTGCCTTTCCCACAGTGGCCCACAGTTGGTGGAGACCGTCGAGTGCAACAGAGTTCGTTCCACTCGGTGGTGGTGATGGTGGTGGTGGTGGTGTTGGTGCCCCTCTTTCCCTGGGCTTTGTTTTGATTTCGTGCAGTTTGTTTTGCTTTTCATATTTCTCCGGGATTTTGTATTTTGCTCATCGTTCGCGATGCACTCGGGACCCCGATAATTGCAGTCAGGCAAGAAACGAGAAATGAGAAAAAACTGTAACTGGATTGCGCTCGTGACGTCACCGACGAGGGCATTCACTTTTGCGGCAACTGCAGCAGCAGCAGCAGCGGCAGCAGCAGCAGCGACAGCAACATGTTGCCGACAACAATCTGTGGCTGCCACATTTGTCTTTCACCGCCGCCTCCATTGTCCGCTTTATGAGCCACGAAATTCAAATTTACACATCGATTGCGAAGCTCGGGAGCTGCACTCATTGTCACGATAAATCAATTGGCCTCTTTGCCCCCTTGCAACTTGCAACAGCGGCAGCATCAGCGGCAACATCCAGTTTGTTGCTGCGGCCATACAGTAGCAACATGCAGCTGACACTTACGTATGTTAATGCTGACAAAAGAGTCAAGACAAGAGCAGCACAATGGCCCCATCAATTCGTGGGGGAAAGTGCAGCAGATTGGCCATATCGTTTCGATATGCAACTGCAACTGCAACTGCAGCGGCAACGTTTCTATTACTTTTCTCGGAACCAGAAACTTGTTCGGCCGCTTGACCCCTTTTAGTTGCCCTCCTACCAGTTGCGGATTTATATGCGGGTCGCATGCAAAGCGCCATGTCAACAAAACAGCCTGGCAACACACGTGCCACGCCCCCTTGGCCCCAACCACCGACCCCCTGGCGTGACGCGTCAGTAATGCAATTATTTTGATTTTTGTTAAACATATTTCGCAGTACTCCTGCCACTAAAAAGCCCACTCCAACATGGGAGTAGCATGGCTAGAGCAAATAAAAAGCGCTCAAGCTGACATTTTCATTGGATGGAGCAAACTCCTGGCCATTTGCCGTTTGTGGGGATCATTAGGCGCACCCCGGGGCCATTAATTTGAGCCAGGCCGAAAAGTGTTTGCCAATATACGAAAACACGAAGCTGAAAGGCCAGAAAAGTGAGGCAAAACTAGAGAGAGAGAGAGAGAGAGAGAGAGAGAGAGAGAGAGACGGAGAGAGGGAGGGAGACAGACAGAGAGGTAAACGCAGCATTTAAGATAAATCCGCGTCGATATCTGAAGACCCCAAGAAGTTGACTAAAAAACTAAAGGAGTAAATGGTGAAGGAACTGAAAGGGCCTAGGCCGGAGCAGCAAAATGGCCATCAAGTTCAATGTAACGAGAAACAAGTCGAGAACCAGAACGAGAACTTGGCCAAGTCATGGCAATGCCTTCTGCTTTTTATACCCTTTTTTCAATGGGTACAAAACTCTCCGACGGTGCAGTTAAAATAATGTTTTCCAAAGGGTATTTCTTGATTCCCTTTCAGTAGTTGGTTTTAGGTGTTCTTCCTGTGCTGATTATCGTTTGAGGTTCAATGCTCCATTTAGTCGGTGGACAGTTGCTGGGACGCACTGCATCACCGGGCGGTAAATCAGAAAAATCAACACATAAAAACTAAACAATCGCCTCATTAATTACAATTAGAAGTGTTTATTGCACATGCGCGGCCATAAAACGGGGAGAAGATCGGCCGAAGGGGCTTGCGTCATCATCAATCTTTCGACGGAGAGAGTTAAGTTAGTTCGCGAGATCGCCAGTCCTCCGCACAGAAGACTGGTGTGTAAGACTGGCCTGGAAGGCTGCGTCCCGAGAGTGGGCACTACCCAGGGGGCAGCCTCGGGGGCAGGCTGTAGGATTCATCAATCAACAGCTGTCACAGCCGCCGGCAGCCGGCCGGTTCGCTGTGTCTCCGTTTCTGTCCCGGAATCTACGCTCCTCTGTCCGCCGTCTGCTGTCCAAACTGGTCTGTCACTCGGCGCGGCGCATGCGCAGCAGCTCCCCAGTGAATCTGGGAAAGAGTCTTGCCATCGACTTGTCTTGGCCAACTCAGCAGCTTCCTGTTGGCCGCCTGGCTTATGGCTATCATGGCTGAGGCTGATGCTGAGGCTGGCCCGCTTCTGAGTGGAAAATTGCGAGTCGAACGGCTGACGGACGGGCGTCCGCTTTTTATGCAAATGCCTCACGGTAATTGTTGCACGAATATTGCATAATCATGACACATTACAAATGATCCGCCGATTCCAGCATGCCCGAGTCATCATCAATGTCACGCCTCATTAGCGACTGAAAGTGCACAATCCGAATCGGAATTGAAATCGGCATCAGAATCAGAAGCAGAAGCTCACTGCTGTCACAAGCGATTTGTGTGCTTTTGCACTTTAAGGATTGGATTAAAACCACATAGAAATTCAGCTTAAAGTCGCGACTTTCCAGGCCATTTGGCTTTTTGGTCACGCCGCAGCAGTTTCTATTTTCAGGCCGCTCTGGTCCTTCTTCCACTGGCTTTCCTTTTGCCCATCGTAGCCGGCCTTCCATTAACCGGGACATCGTTTATTTTTACCTTTGGCCAACACCTAGCACAGCAACTGGGCATTGGCTTTTTAAATATTTAAGCACCTGTCGCTTTGACAAAACGCTTTTCCATGGCAACGCCCCTAAAAGGAGGCTGTTCTCCGGGAAAACGTGAATAAGAAAAATGGGGAGTTGACCAGGATTTAGCTCTGGCTTTTCGACACAGATAGATATATATACATCTATATGACCTGCAGGGCAGCTGGACATGCGGAGAAAACTGCTGTCTATATGTGCGATGTCTATATCAAATGGCATGGAAACGGGACGGGTAGAAAAATGTCAGCGAATCCTTTTCCACAGAAAGAGGAGACAGTGGTGATGGGGGAAAGGCATCCTTTGTGCCGTGTCAGCAAACTAGATTCGCCGTACAGAACCATTTATTTGTGGCCCTGCCAGCTTTGACGCTTTATTTCCGCATCCGGTGCTGCGAGCGGCATTTTGTTTATCCGCCGAGTGAAAGACAGCGTGGCACTTTAATGTAATTGCGAAATCTATGTGAAACGAAATATTCTGGTTCCAATTCCTATTCCAATTGCTTTAGCCATAGTCATGGCTATTCCCCATCGAAAACTTGGTCAAGAGCTCGTTTCTTTCCCCCAGCGATAAGCGACTGCATTACTCAGTGTTGTGAAATTGCATTCGAGTTGAGTTGAGTAGGGGGAGTTCCGTGTTTCCTGCTCACTATTTATGTACGTATGTAGTTGTTTTTCCCGATCCCAACCGGTTATAGGTATAAGTTATAATGATCCCTAGCCGCCGCCGCTTGGCACATTTCACTCATCTTATTGGCCTCAAGACCACCCAGCCACCCACTCCATTCAGGCCCTCGAGTGTGGGATTCATGTGCGAGTGTGTATGTGTGTGTTAGACATGTCAAAGTAACATTTAACGGCTTTGATGTTTGTCAAATGGCATTTTAAACAAATGCAACTGGCGCAGGGCAATAAAAGCAGCAGCTGCGGCAGTATAAATAAATAGCGAAATAGCGCTATAATTTACGCTTTTCAGGTGGAAATGGCACGCAATGTCCCCTCCTTTCCACCGTCAACGAACGCCAACTTTGGGTGTATTTAGTGTAATTACTTGGAGTTTGGGTGGGATTTATGGGTGCTGGGTTCCGAGTCATAAAGCAATAATTAGCTGGCTTACAGCTAAGCAAGATAACTGATATACGAACCACTAAAAGAAACCTGCCGATTGGTAAGGCGAAAAATGGCTGGACTTTGCCTAATTATGGCACATGTTGTAAATAAAAAGATACGGTACAGTCATGGCTAATAGCTCGTTGTTATTGTTGCTAGCTAGAGCTATTGCTATTGTTGAGTGGAAATGCATGCGAGTGAATAGTAGTGAATGGCTGGAAAAGCCGTTCGACTCAGACAGCTTGACGCCAATGGCAAAAGCTGCAAAAAGCCCCCTTGTAATGATGATGAAGCTTTTTGCAATTGTATTGCCTCCGCTGCTCATACAATGGCAATTAAAGTGCAGTGGAAAAATCCCGTTGTCTGGGCAAAAGTTTAAACAAAAGGGGGCAAAACGCGAAATTGCTGCGCTTGAATTTCACAAATTATACGAAACTGAATGCGGCGCGTGTAATAAAATCAAGGAAATGCAAATGACAATGACTAAAACACCGCAGATCAAGAGATTTGACGTTTTGCCGGTTGCCATATTGCTATTATTTGCTATTAACTGCTGAAAACCGCATCCAAACAGTCAAACATTTTGGCAATCGGCTTACGAGATTTGTAGCGGTTGGTTAGCGGCTTAAAGGCCAATGGCAGGTGCCAACTCATTCGCCATCAATCTGCGGCGCAGTCGTTGTTGTTGTTGACTTGTCAAAAACGTTGACGAGTCGCGCCAACACGCCATCTAGCGTGCGGTCGGAGCAACAACAATTTGTAATCCTATTAACCCCTTGACTGCAATTAATCAATATTTTGGCCAAAGCCACTTGACCGTCCGAAGCGAGCACGATTAAAAACCCATAATTGAAAATTCTGAAATGCATGGCTTTAGAGTGTACGGGTGGTTACATGCAATTTGCCAAAGTTAATTATTATAATATTTTAATAATAAATTTTAGGGTTTAATTGGCCGGGCCCGGCTAATGACATATCAATCAGCTTTATGAAACCCTATATGCTCGCCAAACCGATGCAAATTGCCAGTTAATCCCAGTGGCTGCTGTTCACATTTTATGCATTTATTTTTCTGCCAAATTAGTGGCTTTCATTATAATCTTTATTGTTTTTTTTTGCATTTATATAAATTGTATTCGCGAGTTTTGTTTTGTGTGAATATTTTTATGATATTCACCGTGTGGTTGGCTTTTTTTGTTGCCTGTTTTGCAGCCAAATCTTCAAGGCCATGCACATTGAGTGACTCGAGTTTTTGTGCCCCGATGTTTTCGCTTGGCAATTTTATATAATGTTTTATTCCCCTTTTTGCTCGTTCTCTCTTATTTGTTTGTCGGCTATTGCAACCTGTCGCAAATATTTCGACGCATTTGTTATGCTTAGCTTATTTCATTATGATGATGATGGTGGCTGATGGCTGCTCCGTATATTTATAAATGCTGCAGTCATTCATCATCATGCCGGACCAGCCGAGCAGCTGAGCACCTGAGCATGGAAACACCTGAGTTTCTAGGTAGTTGCGCCCACATGCAGCTCGCTTTCGAACAGGAAGTGGGCCTTGAACACCTCTGGCCAAAAGCCATGAGCAGTAAGCAGCAAGCCATTAGCCGTAAGCGAAAAAAGCACTCTTGGCCAAATCAAATTGCAAGGCCAAAAAGCACACATACACTCTCTCGAATTTGATACTTTTTTTGGCCTGACCGATTGCACACGGCGTCAAGGTTGTTCGCTTATCTTTCGGAGAAAGCGGTTCTACGGGCCATGAAATACTTAATTCCTCCAGCTACATACCCATCATAAATTGCAACCTGTTCCGAAGATGACGTGATCTTTAGCGTATCCAAACACACTAAGTGGTAATTTATCATTCGATGCTGCGCCAAAAAGTATCGAAACAGAAAACATAAACAGGTGAAAGGAGGGCCCAATTTTAATTGGACTTAAAATGCTACGAGTAGAACGTGTAGCAGTAGTCTGTGAGACAAATACAGTTAGTAATACTGGGTCGTAGTTATTGTGGCGCAGGTAAATATTTGCCAAAAGCGAATGAACCCCTCGCATTTCGCATTCGCATTTAGCATTTAGCATTTGGCACATCAGTTGAATGCACTGTGGCCTGGAAACAACAGTCGTCGAATTCTGAATCTGAATTATTTATGTCTGGTGGGGCAGCCAAAGGATCTGGGATCTGGGAACTCGGATCTTGGGCTCTGTTTTCAGTTCTTATTTTTTTCGGAGAGGGGTTCGCTGGCTTGTTGGCGGTTGGCGGCTGGCCTGACACTTGTTATGCAAATGCCATTCAAAGGTAAACCGGCGAAGAGCGGATCTTGTGTGTGTTATTTGTGTTTTGAAATGTATCCAAAAGATACCCAGCGAAGCGAATGTGCGAGCGAACGAGTGAACAAGCGGCTGTCGTCATTGGCAATCGGATTGCTTGGTTGGCGTCACAACGCCGCTCTGACGACGTTTGCTATTGCTTTCCGGCATTGCAAGTCGCGCACGGGCAGCAAAAGCTATAGCTTCCGATACAGATGCAGATACAGTCGCCGAAACATACAGATAAAGATACAGGCACAGATACAGATACAGATACAGATACTCTGGCCAGGCAAGCGCATTTTATAAATAGTTGCTGCTGTTGTTGATTTTGAAAACAGCAACAACAAGTTGTTTGTTGGCTTCTGCGATATTTTTCTTTTGTCATTGCAAAATACGAAAATACAAATAAATACAAATTTTTAATACGTACTACTCGTATAGAAGCGAAAAGAAAAAGAGATAGCCGCTGAGCGATCGTTTTCACGACGCCGCCGACGGCATTGACCGCTAGAATGCAATCAACCTAGTCCAAGGCCAAGTGGCCAGCGGTTTTTATTTTATTATTATGATTATTATTAGGCCCCGGAGGTGGGTGAGTGTGCGCGTGAGTATCTGTGAAGCTGAAAAATTCAGCTCGCTAAATGAGGTTCTTCCTCATGACTAATTGTTTGGGGCATTAATTAACAAGCGTTCGTTCCAGGAACTGCATTCGAATTTTCGGTTGCTAGGTGAATTTTCCAGCTGCCTTTTCCTCCATTAGATAGCAGCAGCGGTTTTGTGCCGGCTAAGCAAACCGTTTTTATTGCATTGTTTGCACAAAAATTTTTGGCCAAACATTTGTGATTTATGCTCTTCGCTTAATTGAAAAGCATTTTCGCACCGGAATCGTATAAAATTCGCGGATATGGCCCTGATTTATTCAACTGTATATCTTTCGTTTTGCAAATTGAATACCCGCCGAAAGCGTAATTCATGAATCAGTTGTGAAGGGAGGGGATTGCGATGGGAAGTGGTTAAGCCAAGAAATAAACTCGGATTTGGCGGACTCTGCCTGTCTAGACGCAGCCAAGTGTCATTATGCTAATGAAAACAATCGAGGCTGAAGGACCAAGCATTCTTTTGGGAGCATGAACCCGCGGCCTGCTGGATTCATTTGGATGGGGGCAACTTTCCAATCCGGTCGAATGAATGCATAGATTGAGACGGCATTTATTTAGCAAAAACCACAAAGCTGACATGTCAAGGTTCTGCTGCGCTCGCACTGCCCACACGGATATGTTTAATAATAGAGTTGATAAATGGAGATAAGTGGTTTCTTATATACGTATTTATATAGTAAATAGTAGATGTTGGTGGTGGCATATATGCGTTCTACTCACAGAAGTCGATTAAAGATTAGCCTGTCCGAAGCGAGAAATTACTCACCTGCAATTAGAAGAGCGAAATGGAGATGTGAGTTGGTAATGCGGCAATTTGAATAAGAAATCTATTTGCATTTTGCATTGGAAATGCGCCTTTCAATAATTATGATAATAACTGGTTTGCAACGCTCGGCGCGGCCTTTGTGTGTTGGCTAAAAAATCAATATATAAATCAAATATTGCTCATACGCCACGGCAGCCAGTCGCCATTTTAATGCAAACAATCACCATAATGATGATGGCGCACGCAACGCACAGGTTTGCGTTCTACCATCTATTTCACATTTCTTGGCCTTATTTAGCGCGTTACTTTGGCCTGCAACTTTTCCAATTACCACCGCAGGCAGCCGAAAAATATAAATTGTTGCTCGCGTGGAAATGTCACGCAAGCTAACCTTGAAACCTTATCGATTTGCTGGCAAACTCAATTTGCAATTCGCTGTGGCTGTTGCCATTGCCTTTGCTACTGCTACTGCGTTTAATTGGCCGGACTTAATTACATGCGAAAGTCTGCAGTTCGAGATGCGGATGGGGTTGGAGTTGGGAGATGGGGTTGGGAATCCGGAGAGCGTGGGCCGGGCTATAATTAAAAGCATTCCCGATTTAAAATTCGCCCTGGGTTTCGAATTGGGGCTGGGAAAGTGGGAGATGTGCACAAAGGGAGCGAGAGCCTGCGCAGTGTTTTCCCCTACATTCTCGCTCTCGCAGCAAGAGAGAGAGAGAGAGAGAGAGAGGGAGAGAGTGGAAAATGCGCGGGAAACCCGAAGCGTTATTTATGACGACCCACTGAACCACTCCGATGACGTTACTGCTCCTCTTTTCCACTTTTCGCTGGTGGAAATTCAAGGAAACGAAACGAAACGAAAGGAAAGGAAAGGCGAGGGCTGCGTGGGTTTTTCGCCGCAACCCTTAAAAGTGTTGTCCATATTGATTTTCAGCGGTGTGTGTGTGTGTAGGTGTGTGTAAGAGTGGGTGGGCCTCTGCCGCTGCCGCTGCCTCTGCCTCGGTCGGCTTTTCTCGTTTTTCATGTCTGCCCTGACCTTGAATACATTTGCAATTCCTACATGCGCTGCCAACTTCTGTGTGCGTGTGCTTGTGCTTCTGGGTTTGTTTGTCGGCATTTTGCCTTTGCCGCTGACTTTGCCCAACTTTTCCGCTTTCCTCCCACCGCGCTCGTTGCCTTTGGTCAGAACCCCATTGATGGGCGCTTTCTTCGGCAGCTGTATTTGTTGTCATGACAAATTTGGTATGCAAAAATAAGCAAACAAAGAAAAAAGCGAAGGCAGAGATATTCTGTCATGTTTGCTGCTTAGGTGGAAATGAATTGGCTCTGACTTGTTGCAAACATTGTGGAGAATAATTTGTTTGCCAACTTGTACCGAAAAATGTGTTGATATGCGTTGCTGAATGAGCTTTAAAAATATAAATTATGACCGCACTGCTTTTGCTGGCTTTCTGTGTGGTATGCCTCATGCACTCGCAGTCGTGATTTATGGCGAGCGAGATATATGGCATATACATATCGTATTTTTCTTCTGCTTTATCCTTCACAGCCAAAAGTGTATTTGTTGAGCTTGACTTTTCCCCCGCTGGCCATTACATTAAGCCAAGTGGCGTGGCTGCTCAGCGCTTTCTGCCCTGACATTGCCGGCATTTGAATTTTAATGCAGTTCTGCTGCTTCCCGCCCACAATGGCCTCGCGGGGGCGGGGGGTGCGGAAAATCGGGGCGAAAAGTCGGTGGTTGCCTATCTATAGATATGTATATCCCGCATATACATACATGTGTGCCAGTATGCAGAGCATGTAACGACGCAGAGTATTTTAAGCTGCGAGGCGTGCCAATGTCGTTGCTCTGCTTTAATTAAGCCGGCCTCCCACTTTACCGCCCCTTTGATCCGCCCCCCTGATCCGCACCCCCCCTCTCACCCACCATTTAAATGCAAATGTCAACGAGCTGTTGCTGTTGCTTTTTGCTTTTCCGCCCACGACTTGCGCTTGTGGCGCACACAAAAAGAAAAAGATCCATCACAAATCAAATCATTGCAATCGATGTTGAGTTTTAATTTAATTCATTGCGAATATTACTTTGCGACTGTCAGAATTTTATAATCAAGTTGAAAATTCCAATTAATATCTACAAAAAAATGGATAAGCACATATGATTTATTTTCGTGGTTTTATATTGATAACTTATAGAGCGCTATCAATTTAAGTTTTAAAGAGTTTCTGATGTGAGATGATAGACTGTGTAAATAAAACTAGATTTATATGCCACGTGCCGCGTTCTGTGGCACATTATCTATCGTTTGCTGTAGCCAGCGGGCAATAATTCCCAAGTGAAACCGAGTGCACAGGTGTGTGTGGAGATCATTTGTTTGGCAAACCCCCACTCGCATCGCCATTCGCAGTTCGGTGTTCGCTGTTCAGCGTGTAGTGATGTAAGCAGAGCACTTGGCACATCCATTGTTTGCTGGGGTGCATTTGTTTTCCCACTCGGCAAACACCCCCACCCCTTGGCACCCTCTGTAGCTCCGCCCCGATCAGCCAACTAAGCGTATAATTAACGAAGATTGCCATATCAAAAACCAAAACAGAAAGCAACAAAACTGCGCCCGAGAGCGACTTGCAAATGAAATCACCTGGCGGCCTGAAGTCGCTGCTGCCGCTTGTTTGGCTTTTAATTATGGCGACTGCGGCGACGCCAACAATAAATTTTCGATATATACATATGTATATATATATATAAACATACTGGTATGCCAAGATATGTATGCTTAAGGGGAGGGGAAGAGGGGCAGGAGGTTCGCACGTTTGCATATTCATGGCATTTCGCGTTATTAATTCATTTAGCGCAATGCGAAAATTAATTAGCCATGAAAAGTGAATCGACCGCAAAACAATTCCAACGGCGATGCATTCACATTTCCAAATTGTTTATTTTACAATTAAGAGAAGAAAACACACAGTACCACATCTCCACTACGTTAAAGTAAAATGCTCTGATTTATGGCTGATACGTATATATCCACTGGTTTGTTTGTCTCAGCGAAATATATGGAAATTAAAGTATGAGCGAAAATACATGTGTTGTCATTAGCCAATGATTTAGCCACCGAATAAATCTCATAAATATTATGTGCTCTATCCGAATGCAGCTCATTATAAGCGTATTTCGAGGCGAATAAATTAAGGTATTTTAAATTAAGTGGTTTTCGGCGATCAATGGCTATGAGATAGCATGTCGACTGTGGGGAAGTGGGCTTTAATTGGCCCTGATAAGCAATGACATCAGCAGAGCGGGCTTTCTTCAGCCGGAAATGCAATATGAATAGCTGTGGACCAGCACAATTTGTGGCCAGAATTGCCATTTTCCATTTTCCATTTTTCGCTTTTCGACGACGTCAGAGCAAAGCAAAGGCAATAGAAAAGCACAGCAAAAGCAATGGCAAATACGAAACTGCATTGGTGTGCGAACACGTGCCGTTGCACCTCCCATCCCTCAACCCCTTTTTCGACCCCTTTTTGCATCATCCCCACTTATCTCCCCATGTGCATGTAGCGTTGCCTGTGTGTGTGTGTGTGAGTGCGGCGATTTGAGCGGATGTGAGTGAAGTGAGCAAGTGCGCATGCCAAAAACAAGAGCTGCATAGAGAGCGAGAGAGAGAGGGAGAGAGGAAGAGCGAGCGAAATGCACTTTCATGGCTAGCGGTTGTTGCGCAACATTCGCTTTTTGCCGGCCGGCGCAATGTATTTGCTGCAACAGTGTGGCATCCGCATCTACATCCGCATTCGTGCCACTGTGTGCGGTAACCTAGAAAACTGCACACGCATGTGTGTTGGTGAAAAAGTACAGCCACGACAACAGTTGCAAGGGCCGCCATTTTGTTGTGTACCGTTACCCCGAAACTAGGCCAATTCGCCGGGCTGCCCTCTTTCGGCTCTTTGCACTCCTATTATTCTGCTGATCTAATTGTGACCCCTCGGAAAAGTCTTTTGCGGGGAAAGGGGAGCGGGGAAGGTGGGCGGAAAGTTGTTCGCTTCTGGCAAAATGAAATCGAAATGAAAATGCAGTGTTTGTGCATCTCTTTTTCAGTTTTGTGTGGCTCGTGGCAAACGTTTGCCAAAAGATGTTTCGCAAACATTTCGATTGCATGCCTCTGACCACAATGTAAGTCGCCCAGAACAATTTGTTCATGTCGCTGAGTGAAAAATGGGACAGAGGACCTTACTTTGGCACATTCAAAATGTATTCTAGAAAAGACACCATTAAAAACACTTGCAAAAATCGGATCCACTATAATTATGAAAGGAATATGAATTTTTAGTATATTTATTAGTATATGCCTGCACTAGTTATCTAAGATCTAGATAATCACAGCTGGCTGCCAAGATTTGTTAGCCGATTACACAGCCTTTTTCCCTGTTGATATCTATCTATGTACATATATTGTGGTATGCAAGTGCACATATTGTATCTGGCCATAAGCAGAAGGCTGGCAAAGTGTGTCAGAGGCGCGGGCCCCAAGCCCAATGCCAAATACCGCATTCGATGAAGCGTTTAATCTTTTTTTCGGCCTTTGCCAATCCGGATGACAGCGGTACAGTGGGCACTGCACTTACACGCGATGGGGAAAAATCGTAACTTTGCCTGGCTTTTCGCCCGCTCATTTTTCCACCCATAAGTGTACTGTGAAGAAGTGATGACAAATATAGCATGAAATGGCCAGGTTGAAACTGCAGCAGCAAGCCAGAAAACCGAGAAAAGCAACAGCAATAGAGCACACACGAAAGCCAAACGGAAACGAGGCCAAACGATGAGCTGAAGCTTTTGGCTCGAGTGTCCGCTTCGTTTTGTTTCGTTTCGTTTTGTCACCTTGAACATGAAAATTGGCGCTGCATTTGTTGCTCTGGCCGTTTTCCGCTTTTCCGTTCGCCATTCGCCGTTTGCCGCCTGCATTTGCACTTGGCACAGATCTCGACCCGTGGAAAAGCCAACTACGACTACTAAATATTCATTTTTCCAATACGAGCGCTGCTAACTGCGTATGTGGAAATATATGTGCTTTTATTGCATTTCTGTTTTTTTTTTGCACCACCGTATTGCCATTTGCCTTAGTCACATTTTTGCAATTATGACAAATTTATGAGTTCGTTTCTCCCACACGTACGACTGCTTCTTTGTGTGTGTGCATTTCTGGCCACTCCTGCGAGTGACTTTCTGACTTTTGACGGATTGCGGCAGCCATTTCCTTAGCTTGTTGAATGCAAAAGACGTGAGGCATGCGTCAACTTAAAATGGCAGTTTACATACAAATGTTTCCGTTTTAGTAAATAAAAAATATAAAAATGCACATTCCATTAGGGAATGTCCCCATGCTTTTAGACGGATTCTTGTTATCTACGAATGTAAATGTGCTTCTTAGAAACGGATTAATCGAAAGTTATTTCAAAGAATTTAGATAAGATTGAGCGCAATTTAAAGGCACTGTTTGCTCTAATGCCCTTTGTTTTTCCATTGACCCTCGATTGATTGCAGTTTCTTGGGGTTTCGAGGCGTAGGCTGCCCGGTTGTCAGTCAGTTGCGCTGTCATTTATTCTGCTTAAGGTGTAATTACACTCGTGCCCAGCTGGTTCGCTTCTCAGACATTACTCATACGCCCCGTGCCCGTCGCCGGGTTGCCTAATCTACCAACGCAGCCAAGATGTCGACACTTTGGCCAAGTCATTTGCAATTGTTAATGCCCCACAAATTGCACATTGGATGCGGTGGAGAGGGGGGCTTTAAAAAACCACATACATGTTGGAAAGAGGCAGAGGGTGTGGGAGGGGATCAATCCAAATGGCTTTTAGCAGCACAATTAAGTTTTAATAATAACTCAATAAAGGCGAGCGGCAAAAGGTGAGTGGCAGAGCCAAGAAAAATGACTTATAGATAAATTTAAATCGCTTCCTAATCAGAATTCAAGGCCAACAGCCATATGAGTGAAATTAATACACACGACTGCGATGCTGACGTCGATCTATGGTCTATGTACAAAGTGCCAATTGTTTTGTGCCTTCTGTGTTCAGTTTTCAGTTTTCAGTTTTCTGAGGCTGCGACCGAGGTGCTCGAGTGTGTGGTGAGTGAATGTGTTGACTCAAGGTTGCTGCAGAGCCCCTCAAAGGCACTCGTATGAATTTTAATTAAATTCTGCCATATTTCTGCGCTGCTCTGCTTTTTGGTTTAAAAATAATTTGCAGAAAGTTAAGCGAAGACGAAGGAAATAAGGCAAAGCCAAAGCGCAGGTGAGGTGTAAACGAAAATCATAAATATAAATTTAAGCTTGTTTGAAGAGGGGCAGCTGTTTAAAAATAAATGCAAATGCAAGAGCAGCGCTGCTGTTCGCTGCACATAGATTAAAATTTAGAGTAAGCCATTCTTAATGATAAGTTAAGAACCATAGAGTTTTGTATGTGTATATATATATATATAATAATAATAATAATAATCATTTGATTATCTTGGCCACTTTCAAATAGCAACTTTCAACAGTGTAAGTGTTTTTTTTTTTGAGAGGGTGCCTTCTTTTCTGCTGCCAGCTGCAAAATACGTGCACATTTTTCAAAAAAAGGCCAAAAGCGGCTAAGCCAAGGCTCACATAGACACGTGTGCAGCGCCATGTTGGCTGGCCGCGAATGCAGTTCCGCCGCCCTCTTCCCCTCCCCCTGCCCCTACGTCATTCGCTTACCCCTTCGCCCGAAGCTGCAGCTAGTGTTTTTCTTAGTGTGCGTTCGCCTCTGTTTGTGATTGTGTTTCAACTGTCAGGCATTGCGAAAGCTTAATGCCAGCTAACCGCAACGCCGCTCATCCGCCGCCGCCCCTCCTTAGCCCCTTCACCTCCCCCCACACTCGGTGTAAAACCCCTCGACGCCGCCTCTGAATCAACCGCCGCGCTGTCTGCTAGGTGCACTATAATTTGCCTGTTTGCTTTGGCTTTGGCGTTTTTGTTGCCTTTTGATATTATAAAACAAATTAGACGGAAAAAAAACTATGCTATACTGTGAGTTGGAATTTGAAAAGTTTATACTAGACTAGCAACTAGAGAAGGGGAAGTGTGCGGGGGGCGGTGAGGGAACATGGCGTGTGCAATTAGCCGCAACTACAAAGTGAATGCTGATGCGGCTGTGCTCTCATAGGGTTTTGGCCCAATTAAGTCTCGAAATTCTGGGGAAATTCATTCTATGAGAATTAAGCAGAAGAAGTGGCAAAGCTGGACGATCTAGTCGAGTCACTTTTCCCAACAGTTTGTCACCGCAAATTGCTGGCTCTGATTGCTTGTCACATGCCATCGTGGCAGTTTGCGTTTTAATTTCCCCTCCAGGATTGACTTGTGGCCTTCCCACTCGAGCTTGAGCTTTCCTTTGGTGGCCATCGCGAACTCCGTGAGTGTGTGATGTGCCTGGAAATTAATGGGCGAGCGTTTAACCACCCATTGCGGTTGGGATTGGTATTGGGGTTGGCATTGCCTTGGAGCTTTGCCGCTGCCTTAATGGGAGTGCAACTGCAAAAGGGCCTTGATTAAAAGGCAGGCGGTTGGGGGCTGCGGCCCTGATTGTCACGGGTGGCGGCGGTAAATGGTAAATGGCAAATGGCAAATGGCGAATGCACATAAATCTGCATTTTAAATAATAACCCGCACGATGGCGGTGACGAAGATTCAGCGAGACAAAGGCCACAGTGAGTCGACCCTCTTAGTGTTTCACTACATTTTAAATCATTCCATTTGAATCGCATGACGCGCCTGAGCAACGAAGGTTGATCATCAATGCATCTGGTAGCAGCGAGCCGCACGCGCTTCAGTGCGTATGAGTAATGTCAGATGGATGCCATTACGTATGCGCCACGTGGACGCCTTGAAGATCTCCACTCGACTCGACTCGAATCGTTTCAATTCGGGGCGAGCGCATTTATTCTGATGCGGCACATCACACACAGCTGACAACTGACAATAATTGCGCACAATTAGACATTAATTGCATTCGTTCTCAGCCCGGCGATCGTGCATTTATCCATATATCTATCCATCTATCTATCTAGCTATCCATCCATCCAGCTGGCTAGTGTTTTCGCTGGGCAGCGATATTCAAGATGCAAGATGCGGAAATGCGGCATATATCTTTTCAATTAACCAGCCACGCCTTAGCAAAATAAACTTTTGCATTGTGCTCGTTTGTGCATTTGTTTGTTTTTGCAGCTCAGCCCCCGAAAAACGATGGGCGTGGCCGCCTGACTCTGACATAAATTCAAATGCGCACAGACATTTAATTTGTTTCTTGTTTTTTATTGTTTTTTCTTTTGTAGACTGACGGAGCAGGAAGTTTGACGCTTTGGTCAGCTTTTTCGGCTCGGTTGTGCAACAGGTATATGGAAAGTGAAAGTGCAATTGCTGGCAGCAAGATTCGAAAACGTTTGACTAATTGAAACGAGTGGAAAATTGATTGGACTTGGGCGAAAAGTCAAGTCGCTATGAGGAGTCCGGTAAATTTCCAATCCTTATTAATCAAGTCAAAAGACACTGCGCCCTAGGTATGAATTATATGGGTTGAGGGCAATTGTATATTCTAAACAGCAATCGGATGGGCTGAATATATTTAAATGATTTACATCATGGATCAAGTATTGAATATTTTCCAATACAAAACATTTCAATCAAACTCTTTTGGTCAAGTGTATTTTTTTTTCGTCGTAGCCATATGAAAATCTAATCAGACTTTCAAGGTTAACATATTCTACCGCGGCTGCTGCTCACTTTGATATTTGTTCCCGGCTGTGGTTGTTGTTATTTCTGCCATTGCCGGCTGCTCGTTTTTAGGTTTTTTGTTTGTTCGCTATTAAGAGCCCTTAAAAGCTCTAAACGAAATAGCCAAACACACGAGCTGGTGAGAAAGCGTAACTAGTTGGGCAAACAAACGGCAGACGGGCAGAAGTTTTCTGGATGGGGGGCGTTGTTGTTCGTTTCCGTGCTGGTTTTCAGCTGCGTAAGTTAGCTCGTTTCGGTTTCTCGGGCTGAGGCCCTTAAAGTTCAAACATAATTAATTAAAGAGCCAGAACTCTCGGAGTATGCCTGAGAATCGGTATCGGATGGCTGGGGGTTATTGATTTTGTTGAATTTTGCAGTGTGTGCGGTGTGTGTTTGCCAAGTTAACGAGCCGCTGACATTGCCCTTTTGTGTGATTGATGCGTTGCCATTCTCCTGGGCTTGAATCATTGTCGACATTTATTTGATATTCTATATATTCTGTATATTCTTTCGCCGGCAGCAGCAGCGCTACGTTGCGTATGAGTAATGGGCATCAAGCATACGCCGTGTGGCCGTGCCAAGAACAGACCGACATTTACATAATTATGGCAATTAAAATCTATACACAAAGTTGCAATTAAAATGCAACAAAATGTCACGCTCCACCGCCGTTAGCCCAGATTCTACTGACCGCATTCTTGTACACCAATCTCTATATGTTTCTTATATCTAGATGTTGGGGCCTTAGATCGAATCACCCACCTTTTTCTTGCGCTCCTCCTTGTAGTCGATGACAATGCCCTCGTCCGACGTGGACACGGATGCTGTGCGTGTGCGTGCGTTGTCCGCATCGTGGGGCGACATCATGTTGTGTGGGCTGTGGTGGGCGTGGCCGTCGTCGCTCAATGGCGGCGATGGGGAACCGGAGCTCCAGGAAGCCGACGAGCTGCTGCCGGGACTCGAGCACTTGTCGGCCATTGCTGGGATGAAATGGTTAAAATTAATTAGCTTATATGTAGGCGTGGTCGCAAAGGGGGGCGTGACAGGGTCAGGGAGGGAGGATGACCTACAGCCATGCGGACTCTGCAGCTTCATCGATGACAGAATCTCGGCGGCACGGCATGTTTCCTCATCTTTGCCGTAGTCCTGGTGATCGCTGGGCGGACGTTTCCGGGGACTGCAAAAACAAAAGATAGGAAAAATAGATGGTTTAGTTAATAAATAATATTTGCAAGAATCCAACTCCTCATTGCATTGAAACAGAATTTTGTGGCCTAGTTTTATATATAACATATTTTAGACAAATCAATTCCCGCTTTGAACATTGACCCAGATTATGGTTCTTGATTTTATCAGTTATCTACATATAGAGAAGCTAGAAACTGGGCGATAAAGATATACACACGCAGGCATTGGCGGCATTTGCTTAGACACATCAAACAGCGACCGCCCATCGTTGTTGTAATTCGCAAAACAGCAACAACAATCCGTCGAGGTCTTTTCAGCGATAATCGCTTCGAGCGGCATTTCAATGCAAAACATCGCAAAACTATTTTTCCATTTAACTAATTTGTGTGGCCACCAAATTCCGCCGCCCATTGTGCTTTTATTATTGTTTCGTCATTAATTGGCCTCCTTCCGATGGCCTCACATTTTTCGAAGCGACGTCAAATGAATTTCAGCCAGCAGATTTCCCAGTTCCGATGGCTTTCCATGCTGTTTCAAGATGGCTTTAAACTGGCTTTAAGTTGGCTAACCTTGGCGCAACCTTCGCTGACCAAATCGGTGCAAAATCCTTATGAACGGCGAACGTTTCTGACGCTCAAACATATAAATTTGAACAAAGGCTGGCGTCAACAATGGCTGGATCCTTAAATGCATCTAGCTATTGGCGGGGGATGACCATAAAGTCGCGACGCTTTCATAAATTCAAAGCATTTGAAACGGAAAAACTGATTTGGCATATTTGCCATAATCAAGCAGAGTGCTACCCCCCCTTCTGGCCAAATCATTTAAGCCAAATGGCGGCTATTGAGACAAGTGGTGCTAGACTCTTCAAAGGATTCCAACACTTGCTGCGTGCCAGGATTAAAGTTGATAAGCAGGTGGCGGTTTCCTCTGAAGATGCAGTGCTAGTGAAGCAAGCAATTATTGATGCTCAGAATTTCGGTCAGAACTCCTCAACTGTGCTTATCTTTTGGCCATCTGCTTTGGGCCAAAGCACAAAATACAAAACAGAAAGCAGTAAACAGAAAACACAACCAAGCAACTCGTGCCGGCCAACCGACTCACCATCATCACCATTGTGCAATGTGAAAAGCCGCGGGCAATCGTGGCCAAGTCTGCACTTAGCCAAATGCTGCCTCCTTGGCCAAAAGAGCTGTGCTGGGCCGTAAAACTTTATTACTCGGCTACCAGGTTTTAGCCTTTTGTCTAATGCAAAAGCACCAGTGCTGGCACCATCACCTTTTGCCTGGATTTCCGTCCCAATTAAATTTACTAAACTCAACGATAAATTTCTGCCGCAGATCGTTGCTAATCGCATAAAAGTAAATTCGCGCATAAATCGCGCATTTCCCCCATCCGTGGAGAATCAGTGCTCGCTGCGCTCGATTTTCCCCCCTCATTTTCCTGCTAGCCGGCCGGCAAAAGGCGCGTGCCTGTCGGTTAGTCAGAGGAGGGGTAAGGTTGGGGGAAAGGTGGTTTTGGCCTGGCCATCACGATGTGGCCATTTTAATGCGCACAATCCGTACCGTTAGGCCGTTTGCTTTCCGCCCCATTGCGCTGAGCTGGAAAAAACTTTAATAAACTGCAAGCGAGCGGTTGCAGTTGCAATGTTGATGTTGCATTGTTGATGCTGCTGCAACTGCTGAAACTTTGACCGCGTCTTTTGAATGCCTTTTCGGCCTACTAGCTGCTGCGTGGCCGCACGTAAATTGCCCCAGAGCGCGTGATTGAAATGCGATATATTCGCGCCCGATTTCGGGTCTCTTGAGCCTGGGAAATGCTGTGCTTTTCTGCTGTCTTGGCCATTATTTGGCCACGTTTGCTGGCCGCAATCAACACGGCAACAGTCGGTCGAGGAGCGAAACAAGAAAGAAAAAAAAGAGGTGTTGAAAGCAAAATTACATTGCGGTGTCAGGAAGTGAGAGATGCGATATGATATGCGCCAGCCCAGAGAGTCAGTCAGTCGGTTGTTTGCATGTGCCGGCGAAATTTGTGAAAATTGCATGCATTTCGCTGGCTGCAGCTCCATTTCGACTTGATTTGCAGTGCGGTTTTCTGTTTGCTGTTTGCAGTTTTCAGTTTGTAGTTTGAAGTTTGCAATTAAAGCTTATTAAATTAGCCACGTGCTCGATATTCGCTTTTGTTTTCGGGGGAAACGATGACTTTCACCAAAATTGGCCAGGGAAAGCGCAAGTGCGAGTTAGCCGGAGACAAAGCGACTCCGCCGTGGCCTGCAATCAACCAAAACAAAAAAAAAAAAAAAAAAAAAAAAAAAAGGCCCCACAGATATCACCAATCAAAATCTAAGTAATTTTCAAGTGTAATTTATACGCAGGCAAAAAATAAACCCAAAACAACACAAAAAGCGAACAAAAAGCACCAAAGTCGTTGGCTGATTTCTGTGATTAGAGCGGTTGTTTTTTTTTTTGTGTGCCAGCAACTTCATTGAGGTTTTTGTGTGCCTTGTGAAAGAGCTTTTAGCTTATCAGTTTGCACGATAAGAGCCAAGATTCTATGGCCCATATCTGCGCTTATTCAAGCCAATGTCAACAGCAACAACAAAGCGGAAATGTTCGTTCGAAAAAGAAAAGTAAGGCGAAGAGCCAAGAAACCCACTGAAGGTAAATACAATTGGGACAAAAGGAAATCGTGTAATGACAAGTGTTTTGGCCCCAAAACGGATCGATGCTAACAGCTTCGGTATTTTTATGGCATGCAAACAGGAAGCGCTCTGGTTTCACAACTTAACCAGTTTGCAGTACGGCGGCCAACGGCGCGTATGCGCAATATTCAAAATGTATTCAAAATCTTCCATTTACCATAAGCGAAATGAAATGAAATCAAAACAAATCCCCACAGACATGGCACACTCGTACGCACTTTTATTATTCAATATTTTTGTGCCTACATTTTTGTTTCGCTTTTTTACGATTTGTTGTTTTTTTCGTCTATTAGTTTATACTCGTACTATAAGTATATATTTTTGCCAATGACGTTGCCAGACGGAATCGTGTGAGTGAGTGTGTTTTTTATTTTGATTTTATTTTTGGACAAGTGCCTGGGATTGTTGTTAGCTGTTGTTGCTTCAAGGTGTCAATGTTGTTGTTAGTTTTTTGTTGTTTTGCATTGCGTGAGGTGACTCAATTTGACCCCCGCACTTGCCTATCTGGGAGTTTTTCCCATACGCCATGGCATTTTGTGCTCAGCTTTTATTTGTTTGTTTTATTTAAAGAAGGCGACCTCTTTTCTGCTGTTGTCCCTGTTAATTTGGAGGTTTCATTTATTTGTATTTCGTATTTTGTTGCCCTGCCCGCCGCTGACACACATAATTTTTGCTCTTTTTCGCCTCAGCCCGTTTCGGCTGTTTTGTGTTTTTTGCGAATGGCGAACAATAAAATTGAGTTAAGCAAACAAAAGCCCGACTTTTGGTGATGTGGTGGTGGTGGCCTTAAAGCCACCGAGTAGCGCCAGCAGACCAGACGGAAATTTGTGGCGGTAAACAAAACAAACAGCGAAATACCGACATTTTTGCAGGTGAAATACGCGGCGGCATTAAATCGAAAACGAACGCGGTGCGTAACAGTAAAATGTGTGTGCGTATTTCTCCGGGGGCTTTTTTTAGCGGCGCGGGGAAGGGGGAGGGGGTTGGTTTTGGGGAGGCGGCTGTTAACTCAATGGCGCAGGCGTGTTTTTGGCCAGGTCGTCTTGTGCCGGCCGCTTTATCATCCCCATTTATGGCCGTATGCGTGAGCTTCTATCCCGCTCGCCAGTTGTTTACTTTCGGTTTATTTTGATTCGGCGGTACACGCTGCTAATTTTTCACAGATAACGATGGCAAAACGTCAGAGTAGGCGTAGTAAATAGTTATGCTGAAATTGCTGTTTCTTTTTCTTTCTTCCCAGCCCGGTGCGTAGTTTTTTATGGCGAGGCTATTATTTATCTGGTTTTTTGGCGGAGCACATGCTTTTCGCTGATTAGTTTAAATGGAGCTGTGCGTTTCGTTAAATGGCTGTGGATTTGTTGGCGCTTTAAATCTAGGGATTGGCCAACTCAACTCAATTAACATTTAAAGCCAAAACGGTACTATCATTTCGTTTTACTGCCGCAATAGAAGGAAAAAACAGGAACGAAGCCATCTGAACTATGGCAAAAATCTGAAAACGAAGCACTGGAAAATGGAAAATGGGTGGAAAAAAACATTTAACAGCTTTCCTTTCTTGTTGTTCATTTTCGGCGGGGCCCACATCGTTTACATAGCCGAATGGCGCTTTAAACATTTTTTGTCTATTTGGGTTTGTTTTTTCTTGATAGTCCCTCGGATTCCCCCCCTCGAGTTCGTGTCCCAAAGGCTCCACGCCTTTTTAGAGGCTCATTTGCACAAATTACTAGCATTGCGACAACGGTCAAGGAGGCAACAACAATGCAATTGTCTGTGGCAACAGCAGAAGCCAGTAGGAAAAGCCAATACACATACCAATACCAAAGACCAAGCCCAAGCCCAAGCCAAAGCCAAAGCCCAAGTCTAAGCCAAAAAGGTAGAGGCGGAGAAAAGCCCAAGAAGACATTGTCACCACATTCCGGCAACGGAAGCCAGCCGGCGGCCACAGCAGATTGGCTATCGCCCCATCGCCCCATGGGCCCAGTTCCCCTGCCTTTCCATCCCATCCCGTCCCACTTAATGTCTCTGGTCGCTGTCCTGTACACTGAGAGAAAAGAAAGAGGGTCATCGAGATTTTAATTGAATCCCATTTCGTGTGTCAAATGTCATCAGTTACTGAAATGGGGGACTCACACAAGTTTTCATCATAAAAGGACTAAGCCAACTTTTCAAATCTTTTTTCCCCGTGGAGTTGTCATGAATAAAAATCGGATTAATTCCGCGCCAATGTCGATTCTGTTTCAGCCATTTGGCGTTTGTTTTTACCTCGATTTTCCTTCCCTATGGCGATGTTGGCGACAGGAGGCCTCAACTTGAACTTGAGCGCCTGAATTGAACCAAGCCGAGTTGAATTGAATTGAACCGCGCTGAGTTGAGTTGAGGTGTGCCCCGTGGGCTTATTAGAAATGCGCGGACATGAGCGGCTTTTCCTTGGGCTGCTTTGCCAGAGGAGAAAAGCGGAAAAGCGGCTGGCGCGACATGGCAGCAGCGAAGTAACTTCAAAGTGGCCTGGGGTTTTTCCCCCGGGCACTGCACCTTGCCATCGGGTGCCTTCTGTACTTGTACTCGTCTCGTTGCCGTAGTCGTACCTGGCCCAAAATGACATTAGCCATGGCCAATGTTGTCGCTGCCGGTGCTGTCGGCAGCCATTTCCATTTCCATTGCCATTTCCACTTTCTATTGTTTGTGTTTTTCGGGAAATTGATAAATCGGCGAAATTCAATTTGAAAAGTTGGCCAGCGAGAGAATGAGGGGATTTCCTCTCCGCCAATCAACCCACTCGAAAGCGACAACACCAACAGGCAACAACCAACAGCCAACAACTAACTACTACCAACAACAACCAGCAGTTTGTGACAAGAGCAATAAGCGTGTGACAGTCGAAAGGGCGTAACAAGCTGCCAGTTGTCACCGGGCCATGGGCATTGGTCTAGACACGGAAGGGGGGCTCACATGTGCCCATGTGGAAAGGGGATGCGGATGGGGATGGACCTGAAGTGGGACTGACACACACCTGCCACTGGCAAAGCACTCAAACCCATACATGCGAGTATGTGGGCCGCTCGTGTGTCGCCTCCAGCTGATTAGCATGCAGAGCGCCAAGCGTCAGGAAGCGTCGCTGCTGCAGTTGTTGCAGTTGCTGCAGTTGCACTCGCTCCCGTTGGTGTTCTCGCTGTTGCTGCTGCAACAATTTAGCGGTACTTGACTGACCAGCCGGCAGCAGACCATGGGAATTGCCCACTGTCTTCGTGAGAGAACAGTGTGTAAATGGCAGCCACAAAGCTGACATTAAAGGAACTAGGCAATAAAATGTATATAAAAAATATGGCTTTAAGGAAAATGAACCTTACACCATGGTAATAACCACGAATTACCTAAATTATGCTTTAAAAAATCATTTTAAAGTATGTGCCATGTATATAATATACCTGTCACGTTATCGAAACACTATAGTTTAGTTTAGCACTTGATCACAATCGTTTTCTAATCCTAATCATTATGTTCCGAGACAAAGACAACGTGAGCGAATAAATCCTGAGGGAACACTAAATTCCGAGCTGGCAAAAATAATAGCTGTCTCTTTGCTGAAATGCTTTCAACATTGCTAATCAATTAACAATGTCAGTTTCAATTAAAATCCTCGCCATTGGCCCACCATGCGAACCGATCTGCCATATGTATGTACGTTTTGGCCCAGTCGTACCGCAAAAGCTGGCGGCAGTTGTACGTGTGTTTGCCTTTACAGTTAAGTGGCCACTGCAGCAGTGCACAGTGCACTCTCGCTAAATGGGTTGCACACACGTAGATACCAGCACTGCGAAAGACAGTCCCAATGCCCCCATCAAAAGTGGAGTCGTCGCCTGCATTTTGATGACCCGCTCGCTTGGCCAACACATTTAATTCAATTAACAAATCGCGACAAAAAAGCGGACACTTTAATTAGTAGACGCAGGGAAAAGCGCTGTGGGAAAAGCGAGGGAAAACTGAGCTTAAGCTTAGTTAGCCAAGTGCCTGATTTTGGCCAAGTCAAGGTGAAGGCGTTGCCCATTGCCCATTGCCATTCGAATTAGCCAGAGTCAACGTGAGACGACAATTTGACGGAATCTTCTGGGTCACCGAATGCAAATGGAAGTGGAATGACAGCGCCTTGGGGGCCCAGGACACCGGACTCAGACCCTGTCCCAGTGCCAGTCCCAACCCCAAACTCTAATTGACACGGCCCCAAGAACCGCTGCATGCGGCTCCAACTTCGAATTTGAAGTTGAAGGAACTGCAATGCAATTGCCATTCTGGCCATTCGAGCAATTCTGGCCACCGCAGGCCCGGCGAAATAAGCCAAATCACAGCTGAATCGGCTAGCTGGCAGGCTAGAAATCTGTAACTGTAACTGGAAATTACAGAGCTCTTCCACCACTGCGGTTTGGACTCGAAGTTGGATTTGGACTGCCTTTCGGCCGGGCCAAATGACTTTTGAGTCGGAGTCCGAAGTGGTTTCGCAGTCATTTGCTGTCAGACATCAGTGCCAACACCCGCAGCGTTTTTGCCATTTCAATTGGAAACAACTCAATCAAATTGCCTAGACCAGGTCGGTCATTATGGGCCCCTTTAAACCCCCCTGCCCCTCCCCCTTTTTGGCCATTTCCTTGACTTTGGCCAGCAATTGCAGCGGCAGCAGCAGGAGAAACAATTCAATCTAATTTTTGTTCTTCGAAATTTGCGTTTTGGCCGCAGTGCAAATGTTGCGTGCAGTGCATACTGCATACACCTATACTATATAGTTGGTACTCCGATCTCTGGCCCCGCCCCCTTCCGCCGGCCTCCTTTTGCGGTTGGTCATAAGTGTGCACGTTAAACTTTATTGCCTGCGATTCAAAAATCGGCACACCAAACGATGGCGAACTTTAATTTATGAGCAACTGTTGATCATGTTGCTGTTTTAGTTCACTCTGTTTTCGCGCCGCAGCCCTCGCGATCTGCACTTTTTATTTATTTGCTAGTTAGCTAGAAGTGTGTGCCCATTTCCAAGTGGACAACACAAGTAGCCGGGGCCACTAAAAATTTACTAGCTGACGAAAATGGTACGAATATGCGCCCATTGGCCCCCTTTCTGCATCCATCCGCCACTCAAAGCGCTTTTCAACAGATTGTTTCGCCCATTGAACGTCAACACATCGCCGTCAATATGATTTTCCACACAACAGAAGGTGTATGTGTGTGTGTGTGGTGGAATGGAGCTATTCTGGCACAGCCTATTAATGCATTTGGGCATAAATAATGCTTTGGGAATGCAGTTCAAATGGAGATCAAATTTAAATTGAATGCCAGATTAAAGGGAGCAAATGTCTTGGGTTAAATGCATGAAATTCGCAGTATTTGCTTTACAAATTACGATCTTGGCCAAGTTGCAAAGCCCACTGACCACAAGACAAGACAACACTTGGCCAACTAAAAACGTCCACTTTGCGAGGGAATTCATGACCCTTCCGCCAAAGCGCATCGATTCGGATTCCTTGGCGGCACGAAACTCATTCTTTGGCCAAATCATAAGCAGAATGAAAAGGGTAAAGACAGGCCCAAACGGAAAATGTAAAGTACACTGGAAAAAATACGCAATAACTTTGAGCCTCAAGAAGAATTCAAATGCAGTTAAATCTATTCAAGCATAGTAATTTAAAATATTTGATTATCCTGTTATATAGTAATATTTCAAATTGAAATCCCACATTTTTCTCGCTGTGCACGAACTGCAATGGCATTTCGGCTTTTTTCGCGTTCTTCGCTCTTTTTGCATTTTGTTTAGCGCTGCGATTTGAATGCAGAAATAAAATTTTACGATCAAACAAACTATTCGTGCAGAACATTGGGAAATTGTGTTTACGTTCATTGGAACGGTGCATGGGCAATGGATACCCCTGCTTATATAGGGTATGGAGGGGTCGAATTCCGGGAAGGGGGAGGTCGGGTGCATATGGTGCGGTATGGCATAGCATGGTATATATAGGTTATATGGTTCCTTGGTATTGGAGTGTCTCTCCTGGTCGGGTGAATGCGAAATGCGAATGCATTTCAATAATTTGCCGTCGAGGGGCCGTCGCTTAGAAAATTATTATAAATTTTGTTCTCTCCCCTCTCACTGAACCATCCCCCCCCTCCTGTTGCACTCCCACAACTTATTTTGTTGCTGCATTGCCATTATCGTTGCCTTGCTGCTGGCTTTGTTTTTGTTCTGCTTCAATAATAATTTTGACCCACTTTTGCGCTCGACTTGACTTTTTATTGTACTGAAATTAAGTATTATTTTTTTTCCTCTTTTTTCGAGCGGTTCTGCTCGACTCTCGGCGTATTTTTGAGGGCAAGACAAACAGTCGCTCATAATAATATTTGTACATAGTCTTGCCAGCAGCAGCAGTCGTAGAAAACAAAGCTAAATTAAATACGAGACAATACAAAGACAATTTGAATGCAAAAAAAAAAAAAAATTTAAAAACAACTGGTAAATATTTTTCAAGTCTCGGCTAATTGCCGCTGCCGGCCAACTGGGATTTGAATTCTGTTTTTCCATCACCCCAGCCCGCTTTTTATACAGAATTTGTTGTCATTGCCGTCGTGCGCTTTCCCCGTTTCTATTGCTAATTTCTTGACGTCACCGCCAACGTCGTTGTTTATGCAGCCTTCGTCACTGAAGTTTTCTGCCAAAGGGTAGCGAGAATGCTTCTCAGCCAATTTGCATCGGAAATCGCTATCAAATCGATATTAGCCATGACTAATACACTAGTTAAAGCCCAAGTCAATTTGGCTAATGGACTTTAAGACACATTTTTTTTTGTCTGTTTTTCCTGCCCAAGTGGAACTTGTTGAAAATTAATTTACAACTTGTTTTTGTTGTTCTGATTTTGTTGTTGAGTATTTTTTTTGTTGATTTCGTTCTTCATTCTTTTTTTGCGTTATTTTGTTTTGCAACGGTAAACTTGTTTGTAAAATTATTTATATTATTATTGCTGCTGTTGTTGTTGTTGGGGTCTATGTGTTTTTGTGCTGTTCTTTTGCTTTTCTTTGCACGCTGCCAGTTTTCCCATATTGTTTGTTTTTCCAATAAGCAACACAGGCGAATGCAGCTGGAAAACGAGGGGGAGGGGTGGGGTGCCAAATGGGGGGTACTTTGCTCCCCCGGCGGCGGTTGCTGTTGTTAATCATTGCAATTACAACAGCAGCAATAACAAAAAAAAAAAAGAATGAAAACAAAACAACGACAACAACAACATAGTTAACTATAACTGAGTAACCTGGCCAATTGACACGCTTTTATTAGTCGAACGCATGAGGAGCGGGGTTCTGGTGGGGTTTGGTTTTGGGGACAGGGGGGGTGTCTTCCATATAGATGGGGTCTGTCGTCCACTCGAGCGTTAAAAATTAGCACTGACGCAACGCATTCGCCGCGTAAATTGACATTTACGCGCTAATTACGCGCTTATTATATTTATTACCACTTTTTTCCGCATTTAATTCGCCTGCATTTGTTCTTTCTCTTTTTCTTTTTTTTTATTTAATTATTTTGTTTATATTTCTGCTGTATCATTATGCGTTCTTTGTCTGTCAAGTGCAATTGCACTGCCATAAAATGAAATGCTGCTAATGAAAGGTTGTGGATCGCATACGTAGATGATTTGCAACTGGATTTTCCAAGATCAAATTCATTCAAAGGTATGAATCAAACGAATATTATTCTAACCACAACTTGTTTACCCGGCGAATTAACTACACAACTGTTTACTCAAACTATCAGTTCGCTTGCTAAGCTATGCAAATTAATAGTAACAAAAAAAAGCGCATTAAAAACCAAAATTCCGCGTCCGAGAAAATCACATATCAGACCAGCTGTAGGTGCGGGGTGGGTGGAATTAAGGGGGGTTTTTATAGAGGGGGGAGGGCATTTGATATTACGTCGCATTACGCGAGAAGCGCGTGTCACTCAGTGGGTTGGCAGCGGGGGGCGGGGGCTTGGGGAGCGGTTCCGTGCAAGGTGAGCGAGTTGTTATCATTACACGTGTGTGTGAGTGCCGTCTCCCTCGCTCCCGCTGCCCAGATGTGGCATATCAAAACATATCGAATATGGCGGCGATAGACACGCACACAGTTGCACACACACGCAGAATCGAAATCGCGAGAGCTTTGTGCTTACAGCTTATTTGCGTATCTGTGTGCGGAGCGGGAAAAATACTTCCGCATTCGCAGGCGGCTTTCGAAACAATAACAAAAAAAAAAAAAAAAACAACAGCACAATGAAATAAACACGAAGGGGCAACGGGCAATGATAAACTAAACTAACTGAAACTGCGGCAAAACCACCGGCAAATGGTCTCCTTGTTTGGTTTCAGTTTCACAACTACGGGGTGTCGTTGCCTCCGCCCCAACTACCCACCTATGTACAGTGTGCCACATGCCACATGCCGCATCTCGCGCTCTCCGGCATTGTAATTAATTAAATTAAACTGGCCCAGCGACTCGCGCTGAACTCAATTGAATTTTATTTGAATTTTATTACAACGAACGACACAATGAAGCCGAATCAGCAGAAGCTACTGAAGGCAACTCTGTATTTCCCAGTTTTCCATTTTTTTCGGGAACAGCAACATAAGCTGTTGTTGCAACTTGCAACACCCGCAGCAACAGTTGCAGGCGGAACAGCAACATTGCTGCATGACTGTAGTTTTAGTTTTTCCAGCTGTTTTTCGTTTCGACTTTGGATGGCCGGCTAGCATTTGCGACGCAATTCAAGTGACCCCCTATGCCGCCAAACCCCATTTTCCTTTAATCCCCTTTCTCTACCACAGTGCGTCCCCCTTTGAACCGCACGCCCCTGGCTGGACATGTCGAGCCATATTTTGCCGCCTGGGCTTTTTGTTTTCAGTTCCCAAGTTAGATCTTTTTCCACTTTTTTTCATTCTTTATTTTGATTATTATTGTTATTATTTTTATTATCAATTGAGAACGTGGCCGGCATTCAGCGCTGATGTTGCTGCTTTTTACACACTTGACTAATAGTTTCGACTGCGGCGCGCGAGGCTTATCAATTGAAATTGAAATGGAATACGCAGCCATCAGTGGCGAGTGACAAACGCTTCAATTGCAAGTCGGAAATTCAATGCTCTACACTTGTCGTCCCATTAATGGGGCCAAGGGAGAATAGTAGCTGTGATATCTAGTCCATGCACAGACACACAAGTTGTTCCCCAAAATGTCAAATCACTTTAATAAATGAACCGACTTCTGACCCCATTTTGCGTTGCATGGTAACACTGCAAAAGGGACACTAATTTGAATTGCCTGGTCACATTTAATATGCTTGGGATTACAGCAGAATTCGGGATACCCAGTCCGGTCAGAAATAAAAGTTCCCCGTTTGATTAGAGCGTTCACTTAGACTATGACACCCGCCCCCGACCGCCTGCCTTCGTAATCAAATGTTAGTGTTTCGTATTTTGTACTTTTTGTCGTCGCCGCCGTCTTTAAGTTCGACGTAGTCGTCGCGACGTCTGAGCGGGTAGTAATTGAAAATTGGAATTATTTTGCAATCAGCTGTCGTCCCAGCGGAATGTAGCATTGTGAAAGTCAGCGAAAGGCGGGGGTGCTGCCGAGAACTCTTTATGTAAGTGCAGTTAAAGCGGCGTCTATGCTAAATAGCTGGGCGTGGCCGGTCGAGGGCGCAGCTGTCCGACAAGACGGAGACACAATTTTATTATAGATATTATACATGGATCGGTCGATGTCCGTGACTTGGTGGCCGGTTCCGCTAATTTGTCGCCACTTATAAATTATTGATATGGCCCAGTCTCCACAGACGCCAATCGTTGCATATTTATGCAAAAGCCGTAAGCCAAAGTCGAGGCACACAAAACAAACGAATAAAGCTGCGATTAAAAACCGGGTAGGACCGGCAAAATGATTGGTCGTCTCTTGCTCAGGTAAACAGATATTCTGAGTGTTTCCCTTAAGCTAAAACCAAGAGGTTTCGCCATGAGTTCTCTATTCCATGGTTGATTTCTGTTTCCTAAGCTGGTTACTATTCTATATTATAGCAAATTATGGTCTGTACTCACTTGTGCTGCGCCGTCAGCTGCGATGGCACCTCAATACTGTGTGTGGTGGTTCTGCGGCGTTCGCCACTCATGTCGGCGAGTCTGGCGAAGTCCGTGTCGCGATCCTGGTCTGCCAGACGGGCGGAGCGTCGCGATTCCAGCAGACGCACTTCCTCCAGTCGCTTCTTCAGCTCAATGGGTTCCTGCGAACGGAATGGGGAAAAGAGAACGGACTTGGGTTAGTCAGAAGCTTCTTATCGGCTGGCCTGGTGCTGTGAGTCACCCGCTGGAACAATTAAAGCGCACAACTTTATTGAGAATACCATTACAAATTAATGACCCAGTATGGGCACTTTAGAGCGATTCCTAATTGAGAAAACGGCGACATGGAACACATACTATATTCCTGGGGGGTATCTGCATCTAACATTGTTGCATCCACATCCGTCACGCAAGGCGAGTGTTTCCCAATAATTTTGGTATCTATTCCGCGACCGAATCCCTGGAAATCTGATTTGATAATAGGCAAAAACTATTTCCGAGAAGTGAAAAACCAATTAAATTATAGTTCACGGGGCAAAAACTAAGTGCAAATTCAACGAGTGATTCAAGGTTAATTACAGACCATCAGTAAGCACTCCTTATATACATATGAAACTACCTTAACCAGGTGAGTATGCAAAAAATGAGAAATTAAATTAAAACCTGGTAAACACGAAGCCAATCCCGCCTCCTACCGCCCGATCAGCCTACTACCAGTACTCTCCAAGATACTCGAAAGAGTATTTTTGACCAGAGTATTGCCGGTGATTGAGGAGGCTGGTCTGATCCCTGATCACCAGTTTGGCTTTAGGCGCCGCCACGGGACACCAGAGCAAGGCCACCGAGTAGCGCAATATATCCTGGACGCCTTTGAGAATAAGAAATACTGCCTAGCAGTAATGCTGGACATTAAGCAAGCCTTTGATCGTGTTTGGCACCCCGGTCTCCTCCTAAAGCTCAAAAACGGCCTGCCCCAGCCATATTTCA
Organism: Drosophila sechellia; assembly: GCF_004382195.2. NCBI lineage: Eukaryota > Metazoa > Arthropoda > Insecta > Diptera > Drosophilidae > Drosophila > Drosophila sechellia. The sequence goes on from NC_045952.1 coordinate 18,529,567, forward strand.
AGTTCTTAAAATCGTTCCTGGAGGGCAGAAGATTCGCCGTCAGGTGTGGAGAAGCGCGCTCAGACGTCAAAGAAGCCCGTGCAGGAGTTCCCCAAGGAAGCGTTCTCGGTCCGCTCCTCTACAACGCGTATTCGGCTGACCTGCCGGTGATACCGAGCCAGTACATTATGGCAGCCACTTACGCCGATGATACTGCGTTCCTAACAACAGCAGATACCCCAGCAGAGGCCTCCCAGACTATGCAGGAGCAACTAGATCTACTGAACACGTGGCACACGAGATGGAATATATCGGTAAACAGCGACAAGTCAACCGCTACCACCTTCGCAACTAGACGCGGCACTTGCCCACCAGTCAGTTTCAACGGGTTCCCAATCCCAGAGGTAGCCAATCCAAATTATCTTGGCTTTACACTGGACAGGAGACTTACATGGAGACCACACCTGCTAAAGAAGCGGAAACAGGCGGAGAACCGAGTCCGTGAATTCTACTGGCTGATGGGCAGACAATCTAAGCTACCGACTTCCACTAAGCTCCTTATCTACAAAGCGATCATAAGGCCAATCTGGACGTATGGCATTCAACTGTGGGGCACTGCATCGAAAAGTAACATCAACATTATCCAGACATTCGAAAACAAAACGCTCCGCACAGTCACAAACGCTCACCCTTTCCACGATAATGCCACTATACACGAGGTCCTCAGCTTCCCCTGGGTGAAGGATGAGATTAAGAAAAGCAGCAGGCAGTACATGCAGAGGCTTCAAGACCACCCAAACAACCTGGCACAAGACCTGCTGGACACCAGTCAACGCACCAGGAGGCTGCACCGATCACACCCTTTGGACCTCTCTGGGATTAGACACGCAAATTAAATTAAATTATATACATACATTATTATATACATCATACATACAATATCGACAGTTATTGTATAGTTTCGCAACAATTTATGTAATCAATTAATTCTCTACCGTTAAGTTTAGTCATCAAATTTAATGATTGTCCGCGAAGGACAGTTTTAAATTAATATATCCAAAAAAAAAAAAAAAATATTGTATATTTTATTTATAAACTTTTCTCTATTACACTGCACCAGAACGAACCGCAGCGAAATTAAATGAAATGAGACGAAAGGTAAGTGTATGGTTTCCCTTTTCGTTTTTATGTTGTTTCTGTTCTTTTATTTTTTTTTTGCTTCAATTTATTACGATTGGATACACTGGGCTTTAATTCGATATTCCGATACAATGTTACAATTTGTTTTTCGCGTCTGGGCAATTTGTTGAATGTGCGTTAATTGGGCACAAAAAGCCGGCCGGCTATATAACGGTATTCGGGGGAAAATACGTCAGCGATTTGCTTATGCTTTGCTTTGCGTATCTAACGGATACACGGCACGCACACTCACACTCTCTCGCACGGCGCGTGTTTATTTATAATTATTCAAATTTTCGCTTGATCTTCTCTGCTTTCTGATTTTGCCGTTCTGAATTTGGGCCACTAGGCCTCCGTCGTTCCTAATTTGTTTTTATTTTATATCTCCGTTAATTTGGCAGTGGTAAAACTCAGAACTCCACTCTCCACTCTCCACTCTCCACTCTCCACACTCCGCACTCCGCACTTCACTTGCACTTTTCGGCTGCCCGGTTAGCCTGCTTTGCAGTTACTTTTTGCGATTTTCGGTCTTGCGAATTTTCAGTGTTTTGCGAATTTTTGTATCTTTGTATCTGCGATCTGTTGGTGCGAAAGGTTCGCGCGCGCTTTAAAGAATGATTCTGTGCGCTGAAATCGCCGCGAAATCGCCGGGTTTCCTACTTCGGCTGGCGTTCGGCTTTTGCACTCGGCTCGCTCTCTCGATTTTCGCGACTGCGCTCTCTTGCGGCCATTTTCCGGTTTCTCACAACGTTTGTTTTTGTTCCTCTGCTTTGTGCTGGCCTTTCGCATGCTTTGCCGCAGCGCTCTCTTTCACACGAGAAACGGGTGAGGAGTGTGGGCGGGCGCACTCTCTCCCCCGCAAAGAGAGCGGATTTACGTAACTCAAAGATACAAGTGATATCCAGTATCTTGAGCCTTTTCGTTGGCATAGCGTTAAAAACAAACTGGCTTTTCTTTCGCTTGCCGATCTGATCTCGCTTTGATTTAAGATTTAAGAGCCATTAACTCTGACTTAAGAGAAATACCTTCTGGTTTATGACGTCGGGATGACGAAAGCGCTTCTTTTTCCCCTCTAATTCGCTTGGGTTTTTACTGTTTACTGTTTTTTGTTTGCTGGCTTGCGCTTTTTAAGCTGAGCTCACGCTGCGATTTTTATACTTCGCAGGGGATTTCTGCGGGGTTTTAGGACTTAATGCCATCATCTTTATGCGGTGTTTATGACGGACACACTAAAAGTTGATGAAGCACTTGCACATGTAGTTCAGTGGGGCGGGAAAGAAAGGGGCCCGACGTAAAGTCCAACTCGTCTAACTCGAAACAGAATCTGCAGTATAAAAAAGATCTACTTCGGGGGGCACTAACACAGCTGTCTTATAAACATTTCGTTTTTATTTTTTAAAAAACTTGATTTATCGAAATCATGTGTAATTCTGAAGTAGCAGCGAGGTTTTTACGAGAGCTGTCCTATAAAAATGAATAAGGAAGACTAATTGTAATATTTGAGATACTGCTAGAGATGAAAGTACTTTTGACTTCTTTTGCAATTAATCAACTTTTTCTTGTTAAATTCGGTTTTTATCTGGCTAAAAATTACAGTAGCATTCATTGTAAATTCAGCGAGAAAACTTCCAATGAAATCCCATGAAAATTTTGTTGTTGGAAAACATATCAAAGCGGGGAAATGTTTTTCCTGCCACTTGACCCCGATTCCTGGTATTGAGTAAGGTCTGGTTCCTTATCGGGGAAAAGCTCTGGCAAAAATTCCACGGAACAATGTGTTTGCTCGACGGACGGAACCCTTAACAACAATTATATGTATATTTTTCCCACAACCAGTTCTGGGTTATCGGGTCTTCTGCCATGCCATCCGTGCTCAAGTGAAAGTGGAAACTTGTTTGTCATTCGCCTCAAGACGGAGATTAAAACCGAGCGAGACCTCAATTTTAATTTTACGCGAAACCAAAATATTTGGTCAGAGAGTGAAATGCGGTTCTGTACGGTCAGACTACGATTATGCTGACCGAACCGCGAACCGATAGCCGATGGATGATAGCCGGCTATCTGGGACACCCTTTGGCCTGGCTACCTCGCCGCGAAAAACAGAACGAAAGTGTGCAAAACCACGCCCGCAGCCTGGGAATACAATTTTGGGTTAGGGCATAGGGGTAGGGGGTACGATGATTACGATTCCGCAGACAGAGTCATATGTTTGTAGGTATGTAGTTGCACTGATAAGCGCTGCAGATAAGGATGACCACGCCACAGGGGCGGGACAGGGGCTGCGGCTGGTAAATTACGCTGGGCAAACAAAGATCGAACGATGCAGTACGTGTATCCGTCAGATACTTTTCGTAGTGCCTGCGCGCATGCGCCGAAATATGTCACTCCACTCCTTCCCACCGACCAGCCAGCCTCATTATGTGTTTATCTGACAAGCGTGTGGAACTGGAACTTCCCCCTGCGCTCCTCGCAGCCGATCACTTGGAAATGCGTGATCGCGTGCCGGAAACCTGAGACGCATGCGAATTCATCAGATAGTCGTAAATATTCTCCGTTCGCCTTCGGTGGCGAAATGAGTCGAAATGAGCTCAGTTTTTTTTTGGCAAACCGATCGAGCCGCGATTCGAAATTCGATTCGGAGTCGAGAATGTATCGGAAGTGGGGCTAATTATGGGCTATCGATGGCGGTATATTTGCACAAATATTTGCATAAAAAGAAACTGTATAATTTGTTGCCACTAAAGGTAATACCTATTCGCCGAAACCATAAAATAAATATAGTAATTGGATATATTACCAATTGAAATCATTCACAGCAAGACAAAGGCACAAAAAGCCAATGTAGCATAATTTACGAGTTTCCATCGGAGCACCCCTGTCGGAAAACTCTGATCGCTCATTGCCCCGATCATCGTGCATCCCCTGGCAGCGTTAATGTCCAAGTGCACCCCCTGTGTGCTGGTGAGGCACCCCCCGCTGGATGGCTACCGCTATTGAAAGCCAGTTAAACCCAATTAAAGGCTATCTGTATCTGTATCTGTATCTGCATCTGTGTCTGTACGTACGACTGGCCAGCAAATTGCCGTATCCCCGACAGGCGCTGGTCCGGAGTTTACTGTACGCTTGCCTCATTTGTTTGACTAGCCCATGTTGGCTGTTGGTTTTTGGCCCAGAAGGTTGCTGCAGCTAATTGCCCATTACCTTGGGCCGAGGCAGTTTTTATTTTGTTTGAGCTAACTGCAGCAAGTCAAAGACTTTCAAATGCCAGTCGACCGAACGTCGTCTGTTGCCAGCTGCCGCCAATGACGACGTCGTCTTGTGCAATTATGCCCCTTTGCACTGGAAAGTAATTTCATGAGATTTACTTTCAATATTATATATAAATATTATATGCAATATGCAATATTATATATAAAGAAATAAAAAGAAATAGTGCATATTAAAGAGCTGGCCAGATGCTATAACTCATTCGCTTTTGTAGTTGATAACATATTGGTAAAGACTTGTGGTTGCTTTAAGATCTAAATTCCTATTAATTATCTGAGCTACTGCTGCACTTAGAGTAGTATTGTTATTTTCAGTGTAATCCCGGCTGCTGCAATTTTCGCAAGAATATGCGAGAGTTTGCCCACGTGCCAAGTCGACTTGAGCAGCGCAATTTGGGTTAATTGTCTGCGGATTAGGCAGCGCTCATTGTTGCATTGGGGCACAAAAAGCCGCTTAACGCCTGGCATTTTTGACACTCGCCGCCAAAAATTGGGATGCATGGGGGCATATGGGGGAGTGCAACACCCGTCCAAATCGTGGGCATATTGGCTATAGAGCAAATCGACCGAGAATCGACCATCGACTGACTGACTGGCTGGCTGAGTCAGCTGCGGATCGCTGAACGATAATAAATTCAGCCATTGTCATTTGAGGCGTTTCGAAAACGTAACATTCGCCTTCCGACTGGCGTTGTTTTTTATTTGTTTTTTTTACCTTTGGAAAGGTATGAAAAACACACACTGCGACATGGCAATATCTCAGAATTTACGTAAGCCGTCATGTCTTCCGATCATGCAACTTCTGCAATTGTAATTGCGCTTCAACTTGAATTGAAATGAAAATGAAAATCGCAATGGAATGAAAAACAGCCGGCTGAAATTTTAATTGAGTGACAAATTGTCTTTGGATCGCGCACTGCATTTGAGCATGTGTGTGACTCAATATCGATGGTTTTAACAAATATATGTATGTATGTACATTGACTGCCGGAAGCGTTTTTGTTTTCACAAAGGGCGTGGTAGAAACACCCGAATATCTCGAGTACCACCGCCCCCCGCATTGGCCAACCTACTCATACACACTCATTCAACAAGTCAGTGCAAATGGAATTGAATATTGTTCGCATTTTTTTTTTAGCTCGCTGTGTCTAAATTGAAAGCCACTTAACCCATTTCGAGCATAATGCGAAACAGTTTGAGCTGTCTAATGGCCGCCGAATGGAGAATGGCCGGGGAGCCTCGACTCGGTTATGCTTTATTAGATCACAGATGCGAACGAAGTTGTAGGGAAAATAATCAAGCGCATTAAAGATACTTCCATTTTCCATTGGCAGTCCGGCGTGCTAAGTGGGTCATCATTATGTAATCCCAATCACTGGTTTTTTAAGCCAAATGATAATCCTATATCTGCGAATATTTTCAATTTGCTTCGCTTTCGTAATGTTGGTGGCTCCGGTCAGTTTTAAATTATGATGCAAGCTGCAGGCACTTAACAAAAAACAAATTAGGTCCTAAACCTAATAATAAATAATTAAGTGAAAAAAAATCTTTAAAGTTCTTTAAACAGTTGAGATACTTTTATCTCTAATCTCTAATCTTTATAATCTCTAACTTTTTGTAAGCAAATTTATATACCCCCTCCAGTTTTTTCCGGTGCACACAGCATTGAACACCTATCTAAAATCTCATATCGCCAATCGGTGGGTGGTAGTAGTTATGGTGCCACCCGCTGGCTTTGGGTGCTCAGTTCAAGTTGAACACCGTGAACATTATGCAAACAAGAGGCGCGGGAATTGACACATGACCAAAATCTGTACGTGCGGCGCAATGAAAGCTCAATTAAGTTATAGCTGCATAATTCGTTTTCTAAGCCAGCAGACGCTTTCCCAAAAGGAAAAACACTTGGAAATCGCCACTATTTTTCCAATTTTTTTGATTTTCTAAGCAGCACGTACGTAACGTGGCTAACGGTTAATTTCGCTGGCAATTGTAGATTTAGTTTTCAGTTTTTTGTATTTTTTGGCGAGACATAAACATAACTGTAATTGCGGCGTAATTGCAGCGAATAGAAGCGGAAAACGAAAGTGCATCGAAATGGTGGAAAAGCAGGCGGGGAAATCGGAGGAGCATTTGTATAATTGTGACCCGAAACAATTTTAAATGCTTCACAATTTCAATCAAAGCGAATCGAATTTGTTTTACCATTTTAGAAAGCACCCGTTTGTATTTGATACTATTTTTTTGAAGGGGTGGCTGCGATTATTGTGGCGCTGCAACAATGAAATTGAATTTGATTTCTTGATCGTCGAGCACTCGACGGAATCAGACTTTGTGTGGAGTGTCTGCTTTAATAAGCCAACAACAACTGGCGGGTGAAAGTAAAAAACCGAAAAAGTGAAACAAAAACCAAGGCAGCAACGTCTCGGCTTTCATGGGTATTATGAAACGCAAGTCGCTCGAGCATTTGGAGTTGCAAATAGAAAAAGAAACAGGAGGAGGTGGAGAAGAAGAAGAGAGGCGGGGCAGGTGGAGCCGCCAGGTGAGCAGACAAGCTGGCAAGTCATCCAAGTAAGTTGCGCAGGTGCGAGAAACTTTCAGCGAGAAAAACGCCAGCGGCATTGACTCCATCAAATTGGGGCTTAAATTCAAATTCAAATTCGAAAACGAATTCCACTCGTTTGGATTTTGAATCGATGGCGTTGTTCGCACTTTTTGGCCACAAGAGCGTGTCTTTGGGCCAAAGACGCATTCGCATTAACAGTTAATTGCCAAAGTGGATGCTGATGGTCGTCGAATGATGGAGTACGCGATAGCAACTGGAGGCTAAGCGATTGACTTGTCAATCGCCCCAAAGTGGATAATCTACTCGAAGATAGTCTAAGCATTATGTCTGCTATTATAAAAGTTTTCTTTATAAACTAGATCCAGCTAAAGCTTTGTTACCTTGCACCTTTTAAGACATGACACACTTACATTCTCACTCGTTTATTATTATTCCAACTTACATTCGTACACCCCATATTTTCCATCTCTATAACTAATCGCTGGCGTTCATAAGTCTTTACAAAAAAAATGCCATTTCAAGTGGCGGATTGATGTTCGTCAGTTGTTGTGGCGCTTGAAAATCGAATGTGGTAGCTGGTGCTCGGGGCATGCCACACAAAATGCCGGTTGCTTCTGTATTGTTTCCACTACCGTTGCCCCCAAAAGTCCCCCCACCAAAACTACCGTTATGTCTGCGCTGGGATTGTCTGTGAGTGTGTGTGTGTTTGTGTGTGTCTCTATTTGCCGGCTACCTGCTGATTTCCAAACATTAACTTAATTTTTTCCCATTTTTCCTCCACCGTCGCTGGCACTGCGGAATTAATTATGCGTTTGCGCTCAATTTGTAGCCCAGGTAATTTACCATACAGGTGGAGGTGATCAAGGGGGCGGTGTGCTGGCTGGGCGTGGCTAGACGAAGTTGTTGCAGGTGAAAGATTTGCGGGTGGCTTCCCATTCGGTGTGCTTTACGCTTTTGGAGTTTGAGTTTCACAATGGCTTGAAATCGCGCCTCGGGCTCTTTGGAAAAATCTCGACTTGCAGTGGTAGGCTGATGGCTGATAGCAAATAAAGATTTTAATTAAGCGATTGGCCGAACTCAAATTGATGGCCAGAACAAGCGGTCTGCAAGCTGGATGCACTAATGGCGCATAATGTATTTGGTTAATTAATTTCCCAGTTGGGCACACTCCGCTGAAAGTGGACAGTGAGAGATGAATGGAGGTATCTTGAAGATAATGAGCATAGGGCTACAACTTATACGCCTCGTTGTCATCTGCGGCCACGGGGCGTATGGGTAACGCGGTGCCTGCAGCACTCTGCTCCGCTTTTCCAATTCAATCCTCCACTTGGAACTACTATAGCCTGTTCTTGATTTTTTCAATTTTCCCCTGCTTTATGGCTGCTCGCTTTCCACCATCACACACTTTGCATTTGTTAATGCCAAGGTGGCAAAGTATCTATTAGATGCCGTTAACTATAACTGCGGTCTTTTTATTCGCTGCCAACACGCAGCTAGTTTTTTTAAAAAAGGCACAATTACGCGGCAGGAAATTGTGAATTAGATGCAGCGGCGATGCTTTCGGGATCTAGTTGCATTATCCTGCGGCAACGATTAGCGAACTGAATGCCATATTTTGCCCCTATTCTGCTTTATTTGCACGCGACTATTTGTTTGCCGGGCTGCTTTCAATGGAATATGTAGCCATAAAAGTTAATGATTTCCAAATTGGCCATTTGATCAGCCCAAAATGCATAGGGACATGACAAAAATCATGTGTCATTATCGTGTTGATACGGGAGTGTACGCTTTCCTCGCCACTGTAGACAACACCAGTTTGGTGGAGTAATGAGTCGCAATGTGGGCCAAAACTCATGGGGCTATGCAATTATGTTTCCGAGTTTGAGTTTCAGCGAGTACGAGAACGTAACGAGAACTGTGCCAAGGCGGTCCGAAGTCTTGGCCAACTCATATGGATAAATAGATAGATAGATAGATGGTTGGATGGAGTGGAGTGGAATGGAATGGAAAAGCCAGCATATAATAATTACGTGGCTTCACTTTTGACATTTCGCCTGCATCCGCTATCTCCAGACGGACAATTGCATCTCTTGCCAGAACAATGGGAACAGTGGGTCTCGACGCGGCTCGGCCTGGCCTGGCACTGAATTAGCATTAGCATTAACCCGGAAACTTACGCAGCTGTGCGCGGGATCTGAAAGGTGAGTCATGTGGCATATTCAAATAGCGAGTATAGCCATACTGCACGTTGCACTTTTGCAGGTGTGGCCTGTCCCAGTTGGATGCCGGCGGAGTTGCAAATTAACTTGTTTGCCATGCGATTAGATGCCGCAAATTTATGGTTTATATGATTTTGGTCAACCAAGCGGCAAGTGGGTCAGGCATACAGTACGTACACATATGCTGAGAAGATTTTCCCGGCATTCTTCTCCACGATGCTCTGTGACCCACTTGCCAAACGGAAAGTGAAAACATGGCCGTACGTCGGCAGCTGGCCTTAATTGATATTTGGGACATTCCGTTCGCCAGTGGCAAGAAACTAAAAAAAAAAACTTATAAAATTCGCAAACTATCCAAGCCACAATGCAAAAAGTTTACCTTTTCGGAATGGGGATTGGGAATTTTGGCATGCCAAACGAGTTGGAAAGTGCGAATTTTTGCACGTCTCGGTATTAGCATAAAACGCAAAACCAAATGCGAAATACAAAAATGAGCAAAAATCAAAACTACAAAAGACCTTAAACTCAGTGGAAGATTTGAAGAAACAGTCGTTTTATGCGCCAAATGTGCCAAAGTTATAAAAGCAGTGCTATTTATACATTTAAAAAGCTTCATTAAAGTTGCAAATTGCATAATTGTTGGCTAGCTGAGTTTGCTCTTTAAGTTTAGTTTATTTCCTATTATAGTTTTGGACAAGTAAACAAAATCCCAGAGCAGCATAGTTTAAAAAGCTACTTTCATTTCAGACTAAGCTGAGAAGTCGTTAAGAAATCTTAAAAATGTCTTGCTAATTTCTTAAATTCCTGATTTCAAACTTAAAAGCCCAACATTTTTACGAGCTTCATGCTGGCACAACTTGATCAGAAATAACTCTAGGCCAGGAAATCATAATCAAGTTTTTGCATCAGAAAATAAATAAAGCCGGCCCGCAGATAAGCAGCTATGTGAGGCGGCAAAACAGCTATATTCCTGCTCAAACCACTGCCTTCTCTTCCTTCCAACAAATGTGGCTATATCTCAACTGAAGCTCGGACTTCACACCGATTTAACACTTTCGAGTGGCTATATGTGTATATGCATCTAAGGCTAAATGCCGGCGAGGGCCAACAGAGTGAAACAAAAAAAGGCAGGGCTAAGTGAAAAACAAAAGTATCTCATGGATGCGCCGTATCTGCGCCTGTGCAGCCAGCAAACAGCTGCTGATGAGCTACGCAAACAATGATTGGCATTCGTTGTTATCTCTCATGCCTTGTCGAAGTATTTGCACTCTTTGAGAATTGCCAAGATGCGAAGGAGGCAGCATCGGCGGCTTTGAACACTTTTCAAATTGTTGCCCATTTGCCATGATATGCCGAGTGGCATGCGGCATGTGGCATGGGGCAACTGCCGCTGGCGACTGGCACCACTGGCACTTGTTGGAAATAGCTTAAAGCCGGGCTCGTGCAAACTAAAGTTTAATTAAGGAATCGCCCTGCGTCGTACCAAAGAAACTTACCGACCAACTACATAATTAAAATCCGATCCCAAAGCCAATCAAATGGCAGTCGAAGCCACATGAAACAATAAGGAAGTGCTCCACTTACCACACGCCAGATGGGGAACCAAACTTACTAAGTATCTAAGGGTTTACCCAATCATCGAACACTTTGGCAATACGCACCTGCAACGAAAGAGAGCAGAAAATAAGTGGGTTAAAACGCTGTGTTTAACTGTTCAATAAAACGTGGCAACATAATGCTGCATTTAAATGGCAACAGCAGGAACCCCGGTAATTGTAAATTTGCCCGCGAGTTGATTTTTTTCAATTTTATTTATTTTTCCCAACAGCTGTTGCCGGCTATTTTTGTTGCTGATGTTGCCGGCAAACACCTGTAAGCCACAAATCGCAAGTCGGCCCCACGAACTGGCAACAATTGCCGCCATAAAGCAGTTGGATTGTTTAAGTTGTTGCATAAAAGCCAAGTTGCTCCCACTTTCAGCCAAGAAGTGGGAGAAGAAATCGCCGGCTTTTGTTGCCGTGCGAAAAAAGTGAAAGTAATGCAACAAACTAACACACGCCGCACAACAACAATGGCCAAAACGGTAGCCAATGAGCCATAAACAACAAAAGCCAACAACCATTCCCAGCTGGCAAAAACTAACAGAGAAGTTGGAGAAACCAAAAGTTTCCACAGGTGAATGAATCCGAATGCAAGTTTTCGTTCGAGAATGCATCTGAAAATGACCGGATAAAGATACAAAAAAGCACTGCAGTTGAGTTGTCAAAACTAACTACCATTACTAAATGCCCAGGAATCAATGGCTTCGTTCGCATTTCAAATGCGGAACTATTTACCTTGGGCGCGAGAAAACACAGGCGAACATGGCCAACAAGTATCTAAAGGTGTGTGTTTGTGTAGGTTTTTGTGGTCGAAACGGAGGTGGATTTTGCGGCTGTTTATTTGCACAAACTGTTAGCGTTGGTATGAACATGTATCTGCCTTCCGCTATTTATCTTGCCGATACGCCTTGACAATTGAGCAAAATGCAGATATAAATAACTACCAAGTGGAGCGAAACACTAGTGGAGATTTATGACTTCGATCAGTAGAAAGTCAAGGGAAAATATTCTTTGTTAGTGCCGACATGCAAAAATATTCTTATAATAATTTAAGACAGACTGTCGTTGTTAATGTATCGTTGACCTTTGACCCGGTCAGAAATATTTAACCAAACTCTTGTCTCAACATAGATAGATACACACAGGTATCTGCGGCCGGGTTTCGGCATTTCCCCAGCCGCTCAACACCTTTTTTCCCTGAATTCCCAAAACATACTGACCGCAGTCGATGATTACGATCCTCCACTCTTGCATACCTACATATTTACTTGGCTTTTATCTTTGTCTTTTGCTGGGGCATAAATATATTTTAACACTGGTTCAAGCGGCCTAATTAGAGGGCCTCTCACAGCCAGATAGCCACTTCATTTCGAGACAACTGCTTGTAATTAAAGGCGAATACTCGGATACTCGAATACTCGAATACTTGAGAACGGGGCTGTTAATTTATTCAAACTCGTTGAAGTCGCCGAAATGAAATGGTGAAAGATACTCGCGTACCTAAAAATAGTCACGTGGTAGAATGTCGAATGCACCCAAGAGAGTTTCCCTCGCGGAGTTCTGTGTTCTGTGTGCTGCGTTGGTTCCTCTTGCCTCTTTCTTTCCCCCCGGCAGGTTTTCCCCCCGCTTTTCCAAAGCGTGGAAATGTTAATGGGGTCATTTGCCCGACTCGTCGGCACATCGAAGGCGAAAAAGGCTGCTCGAGATGGCCTCAAGTGCATTTATTTAAATTTCACGCTTTGGTCCCGAGACATCGTGTGTGGAGTCAAACCGCTCTCTATCTTTAATGCCTTTTGTTTATGGAAATTTGACATTAAGTGCGTTTTTATATTTGGGGAAATATGAAATTAATTAGGGGTTGCACACATCCCAAAGGTAGTAAAGGGGATTTGATGCAGTTTTAATGAAGAAGGCAATTCAAATACCCATTCGCTATCAGTGACATTCGTTTTGCAACATTCGAATTGCATCATTTTGCACCTGCATATCTGGCCGGCAGAAAGTTTTGCTCAATTGGCAGTGATGGCCAACAACTGTTAGCAAAGTTAACAACTGAAGCGCTTATCAGTCGGCGAGTCGAGTTGAGTCGAGTGTTTCGTAATATTTTTGGCCCGCTCTTATCTCAAAAAAAAAAACAAAATAAAAGCCATTCAGTGCCAGCCAACAACAAAGGCCGAAAACAGGCCCGACTTCCGCTGGCAGTTTGGTTTGGCTATCGCTGCTCACGTGCTTGTTGCATTGAAAGTGCTGAAAGAAGTGAATATACATACATTGGGCTTTTGGCCCGATTAGCCAGAGGGCTATCACTACAGCTGTAGTATCTGCCATTTAGCGGAACGCATCCACTTGCGTTCTTTGTTATACATATAGTCGCCATATCATCGGCACACGTGTCATTCGCAAATCGCGACTTTGGCACGTCCCACATTTAGCGAAAATCCCTCGATCTTGCAGCCTGACATTAATCTTAATTTTTGCATTTTTCGCACAGCTGCGTGCTCTTGAAGTCGCAGCAAATCGCCGGCAATCTTTTTACACTTTTGTTGATTCATTTGTGGTATTTGTTTTTTAAATGCGCAGAATCACAGACAATTGTTCGTGTCTTTCGAGTTTTATTTCTAATTAGCTCATTATATGCGACTTAATTGCTCATTGTCGTTACTCGGTTCTCTAATCGTCCACGGGCATTCGATTGCAGATACAGATGCAGATGCATCGCCAGCGAATCTAAATGCGCAGTTGACAATCGCCCTCGCGGATAGCGATAACTTCAAATGGATTGCAATGAGGCTCTCTTAAGCAGCTTAGATCATTTTCTTATAACTAACATATCTATTAGTTGTTTTGAGCAAGAAACCCACGAAGTGTCAAGCTAAGAATGCATAAGATTATATTTTTGAAAGTAAATGCCCAATGTGGAGTGGCATACATATTTCGCAGAGATTCATTTCCTCAACCCCTCATTTCCCCCCTCTCTCCACCGCTTAGGTGAAAATTCCTTGAGTGCTTTTTATGCACACGTTCAACAATGAGGAAATCTTTACGAGCACATTTGCCGCATAAAGTGTCCGACTTTTGGACCGACCGTTGGTGGCAAAGAGTTAAGACCCGGCTGGCTGGCTGCATCGCAGTCGCGGTCCAAGTCAACTTGTTGTAGCCGGCAATTAATTACGCCGGTTGACAGTCAACTCGGGCTGCTGTTTCGCCAGCGGTCGCTTTACTATTTGATCTTTGCACTTCGATAGCGGAACGTAAGTGGAGGCTAGATCGGGGAAATATGTGGCAGAGCCACGCCCACTTTGCCACCCTAAGTGTGTCATTTTTAAAGAAGAGAAGAGGAAAATGCTGGACAACTTGACACTTGTAAGTCGCGCTAATTGGTTTTGGGAAATCCAAGACTCATATTTATAAGTCATTAGCTGCAGGTCTTCTACACTAATTTGCTTGCCTCCAATCATCTGGTGTTTCTTTTTTTTGGGAATGAGGTCAACTTGGCAGGAGGAAAACTGTCGAAGCGTTAAGCAACTAACTGCGAGGCAGGTTCAAGCAGTTGGGGCAATCAGCCAGCCACGGCACAATAAAAAAAGAGGAAATAAGAAATAGGAAAATAAATAACAATAACAGCGGGCCCTTGTTTATGCAACTCACGCATCGGAAAAGTCTAGAGAAATTCTCCGCCTTTCCACCGACAGTTTGGCGTTTTGTTTTACATCTCACCGTTTTGGGAGGGCGTGGGCAGCGGGGAGGGTTACGGGTGGGTTAATGGAAAAACTTTGGATTCAATTAGAGAAGAGCGCCGAAGGGCAGGCGACACAGACAAAGATACAAAGATACAGCGACAGCGAGATACAGTTAAGGCATTCGACTGTGAAGTTCAAATTACAAATTGGGTAACAATTGGAGAACTCGCAACTAATAAACGATATTTCTGAACTCTTGACTTGCGCTCCATTCCATGCCATGCCATTCCAATTCCAATACCAATTCCAATTCCGATTCAATCAAGCAGCCAGGGCCACAATTATGTAATGTTCGCGTCGAGTGCCTAGCTGTACATCTATATATCTATGTATATAGCGTATCTTGAGAATCGAGTGAGCGGGACAAGGTCTCGCCTAAGCCATCCATTCGGCTGTCAGCATTTGGGGTCTTTAAGCCGCACAGATATGTAAAATGTATACCGGAGCACTGAAAAATGAATAATGAAATGAACAAAAACTGAAAATTGTTTACAAAACGCTTGGCTTGTTACGCTTGGCCTCAGCGACACCCGGAGACCCAAAGTCGGGCCAAATGGGCGCCACTCCCAGAACTCCGCACTGCGAGCTCCAAACTCCAAATCCAGTTCAGAAAAAAAAGCTTAAAAACCCGAAAAGCGAAAAGCGCGCAGGCGCGGCAGTTTTACTTTTTCGTTTACCGTTTGGCCCGCTTGCCACATAAATTGTGCAGCAAACTTTATGCAAGCCGCAGAGTAAAAAAAAATGAAAAATCCAGCTTTGCATACTTGCAACGTCTGATTAATTTAAAAGTTTATTCCGCACACTTTTTCGTGTCTGCCGGGAAAAATGACATTTAAGTATCATATGCCTTGAGTTTGCAACAGGTGGGGGTATTTTATTTTAATTCAAACCGAACATCTGTTCGCGCCCTTGTAGATGAATATCTTGGCATTAAGCAACACCACACTTACCAACATTTTACACGGAATGGGTAAAAAGTGTCGGGAGCATGCAATTTTCCAATTTGCTTAATTGCCTCACTTTTTTGCCAGTGAGCAATTTTATTGCGGCACAACTAATGGAAAATGGGAAATGGTGGGGGCAAATGTTTGGTCTTGAGACGGGTTTTCCGAACGACACACAACAAATCATTTCTGAACAGCCAAAATGGAATTCTAATTGAGTAATTCGCTGACTTTGTTGCCCTGAACTACTTTCGAATGAGTTTTCCATTTCACATTTTCGATTTTCCGTTTTCACACACACATTAAATGTATCTAAATGTGTCACATATTTACGGCATTCTGCGTGGGCGGCCGGCTATCAAACCGAATTCAAAATTTACATATTACGATCAAATATGCAGCTGCATTTGTGGCACACAGATATATATACCTACTAAGATACAAAGATATGGGGTATGTGTTTGATGTTGCAACTCGAATGCCGACACCCACACACATTAACCTTCTCTTGATTCACTTTGAGCAATTTAATTAGCCATGAAGGCCTGCGACCGGCCGCATGAATCACTTAGCCAAATAGCGCTTGTTAACAACTTTCAAAGCCGATTTGGCCAAGAGGGCGGCATTATGATTTTCCGCCCTTCCGCTGGTCGATAATGGTAATGCACTTTAAGTTTTGAGCCCGACTAATGGATGCCTTCGCAAAGTTGCGTTTCCAGCTCATGACTGAATAATATTATTACGAAAAGACCTCTTGGCTTTCGATGACAAATTTGGCAAAAATGATTTTCAGTTCCAGCCGCTCAAAAATGTCTCAACAAGCGGGTAAGAGCGTACCGAAATCTCAAGATTGATTCACTCGAGTGGCACTTGAAAGATGCCCGATTCGGGTTATTCAAAGTGCATGTTAAATTAATTATGCGCTGAAAATAAAAAGCCAACACGAGCAGCAAAACGAAAATTAACCCAAATGCGGCGTTTACTCAAACAAAAGGGAACAAAAGCCGTTCAAGTAGCTGCTCAAGTCATTTCGATTTTTTCGCTTTTGCAGCAGTCGGGGCAAAAAATGTTTTAACACTTTAAGCAGACGACAAGCCGATAAGGAGCTACCAAAAAAATTAAGGAAACATATGTATGTGAGAAGGGCCAACTTAGGGCCGAATTGGGAAATACCCTAGCAAATTAGCTGCACTAAACATGATTAAAATCACTTTACAAGCACTATAAGCAAAATTAGCAGAAACAATCAGATATGCTAAAATATAATTAACAAATAAAATTAAAGAAATGAGTTCATGCATTTCCGAGTAATTGGCTTGATTTTGTACCAGCTGATGCCCAAAATTCCATTACCCCCCACTAGGGTATCAAAATCAAAATAAAACCCAGGAACAATCGGCCCACATGGGGATCGGACATCAATTTATTAAGAGTTGAATGCCATTCGTAAGGCTGCTTGGACTTATCGCGATCGGAACGGCCGATGTCTTGGCCTGGTCATTTGCTTAAATGAGTTGGCAAATAAATAAACACGGCTGCAAGTATGCAGCAAAATGCGGATTACATGCGAGCCACAAACAAAAGGCCAGGCAAGACGGCTCAGGCAAAGTGGGTGTGGCCCAAAAGGTAAAGGAGCCAACAGGCAAAGCCACTTTCAGCCGGATTAAATTCAATTTTATGACCCCTGCACTTCTCTTCGCTGGCTGCCTGCACTTGCCTGGGATTTTCCTTTTGGCTTGGCTCGCTTTGAATTAGCCAGACGTCATAATAAAACCGTTTAATTTGCCCGTTGTGACATTTTAGTGGCAATTAAATCGAGGATAGGTGACTTTGTTGCATGCAGCCTCGATCGCAAGTTGTTCGTTGGCCAATTTTGGTCAGCAAGCCGGCCGGTTGAAGCCGGCCATAAACCAGCTGTCTCGAAACTCGGATTGCATTTTCCACTTGGCAGCTCCAAATTTGGCCATTCGTCGCTTCTTGTTAGCTGCTTGCTGTTAGCTGTTTTGCCAGACAATTTGGCATTTTATGCAACTGGCCGCTGCAATCGGCTGCAACTCTTTGGATTTTCTGCTGTCATAAGACGGCCGACTTAGCTGATTCCATTGAGTGTCGACTCGGGTTTGAGTTTGAGTTCGAGTACGAGTTGTCCGAATGGCGAGTCATCAACTTGGCCAGACAGACATTAACGCACTCCAATTTGGTAATAAACCACAACGAAAACAGGCGAAATGCAGGCGCTTCTGTTTTAGCCGCCCACTAAAAGGCTAATTGAAGTGGAAACAATGACCTTTCCTTGTGTAAATTAGTCACAAACAATTTGTGCGGTGGCACTCGCGTTTAAATGCCTGTGCCCAAATAAGGTTAACTCTGTTAAATATTTATTAAGTGACTGGAATTAAAAGTGATGAATTGGGGATGCGATGCGGGGACGTTGACTTGGGAAACAAGCAGATATAAGTATCACTACACTATCTAAGTACGAAAATATATAGTACAAACAGAATATAGTACAATTTAGCTTAAACAAATTTTACTAATCGGCTTAAACATGTTCTACACTTACTATGATTATTTTGATCCAGACCAGAAGCAAAAAGATAAGCTAATGGCCAACATCGTTTTATGAATCAGCTAACGGAGTTTAGGATCATCTACGCTGATCATCGAAGTAATTGCAGGCCGCAGGTGAACTTCAGATCGATCGAAGATCACCATTAGAACAAAGATCTGACTGAACTGATCTGAGAATATAGTATATACTCGTATATACCCATTTCCTTGTTGCGTTCACTGCATTGGCAATTGTGTGTTGCCACATCGTGATACGGTGGACGTATGGTCGACAAGCTGGCTGCCATATTTGTGGTAATATGGTATTGCTATCCTCGACGTGTTCGAGGCTAATCAGTCGCTTGTCGATCGCGAAAAACATGCAAACTGGTAAGTGGTAAGAGGTGTATGTGCGATATCGAGCTGCATTATACACATCCACATGCTGTTGCCACATCAAAGTCAATGCCACCGGGCAGCCGAAGCCACGCAGCTCATTAATCAATGCCTCGCAAAACAAAGAAATAAAAAACAAACACTAAGTAGCGACACTTCCTCAACCACTCACGCCCCCCAGCAAATGCCGAGTTAACTGAAACAATAAAGATGATGCCGATGAGGCTGCTGTTGTTGTCTTTCAGAGGAACTTCTAATTACTCGTTAATTTTCTGCTTAGTCGCCATCGCCATCGCCAACCCCTCTGAATGATTCACTTGTCAATTTCGTAAATTATTACCTCATGCCCCATGTTGCCTTGCTGAGCGTTGGAAGGAGAAAAAATAACTTGGTAATAAACAGGGAAAAATGGCAAGGAGACAGCAAGAAAAATGCATTGCCATTCGTGGCAGGGGTAGGGACAAGTGGAAACAAAAGCGAATCAAGTTAATTGCCGTTAATTTCGCCATGGCACATTGGTAACAAGGAAAGTCGCCGTCAACAACAATGGCAACAGCAGCAAAAGCAACACAAACAACTGCAGAAACAGAAACTGAAACAACGCCAACGACAACGTTGCAATGCCTAAAATCAAATGAAATGCGTAAATTGCCCGAGAGCCGGCTTCAGATGGGATGTTGAAGTGAAGTCAATGCCAATGGCACAGGCAAAGCCAAAAGCATTGGCAATGCAATCGATACACTGCGAAAAATGGGGAGCTTTTCGCTTGGGGCTTTGGTAAATCAAGTCACTAACTGTGTGCCGCTATGGATATTTATGTATTAGCCCTACTTATGTGCGCAGCAATTAATCAACCAAGTGTTGTTAAACTAAACCTGAAAAGACAAATGATAGAAATAGTCTTCCCAATCAAAAGTTAAGTTATAATAGTTAAGTTATTCATAACTTAACAGATCAATAATATTATTAATGATCTTATCATTAATCACCATTGAAATGAATAGATTTTAATAGATCTGGTCTACCTTTTTTAAGGCATTTGATATTTCAAAGGTGAATGCTTATAATATCACTATCGATAGATAGATAGTATCGATAGATACACTTATAAGTTATTTTCCGTGCTGTTAAGTGCAATTGGCTGCAAATAGCTTTTGCTGCAGAGTGGAGGAGACTTTGATTAACAATGGGAGATGAGGAGCGATTATCCGCCGGCAAAGATCACGATAAGTCAACGGAAGATAACAAATTTGATGGCTGTAGATGCTTTGTTACACAATCATTTTAACAATCTATAGTTACAACGAAGATCTACAGCATTCGCTCCACTCCAATGTTTGATCAATGAGTGCGATTAATCTGTAAACTTTTCGCAAGACAAACAACGGATCTCGAGATCTTGAGATCGAAGTGAAGCCAGCATATAAATTGCCACATGGCTAATGATGGCTTATGGCCGTGCAGCCATCGATCAAGTGCCATGCAGGGCTCGGTTAGCCAATCATTGGCCCAATAATGGAGCCAATGAGCCAGCCAGTCAACTTCTAATGACTCGCACTTCACAGCGCATTGCGCATACGCCCCGTGAGCCAGAGCCATGGCAACTCTGCGCTCGACATTTCGGGGCCGCACAACCCACATTTAACGCTCATAAACAATCGGCAGCGGCACTTATTAGCCGCTCAATGAAATTGTACCATAAAATAGCAGCGGTAAGGGGTGCAGCAGCTTTTATTTCTTGCAATAACGAATCGAATGCCACTTAACCTTGAGCTGCAAAAAGGCAAAAAGCACAAAAGCTAAACAAAAAAAAAAGCCAAACCAAAGCAAAGCCAAAGTGAACTAAAAGCCGGAGCCAAGTGCTCAGTGAAACCAATTTTGAAAATCCGCTCACGAAAACAATTGCGAAAAGTCATTAAATAAACCAGAAACCAAAAGTGCGACACACAAAACCGATTCAGCAACTCGTCGATTGCATTCAAAAGTGGCCTTAAAAATCGAGCAAAAAAATAAAAACAAAAAACGAGACAAAATAGACAGAACCTCAAAACACCGAAAAGAGCAAACTGCATTGCAAATTAGCTAAGCGGAAACCGCACTATGAAAAAAAGAAACAAAAAACTGAAAAGCGCGGAAAATGGCAAGGACAAAGGCTGGTTGGTTTGGTAAAACACATACTCTGCACACGGCAGTGCCAATTAATTTGTTTTATGATTTTACGAGTCTGGCTCAGCCCACCAAAGACAAGCGGCCAAATGCCAAGCCAAGGAAAATTCGCATGTAGCCGGCAGCGAAAACTGCCAGCTGAAATGGCACTAAAATGTTTTTCCAAACTCCAAACTGCAAACTCGACGGCAAACAACTCCATGGACCTGATGCTGATGCTGGAAATGAAGATGGAGTTCGATGCGTTGCTGCCTGGCCTGGCAGACCGAATAGTAAAGACCAAAGACCAGACCAAAGACTAGAGACCTCCTCCTCGGCCGAAGGCAGGTCTCTCCATCTTGGCATCGAGATACATTAGGAACGCCCCTTAATGGCCAGTTAACCGCCTCCAAATGCCTTTGGAACAGCTGAAGTCGCAGCCACGGCCAAAGTAGAATGCAATAAAAATCGGTTAATAATGTTTTTCACAACGCCATTTTAGCCATGCGGAGAGCTAAAATATAGGTTAGCTGCATTTATCAAAGGGGCAGGAAAAGGGGGCCAAAAGCAAAGAGCCATGGGCCAGGCACTTGGCTTTAATGTTGATGATCAGGCTTCATGTTGTTTTCCGGCTAACGCAGTGTTTAACCTCTGCCAACTTGGCTTGTAAAAGAAATGGGGATTGGTCGAAAACAAAACAAGAAAAACAAAAACACAGAAATGAACAAGTAAAAATCGTTGCCAAACGCAGACACAAAAATACATCTTCATTCAACAAGTTTGGTGAACTTGGTGAAATGCTTTCTTTCCCGTTTGCCAAATAAAAAAACTTTTGTTTCTAGTATTGGAAATCAATTTCCTTTTGGCCAAACAAATGCCACAAAAATCGTTCTCAATTATTTCGCCACCATTCTCACGTTTGAGGGAAATTCTTTGGCCATTTTCCGCACTCCGGCTTTGGCTAAGTAATGTGCCAAGACTTACGAGCATCATCAAATAGCAAAAATAGCAAAAATAGCAAAATAGCAAATAACAAGAATGAAGTGAAAAAAAAGAGCAGCACAAGTAATTTGAAGTTGAATTTTTAACGCTTCGCTTTTGGTTCTGAGCTGCTTTCTTGGGGGCTGTTGTGGCAAAGCTTTGGAAAATCATTTTAAAGTGCAGCGGTGGCACGAAGGTGGGGCTGTTGCAGCTTGCCAACCACAAAAACAATGCACCGAACCATTAGCTGCGAACTGAAAAATGAAAAGAAGAAAAGAAAGAAGAAAAAAATAAATAAAAAAAGGGGCAACGGGAACGGGAACCACAAACATTAACCATCATTTTTATTTTCTTCTTATTTTCCTTTTTCTCTCGAATTTTGTAGGCCAACATACGAGCAGCGAGCAATTTCTGTTATCTTTTGTAAATCATTTTGTTGCCACTCCGAGCACTTGCAACCTGCATCTTGCATCTTGCAACGTGCAACGTGCAGTTGCTCATGGGGAAAAGAAGCTTACAGCTCCACTCCACTCCACTCGACTCAACTGGCAATTATTGTTGCTTAGATACCTGAATGCCTGAATATGAGAATGAAACGACGTCCCTGGATTCGTTTTGCAGCGAGCATTGGAATTAAAGGCCCAGTTGATAGGTAGATCACCCAACTAAAAATGACTTTTCTCGTTCTATTTACCGTTCTATGCTGCCAACTTGTATTACCATCGAAACATACCTGCAAAGAAAGGGGAAAATGCATTAGATATCTAGAAAAATTAGAAAACTATCTACATAAATGTGTAAAAATATTATGAAATGTTCTGTATTTGTTAGTAAAATGCTACATAATCATAATCATAGTAGCTACAATATTTGAACCCATATGGTTCCCAATTACATTTTCTCTCGAGAATGAAAATGCTCGTGATAATTGCTATAATTTGAGTTCTCATTGGAATGACGCTTATCAAGTAGCCATGCATTCCACGAGCTTTTCTTCCGTCTGATTAAAATGCCATAATCAAAACTTCATGACTGAATATGGCCTGATAAACAGTGTAATATACACTGCTCAAAAGGCAGACGATTTGGATGGGATGGAATGAGATGTTGAATGTTGAATGTTGAATGCTGAATGTAGCTGCATCTGCTGCCGGGTGCTAACAAATTGATATCTCTTACATGATGATGATATTTTTTGCTCGCCGCTAAAACTATTTACACATTGTTCACATGCAATCCGCTTACGTAGGCGTTGGGCGGAGGGGTGGGGCCGAGAGTAGGCGTGGTCGACAGCATGTGCAAGTTGTATCTGCATCTGTATCTCGAATGTATCTGCATCTGTGTACGTCTTTATGTATGCCCAAACGATTTCAGCTTTTGCCATTTTCGCTTCTATGGAAATCATTAAAAATGCAACTGAAACTGTTGGTGGTGTTGATGCTGGCGATAATGTTGTTGTTATGTTGCTATTATTGTTGATATCGTTTGTTGAATGATAATTTCCATTACCACCGCCGGCGTCTCTGCGGATTTGTTACGCTCGGTTGCGTTGCATCTTTTTTTGATCCATTCAGATACAGATACAAAGATACTGAGCTACTGCGATACTGAGACACTGAGAAGTGTGTGCGTTCAATCATTTGTCTGCCTCTTTCATGTCGGTTTCTCTATTAATTAATTCAAATTGACATTGAAACCCGGCAACAATAGCAGCTCAGGCAGCAACAAATTGGAAAACAAGCTTCTAATGATTAGTTGCATGCCTCCCCATGTTTGTTTTTTTGTCTTTTTCTGTTTTTTGTTGCAGCTTGCTAACAATGTGCAAAATGCTGTTTGCATTGGCAATTCCTCTTCATCGTTTTCCGTGTCGTTTTCACAGCGTCTCTTATTTTTTATTGCCACCACTGCATTGTGGCTTCCTAGTCGAATTGCTCAAGGCCGAAGCTACGAGGAAGTCCGAACTGAAGTGGCTAATTCGCAGTGAGCGATTGCAATGTCATTGATCAAACACGCCGAATTTTTTGTTTTTGGGATTTCTAAGCCGCGAAGTGGAGCACAAAAGCTGGCACTTCTGCAACGAATCTATTTTATGGGCAAGCTATAAATCTTTAATATATATCTAAGGACTATAAATAATATGTCTTTCAATGGATAATTAGTTATGTTCCTTTTTTCTCAGTGCAGCCCCTTAACTTGAATAGCAACGTAATGAGCCATAATGGACACCTTTAAATTCAAAAAATCACTGGCACTCAAAATGAAAGCTCCTCAATAGAGAATTCGGTGCTTAAAGCACTCGGCGGACTATAAAATGTTTATATAGGAATTCATTCAGACGGCGTAATCAATAAATAAGTTTTCTATTTATGCAACAGCCCCGTCGAGACAGCGATGCTCCGTCTCCCTCTGGCCACGCCCCGTCTCTGTCTATCTGGTGTGGCAGCAACAGGCAACTGGCAACATAACGGGCCCAAAGCGACCGACCGACCGGCAACTTGTCATGAATACGAATATACATACTATATAGAGATAATGTGGGGTTTCGAATCGAAGGGGGGAAGGGGTCTTACATAGTTGCATGTGGAGAGCACATATACATACACATACATATATTTTCTTATATTTCCCTCACTTGGTTTCCCCCCACCTTTTTTTCTGTATTTTAATTTATGCAAATAAATTTCCACTTTGCACTGAAATCAATATGAATTAAGTGCGAGTGATAGAAAAGTTGTCGTGTTGCAACAGTGTGTGCGAGTGTGTTTGTGTGTGTACCGTTGCTTGTGCCACTTTGAACGGGTTGAGATTTTCGATTTTTAATGCATTTATTTTTCATTATGTGTATGTATGTGTATGTATCTCCTGCATATACAGCATATGTATCTTGGCCGGCCGGCTTCGATTGCTGTTGACATCGTGGCCATTGGTTTTTATAGCTGTAGTATGTAGTGTGTAGTATGTGTTAGTTGTTCAATTTGTTGTAGGTGTCGGCGTCTCGAGACTTGGCAAGTGCGTAAGTTGCTCGTTTGCCTATACGCACACAGATACTGGCATATGTGTGTGTGTGTGTGTTGGCTGGGAAACTTGTTTGGCCCGCTGACCGATGACAACGCCTCAAAGTAGTCCAAGGTGCGTGAAATAAATTTTCCGAGACGCCTGTCCAACCAATTTGATTCCACTTTGGCCTCGTCGCGATTTTCCTTTTCTGTGTTTTTCTTTTTTTTTTGTTTCTTTAAAAAAATATATCTGACTAAACTAAAGTATACATAAATTTGCTAAATTTTTACAATATTTCCTAACACTGAATCTATGAGGATGTGCAACTATGTAAGTTGGTTGTTTTTCACAAACTTTCATTCAAAGCCCACAGATACGAAATTCCTTTTCAAAGCTGCCTCTTTTTTTTATTGACTGAATGTTAACCCTGTGGTTTTTCCGCCACCCCCATTATTTCTCCCACTTTGCATGACAATTTCGGCTGCACTGTTGCATTGCGAATAATCTGCTGGGATATATAATATATATTGTGCACTATATATGCGACACGTCACGCCATCAACGGCCACGCCCACATGGGCTGAGTCAGAAAAATACGGCTCAGCCTTTCGGATATGTAAGGAAAATTGCGTAAATTAGCATAAATTACGGGATAGGTTAAGTGGAAGTTGAAAAGCGTGTACGCAATCGCCTTGAAAAATGTGCAGCGGAAATTTAAGCATAAATTGCTGACCATGACGGTCAGGTGATGGTGATTGTAGGGATGGCGGTGAGGAGTGGGGAGGGGGCGGTGGCTGAGGGGATAACCCCGGCTGACCGCTAATTAAGTGAAAATTTATGGAATGAAATTACACTGCGCCTGCTGCCTTCGAACACGGTGCGAGCATAAAAATATGATTTTCAGCGGCCGTGCTTGCGTATGTTGCCCTGTTGCTCCGGTGTCGGCAATTTTCCGACAGCAATTTGAATAAAATTGAATTAAATTCAACTTTAACACACACACTCGCACATGGGGCAGTCCAATTATTATGATGGCCCAAAATCTGAGGGATTATGCAACGATGACTGGGCTTGGCTTAAGTTAATTTGGGGGCTTTAGTCCTGACCACAAAGTAATTTACTGCAATCGAAGTGGGGGGTCATTCCACTTTGCACATGCAAGCCGAGTTTTCAATTTCCGCACGAAAATTGTAAATATTGGTAGGGGTCGCCGATGAACTAATGAAAACTAAAATTGTATTACGCCTGTCATGTTCACAGGCCAATAAAGCTGTATATTTTTGCAATATTTTTTTTTTTTTGAACCGCCCGTGTAAACATCGAAGTTAATGAAATTGCGATCAACACTTCGTTTCGCTGGCAGGTGTAAACCATATGAAACAGGTATGCAAATGGGCCTGCATGGCCAGAGATTGTTCGACATGTAATTAAGTTGGGGAAATTAACGCATGATTTCGTTTAATACCCATTGGTTCGGCGACCGTTGATTCAATTGGTAGATACGCATTTCAATTCCAGCACGCACGGTAATATAAATTAACTCGGAATTACTAAGCAGTTAAATAATCTAGTAACAATGAGGCATTAAAATGCTTTATATCAGCCATACCGTGTGTCATTCAACCTGTGGCAGCCTTTTGTTTACTCTTCAATTTTCTGTAAAGGTTTTGCTATTAATAAACAGTTTATTATTGTTTCACAAACACCTGCTAGGCTTTTAAAAGCCTTGCTGAAAAGCCCAAGTAGCTAAATTCCCATTTAGGCATTGTCTAAAGTGCATTATCTTAAGGTTATCGACATGAGAAAATTAATCACGTTCGCAACGCCGCGGAAAGTGAAACGCGGTCATTAAAACTTGTTATTTCGATTTGAAATTTATAACAAATCGCGCTAATATATATACATATATGATGAGACAAATGCCGCTCAGCACTCAATTCGATTGTGCATTTGAGGCAATTTACTCTACATAATTCATTTTGAAATAAGCTGGGCGAAATCAATCTGTGTAGCATTTAACATTTTATCGCAGCTCGTAGATCTCTCTCTCTCTCTATCCTCCTCGTCGGTGGCAATCGAGGCCTTTGGGCCTTTTGGCTTAACGGCAAACTGGTTTTGGCCTTACGGCCACCCCGAAATGATTAAAAACAAAAAGAAAAAGCTTTAAAGAAACACGTTGCACGTTACAAATGAATTACGATTTTCGGCCACTTCGATACGTCGATCTGCCAGGCAAACCAGTTGGCGGCTCAAATTAATAAACTTATGCAGGAAAATCTGTAAGCTAGTTGTGTTTGGAAAAATGTATGTGGGTTATGTGGCATGTGGATTATATGCGAGGGCTAAAAATAGCTGGCGTCTCAATGACAACGCGGCGTATGCTTGATATGCACTTGGCGATAACTTCTTGGCCGCTCAAGTGAATGGACCTGGCTTATTGTGGTACGTGAATTTTCAACTTTTACTGTTTTGATTGAATTATGCGATGGTGCCCCCGCACCCCCCCAGAAAACATTTTGCGATTACCGCATATATATACATGTTTTTTTTTGCCTTTGGCCTCGTGGCGCCGGCACAATTGCACAACAAATGAAAAACCGAAAGTGAACTTGCGACTTTCATTTTTTTTCGACTGCCGCTGATAGTCTTAAGACGCTTAATTGTGTTCGCTTCAAAATTGTTTGGCTTAATTTAACCTGACAGCGCATCGGATGGCGAGGGCCCCAGGGACCACAGTGAAGCCTCATTTGCGGGTACAACAGCACAACCGCAGACAAGCATCGTACGGCTTATGCGACTTATTTTTCCCGCCATTCCCGAGTGAAAGTCGAAAAACTTTATGTTTCAAGTTCGTTCGCTTTTGAATGCGGAAGTTGGTTTACTCAAAACGATTTGATTACGATCCACAAACGCAAGTTGTTCGGGTGAAAAAAAAACAATAAAGGCAACCAAAACACGAATGCATGTGAAATTGTGAAAATGCTTTAAATGCTTTAAATGCTTTTCCTTTTCGTCGTTCTCTCTCCCTCGCTATCTCTCTCTCTTTCTCTTTTGCACTGCAATCAGTCGGTTGGCCAGCGGCTGTGAAAAATCGCTTGGTTTTGCTGACCCGGGCTGCCAACGTCCAATTATCCTGAACTGCAGTCGCTTATTGGCGGCATATTAAAAATCATTTAAATCGAAGAGGGAAACTTTTCCCGGAAAATGGTTTAAAGCCACCAACAGCAAGCGAAAACCGCAATATGAATGCTGCAAGCTGTGTTTTACAAATATTACAAAAGGCTTTTGGGAAAATTGAACCGAACCTACCAATGAAATTTAATATGCAAATAATTTGGAGTATGAACAAGCCAACTATGCTATATTTTTCTATTTGATACCCGAAATATGTAAGATTTTATCTGGAATCCAGCTCCTAATTATGCTGCCTTGCTCAATCTTGGAGGGGAATGTATTCGAAATGCCAGCACAAGTCGACCGGAAGTTGGGCGCACAATAAATGTGACTGAATTATGATATTTGTTGCCGCCGCTGTTCCCGTTCTGGATGAGGTGGCATGTGGACAAAAGGGTGTGCGAGGGTTACGCGTTGCAGGTTCGAGGGTCGAGGCAAAGGGACAGGTGTGCGGTGGGGGTGGCGGTGGTGGTTCATGTCATTAGGAGTGGCGCTGCGGTTTGCGTGGTGAAAATAAAGCAGAAAGGCGGCAAGAAGAAAATTCCCGTTTCGGAAACTTTTGTGTCGACTTTTTTCCAATTCAAATAAATTAACATAAAAATACGGCAAATGGGAATGCAAGCACATGAAATGTGCGGAAATCCATGTGCGACACTTTGAACCCAATGCCCTATCACACACATACATATTTGTATATATACACACACACACTTGCTCATAATGAGAGCAAGTTATTGACAGAAGTCACGCAAATTGTGTGCAGCAAAATCGCATAAAATTTATGGCTGTAAAATATGTGAGAAATTGAAATTTTGAGCAGTAAAGTGACACCATTGCGTATGCGTAATGATTATGATTATATGCTCGGTGCGCGCGGCATTATGCAATTGCGTTCGTTAACTTATATGGTTTCCACAAAACCGATCAATGATCCAAAGTCCCGCGGATGTGAACCAAATCCCAGTTTTGGATATGTTGGCTTACCTGAAAGTAGAAGAAAAAAACCAACTTATATAAATACGCAATATTTTGTAACATTGTAAGAGCTGCAAAGGCAAAAAACACATAGCTGGCTATGCAATTTATGATTCGTTATTATGCAAATTAATGTGGCAACAGCACAAAAACTGCACCGAACTCTTGTTTGGCCATGAAACCATTGCCGGCTACAATTATATTCAAATTTTCCAACTCCAAACTTTGCATTTGCCTTTCGGTTTTTTTTTTGTTGTACACTGCCCGAAAGTTGCACATACATTGATGATTAAACACGCAACGGATTTCAGTGTGTTGTTTTTCCCCCCTTTACATTCAACAACTCTTGACATTTTTTAATTATCTTCATGTTTGCATACGAAAAATACTTCTTAATTGAATGAAAAGCGCGCGCACAGCCGCGGCCACAAGCTTATAACCATCTCCTCCCACATTCGTTGGTAGCTGCATGATTATGGTGGCAATTAATTAAAAAACACTGTGGCCGCCTGATTTGAGTTGTTGCCTTCGTGGTTATGGCCTGACGCAACAAGTTGGCCAGAGAAAAAAGGGGGGCGTGGTGGCCGAAGGGGGCGTGGCAGCGGAATGGCAGTTGTTTAAGCCGCTTTCCGCAGGTCGTAATAATTAATTTTGCACTTTACCAAAGAGAACAACGTTGTTCAGAGTTAATAACGCAAACTAATACTTTTAAATGTCAACTTTAACTATGGCTTCGAAATGTCAGCAGTTATTAATTTTGACTTAGAAAAGAGCAATAGCAGGGCAGGTGCATTATGTACGAATATAATTGTTAGATTTTGTTGTTTTCCAATTGTTAAGCTTATTTGCGTCCATAAATTTATTATCAATATGACGTTTTCATGTTTCCGACTTTATACTCCATGGCTTTTTAGTGCGAAACGTGTCAGATTTATTGAAGTAAAGTGTATTTTTACAGCCATTATCAGTCACGTAATTTCGCAGCAAACTGCCAAACGTGCGATACTTTCAATTTCCTCTGAGAAGAGCTTAAAAAGAGATCAACTTTAAAGGATTTAAAAGTGCAGTAAGCTGACACTGAAATTTTACATACTACACATGAAGTTGAAAATATAATTTGGAGTTTGCTTGACATTTTGCCCAATTATCATAAACTAAATACTTATTTTTACAGCTTGAATAACTTATATCGAATTCTCTTCTATAATTTTCAAAATAAATTGCAGAGTGCTCAAATTTTGCTTTTCGCTTGCATACAATCCACCATTGTTCCTTTGAAAGTTACCACTAACAAATGAGCTAATAAAAAGTAATTGAATTTTGTCGCTAATTTTGCATGTCTGCAGCCAGTTGAGAAGTTTATGTGTTGGAAATTTAATGGGCTTAAGTTGGAGCAGTCCCCCCCAGAAATGAGTTAAACTTAAACCTCCTCCTCCTCCTTTGTCGTGTGTCGATGTGTCGCCCGTTGCCTGGTGCCCAACTTCGATGTCAAAAACTGGATGCTGTCCAGTTGGTCAGCCAGTCAGCCCTTTGTGCGGCATATCTGAATGGGAATGGGAGTGGAAATGGGTGTCGGTACGGAGATGTGGAGATGGGCATGTGGAAGGATAAACCGCAGACCGGTTGCCGGCATCCCAGTATCGAGGGCCGAAGGAAGCGATTCACCGAAAGCCCGGTAGCTGGCCAACTGATTTATGCCCGGAGTTTCGCTTTGACGGCGAATGCAATGCGTTGGCCAAACAAAGAAGCAGCAAAGGCAAATATGTTTCAATCTCCCTGAGTGCCAGTCCCCCCATGCAGTCAGCGCCAAAGAGCCCGGTCATAAATCAATGGCCAAAACATCTTTCGAATATTTTTGAAGCGGGCGGTTGGGGGGAGCGAGCTTAATTATGTCATGCCCCAAACCAACTGGCTCAATCAATTCTCACCCAGCACGGCGGCATAGTGCACTCAATTTTGCAATAGATTGAGAGATGCAGAGCCGCAAATCAATTTGCCTCATCAATCTGCCGCCGTCTCCCGCAATATGAGCTCGATATTTATGGAGCGCGATTCGCGATTCGCTGGCAGATTGGGCCTAAATGGTCATAACTGGCTGGCCAGCGGCGTTGGCCAATTTGTTGTGTTTCTTGCTCTGTTTATGCGGGATCAGATAAGACCATCAGCGGACTGATAGATCCCATCGGTTGTTTAGCCGAGGCATTAGTCACCCGGCTATCTCACCTCAAATTGCCTGGCCACAGGGTTTTTGCAGAGCCACCGGTTCAATGGACCCATTTGCCAATAAACTGAAGTGTGTCAGTAAAAAGGCAAGAATCAAATCATTTCTCAATCCTGCAAAGTTTATTTCATATTTTTACCCTCACAATTAAGCATACTCATTTAAATGTACTGCTATATTTTTCATTTTATTACGAATTTCCATCCTGTAGGTCGGTAGGTCGGGTCGCTTCATTTTTGTCGGAGGGCCCTTGAATCAACTCAACTTGCTGCTGACCGCAACAATAAGCCCCTGACAGCTTAATTAAATTGCATCTTCTTCTGCTGACAATTGCATTTAAATTAACCACAGCCACTGAGAAATATAAATACGATTCGAAAGCACCCAAACCAGAGCCCCAGATCAAATAATAATAACATTCAGACAGTCCTGCCAGGCAAACGGTAACTTAATTACGAAAGCCACAGATTGTTGCAGCAGTAGGGATGGTGTCGCCACAAACATTGCACTACCTTTTTGGGGGTTTCACTCAACGAGACGTGTGTATGGACAAGTTGTCAAGTACAGCAAAAAAAAAGAAACAAATAAAAATGAAATACAAGAATTTTGTAGGTGTAACGATGTGAAGTGCATACGTAATGATTCCCAGCAAACATCCTGATGCTTTTGCCGTTTTTCGCGCTAAACCGAATTTGAAATTCCAATTGCAAATCCATTTTCCGTGCGTTCCGCCTCACCTTCAATTATTCAAATAAAAAAAAAAAAACAAAAGAAAAAACCTGAGAAAAGGCGAAGAAAACTACAAAATTCAGCACACAGACACCAAAAGTTGCTGTGCCATTTTAGCATTTTTGCGTATTTGGAAATTTAGACATCGCCTTGCCTTTTCGATTTTTGCATACTGCATATTGCATTTGCTGCTCTGCTGTTGCCGTGTGCTTTCTGCTTTTTGCTTTTTGCTTTTTGCTTTTTTCGGTGGCTGCAACAGAGTGTTGCCTGTAAAAGGAGCTGTTTGAGGTAATTCGAAACGCCTGCCAAATGACAACGGCAACAGCATTGTTTATCGTTTTCGTGTCGGTTCTGTTTGCTTTGCGATTCGACCAATCCTCTGACCCACTTGCTCGCCACTTCGTTCCCAAAGTCCGGACTTGAATGAATCATTTTTTTTTTTCGGGTGTCTTATCTGGGCAGCGGTACGCAGTCGCTAATCACATAAATTAGGGTCGTGGCCTCAGAAAAGTCAAAAGTATCGGCCGGGGCATATATCTCCACTTTCAAATCTGTGACGCAGAAAGGCCGAAAAAAAAGGGAAAAGGAGAGTGCACATTTGACCCATAAATTAAGCGTAATAACTTTCGAATTTCGGCATTGCATTGGCATTCTCGGTTTTCACTTCAATTACGAAACTCTGCAAGGGAGCCCTCCACCAAAAAAAAGGGCCAGATGCCCTTCAAAGGCAGCCAGAATCGCCGGTATATATGTATATATCTATATGCCCCCCTTTTGGCCCCAAAATTTGGAGTCATCCCGAAAAGTGGAAAAAAAGCAATGAAAAGCGAGAGAAATAAACCGGTTGGATGCTATAAATTCGGGAATTGCTTTTGACTCACAGTTTACCGTTAAAGTCCAGGGAGTGTATGCCTCGGTTATAAATCTGATATCAAGCCATTATATTCCACTGAAGTTCATTGATTTAATGCCTTCAGCCCAGAGCTCAATAAACCCAATGAATAAGGTAACTGGAATTTGGGTTTAATATTTCGTTGGGCGCCATTTATTAACCAATCACGAAATTCAATTATATGATGCAGCATCATTATGGTTCTCACAAAGGTTGTCCTAATAAATAAGTGTGTTAAAAAAGCAAAAGTTAATGAATTAATTGCTGCAGCCCGTAAAACAAAGGGACAAACGCATAAAGCCACGAATTTCTTAACTGCCAAGTGATTGATGGCCGCGTGTGTTGGGTTAATTGCCCACCCATACACAATATAACCGCATAGAGGGCCATGGCAATTGATTGACATATCGCTCGGCAGTTATCGCATTGGGAAATATAGAAGTGCGCACGCCAACTTGTTGCTGCTGCAATTTGGTGGCAACAATGGCGAAAGGCGGGGCAGGGTTGCCAGGGCTGCCAGCGTGCACGCACAGCTGGCCAGGGTTTCCGTTTATGGCGCGAGTTCAAATACGGCTATCACACTACAAATGAAATTTATCTACTGCGTTTCCATCGCGGCGACAGGAAAATAACCGAAGTTTGGAAAATTTCTTTGAAATACTACTGTAATTTAGTAATTGCGATTAAACTAAGTCATTGGTAGAATTTTTAAAAAATCTTAATCCCATTGAAGTAAAGTGCATCAAGCTTAAGGAATTTGAGTTTAAGGTTTATCTGCCGCCGAAAGCCCATTAAGTTTTGTGTACCATACTACGAAAAACGCAGGCAAATTTCATTTGAAATAATGAGCGAGAGCTAAGCTCACGTTTTCCCATTAGCATTTATGCAACTTACAGCAGTTTTCCATTTCCCTCGATTTTCCAGTCAAATGGCCATTGTCTTTTGGCCATTTGGTTGGTGGCTGTAGCCGTCCGTGGCTGCGTTTTCCGTTGGTTTAGGCCCATATGGCATTGTTTGATGGTTTCTTGGTTAATCATATTGCGATCGGAAGCCAAGTACGAGTGTGGATGTCCGT
Source organism: Drosophila sechellia (assembly GCF_004382195.2). Classification (NCBI taxonomy): domain Eukaryota; kingdom Metazoa; phylum Arthropoda; class Insecta; order Diptera; family Drosophilidae; genus Drosophila; species Drosophila sechellia. Next base: position 18,563,193 of record NC_045952.1, read on the forward strand.
GTGGCTCTCTGGCCATCACGTGCGTAAGATCAATAAAAATCCAATTAAAATGCAAAAAGTTTCATAATTATAGCCAAAGCGATTGAGCAGAGATGAAGCGACGGTCGGGTTGGATGGGGAAAAAAAAAGGAAAAGTGAAAACCCCCTGGGGTAATAGAGAAATGGCCAACTGCAAATGCAATGCAATAAAACAAGTTGCAGAGAAAAAAGAGAAAAAGACTTGCCACTTGGAATGGGGTAACAACTTGAAGCTGAAATTTCGCGCACTTTGCTGCCAGATACTTTTTGGTTTTTGTTGTTTTTCTATCTTTGTTTTCTGCACTGACTTTACACGCAATTCGGTTTTTAAACTTAGTTGCTGCCGCTGCTGCTTTTAACAACTGTTTTATGCTGTCGATTGCAGTTAAAATTAAAATGGAAATGGCTTGTAAACGACGCGCTAAAAGACATTATGCATTTTGCACAATTTTTGCTTTTTTGCTCTTTCTGTTCGGTGCTTTAGCATAAGAAACAAGTTAAGAAGCAGCCAAAAACAAGCAAAAACCTTTTAAGTTATTTCAGTTTACTAAATGGCAACATAATTCATGGATCGTAGTTTCTTGGCTTTTATGATAATTGTAGCGTGCTAAAAAAAATAACAACACTCTCCGATTTCTTAAACTAAGTTAAGAGAAGTTCTTAGCTGTGTTGACCCCTGATTTCTGCATAAAAAGAATGTATCTCACTTTGGCTTCGGCTAATTAATATAAATTTCATTTGTGCCGCCCCCCGAGATTGACGGCACTACAAAGGACGGATAAACAAAAGCCTTCTTTCAGCTGAAATTTAATACGATTTCAAAGGCACAAACGGCCCTGCAACGGAAGCAACTGCAATCCTGCCACTGCCGCTGCCACATCCACTTGACAAGCTCGCCAAGCTGGCCAAGTGGCAAAGTGGCAAAGTGGCCAAAAGGAAGGAGTAGGGGCTCACTTAGCCCTCAGACTTACTTGCCTGATGTTGTCATAAAGAGCGGTTAAATAGCAAAGCGAAATGCGAGCTTCACAAATGGGCGCTTCACTTCCCCAAGAGCCGGGGTAAATAAACTCGACAGCGACTTACGGGGAAATTAACTCTCGTTGGCCAGCAGAAGATGACCAACGAATAATGGGCGAAAGTCCTGGCCAAAAGAGAGTCCTTTTAACGTGGGCCAAAAATCAAAAGTCTTTGATATTTGTGCCATGTGAACATAGTCAGTCTAATTACCTTATTAACACACTTCTCAACTGTCAAATTAAAGGCAAATTACATATCTGACATTTATGACTCTGGGTTTTCTTCGTCTCGAAAGCAGTTACTTCCATTGCCAAGTGAAACCATTAAAACGCCATTAAAATTGACGGCACTTTTGTTGATTGTTCCTTCACTGCAAACACTAATTTTCATCATCATGGTTAAGTAGATAAGTTGCTTTTGGTAGCGCGATTTCAAAACGGGTTAAGCCAATTTTAGGGCATTCGAAAATGTTAGTTTAATTGATTTGAGTCTCAAGTCAAGAGTTTCAAAAATAGATCTCAAATTGATTTTCATTCAAAAACTAGGGAAAACTTTGGATTTATGACAGCGATAAGGAATTAATGACTTTTTCTTGTGAACTGCAATTACTAGCATTACCATTTTAAAGGGTTTCTGGAAACGAATCAATGCCTAAAAAACGTAATAATTTTAAAATAGTTATATCTTGTATATTTATGCATATTTAGTCATGTGTTGGAATTGGCATCCCGTTAATGTACCGAACTCCATAAAACTGTTATCAATACAATCAATACAATCAATACACTCCAGTTGTTACATTTAATTGAACAAATATTTTGAGATATTTTGAACTTAAATCTGAATTCCAGCCAAGCTAGTTGGGGAAATAAATCCCACTAATTGTTCAAAAAATATGTGAGCAAAAATAGCTGAGAGCGGCACAAACAATACAAATTCACGTACGTTAAAAATTAAAAAGCGTTAAATTGCGAAGAGCGGCAATGCTCGCAAAAAAAACAATGCAACGCAGAGCAATAAAAGCGCACGAATTTCCACATATGACGACAGCAAACTGCAACTGCGAATGCAACTGCAACAACAGCAGCAACAACAACACCGGAGCGTTTATTTATGTAAAGGTCAATTTGCAATATTTGCGCAAGGTTAGGCACACACGCTCTCATATGCGAATGTGTGGGGTGATCGAGCTAAATGACCGATGATTGCGGGAAGCTTTATTCTATGCAACTGTAAAAGTGGCAAAAATGAAAAACTAAATCAGCGATGGGAAGCCAGATTAAAGTTATCATCATAAGTCCCTCGCCAGGTGCCACTAGGTGTCCATTTGGAAAATGGCAACTGCTAAATGACATTAAAAGGAATTCCAGCTGACAATGTCGAGCGGATTAGCAGGGTGAGCGAAAATGCACTCAAGCCGCAAGCCTTCCGCTATTTCTGTCGATTTCAGTCTGCTTCTTGGTGGTTCAGTGGGTGGTTGAGTGGATGGGTGGGTGGAGGTCACCGTGCTCATCATCCTTGGCAAAAACGAAAGGCAAAACAAAACACCGGCTTCAACAAACTCGGGCAAAAACGTGCCAAAATCGGTTTGAATGGCCAATGCTATGCGCAAAATGAGGGCGGATCGATAAGTTTGTCAACGAAGTAAGCTTATAAATTGTTTAGCAGTTTAATAACTAATTGCAGGGTAAATTAAAATACCAAGTTATGGAAACAAGATAGCAAAACATTTTTGACAACAAATGTCACAGATAAATTTTAAATTACAAGTAAATCTTTGAATTGGCATGAACAATAGATAATATTATATGATACATTTCATTAATTTGATAATAATAATTGCAAACCGCAGAAGCGACCCTCTCGCATGCATAGATGCATTTGCATAGCCAATGTCAGTTCCATTTATGCCATTGGCTCGCCTTCGTTTTGCATTGCCGTCCGTTGTTGCCCCAAGGTTGCATGCACCATATTATACCATATTATGGGGGTGCGATCTTGCCGCTATTTTGTTTGCCGCTTGCCACTGATAACCGCAGTCCATCGACTAATGATATATGTATGTATGCAATCGCCAGACTTCTGAGATCTGTGTGCAGCTGTGCAACGAGCATGTTGCATCAGCGGAAAACCGGCTAAAAAACATGACAAACAATTAAAAATGCAACTTTTGTGATATTGTTGTTGTTCTGGTTTCGTTCGGACAGGTACTTTTTGTCATTTTATTTTTACACACTTACACTTACGTACAAAAAAAAAAGAAACAAATGCCGGCTACAGTTGTTAATTTTACTCGTTGAAAGTTAATAGTTTTATTTTTGTTATCATGACAGTTGAACGCAAATAGCGCAGACAGCGCGGGTCGCTTGTTGCACAACTTTTATATAAACAAGCAGCGCGTGTTGTTTGCATTATTTACTATTTGGCTGTTGTGTTTTCATTTTTTTCGTTCATTACTATTTTACATTCAAAACAACTCTTGACCGAGACTGCAATCTCAATTCGGGGACTTTACCTTTACGAGTGCCAAAATAAACATCAAGTTTAACATCATGGTTCAAAGGATGCTTACCTGCAAGTAAAAGAAAACGGCAATGAAACATTTATTTTGACTTCCATCTACGCAGGGTAAATATTTTACTAAGGCCAATCTCCAATGGAATTTGGCTGACTTGGTTTGATCGAATACATACATACTATATACGACTTGTATATTTATGTTTTCCTCTTACGAAATTTCTGGTTGCCTGGCTGCCATGTAAAAACACGAGCGATAAAAAACTTTGACTAAAAATCTGCCCAATATATTGTTTGTACTTCCAAGTTTTCGCAGCCCATTTACAGCTATCTAAACAGAAACGAGAACTCCACAAAATTCTGTCTAATACAATTCACCTTGAACAGCAATGAAAACGAAGGGGAAAAACTAACAAAACTTACACAAAACTGATAAAGAGCAAAACCAGAAAGAAAAAAAGCAAAAAAAAAAAAAAAACAGTGAATTTAAACAATTATTCAAAGAGTTGTTGAGGGCAGCGATTGATAAATAAATTGAAATTGAAATCAAGTAGTTGAGATACATATTTCCGAGTGACACCATCCACAATCAACAATGTTAACATGGACCGCAAATGGGAAAAGTATTTTTCATGTTATTTATGATGAGTTTTGTTGAAACTAAAGCCCATATACCACAAAAACCCACACCCTGCCCTTTAGCATAATGCCAATCAACTATACACACACACACACACACACACAAGCACACAATGGCAGCCTAATTTATGAAATTAACAAACGCACAGTGGCCGCCATAAAAAACAGGCTAACCAGCTACATAAATAAATAATAAAATAAACCACAAACCACAAACCAGCGAAAAAAAGAAAAATAGAACATGAAGCATGGAACATGGGCCCTTATTTATTTACAGTGAGAACATTTCGTATGGCGTCCCAATCAGCAACTCACCAAAAGGTGATAGTGATAGTGTGCGCCCAGTTGTGGCGTTGTGGCGCAGGGGGCGGGGCAGATCGGGGGTAGAGACGCACACGAGTGCTGATGTCGGTAATCAACCTTGAATTCGTTTTATAAGCGCCTACACACCACAAACAACAACAAAAAAGCTCCGACGAAGCCAAACGAAAAACGGAAACTATGTAAAATGGTATTAGAATCGCGAGATACTTGGTGCTCAAATCCAGCAGCTTCCAATCCCAGGTTATATATATTTTCATATCAAATTAACATTTTACCAACATGCCCAGATTTTCAAAAGCTGATGTCGTAACAAACTTGTTTCCTTGTTAGTTTTTTCTTTCTTAAGTTTTCTGTAGTGGCCTGCCACTCAGGTAAAATCAGACGTCACTCGCATCGAGTTTTCTGCTCGAAAATGAAAAAATATAAAAAAATAAAACTATGTTCGCTCGGAATGAATAAAATCAACATAATTCAAACATAATTCTCAAGCTCAAGCAACAGCACGTGATGGCAGCATGCAAAGTGAGCTAAATATATATTTATCTGTTTTCGTTTATTCATATACACATGCATATACATAGATATATACAAACGACTGAACCGATCTCGACTTTGGCTTTATGTTTTCCTATTGTGGATAAAAAATATATAAGCCAGAGCGCACCGTTTTGTTTGATTGTCCAAGGCTGCGCATTGAAATTCAAGGCGTGCCGCCACTCATTAAAATTTATCTACGTCATAAATTCCCAAAAAAAAAAAAAAAAAAATTATGTATGTTTAATGCAAAGCTAGCATTTGCATGGCCATTGTAAAATATTGGGCAACGGTGCGTATGAGCGATGCCGGGTTTATGTTGATCTGCAGAAGAAAACGCACGAGAATGCCAACTAATTGGTCTGTCATACAAATTAAGCCCATTTTAATTGAACATTTTAACTGATGCTCTGGATTAGCATGCAAATTGAATGAAGAACACTCCCAAATTGAATGTTCAAAACATAAATGAAAGGTCTGAAGACAGATTAACATTGCTTTGGATTTTCTTAGCTCTCTGCTCTTTTCATGTCATTGCTCCAAATTCTCTGATTCGAGCAGTTTAATTAATAAATATTTTGATGGACGAAGTGCCACCGAGTGACTGATTGACATATTTGCAATCTTGTATTAGACTTGCAATTGTTATTGGGTGCAGTTCGAAAGTTGAAAGCGAATGCCAAAATATCACTTGGAGCCTAATTAATGGCATCAAATAGAAGAGAGAGAGCAGTTGAAATTGTCCAAATGTTTAGACAGCTGTGTTTATAGAAATAGTGTTATTTATTTGCCTTTTCTCCAATGACAAACGATATTAGTTTCCAAGCAATTTGAAAGATACACACATAAATCTTTACTTATAATTTATATGCTAAGATAGGTTTATAACTATTTTCATGCCGTCAATTCGAAAGAGTTTTGAATTGACTTTAAAGTTGTATATACAAATATATTCATTATGCATCGCTCGAAATTAGTTGCTGCAAAAAGCAGAACAGGCAAAAGGCATCGAGCAAGTTAACTAAAAATAAGCACATTTATTGCTGTTTTGCCTCCGTGTGGCTTTTGTTTCACCATTTTTGCTTTGTCTTCCGATGCACTGAGGAAAACGAATGGGTGCGAGTGCAGCGGCGAATCCCCGTTCACCTTCCGCAGGTGGTGGCAAATCCCCGCCCCCTTAAAGCCATCTCAATGCCAACGGCTTAAAGCTCAAAGCCTATCCGAGTTGTTTTATTTTTGTCTTGCCATTGCGCTTATTTTGTATCTCAGCGATACATTTTGTTGCTTTTGCTTTGCTTTGCCCGCTGTTGCTTTTGCTTTTGCTATGGCCACTTGCAGTTGTCATTGCGGTTGCCGCTTGCGCTTGGAAAATTGGGTTATTGGGTCATGATTCAGTTCGAAGCAATAGCATGCCAGCCACAACACAACACAACACAACACAATCGCCTCGATTTGTTTTTCGATTTTGCCAGCCAGCCAGTCAGGCAGCGAGCGAGTGAGTGGGCTGTCAACAAAGCGAACTTGTGGATACATTTTCAGCTACTGTTTGCCGGCTGCAATTTAAACACGAATGCAGCAGTCCCCCAGACTCCAGCGAACTCATCGAAATCCCAATCCCAATTGCAATCGCAATTCCATACCATCCCCAATCCGAAACCCAGTCAGAGTTTTGTGTGCCTCGCTTTGTATCTTTCTAATTGACTTCCCTCTTTTGTCTGGCCATTGTCAGCGATGTTGTCGTTTTCATTGAAGTTGCTGCTGCTGCTGTTGCTGTTGCAGCTTGCTGCTGCTGCTGATGTCGTCGTTGTTGGGGCAACACTTGACACTAATTAGGCCACTCTTTGTGCGCCTGAGCTTGCCTTGCATTATCTGCAGCTGAGCTGAGCTGCCGCTCTATGCAAATGTTTTCCTCCTCCGTTCGCCTTTCAATTAGCTGCCATCTAAATATGTATCAGAGCATATTTACTTGGCACTTGGGTCAGATAAGCGCTATATGCATGCACTGCACTGTACTGCATGCAAACGAACACATGCATACTTACATACATGTATGCATATAGGAAGAGAATCGAAATAGTTCTCCTCGAGTACGAGGTGCAAATAAACAACGCAGCTAAAAATACAAACAGATACAGTATCTCAATCAATTCTATTATGCTCGACTCGCAGTAAATCACTAGCAGACAAATTGATATTGTAATTTTCTCAATTCGGAGCATGCAAACAAATTCCTACACACTTACAAAATAACTTCCATCTAACTTGGAATTATTCCAGAATTATATCCTATAGTTATTCGCACAACTCACGATTTTCTCGCCGTGCATTCAGTGTGCCATTGACCAACATTTTGCCGCCGCCTTCACGGCTAACATGTAAAATCGTACAAGTCTAGAGATGAAAATAAGAAATGAGCAGGAAAACGGAGGACAACATGGGCCATAAATTTCAAACAAAAAGTCTGCCAGCAGCAATTAAATTGCGCAATTTTCGCCCTGCTTTTTTTATGACCAGAGCATTTTTTCGGCTGCAATGAGAATTTGATTTTCTGGCTGAAAGATTGAGAACCGGCATTTATATACATACATATATATTCAAATTATGTGGGTGATGGATGGCGTCGATGGGACTTGGAAATAATTCATCTGGGAAATGCGAAAAGCTGGTTATTATTCACACCCAACAGTTCACACCGGTTTGCCCAACTGCAAATAGATATTCATGGTGGAAACATCACATCACATCACAGGTACACACTGAACGACTCACAATTGCATAATGACTTTGGCAATTGCCACATTAGCATATCAAATATTTCTGTGGGCGTCTCGTATAGTTTGCTTCTTCTTTAGTTTTTTTGAGCTGCCCCCGAATCGAAATCAGAAAACAAAAACATAAAAAAAACATTGTAGCACTGACACCAAATAAATTTGCAACTAGAAACTGCAAGTTTTGGACTTGGCTTTAATTTCGTTTTAGTGTGACAAGGCAAGGCGCTAAATTTGTTTACCGATTTGTTTCCCAAAAGCGACTAAAACCGGGGAGAAGCTGCCAAAGTAGCACACAGCAATTTTTGTTTGCTTTTTCGAGCTATTTCGTGTGTGATGCAAACATAACGAAGCGAAATGTAGTGAAAAACCACAGCGAATGCAGCCAGCAGTGACACACTTAACTTCCAAGTTGGTCACCCTGTCGGCTACGCAATATTCGTGATTCGTACTGCATTTGGAATTTAAAGAGGCGCAGATATGCATGTGTGTGTGTGTGTGCTCAAAGGAATCACTTCAGTGCCACTCCCCTTCTAAACACGAACTCAATCAACTTCATGTTTTGATGATATCTGCGTTACCCTTTCCCTTTCCCTTTCCCATTCCCGTCGAGAAATGTATGTCATAATTTCGCCTGGTTTCTGGTCTCTGGTTTGTTTGTTCGCCCCGTGTTTTTGGCTTGTTTACTTTGGGAATTTGCATGCAGCGCCTCCCGTTTTTGGTCATAACAACAAGTTTGCCCTGCCGGCATCGAACCATTTGACCCATTTCGCCTGCCAACCGAGTGAAACATTTTGTTTTGTTCGAGCAACTGGGTCAAATTGGGCCTATGGCCGCCACCCCCCTTAAAAAACATTGATTAATCAATACCCCCAGCTTTGATCTTTTTCCCTTCGGGCAGTGTAAACAGAAAGCTAATAGATGATGGAGTTACAATCACCGGCAGCTGACAGCTTCCCAAGAAACAGCCAGCCGGGCATTTCGTCATTGGCCAAAATGACGATGGATGGTCAACAAACCTGGGAAGCACCCGGCAACGGAGCAAACGAGACTCAAATTGCTTCCCAGTCGAGTCATTGTCTCATAGTTATTTAGGTATTTATTTATTTTTTTGTTCTTCGCCTTCTCAGTCGGGTTTCTTGACCGAAAGACCGGCATATTTTTGGACCTATGACGAAATGACGAGAGCCTATAGTTAAATTAAATCTGACACGAATCTGGGTTTGACTTTTTATGACGGTTTTACCATTTAATGGACTTCTTCTTCATTTTCGTTGTCTTGCACTCGTATGGTTTCTGTTTTGATAGCCGGCTACTAGCTTTTGGTATTTTACGTTTTGAATGGCGTTTCGAGAGAATTCTCCAGCACAAGATTGGATTCAAATTACGATTTTTAGGCTTCGTTGGACGCCACCACCACCACACACACAAACACGAAAAAAAGGAACTAAAACCCGCAGACAGAGAAAGCGAGACAGCACGATTCCGTTAGAGGGGGAGGGGGCGAAAGAGGAACAAGGAGCGAGTTCGTTTGCCTCACGTTCAGAGCAGCCACCACCAAGTTTGTTGACCTTCATCAAAATCTGGCGGGGGCAACAGGCAGACACAACTCTGCCGCAGACCCGACAAAAAAAAACAAAATAATAATAAAACAACGCAAAGGATCACCTGTTGCTGCAGCTGCTCGACGAAAGAGACGGGCATATGGAATGCGAGAGAGAGAGAGAGAGAGAGAGAGCGAGACATTATGAACGATAAAAAACAAAGGGAATCGGTGGAGGACTAGAATTGAGGAGGACTACATTTCAAGGAGCAATACAAATTTGGCATTATATTAGTTCTCAATAACTGTATAAATGCGGAATATATTTTTCTGCTCAAAGGTAAGCTACAAATTATGCAAACAGAAACGTCAAATTGCTTTACACTCCAATCAAAATCTACTTACAGCTCAACTGCAATCGGTTTATTCGACTCACAAATTATTACATAATTTCATAATCGGCAATTCAAAGCGAAGAAGTGGAAGGGAGACGACAAGTGTCAAAGACTGCAGCTGGAATTCCAAGCGATTTAAACAGCACAATTACGGGCGATTTAAAACGCACTCGTCGGCGGGCGAAGGAGGCAGCGGAATCGATAATATGTAAATGCGTTTGTTCCCCTGCCAAAATGAACCGAGAACCGAAAACAAAATACAGAGAACACAAACACACACAGCGACCCAAACAGTCGAAAAACTCGAACGGGATCAACGGCTCTCGTTCCCGAAAGTTGAATAACCCAAATGGGCGTATAAACAAAAAAGGAGAAGAGAGGAAAAAGTAGAAGCACCGGGAGAATGCGTACAAAACTGCAGAAGAACCCAGTAGAAACTAAATAGGTCGGCATAGGTATTATTATTCCACTAATAACTCCAAGGCCTTATTATGCATAATGAGTCACAGAACTCAGCATATCTTACATTCATAACGGAAAAGTGAGGCGCCATGAGTAACACGTATGTATGAATTCTACGTAAGATGATCAACACCCCGATGACCAAGTACATCGATCGTACATACATACGTACATATGGATGTACATATAACCCCCTTGCTAAAGAAATTGGGGACAATAAATGATATCACAGCGTGGGGCTTACCCTAATATCATACAATCAGCTTTGCTGCGTTTCACATTTCAGCAGCAGCTACATAGTATATGTTCCCCTAAACTTTATATGCACATATTATTGAGCATATCCAGTTGCATTTCCTATGCTCGTATGTATGTGTGTGCATTAACTACCCCCCTTCCTATGCGGATTGGTTTCGTAGGACCAAAGGATTCCTTGGCGACCCTTTATGTCATTCATGTCTCAATACGGATCTGGGAATTTATGCGAGAGTTTCCTGTTTCAATTAAATTTTATTCGAGGCGATAAAATTTTACGAGTCTTCGCATTGTAGCGCAGGAATAGGAGAAAAATTGTCAAGAAAATGCCAATGGAATTACAGTCTGTTTTTCATTTGCCACATTCGCAATTGCTATGCGCACTTCTTTTTGCTTCGTTTTGTGACCAAAAAACTTTGGCAAAAAAGTAACTGTTATGGCAAGTGTTCGAGGAATTTCAGCATTGGTTCAATTAATATCTGAATGGCAAGCGAAACGACGACGTCATCGCAAGCAACCCCATGTGACTAATGCCCCGGCGGAGTGAGTGTTCCATATTTATCCTGTGACGTCGTAGGCAGTGTTTATGGCCCACACAAACGCCCACCGCCCCATCCGCCCACGAGTTAGTGAGAATGGAAAGTGGAAGTGGTAGGAATCGTGGCTGGTGGTTGGTGCGTGGCGGGCTAATAACACCCACTCAAATGGCCAGAAGGCAGGGCCTTGGGACATTTGGCAACTAATCGCCTCGTAAATATGACACTGCAATGGAACTTGCACGGATAATCCAGAGACGACGACAATGCGAAGCAGAGAGCAAATAAAGCAGGGTCAAATGAATCCGGCCTTTTCGAAAGTGTGATAAGCACTCGGCACTCGGCGGGTAAAACACTACGGAAGCAAACAAACAAGCGAGCGAGAGAGCTTCGACACCGACATTACGTATACGCAGTGAGCGCAATGATGACGACAGAAATTGCTTAGCGAATGCCAGTGAAACGGTAGCATTGTCACTGGCCAGGGGCGTAGGCATCATGGGCTACAGGGAAACTCCATTAGTGGGTCGCCCCCTGGAATTTATATGGCCAAAAGGTAAGAAATATGCCAGAGAGCCAGACAAAGCTAAAGGCAATGAAGCGAATTTGATTGTTATGTGAAGCGAAAAATGTTAAAGTGAAGACAAAGGGGGGTTTAGTGATGTGAAATGGAAAGGTGGGTACATTAAAATCATTTATTGTTTATTTTTGACTAGAGAAGGAAAACATTTTTCCCATTTGAAATATATGTTAATATATGTGTAGGTTGATAGCTTGATTGATAAAATTGGAACATTTCCTATACTGTTCTATAAACTTTTGACTTTTCTTCTTATCTATTAATAAATCACTTTTATGTATATCCCAATCTGTCTTGTATCCGTTTTAGGTACAGTACCCACCCCAACTTTGTGTGGGCGGCAAAGGGAAAATTTAGGTTGTTTTGCATGCTGCACGAAACTCATTCAAGTTAATTTAATCGCGTAATTTACGCATGATTGGCATCGAAAACGCGTGAAGACATCGGCCGGGTGTCGGCTCAAAAGCTTATTTTTTCCCTTCATGCCATTCGTTTGGCGGTGTAGCTTTCGAAATGTAAATAAACGAAAATATAGACCAAATGATGGTTAAAGAGAGGAGGCGGGTTTTTGGGGCGATGACGTCGCCACCGCGCCTACGCGACCGAGGGAAAAATGAAAAGAAGAAGCCCCGACATAAACAAAAAACGACCGAATCGAAATACATACAAATACATACACACACATACAGACAGAAGCACACAAAGGGAGAGGGAGTATAGAGCCCAGCATAACGGTGAGAAAACAAAATGGCGACCATATTGCGTTGTAGTTTTTCGGAGCTTGAGAGGCTGCCATTTTGTTTTTGGCGACATCTCACCCCCACTCCGCTTCTCTCTCTTTCTCGCTCCCGGGTGCGTAAGTTTCGTGTTTTCTCTGTTTTTTTGTAAACTTTGGCGGTCCAGCCGGCCGGTGGATTGACGGAATGACCGACCGACTGAACGAATGAATGAATGACTGAATGAGAGTCTGGCAGACGCTGCATTCGAAATGCGGTAGAAAGTGGCCACAGACGGCGGCTCAGCGGTAGAAAGTGTGAAGTTTTCGACTTTGTTTTTGCCAGCCACCGGTATTAGTTTGGTATTTAGCTGTGATTTAGTTATGGATTAAAGTGCAACCCAAGTGCTGTGATGGAAGTATATATGACCAGTAATTTTAGTAATCTGATATAAACTACTTTTAGTAAAAAGTAAAATAACGCAATCAATACTACTACTCTTTAGTTTAACTTGAATAAACATCGTATCCTAGGTTGCTTTGGAGGCCGTTACCACACAACTCTGTTTTGCTCATTCGTAATTATCCCCGAAATCAACTTTCATTGCAATGTATCTCCGTCTTTCATACAATCCACCAACTGGGGGATTCCATTGACCGTCCGAGGAGAACTCGTCCGTCCGGCCGTGATAAGCCGCATACGATAAGCGTGCGAGATTTACTATCGCCTTGCTTTTCAGGGATTTCCAGCTTTGCAATGTGCCTGCCACTTGAGCTGCGACTTCGGCTCGGCAGCTGCCGTTGATTCCCCCCGGGTGCAAGTTGCTGCTGTCAATTGCACATCAGCGCCAAAAAGGGGTTGGATGGGGTGCAGCGGGGGCTGTGGGGCCGCAGTGGCGAATAGTGGCAACAAATTTGTGAAAATCAAGTCAACGGCTTGCTGCTGCCACACAGAAAGTAAACAACACATAGAAAATATGCCCCATTTATATTTTAAGTTTAATATATACATAGATAAGTGTTATTTTTCTTTTCTTACCAAATAAACCTTGATTCAATTGAGAAAACAATTGATTCGTTGTCAATAATCTCCTTATTTATAGTAATTGTCTTATATATGATACCTAAAATATAACCGCTCATTAAGCTAACATCAATATCAACTGAATAATGATAGCTCTTTAATAAAATCAGTTCGCCCTTGCTTACTGCCCTCGTTTTCTATCCATGAACCCATTGTTTTGTTTCAAATTACAATCAATTTGGTTGCTAGTTCGGTGGTGCAGGGGAAATTGTTGCAGCTCAATGGCAATGGAATGCAAAGGCAATCCCCTCCACCTCACCCCCTTACTTCAGCCCTTACTTTTCCGCAGTGAAGAAAAGCCAGAAAAAGCGACGAAACATTTTAATTTGATTAAATTTCATGTGACCCAAATACCGGAAACAGTTGTTCTCAGTGCCCTAGACGAAAGTCCCCTCCCACCGACCGCCGCCCGCCACCCACTGCCCTCCACCCGCCGCCCACTTTCTGCCCCCCAGGAAGAGTGACAATGGCCTCACATTACGGAGAGCGAAAAAAAGGCAAGGGAAAACGCAGAGAAGCGAAATGGGCGCAAAACAAAATCAAAATTATGATAAAAAAGGGGGGAAAATGGAAAAGCGGTTAAGGGTGAACCCAGAGGGGGGTGCTAAATGGGTGGGGGGGAGGTGGGGGGGTGGGGGTTTGCGTGTGTGAGTGTGTTTGTTCGGCGCAAACTGGTGACGTTGACATCTTATTTTATTTTATACAAAGCCGAAATTTGCGCTGTGCCACATGAAAAGCAATTTTCATGCGTGGCTTCTTCTCCTTTGTGTGCGTATGTGTTGGTGTGTTTGTCTGCAAGTGTGCGTGCTTCCGCTGACAGAATCGAATGGAAACCGAGCCCAAAGAGCCGGTTTTTCTTCAAAGCGAAAAATATACAACAACAAAAAAAAGTATACTTATAAAAAAAGAGACTCTCGCACGCACACACACACACACACCGGCAAACTGAGCGTGCGTAAAGTGCGTAACTGTTGTTAATAAGAAACGGGTTTGCTTTGGGCTTCTTTATTGCCATCTTGCTCTGGCCGCTTAGCTGGTGTGTACAGCTGTTTTCTGTTTATCTCGCACTTTCCGCCTCCTCTTTACATTCGTATTTTTGTTTACGTTCTGTGGCACGCACACGACTCCCCCCGACCACTCACCCATACCATTGTGCTTGGGTATCTGCAAGTTTGTCGTATCCGTATCTGTATCTGTGTATCTGAGTGTTGGACTTTCTGCTGTGGGAGACACATTTTCACACTTTGCGCATCTCTCTATCTGCCTATTGCGTATTTATTGTTGTTGGGGAAAACCCTTTGTGCCTTACTTAATCACCAAAAATTCAACTTCATCGCTTTCACTTTTAAATTAAGTCATAATAAAGCCAAGCGCAAATAAAGCCTTATAACGCACATAAAAAGACGAGAAAAAAACGTAACCTACTTTCGTGTGAATAAGATACTGCGCAAAAAATGATCGCAGATCAATAATTAAAGCTCTCGATTTTTTATTCAAACTGGACTTTTTGTATATAGCCCTTGAAGCTGTTCCGCGATCAAAATCAAGTCTATTTTGGCCAAGTTTTTAATGACGCTCAGAATAGCGAAAAAAATAGGCTTCCGGGTGGGGAGATGTCCAAAAACTGCAATATTCGATTAAAATTCGAGGCAAATACAAGTTGATACTGGTTCGATATCGTTTTATCTGTATGCTTGAGCCATTTTTTCCCACAAAACTTAAGCTAAAACACTTGGGATTCGATTCATTTTTGTTATTTTCCTGCTGTTCACTGTCTTTCTTTCAGCGTTAATCAAAACCCCATTTCAAACTGACCCACATACCAAGGTGGCATGTACCCAAAACGCCAGACTCACCCAGACAAAGTCGAAAAATCAGGTGTTCACGTGTATGGGTTTTAGTGTCTGTGTGCATATCTGGTTGAGCTTGTGCTGAAAGGCCGCTTGAAAAAGCTAAAAGGCGCTGCTTTGAAATCAAAAAAAAAAAACCGAAACTCAAACGAAACTGAAACCGAAACAAGCTATAGGCATTTTTTGAAAGTCGTTTCGATTTTTCGTTTGGCAATCGCTATTCCCTTTTGATTGGACCCATTTGTGAGTCATGAAAGAAATTAACGCTATGACAGCAGATCAAGACCACGAGCAAGAGCACTGGTAATCCAAAACCATCTAAAGGACAAGTCGTTCAACCTGCAAAAAGGTCACCGAGGCAGCAAAGACTTCCCCCCTTAAAAAAGAAGAAACAACACAAAGGCCAAGCGTTTTACTCCCTCGGATTTATAGCTTCCAATTGGAGTGCTGCATTATTTGTTGTCGGCCATCGTAAATTGCCAAAAAGCGGCGACTTTCTACCTGCAAGATCTACGAGTGGTCGGCAAGGTCGATTAGTCATTAGAGTGCGGCACCCAGACCATACCATGTCCAGAGTTTCCAGAACCGAAAATCCAAATACCGAAAACCCAAAACAAGGGGTCCTTACTCAAGTGGCCTGCCACTCATTTTTTTTCCGCTGGCCAGTTTGGCCAAACAAAAAACCGAAAAAAAGGCATACAGGCAAAAGGAACAAAAGGGGGAATTTATGTTTTTGCCGGTATCATAAAACCATAGCAATGCAGACATAGACAGGCAGAGCGTGAGTGTGAGAGGTTAGAGGATATCCCTGGGCAGGTCGTTAGCCGATTTCGATGTCCAGCGAACAGCGGGTAGTCCTGCAAAGGAGCGAGATATAGGATATGGCAGCAGGAGCAGACATGCTCAGCCAGGACACGGAAAATCAATGCTCAAATGCCTGATAAGCGATCGCCGAGGTAATGGATTTATAAAGACAAACACACACACACACACACATGTAGCTGATGGCGTGGAAAGTTTCTGGCCAACTCCAATTATCAGCTTACAACTACTTGAGATCGGGGCAAAACCCCTGAGAAACTTGATTGATTTCGGTGGGTGAGCGGTAGTTACAAATGAACTGAGCTGCCACCAGCTGGCCGAAATGCGCTTTTGGCCGGGCCAACAAAATGGGTCGCTGCCGAAAAGTGAGAGGCCAGAACGCGCTTAAATATATTTGCTTTCTGTTTCTTTTCTTGTGATTTTAGTTTTGTTTTTTTTTTTTTCAGCTCGCAATGAAAGTAAAAAGTGAGTTGGAGAAATGGGAGCAGCGGCACTTGCGTGCGTGCAATCACTTGGCAATGTCAATTTCAATGCCATTTAAACGAATTTCGTTTTAAATGCAAAACACAGGTAGAACGGGAGATAACGAGGGTAAAAACTACAAATTACCCTGGGCGGAAGTGGCAACACAAATCGGAGTGGGCTACCCGTCTTTAGTCCGCAGTCTTGACAAATTATACCCGACATTTTGGCCGGCAGCTGAGCTTAATTCTCGCCTGGCCTCCATTAAATGAGCTTGCAAATTATATGCGCTGCTGCTCCTGCTGCTGGACACTTGATTCATGGCCCGGCCATTATACGTCATCGTAATTGAAATGCGACTGGAAATGGACGTGGAAATGTAAATGAAAATGGAGATGACGATGGCGATGGCGCTGGAAATGCGTGCAACAAGTTTCTCGTTTGAAATAACCTTAGAATTAATTGCCTCACGTTTCCGACTCAAACGAAAACAAAAAAAAAGAGCAGAAAACAAAGGCAACTGCTCAACTTGAACCGAAAAACAAATTTCGGTTGGAGCCAAACAAACACTCGCACACACACACACACACGTGACCATCACATGCCAGCGAGGACAACTATTGATAGATGTAACAAATTTCCCCACACCCCCAACCGTCAGTTCAGTTTTCTCGATTACAAAAGCAGCAAACGAAAAAAAAAATGGATGAATAAAACACAGCAAACAAAAAAGAACCAATTGTTGATTGACTTACAACATAGCAGCGACGAACTTGAGCTCTTCACTTTTCTACTCATTTTCGAATTTGTGGCTAATGATGAGGTCATAAGAGTTGAAGCTTGTAAGTCGCACGTTTTCCTACAACTCACATTACCATAGCTGATTATGCCAAAAGATTCCGATTCCGATTCCAATAGCGATTCTGATTCCGAGGCTTTTCAGCGCCGTCACCGATCGTAAAAGCCAGGCGAGCTAGCCAAACAACCTGCGATAGATACATTTTCAGTGTTTTCCCCTTTTGGGCAGCGCATAAAACTCGATCGGGTCACAGTACGGGTATCTGTATCTGCTGGATACCAGATACCGCAGACCAGATACTAGATATTGAACAGCGTATACCGAATGCTGAGCACTGCATACTGAACACTGGGCACAATGGGCCGACATCAAGCTGGGGACAAGCCCACACCTCTGGCAGCCAGCTAGCCTCTGACAAATTTATCGACTCGCCGCCGCACGGAAAAGATATGCGCAGCTGACTTGGCATTGAGGAGCACGTATCTGTATCTGTAAATCGAAGCGTACGGGTGGGTACACGGTTCGAAAATCTTAAGCAATTGATAGTGTAACATCACTTTGATGATAAAATACAATATGAAGATAAGAATGCTATTTCGTCCGGTGTATCTCGTCATTCGCATGCAACAATTACAAAGGTTCTAAACGATTATTAGTCAAGAGAGAGAAAAAACAACGGGTCGGCAAAAAACAACAAACTGTGAAAACTGCAAGGCAGACCCGCCGGTGGAATGACAGGGATGGCGCGAGGAAGAGAAAGGGACGGAGCACAGCTCGAAGCCGGCTGTTGCATCTCTTTCCCACCGCAGCGCAGTCAGCCGGCAAAGCGCGTTGGTATTGGTATTTGTATCTATCTCACAGATGCATGTGTTCCGCTCATGTATCTAACTATCTTTGTATCTTTGCCATCTACATATATGTATGCCTGACTTATGACGCAATTCGAAAAGTTCATCTGATCTTTTTGCGCTCCGTCTCCCTCTTGCTGGGTATCTCTATCCGTTTCCATCAGCCGGTTGATGTTGTTGTTGCTAAGGCGCGGCCGCAGTCCGTAGAATTAATCTATATAATTAGCTGTAAAGCGTAGAAACATCAAGCCATGTATCTCTATTTAGCCCTGAATTTGTAGCGCATTTATTGCAATTGTTTCCCCCATTTTACATTACTCGTTTTCATTTTTTATTGTTTTTATTGCGGGTGTTTGTTGCTCCCTCGAAATTCTTTCACGAAACCGAATTCTAAACAAATTTTCATTACGACACGATCCCATCATCAACATCATCGTCTCATCCGCAGAAGAGCATCGTCGTCATTGAGATTGTTTTTTTGGGTTTGCGCGTTCGGATTCGGGGCGATTCTATAAATGCCGCAACCGATGATGTTTCACTCTTGAATTATTTTTCGCCGCTTTTATTTATTAAATTTCTTTGTGTTTGCTTAGCAGTTGAGCAGTTCAACGATTCGAGTGACGTAATGGCAAAGGGGCTGTGGCTGGAGGATTAGCTAGATCATGTGTGTGTGGGATCAACTTGGAGGAACCAATTCACGACTGAGCGGCAATAAAGTTTATAAACTATTGCATTTCTGGAGAGATATTCAATACGGAATTTCTTAGTCATTTCAGTGGTTTTATTTTAGCATGGCATCAAAAAAGGCTCGTTGGGAATCAGATGCAACATAAAAGTGCCACACATTTCCCGCTTTCGCTGTGCATCGAAGATACGTAATTAAATCTGAAGCCGCTTTAGCTTCTGGTCAATCTAATCTTGGGGGCTCGAACTGGCCCTCAATCGAGAGGGGTTCTCTATATCGAAACGCACGAGCAAGAAGGCCAACACAGAGCGTAACCCAATTACGTGCCAAAAAGCGGAATGCGACCCTCGACAAGTATTTTTTGAGCTTTTCTCTTTTTTTATTCGTTGCATAGTTGCACATAGAACGTGATTGCACATACACACACTACATATATACATATAGATACATATAAACTGTATATCGTACGGTACTGTACACTGGGGTGCGAGTAAATATATGCTCTGAATAACCCAGTACATAGGCGCATAGATACTTATGTATGTACGTGCATCTGTCTATGTGCATGTGTATGCTGCTGCGCCCCCAAAAAGGGGAGGGGCATGCTGTGGTGCGGCCAAGCCAACCTTGACACACTTTTCGCCGCCCCACAAAGCTGATGATGCTCATCATGATGTGGATGGTGATGGCGATGATGATGATGCTGGCGATGATAAAGACGTCGACAGCACAGCCAGCAGCCTTTCTCAGCTGCAGTGGTCAACCCCCCAAATGAAAAAGTATCTAAAGGATGCAGAAACTCCCACTTGGATTTGCTGTATACTCTGCCTTTGAAGTTTATTGAAACCCAACAGTTTGCCATCATTCAAAAAGAGTTTCTTGAAGGTTGAAAATACCCATACCCAATCTTCTACATACTTAAAGGATGTGACCACTCACCTCATTTCCCACTGTTGTGATCTTAACAATCACCTCGTCCTTGGTAGCGTCGTGCTTGACGACATCGCCGCTCTGCTCGCGTCCATTGTAGGTGAAGTAGACCCGCTGGCCGGGCTGCAGTTCGGTGTCCATGATGGACCGGAATCCGGGTCCAATCAGATCCGACTCGCGGAACTCCTTGATCATGGCGCTGCGGCGCAGTGCCTGAGCGGGACTGATGTGTACGTTGGCAGCGCGACGCGTTTCCACGATGACCGACGGATCTGTGGAGGATGTGGACGAGGCCGAGGCCGCGGACGACGTGGTAGCGGTTGGGGCGACGACGGCGGTCTTGAAATCGAAGCGGACCAGGTAGCGCGTATCGGCGTTAATCGGTGCCTCGCCGGGCACCACAAAAGTGGGCGGCGGCGGCGGCGAGAGCGGTCCCATGTACGAGGGCGGCGTTTTCACGTCGGATATGGTGCCGGAGTACCAGAGGCCATCCGGACCCTTGGCGCACACCTTGGTGCCGATGATGGAGCGCTTGGCCAAACGGCGGCCGGTGGACATTTTTGTACGTTCGGTTATACTACTTTCAGGGGGGGATAATTTAGTTTCCAGCTTTGGAACACGCTGGATTATCTAGTCTATTTTTACGTCTGTTTGTTTGAACTTAGAACTTGAACTTGGCCTTAATGGTTGGCCACATTTTCTCTTCGCACTTCAATCACTTTTGCTTTTTTATTGCACTTGAGTATTTGATTTTGTGGATATTTTTTGCACACTTCTTCCCAATCAGTTACACTTTTTTTTGTATGGTTATTAAACGCACTTTGTCTTTTTTGTGGAGTTTATTGCGGACTATATGGGGATATTTTGTGGATTACTTAAGTCTGGCAGACGTTCTTGGTCAGCCGGTAAACGTGGCGTAAATTGGCCAAGACTGGGCAGTTTCTTGATGATATTCTTGTGATACAGCTCCAGAGAGAAGGTGACGCGGTGCAGGAGCCACTGGGGCGGATGAAAGTGCGGCTTTAACTTCACATGCTCGGCGTCGCTGGGCGTCTGAATGGCGTGGCAGTTGCGTTTGTGCCTAAGCATAATCCAATTTTGACCGCTTGTAACGTCAGCTTGCAGTTCGAGCTTCCTGCGGGGAAAGTTTTTTTTTGTTTTTCGTTTTTCGCGCTTTTGCCGGTCGTTACTTTTCACTTTTCTCTCAGTTTTCTTGCCAGCACACACACACACGTACACTGATACACACAACACACTGACACAACACAGAGAGCAATATGCGATGCAATTGGCGGCTGCTGCACTGATTTGTTTTGACTTTTATGTTTTTTGCGTTTCGCTTTGTGAATGTGGCTATTCTGCTTCAAAATTGCCCAAAAAACTAAACGGAACACCAGAAGAGGGCCCGTTTGTCTTGGGTTTTTGGCTACTACTTAGTTTTCTTGGCTTTTCACTGGGCTGTTGGCTATTTTTCAGTTGTTTTGGTTTGGCGGAATTGCCCGAAAAGCGCTTATCGGTCTGCTCCCGAGAGTTGGCTATCAGAGACTGAGCGCACGAAAAACGAAACGAAAAGCAAACGGGCAGTTACAGTTACCCACACACACACACAGAAGCGCTCTCCCTCTCCGACTCTCTCTTATTTATGTGTGTGTATTTATACATGTATGGCATCTACCTGCGTTTGGAAAAGCAAAATAAGACTCATGAGTGTATGTGTGCGAGTGTGGGGCCTCCCCGCAGCATAAAAATGTTAGAGGAAAACTGCAATATCCACGACTAACAGAGCACCCAAAGAAGTGAAAAATCATATAATTATGCTATCGAAGTGCGCAGTTCTTAATCAACAATATAACTATGACGCCATCACTGGATGGATGGAGCATAAAACACGGGGGCAGCATTGAAAAAAAGAGCAGCATAAAATACTACGCAGTTAAAAAAACAAAACTAATCTACAGAGCACTTGTCAACGCATACGCGCATCATAAATGTGCGTGTGTGAGTGCGACTCGCTCTGGTTTATCAACAACAACAGAGCGATAACAGCTGTTGGAGGCGACGCAGCAACAATGTTGCGAAAACAGCTGGTGAACAGCGAACATCAGTCTCACAACAAACCAGAGAGAGAAAGAGCGGAAACGAAGTTGGTCAACCCTTTTCTTGGATCCTCTTCAAACCGAAATGGATCCCAGCTGAAGACTTGCATATTCAAGGATCTCACCCCTCGATCACCAAAAATCCTATGTCGATGGCCCCAAAACGTGTTCTTTTAAAGGGACTTTTATAACGCTGAAAATAAAATAAACTAAATTGCTAAAATACGCAGGCAGAATTTTAATTTCAAATGGTTTACAATTATGATAGAAGTATTGTGTTGTGACTGTCTGTAAACAAAGTCGCAAGTGCTCTGTAAAGATATCGTAGGGCAGCGAAATGCCGGCCGGTTTGCAGCAATAACGTCACAGAATTTAACAGTTAAAGAGAGCGCTGGGTTGGCGTGTGCGTGAGTGTGCGTAACTGTTTCACAACAGTGTGTGAGCGCGGGGGAGAGCGACTCACAGCTGTTATGTGCTTTGAAATCCATTCGATTTTGTTTACATCAATTCCATGCTGGCGCTGTAGATGTGAATATGTTGCTGTTGCTGCCGATGGATGTGGATATATGTGTTTCGAGGTTTTTTGCGCCCTCCGCGGCGCGAGCATTGTTGTTGCCTTTGGAATGACCTCTGTAGGCATTCTCCGGCAACGTCAGCAAGTGTCGAAGGGCGGTGGATGGAGTCAGAAAGGGGGCGGGGTTCGTTTATTGCGGGGATGGGCGTCCCAATATTCAACTCCAATAACCAACACAACCATGAGAGATCCAGAATGCCACGGGGCTAAGATTTGCGTAGTTATTGTTCTGGAGTTTCTACGTTTCTGCGTTTTCCGCTTCGCTTTCGGGGTGGATTTTCTGTGGATTTTCATGCCGCCAGCATTATTGAAGACGTAATTTGCGAACGGAGTGGGAAATCGAGGAAAATGCACTGCGTATTTCCCACTCCAGTTAACCAAAAACCGAAATACATAAAAGTCAAAAAAAAGGGAGAGGGGACAGACTGACGGACGGAAGACCTTGCGAGATAGTGCGGAAATACTGCTTGCCGCTCTTATCTAGTCGAAAATTTTGCTGATTACAGGCGAAGGAAAAACTTATGTAGGTCTTATCTAGGACTACACAGAGAAAAAAGCTCCGTCGCCTTTAAATACATAATTATGCACAGGGTGCCAATATAAACGCAAGTTGATAAAACGTAAGATTGATTTTACTTGCTACTCAAACTGGTAAGCTACTGGAAAATTTCAATCGTATGTGATTTTAGCTACAAAAGTACGAATGGTATTTTGTTATTTGAAAAGGGTAAGCGATGATTGCCGATTTCTTCCCCCTTTCAGCCGGAATTGAAGAAGAAGCAGCAGATGAAGAGGAGTGGCGGCCAAGTGCAAAGATTAACTATCTGGTAAATTCAATTAATCATTTCTCCAGTGGAAATTCCAAAGCAGCAACAACAAAACAAATCAACAGAGCGTTACCAGAGCTACAACAAATACGCAGTTACGAAAAGAAAACAACAAAATGTGAATGCAATCCACGGATTACAACACAAAAACAGCGTTAGACGGAGCGAGATGGCGAAATGGATACAGAAAACGGAAAACATGCACAGATACAACTGGAAAATAGGTCAAACGCCATGTAAGAGAGCGCTGTAAGAGAGCGTAATTAGGACGGGAGTCGACTGTTAGCTAACAGCGTCCCCAATTCGCTGGCCGCTCTGATTGGACTCGCTCCAACAGCAAAAAGTTCTTGGCAGCTGTTGCACTTGAGAATATATGTACCCGCGACACCCTAACCCGCTACCCCTTCACCAACCACCATTTTTCACGTTTTATTCGAATTTTATGAAAATTAAACCGGATTTTCGGATTTCTTTGTAAAGTTGTAATTATGAGTTTAACCCTTTTTTGTCAATGTTTTTATAGCCGATGGATTTGGTAGGGCGCCGCTCTTTTTTCCAACACTCTAAACATGAAGGCCAACTTAACATTAAATTTAATAATTATCATTTACCATTCAGAAAAAGAGAAAATATTCAAAACTTTTTCATCATACATTTGTCCTGGAAATTCTTGAAATACATCATTCGTAGCTTTAAAATAATATCTTGTGATATATTTAGCTTTTCGTTATTATAATCTCGAGTGTATTCCCTCCTTTATCAAATGCTCATACCCGTAGATATGCGCAATCTTGTGTGTATGAGTGTGGATTTGATTGGATCGCCTTCGAAACCGGATTTTCAAAATATGTATGTCATTCCATACCGTTCCATTCAATTACGCTGATGCCTAGGTATCGCAGAAGGTACATATAGGTGCCACAATGGACGGCCTTTGTTGGCAAGAAATCAACTTGATATTACCCCGATCGATGGACTGAGGATTGGGAAGAGGAAGATGAGGTGATGACGTAGAGAAAGTGCAAGCTGTATGCAAATTAAGCGACACTGTATCGGATCGGATTAAGTGGCCATATCTGATTTGGATGGGGTGCAAATCATGCACGGCTTCAATTTGTATTGACCAACGTTTTTAGACTTCTCTCTAGTAAATCCCATTCATCACATCCCTTTGAATGTGGTTAACCTATCCCAAGTAACCCGGATTTTTGTCGCGTATCACATCATTACGCCATCAACCCCATCACAGAGTACTGCTCACTAATTAGAATCGCTTGGGTTCACCCCCAAAGTTGTGAAGGAACATGTCAAAGTGAGGCAAATGTGCTGTCATGACTGCGAACTTGGACGTGGACACGAGCCTGGACATGGATGTTGATGTGGACATGCCAGCGACGCCGCGTCGAGTTGTCCATCAAAAAATGTCCGTGGCCAAACATAAAGCTCGCACACAAAACAAACAAATCGCAGATGGTGGAAAATCGCCCTTGAGTCGGAGTTAGCATACAGTACCTATGCTTGGACTCCAGCTTTGCCTTCGACTTGGAACTCCCACTCCAAACAGAAGGCCTTGACATTTGGAGTTGCGTGTTGCGATCATTAGAATGTTTACCTGTTCGCTGCCGGAGTGGAGTATCTCCTTCTATTTTCAGCTGCTTTTTTTTACTTATTTTTATTTTTTATTTGACATCCAGCAGGTCGCGAGGGGAGATTCGTTTGTACGGAATGGAAAACGAAGTTACCAACGGGCAACAGGGTCGTGTGATTGATGTGAACATGTCAGCACGGACATGAAAGTGGACGGCGATGGGGTTTTGGATTGGGATGCGGATTGCTATTGGGCTGGCAGGAAGCATAAATTGTAGACAAGATGAGCGCAGATACAAGATACATGCTGCTATTACACGACTCACAATCAGCTGCAGATACAAATTTATGTCATGTGCAGTCTGGACATGTGAATGACAAAAAAGCATCGCCACGGAGTGATAGACTTTTGACAACCGGTTCCACACGGCGAGAAAAATCACTCAATTCATTCGTTAATTATCTACATCTTTTAACAATAAGACTGCAATGAATTTGTAAACATTTCGCAGAGGCAGCAAAGATTTTAAAATTTGCCACAGAATGCAATGCAGATCATTTTTGAGGATCAAGCTTCTTTTATATTTATTTGATGTGATAATTAATTAAATAATTATCATAAAATAAAAATGAAGCTATTAGCTTGAGTTTGTCCATGTGCATTTGGGGTTTTGGAGCTGGGAGCCTCGTCTGGAGTTGGCGGCCAACCCAACTCGATGGCTGGGGTCAAGCGGCCACCTGACAGCAACTTTCCTTGGCCGCGCCGATTTCACCGGTGAACGATTCAATCGAAATGCCTGGAATGGAGAATCCAAGATCGCGGATCGCAGTGGCGAAGGAAAGGTGGAAAGGAGGGAGGAGCTGCGCCTCCAACATGGAAACTGTGCGTGCTGTTGACATTGGGTCATAAATTCTGGTGAAATACAGACAACAGTTTTCATTGTTTGGCTGCTCAGAGATGCAAGACTTTTGTTTGGACAATACACAAATATGGGCACTAGGCAAACACCGATACGCAGCAATAGACAAATAAATGCCTCGCATGAAATTGGATTTGACTTGGTGGTTGCGGGACCCACGGGGGATACTTCGATTGGGCTTAGTTCGATTTTTGGGCGAGGCGGGAAGGGGAATGGGAAGAAGGGAGAAGGGGGGAGGCTGCAACCAGCTGTCAGTGCCAAACTGTTGATTTTGCCGTTTGCAGGCCGAGTTCCATCGAGTTCCATAAACAGGAGGCAATCAAATGGAACTACCCCCCGGCTGCAAAGTCCCAGGCCCAAAATTCAGGCCAAAGACGCCACCAAGCAACCTTGGCAACTTTGCAACTAGGCAAACTTCAGGTCGCAAATGGGTCAACCCAGCCACGTCACTTACTGACCCACTTTCGAGTTTTTTTTTTTTGTGGCGGAATCTGTGTCAGGGATGTGAACAGCTGTGCATTTAGCTTGTGCAACATATAGAATTCGTTGGCAAATTTATACATTAAGCAACAAGCTAGAATAATAATTAAAATATAATAATGATATTAGCTTACCTTTACAGACGGTAGAATATAGGTCGAAACGGGCCGGATCGAAATCTATAGCATATCATAGCAGAAATTGAAAAATAAAATTGCATCTTTTTTCAGCCACATCGATAGATATTAAATTATAAAATATTGAAAAATATTGAAAAATAAAAAAATTCAAAAATGTGTTTACGGAAATTTTGTGCGGCTTGAAGGCGTTTGGTATTGCAAATTTCCAACACAAACAAAAAACGAAGAAAATTCCAAATATTTTCCAAAAGTTTTGGCGTGACAGTTGTGGGCGTTACAGAGGGCGTGGCTACATGGATCCACAAACTTGCGCTGCGCATACTTAATCTCAATTTTTTTAGTACTTAAAGCTACTGAGATCTCAACGCTCATACGTACGGACTGACGGCCGGAGAGAAGGATATGGCCAGATCGGCTAGTGATCCTGATCATGAATGTATATACGCTAATCGGTATTTTGAAGAAATAAAGGCAGGAAAAAAGCCAATGAGTATTTTTAATTTATTGTGTGTACATTAGTTACATTGGTTTGTGTCATTGCTTATTGCAACTGAAATGTTTTCTACGTTATGGTTTTTACGCATGTAAAATTCGTATTCGTACTGTATCGTTTTTTCTTAAGAAGCTTGCTAAAATTCTGCCGTTTGGTTCTTGTACAAGCTTAAAGTTTTTTATTCCACTTCAAGTAACTTTATTATTTTTAAAATTTTTGTATCAAGGTTATATAAATGAAATGTAACATTTTATTTATTTTAAATAATTTAAATAAATTAAAGTAGTTGTGCCGGCCGACAGTGGGAATACTTGATGGGAGCGGCTCTGTGTTTGCAAGCAGTGCAAACTTATATTTGTTGTCCTGCTTTTCTCCCACTCACTCTCTCTCTCTCTCTCTTTCATTTGATTCTCTCTCTGGAGCGCGCACACGCGAATCCTTGTATCGTTACTTTAGCGAAGTTGCGTCCCCGTTGGCAGCGCTGCCGGCGTCGACGCACCGTCGCGGCGCCGCCCCCGAAATACGAACAGGAGGGGCGGGCTTGGGGCAGCGTGTCCTGCCATCGGAGTCCTTACTCGAGTCCTGCGACTCCCGAGTCCGCAGTTTTGGACAAACACTCCGAGAGGCACGTCAGGGCCAAGCGCGCGCGCTTCTCGTGTCGAGAATTCTGTCTGTCTGTCCTGTCTGTCCGCCAGCGTGTGCGTGAGCGTGTGGGTGCATGTGTGTGCGTGAGCCAATGGCAGCGTCGGTGTTAGCCAATTCCAGTGCGGTGGCAAAAAATACCGTGCCGTAATCGTGCAAAATACGTGCAAAAGTTAGGCCCCCAAAACCAAAATCAAGTGCAAACGCCAAACAAATCAAGTGAAAGTGCGAGTAACAAAGAAAAATTCAAAATATAAAGAAAGCGTCCTGTAAATATAAACACGAGCTGGGAAAATTTGAAAGAAAAACACATAAGCAACGTTGTGCTAGCAACAAAATCAACAAAGTGCGCCAGCGGATCGGGAAATCGCGACCGGGTTGTGCGGGTTGTGGGCTGCGGGCTCTTCAGCTGCCAGTTCAGCTGTCAAAAGTTAGTTCGACTCGAAAGCTTAATGTTTTATTTCCATTTCCATTTTTATTTCTATTTTAGTTTTTAGCCACCTTACCCATTCCAAAACTCACCTCCCTTTCTTCACAAGCAAAGGCGTGGGCGTTGCACTGCGCAAAATTGTGGGTCATAACATTGCGTTAGCTTGCACCCTCACCCATCTTGCACCAAGGAACTTAATGTTGCACTCTTAGATAGATTTGAAGTTTCACATTGAAGTAGCTCCTAGATTTTTCCGGTGTACTTGAGACTTAATTCTTATGGCAATGACAGGAGCTCAAGGAGCTTTTCTGCTGCTCTTGTTCTTGTTCTTGTCGCTGCTCCTAGAGCCTTGCTGGAAAATTTCCGTGCTAAATGCATTGCTAGCCCCAAGCAAACCAATCCCAACATAATCCATGGTATCTACAATAATTTAGACAGAAGTCCATGTGCCTGCCAATTGCATTACTCATACGCCGCGTTAACCGCTGAACAAAGCATGGAAATGAAATCATACCAACCACACACAAACTGTGGCAATAACAGTTAAGCTCACCTGTGTGTGTGTGTGTGGGTGGGTGTCTGTGATGAAAATTGTGAAATGCGTGCCGTGGCAAAAACAAAAGACAGCAAAGTAAATGAAATGAAATGAAACAGAGCAGCAATAAAACGGGGCAAGAACAAAGGACGAGCCGCTGACCAAAGTCCAGAGTCACGCGAAGTTGCAACAACAACAGTAGCGATAGTTTTTAAAAAAAAAAGACCACCAAGGTGAAGCAAGGATGTTTAGGCTTGGATAACGAGAAGGGTTGGTGCCGAAACTAGTTAGATCAGACTTCTCCTCACAGATCCCAAATAAATCCGAAGAATACTGGGCAGACAAATGCAAATAAATAGAGGAATAATAAGCAAAATGCCAAGGCGCTGGCAACTGGCAACCAAAAATGCGAAATGCGAAAAGCCGCCGCACAAAATTTGTAGCATAAATAATTCCACCCACACAGAGGCAAAAAAGGTTACACAGTCACTAGGGCGAAACCCGTAGACTTTCGAACGCCGACGATGGCGTCGCAGCTGGCGCCGACGTCGACTTCGATACTCGCTCTCCCATTCATGCTCTCATTTGCAATCGCTCTGCAAGATGTACCCCCTAACTAACCTACATCAACAGCTGTGAGTTGTGAAAAGAGTGCCGCCCACGCAAGCCGCAAAATGTGAAAAGAAATGCCATAAAAGCCGCATATCGTTTTGTAGTTAAAAGCCAACTAAGTAATATTATTTTTCAGTGTTTTAGCTGCTGTTGAAAAGTGCATAAGCCAGCGAAAAGGAGTAAACAATAAGCCAGGACAAATGAAAACGCCAAAGCGCGCTTTTCTCTGACTGTCACTCGCTGTCTCTTCCCTTCTCTGTCTCTCTCTCTCTCTCTGTCGCTGTCTCTGTCGCTCCCCTTCGCGGACTTTCGCCGGAACAGCTGTTCTCCATCTCTATCCTTCACTCGCTCTCGCACTCTCGCTCGCACTCTCTCTCTCGCTGCGGAGTAAGCTTTCTCCAGCTTTTCTCCTGCGCCGAAGCGTGTGTACATAACCTAAAAAAAAACCGCGCTCTGCATGTTGCGGTAGGCGGACGGAGGCGTCGCAGTTGCACACACAAGTGCAACATCGCCAACGGAGCGGGGCGCAGCAGAGCGACGGAGCGGCGACGGAGCAGGAGCAGCGTTGATGCCGTTGCAGCTGCTGCTGCGCAGCCAGCGACGACAGCAGCAACATCAGTGATACAAGGAGCAGCGGCAGCAGCAGCAGCAGCAACGCCAGCAGCAGCAGCAGCAACGCCAGCAGCAGCAGCAGCAACAATCAGCAACATCAGCGCCCTGTGTGCACCGACAATAATATGAGGAGTGGCAGTTCGGAATTACTACTCGAGCAGCAACAACAAGAGCTACGGTTACGTAAAATCCGAGAACTGGCTCCGAAAAAGAAAAATGGCAATCGGCGCTTTCGTTCGTGGCGGGAACGTGCGCGTTTCTATGGCACCTCGACACTGGCCTTCTTCTCGGTGACCGCCGGGGCATCGCTGCTCTTCCTCGTACCGCTCTACGTGGACCCGGCGATATCGACGCTGAGCCACGATTTTATCGAGAAGCCAACGCTGTGCACGACGACGCGTCGCGAGGATCTAGTGGGTATATTCAACTGCTCGTGGAGCTCGTGTCGCGAGGGCTGCACCTCCGATTTGTACCGCTGCGTGCATATCTATGTGACGTTCATTGAGCAGAACATTACGATACCGGAGAATATGACCGATTATAGCAACTTTACGTCCGATATGGAGCAGTCCGGCGAGGCGACACTGCTCGTCAATATCAAGGGATGCGGCTATCCGCCGTCGGTGACGTGCAAGAACTTCAACGGTTACTACGGCATCGAGGGTGCCATCTTTCCGTGCTTCTACTCGCGGAAGAACAAGACGGTGGTGCTGACGTCGTACAACCACGACGACCAGGTGGCCATGATCATCCACTTCTTCGCGGTGCCCTTTGTGATAACGGTCATCTCGTCCATCGCCCTCTGCATCATGCACTGCGACTGTCGCTGCAAGAAGGATCGCAGCCACCGCCGCAATCGGCCGCAGTGCCGAAGGCCGCGCATCGAGAATCTCAGGTGAGTGGTGACGAATTCTACTCGCTATATCTAACACTCGCAAGGAGCTCTTTAGAACATCAATGAGAAAGAGAGAAAGAATTACTCGCTTTGTCAGTTTCAAAAAATCCGTCACTCAACTAATTTTCCTGAAAGTATATTTTCGTATTTTTAAATTTTTAATAAAACGAGGGTGCTTACTTATCTCTCTTCAGAAGCCAAAAAAATTTTATTATTCAAATACACATGAATTTAAAACGATTTTTTATCGCATGTACGTTGTCTTCTTTGGCCAGTAAGTTAATTTAACAAAACTCTCTCAGCAGGAAATTCCTTCCTGTCTGCAATATTTGCTTTCCTGGCGTCGGCGTAATTTAAATAATTCACTAATGACAGTTTTTCCGTGTGTGTGTGTGTGTGTGTGAGGAGGAGGAGGGGTTTTTGGTGGCAAAGTGAACGTGTCAACGGAGGGGGTGTTGTTATTTTGGAGTGATATGCGGTCTAAATTATTTATAAGACCAGGCGTCGCATGTATTTGCCACCCAGTCAAAGCATTAGAGCACGCAACAAACACGCGCCACACTGCGTATGATTGATATGTTGAGCTGTTGACAGAGCCGCCGGGGTTTGAGGTTGTTGTCTCCGCCATCGACTGCTAATGGAATTTGGACTGCGGGGTGCGCGACAATTACATTTGACCATCGAGCGAATAGAAAACAAAGGCCCATTGATTCATCAAACTTCAACTCCATTGCGCCAGCTGGTCTTTAATGCCGGTTTTTATTGAATTCCCTTTGAATTGCAGCATTATCGAATCTGTGCCATTGTTTTGCCTTCCATTTTACTACCATTTTTATTTTTTTTTTCGAGGAAATTTCCATCAGTTTTCAGTACTCATTGCACATCGATTCAATCGATAATAAATTGGTGGTCTTTTTACCCCGCCGCCCATTCCTTTGGTCCCACTTCTGCTCCTGCTCCTGTCCGCCCATTCACTTGCTACGTGCATTATTCAAATGTCATGGCAGCCAGGGTGCTCTCACATGCCAAGCCGGCTGGGCAATTTAAGCTCACCGAGTGCTCCCCGTCCAATCGAATCCCTTGTTTTCCATCGTCTGGCTCATCCAAACAGCTTGGCTTGGACTGGCCCAGAGGCTCCATCAATAATCCGGTGCAGTGAGAGGAGTGCGACGGGTCTTGCAATCGTTCTTTAACTCCACAGATTGCCGAATAATTGCTGGCCGTAAACGACCTTCGGATAGAAAGGTGACCCCATTTCAGTCAGGTATTACACAAGGAGAAATCATAGCATACTTATTTGAGCATGCTCAAGAAAAGGGGATGATACAAATTATACACAATATCAAATAATTTAAATTTAATATAGAAAAAAATAAAAATATTGATAGCATTTGAATAAACTAAAACACAGGCATGTTTTAACTTAATAACATATTATTTAGCGCTGTGTATGGACAAGAAAGAGCTAGTATTGAATGTGAGAATAAGTCTGCGGACAGCTGCAGGTGCATGTTCAACATATTCTCCCACAAAAAAGAGTTAACGTTGCAAATTCTATTGGCAGGTGGTGTGGAAATGTATCTACTGCGCATATTTTAACTTGTTTTCAACGGAAATCACTAATAAAAACAGTTGGGAAAGAGCTGTTGAAAAGTTGCGAAACAAAATGGCGCTATCTGGCAGGCACACACACACCCAGCAGACTAGCAACCCACCACCCACCGAGTGTGTGTGTGTTACATAATCAGCTTACCTTTCGCTGATGCCTTTTCTTGTCGCTGAATCCGACTTTGTTTCAGTCACAGTTTGCCGCTGAGGGATTTGCAGGATATCATTCACACGACACTCGAGCTTTAAACTCTTTCGCAATTCGAATCGTGTGCATGGCCAACTGGCAGCTGCAATTCAGTTGCCAGTTAAGTGCAACTAAAATGGATTCAACCCATTGACAGTATGCTAATGATTATGGTGCAGCATTATGGCACTTTTGCACGTTGCCGCCATTTTCGAGTGGCAGACTCTAGCACGATTCCGCATTAGCGCCACTATTGGCCCACTCAATCATTTGGCCATAACGCAACTATACATCGCAGCCAATATGGCAAAAGCAACCAACTGGCTCGGCAACTAAGTAGCCAGGAAAGCAGCCAACAGGAGTTAAAAGCCAAGTAGGCAAATATTGGCCAATAGGGGTTCGATTAATGCATACTGTTGAATTTCATAGAATTAATATTTTTACAAACCTTCTTTTTCTAACTGCTGTCCTTTGACCTTAATTAAAAGAGAGAGCAGATAAAGTTGGAGATATAAAGTATTTTGCACAATGAACAAATTTCATTAAATGTGCTAACCAAGTGACGTTCCCCAAAATCCCGCAACTTACAAATAGTTCCTTTCGGAGATGATTAAATAGGAAAACTAAACTGACTCGATGGCTTTGTGGTGCCCGTGGCGAGGGTATGGGCATGGCCACCATCAGCATCTTCCTCAAGTGCAGCTGGAACAAGAGTTTAAGGGTTCAGCCGTGGGTGGAAGAGGGTGCGGCTTTCGATGGGGGATGGGGCTGAGTTGGACTGGGGGGTGGCGATGGATGCCATGGGGGAAATGCTCCTAGTGTGGCCTACTTCTGTTTCTGCTTTTGCGGCTGCCTAGAAGCGTTTTTCTTTGTGCACGGGTGTGTGTGTGTGGGTGTCTGTGTGTCTCTATGCGAGAGTGTGCCACTTTGTGCTGCCTGCCTTTCTTTTATTTTATTTTTTATAGAAAAATCAATTTTGCTCCTTTTATGAACATCGCAAGCAGCTGAGAATGCAACGCAGTCACGTCTTTCATTTTCCTAAATGATTTCTTACGAATTGTGTGTCTGTTTTTTGTCATCGACATGGCGAAAACGTAATAGGCCAAACTTAACGAATTGAATTTCTATAAATTTTGTTAGTTTCAAAGAAGCTCACCTGTTTGTTGGTGAGCTCTGAAAGCTCACATAATCATGTGGTTCGTATTCCATTTGGGTTGGCAGGCTGCCGCAATCTAATGACAACAACAAAGGCTCCTTGATTATTGCTGAAATGCCGTTTAGTTGCAGACAGATGTTGCCCCATCGAGTGTCACGTATCCCTTTTGCCAAACAATGGTTGTGGGGGGAAAAAAACCCAAGATACCAAAAGATACCCAAGAGCCATTGTTGTAGGCCCCTATTTTTTATTTATCTGTGCCGAAACGAAAGTAGAGAAGTGCAAGCTATCTCAATCTCGGACCCACATACACATTTGTATCCTTAAGATGCGCCAGTCACGCTGAGACTTTCGCCTTGCCACGCCCACAACGCCCCGCAAATCGATATTAATAATGCGCAGCATATGAATGTTCTTCAATAAATTTCCATTTCTTGTTCGGTTCAATTGGAGATTGCCAGCGAATTCAGTCGTCGTCAGTCAGTCAGTCAGTCAATTCATGTAAATCCCCAGCAAATCCCTACACCTCCTCGATGGCCATTTTCCCTATGTATTTTCCCAGTTTCCCACTTTCCCAGCTCGTCGTTTGGGAAAAGTCTGCCGAGTTAGTGGAGACGCAGCAAATGCTTCATTATTAACATGAGCACACATTCCCCGGCGAATACATATTCATGAAGGTTCTTACGTAAATGCTAAGAACTTTCTCTGTCCCAACTATGAATCCGGAATGGAACTGAAAGCGACCAGACGATGATACATATTATACGGGGAATACGAGCCCTCATTGAATTTCCCTTTGAGTTGGGCAAACAAAACGCCAAGGAAATGCTTAAGTCCTGGAATTTCTCGGAGTCTGCATAACTGACTAAAGTTTTCAGGCGTCTGACATTGCACACTCCAATTCATGTTTATAATAATCGCACATAAAAAATATATGGATATAGCTGGAAAGGATGCAAGAATTAATATTGCACTAGAGGCGGTTATTATCTAAATTTGAATATGTTATTAAAAGGAATTTATGGCCAACCAGCAAGCATATTCCCTCTTTAGCTTGACGACCCCTTAAGATGAGGGATCTCATAATAAATGGAGAACACACATACTCACACACCTACAGCAGTGTTCGCAATAATAGAATTAAATAAAAAAAAAAACAAAGACACAAAGACACAAAGAATAGAAATTTGCAGTTCCATTAAAAAGTTTTCAGTAACATATTATTGCTTTTAATTTTTTGAGCGCTTAAGAAAATGGCACGCCTTAAAATAAAAAGTCTATTTAAGGTCTATTATCTTGAACGCAGCTGTCTGCTTTTGCTAAGGAAACGCGTACGATTTTTAATGGTCAGACATTTGGTTTAATACGGCTGTAAGGACATCATATTAAAGGACATAAGTATACTAAGACATATGGGCTGAATTAAACGGCGAGACAAAATCAGTGTCGATTTCCTTCAACTTGTGTTCTTAAATTTCCCAAGAACATCAAATGCTAGCCTTGGGGAACTGTATTTAAAACTCTGCTTACATTCGTCAGATTACCACAAATTCACTTTGAATTAGCAACATTTAAAGTTTTAACTGCACATTAAGGAATTCCGTTTTGTTCCTCCTGCTCATCCGCCTTCCGTTTCAGCCACGCCCACCCCTATCACAATTAAGCTTCAAATGCAAATGTGTGAGTTGAGACGCGCGCACCACGGGGCGTATGAGTTATATTCGTTTGGAGGGTGCGAGGCGGTAGGTCCTGTTCATCTGTAAGTTTGTTTGTCTGCTGGGCCCACCGTGAAACAGGGCAAACAAAGCTTTTATTCAAAGCAATTCACGTATATAAAACATTTATCTTTATGGCCGTCTTCAAGTGTAGTCGTGTGTCTACGTGTCAGAGAAGAAAAAAAAAACTGTAGAGACAGCAAATGGGAATGAGCAGGGGGCACGTGTGTTTATTTAGGTTTAAATTGTCAACAATGTCACATTGTTTGGCACTAATTTGGCCGCAGGAGAAGATTACATTTCGAAGGCGCTGGCCGTTGCTTTCGCAAATTTAATTACAGCTGCGTGTCCTTTTGCCTGCCATTGCAGTCACTCGAAAGTCCTGTGAGGGGCTCCGGCAACAAGGACATGCAGCAAAACAATTTTTGTTGACAATCAAGTGCAGCGGCAGTGAGCAGTGAGCGGTGGCGCGCAAGGACATCCAGCCAGCATCCTGAGCATAATGCAACAAATTTCAATGAGAGACCACCTGCCGCCAGGCCACCCAGGCCACCCAGGCCACCCAAGCCACCCAAGCCACCCAATCCACCCAATCCGCCCGATACGACCCACTCGAGAGTCCAATGGAATGCCTGGGGTGTGGCCTCGGTCACGACACTTTGCACTTCTTGTTGTTGGCCGTGTTTTTATCGGTTATGTTGCACGATGGCGGTGCGGTAGGTGGTGCTTCTGTGCCGCTGCTGGTGCATCCGCATCCGTCAGTGGCAGGACACGCCGGCAGGAGCTGAGCACTGCGGCTCAGCCCGCACAGCCGACAGGATATTGCAGAGCCACAGCCCAAGGCTGATCTGCCCACATTGTTCGCCTGCCAATCCATCTAGTCCATATGCCCGAGCTGAGGAATCCCATTCATTTAGTTTTGGAGAGTCCATCATGGATTTTTGGGCCAGCTGTCGCTGTTTTAATTTCGTAATTACAAATCCTGGCCGGTCCTTTTTCCTGGCCGCCTGCCAAGAGTCGCCTTCTTGCCTGCATTTCGCCCAAGTATCCGGCTGGGCGGCAATATTTTGCAATGATTTCTGACAGTTCTTGCGGCCGGCCCTGCCAATTATCAAAGCCTTAAGGATATTTGATTTAATTAAACCGCACAAAAACACTAAATGGGAGCAGCTCAAAACTAATTTCGAAATTCTTCTTCGCCTCGTCGTTTTGCCACTGACAGGCAATTATAGCAAAAGGCATATTTTGGTAGCCAGGACCTTGTGGCTTTGGTCTTTCGATGGCTCTCATGGCAATCGATTATTTGCAGCTCCTGGGCCCTGAAATGCACCATGTTATCTTCGGAATGTGAGCCACATATTAAATTGGAACACTAAAAAGCCTAATTAACGAAGATTGATGCAGTTTATTGTCACAGGAAGTCAGAAATAGATAATGATCTATCAACTAATGAATACTAATTTAAGGCAATGCCTTATATTTATTTGTTAATTATAAACTGAATGCATTGATATAAAATAAGAAACAATTGTAATTTTGTAATTATTTTGTCACATTTTTTTGGCATTGATATAATGATTTAATTATTAAACAAAAAGTGATATTTTGTAAAAAAATCTTTCTTTCACGAGTTTCATAAAAATATCTAATAGTAATTTTACCCTTTTTACTGCGTGCCAACAAATTTTTTAATATCCACAAAACACTTGAGTGCATTTTTTTAAAGCATTAAAATGTAAACACAGATTTTTTCCCCGCTTTAGAATAAATTGACAAAAGCTGTGTGCAATTGAGAACAATGGTTGACCTTTTTTTGTGCCCGAAGTCTCCTTTTACATTCATTACACGATCAGTTTGCTCCTGCTGCCTTATTTGTTGTCCTTCCAATTTGTTATCCCTGCGGACAAAGTGGGGTGTGAACCGGCCTAAATGCTACCGTTTTAATAAGCGTGTTTCACCGGATATTCCAGCGTTTAACGCCTGGCAACAAATTGTCGGGATTTCTCCATTCTGTTCACTTCTGCCGCCCAGCCGCCCTCCGTTTCCGATTTTTGTGTCTTTTTTTTTAACAATGTGACATGTTGCCGTTGTCCGAGATCCATATATTTTTATTACAAAGCGTTCCTTGTCCCTTGTCCGCGAAACTCTGGAGGCGGTCCCACTTGGGCTTACACTGCAAGAAATAGGGGTAACGCAAGTTGATGTGCGTGTTTCTAATGCAGAAGCATTACTTAGAAGTTAAACGAAAACTATCTGATTCTAATTTGACATTTTGGTAGAGCTTTGAGTCCCTAATATTATATTTATTATTTGATACACAAAATTTTAATATATTTTCTATATATGTATATATGTTTAAACTGCTGTTCTTTATAAACAAACAATTATATTGAATAAAAGCGCATTAATTTGCTTTTTGATCAATTTTGTTGTTTACCTTTAGTTATTGATTTAAGCAATAATCTTCTCTCTCCGAATTTTGATTTTTAATAAAATTGTTCTAGTTTTTCTTAGTGTATGCGGGTGCCCCGTCCGGTTTGCATGTAACTCACCTAAACAAGACGAACATTTGTATATTTCACAATTTCCGTTTCTGTTCCGGAACGTTGTCGCTTGCCGTTGTTCGTGTCACATCTAGTTCTTTATTTTTTTTTTGTGCTGCCTCCCTTTTTTTTTGGTCGACTTCATTTTTTTATTCGCTATTTTTTGCTGGCCTTTTCCCCACGCCAGCAGCTACAACAACAGCAGCAAAATGGGGCATTCGGGAGCTTTCAACGCAATTTGAAAGCAGTCCGCCCCCGCGATTCGGCATTGTTTGTCTGTGCGGCAACTTTGTGCGGCAGCCACCGAGCTCCAAGTGCAACGCGCCGGAAACTAAAAGCACCCAACAACTGAAATAAAAAAAAACATAAAAAAAGGGGGGAAAAATGGTAAAAAGCCAGTGACAAACATGCAAATAAGTCGACATCGTTTCGTGTCCATGCTAGTTCTCTGCTGCCAAGGCAATCTGTAAGGAGGAGGAGCAGGTGGTGGGCAGGATTGGTAGCACAACATAATAATTTCTTAAAAGTTATTGTGGCTGCCCGCTTTTTGCTTAGCCGCCTTTGTCTATGCACGGCCCCCTCAAACCCACCCAAAACCACCCAACCACCGCCCACTCACCTGCTGGCTGAGATTTATGGGCAGTCGGCTTTTAATTTGCCAGCCAGCCAAGTCCTGTCATCCTGTAGTCCTGTCGTCCTTTCGTCCTGAAGCCGTGCAAAACGCATCTCGACGCTCGTCTGGCAGAATGCCTCAACTTTTTGTTGGTTTTTTTTTTTCGAGCCGAACAAAAACCCAAGCCAACTGGGCTGCCTTTGTCTTTCGTTCTTTTTTAATGAATTGTTGTCGCTGGCAAAGCATTTTGTAATTTATTTAATTAAACTTTTTTCGCTCTCATTTCTGCACCGCTTGGAAAGAAAAGTATCCGCCACGTGCTTTTTGAAGTTTCCGCGTAATGATAAATTTGAAAGAACCCAACAAATGGATGGAAAACATGACAAAGGGCACCTACGATGACAAAGGTTAAGATTTCGCACAGATTCCTGATGTCACACAAAAGCATTGAACTGGAAATATTTTCATATGTGAATTATGTACTACATTTTTTTGAATATATTAAATTTATGGCCTCAAAATATGCTCAAAACAAGCTCCATATTGACCAAATGTCACTTATTTTAACAAGGTTTCAGTTAATAAATGGAAAGCCATGGTTTTTACTTAGCATAGGGCTTTCAAAATCGAACTCCAAGGCAGACAAAGAGTTGGGTCCATTTGGAGCCAGGACAAAGGCAATCCCTTTGGCAGTTTTATGACAAGTGGGGCAAATCATTTGTCTAATTTGTGGACCCAAAACGTGGCAGTTCCGTAAGGCAAGGACTGAAATTGATTTGCTGCTCGTGCGACAGCAGAGTGAAATTATCCGCATCCGAATCGAACTCAATATGCCGGATGGGAAAACAGGACGTGGATGTGGCCATTGTGGAGCTGGTGGAGCTGGCGGGTCCTTGGTAATTTCACCCGTTTTATGTGGCCAATAAATGTTTTATCTTTGTATCCAAATTGCCGCCAGCTGCGTGCATGCGTGCCGATAAGCACAGGACCCCCCGTTTCAGCTCAGCCCATCCAAAGTTGGTGGCCAAGCCATTGCTGCAGTGCGTCTCTTTGGCTGCCGAAAGCAAATCGATTTATTGGCCATTAAGCCCTGGCATTTAAGCCACTAATATTTTAGCCCAGTTGCATTTGCCTGCGGAGTGAGGGAGATCGCGCTTTATCGCCGCCTTGAATGTGTAAAATAATTTCGTTGTCCTGCGTCCGAATCCTCGGCCATTATTGTTATCCTTAGACTGTGCGTGACTTTGCCAACTGCCTGCATTTGGATTACGACTGCAAATTGCCTATTAAAGTCGAGTCGAGCCGCCTTTCGCATCGGCATAATTTCACATTTTCGGTCACGTTCGGACTTTTAATTTGAATTTTAACAGCTCGCCAGACACTCGACGGGCCAACCAAATGAAAAAGCAATTAAATCATTCTTATTGAGCCATTGATTTAAATTTATCGCCGATTTTTAAGCATGATGACAGCTATTAACTGAATGTCAAACGAATGAATGATTTTTTCAGTTTAAAGACGTTTTCAGAGGGCATAAAAGTCGGGAAATGTTTATAAAGAAAAAAACTTGTTTCTTGGCAATATTAAAAATTTATAAAATATTTTAGGGAATTTTGTGGCCTATACAATGTAAATATATTTTGTATTTTGACATTTAATAGCACTAAGTTAGGATAAAAATCTCTGCTGTTTAACCGAATATAAATAAATTTTTTGCCTACAAACGCCACACAATTTGCATGTGGGAACACATGGGAAATCGATTGACTGAATATGTAGTTAATACCGGAAAACATCCATGACAGCCTATAAGTTAATTTCGGTCGCCCCTCACAGTTGTATAATAAATGCGAAGCCATGTGAGCAGAGCATCAATTATGATGGCTTGTCAATTAATTGAAAGCCAATCGGATTGCATCAGACGCAATCATTTGGGGGAGACATGGTGGGGATGGCAGACGCACTAATTGGGGTTAATAAAACAAACAATGAATCCTTCGGACTGAGCCGGATTCATCAGAGGCTGATCGGATCGAAAAGGAGGCGAAGGAGGGTCCGGGGTAAATTGAGACCAACGAATTGAAACTGGCCACAGATCAAGGGGATTGGGAAGTATTTAATTGCCATAATCAGAGATAAGACCCGAGCTAATGAATTAACCAGAGTGGCGAACGTGTCCATAACCCTTTGGGGTTAGCTTAGCCATTCGTGTCCTGCCAGTGTCCTTTTCCTCAGCATAAATCTCTTGACTTGCCGGTCATTTGGCACGTGTCGAGACCAACATGAATTCACAATGACCATTTGTCGTCACTACCCTGCTGTTGGATGGTCCACGAACCATGGACCCTGGCTAAACCGCTAAGTAGCTTTTCCCCCAGCTATCTTCCTGCCATTCGCTCCTAAATAATTGAACAAGGTGGGCGACCGAGTGTCCTGTAAAATGTGATGAATGTGCAGATTGAAAATGGAAACTCGCCTCATCGCTGATTAATTTTTAAGCCCGAACAAGTGTCAATATAAATGGATGATTGCGTAATGTATGGACAGAGGCCCACGTCCACAAGCCCCACGAATTGCGGGCCAACAATTAAGCACTCTGATCGATCGATCGATGGGGTCCTTCGTCCTTTCACAGCAAATTGCACCTGACAACCGAAACTTGTCACTCGCTGTTTGTCTTTGTCACTGTGTGTTTGTGTTTGTCTTTGTTTAAGTGTGTGAGATTGACTTTCATACGTGTGAGTGGTTTACTTTATTACATAAATATTTTGTTATAATTAACCATGGAGCCTGAGGTCAAAATCAATTCCAGTTGTAAAACAATACCATTGAAATATTTGTCCCATACTTCCGATGGCTTATCACATATCAATTGAAAGCTGCAGGCGCTCTTATCTGAAATATTTGAATTAAAACGCTGTGATAAAAGGCGACATTAAAACAATAATTTAATTTATATCTTATGTTTAGAACTTCCAATTAATTACCATTTGTTCATGTGATAAAAGTGGATTTATTCGATTAATCCGCCACGAGCTCATTGAATTAATCCGCAGCTGTCAAACGCTGGGATTAATGGCCAGAGTCGAGAGGAGTCAGCATTAATCTGTTCCACGTCAGATGAAACTCCATTCCGAGCTTCACATCCGCCTAGGAGTCATATGTTATCCTTTCCGGCCTAATTGATTTGTTACTTGCGGACTTGCGGACTTACCAACCGAATGAGTAACTGACTAACTGACCAACTGACTGACTGACTGACTGACTTTGGGATTTTTCGACGGAGACCTGATCACATAATTGACATGTGCTTGCCCAAAGAGATTTCGAATGGGAAAAGGTCGAGAAGGCCGTAAAAGGAACCTCAACTTCAACTGGTGGATGATTCTATTTCATTGCGCGACTTTCGCTTTAGCATTATCAGAAACGAATCGAAATGTAGCCAAAAAAAAAAAAGGAGGCGAAGAAAACCAACTTGGCGTGCGGAGGAGTTTTCCGCGAGGTGTGGGAAAATCAATTTGTATGGCCATTTCGTTTTGGGTGGCGGTGGGCGGTGGGCAGTGGGTTGCCCGGAAAGTTAAGTTCCCGCTAACTTTGGTCACCTTTTTTTTGCCTTCTCGGGGGCGTTGAATTGGGAACTGGCCACTAAGGCTCGTAGCTCGCGAAGAACTTCACACGAATCGGAATTGGCTTTTGCTCTGTTTATGGACATTGTTGCCGTTGCTGTTATGGCTCTTTTGTGGGGCTAATGAAAATCCAAGGCTCTTGCCAACTGACTGAGTTCACTTGAACTCGATTTCCCTGCCCGCAGCACATGCATTTAGCCATATATATATACCCATATCCCATGACAAGCCGTGGAAAATCGTGGGGTTTGAGTGCGGAAATGGTCACTCATATGTCGTGCAAGAATGTGACATGTGGAATGACTGGCTGGATGACCCACAACCAACACAACAAGCCCACTTAACCCAGTCCAATCCAATCCCAACCAATCCAAACCAATACAATCCACCCAATCCACCCAATCCCCCAATTTATGCGCTCTTTACGGTAATTGGCAGGGCGCCGCGAATGTGAATGCAATTTATTTTCCCATTGTTCGCCGTGCATTTTCCACGCACGCTGTGTAAACAAATCGTTATCGTTCCGTAAGTAAACTGCTCTACATTTTGATATTTCAAGGTTTAAAAAGTTGGAAACTTAGGTTGCGCTTTTCATGGTTCTATACCATTTTTCAGAATTTTAAATACGCGACAAACTATGACAGTTTCTCTAAGACTTTCTACTTTTATTAATTTACTGACGATTTCTCTGCTTACCTCCGTAAAATCTTTTATTCATATACTTTTCATTTGGTAACAAGCTTTTCCCTTTTCAGACTCATTTCTTTATTGTATTCCCACCTTGGCCACTGCAGTTTTCATCTGCATTCAGGGAAACTCCCTAAGTAGCCACCTGCAGGAACTGCGATTACGGCGGAAAACCCACCCCTCCTCCTTTGGGGGGTCAGTGGCCGAACATAAAATGGCAAAAACTGGATAATAAAATGAAAATGAAAATGGATGTACAAGATTTGTTTTGCGTAATAAGTTTTTCTAGCTGCCAGAGGCTCTGCATTTCACATAATTTATGCAGATCGACGCTACGTGCAGCAGCAGTTGGGTGGTGAAATTGGTGAGTTGGGATGTGGTGGGTGTATGAGTGTGGATGGGTGGTTGTTTGTGTGTGACTGTGGGGGTGTTGGTATTGTAAGTGTATTTTCCCTTTGGGTGGCCATTGTGAGGGCAGAGGAGCATTTAACATAGAAATAACAATAACAATTTAACAAATTGTCGCCATTGCTTTAGCCCGTTCGCCATCTCGCTCGCACACAGCGACTAAGCGTCTAGGCGAGCAACAAAAGAAATTTAGTCGCAATATATTTTACTTGGCTTCCTGCGCTCTGTATATATGTATGTGTATATGTTGTATGTGCATATAAATATGCATACATATATATTTTGTGAATTATTTGCCTGCCTAAAAGTTCCTCAAATTGTTTACGAGAATGTTTGTTTGTGTGTGTGTTGGGCGGGGGTGGACGGAAGTGCCAGCACATTGGCAAAGAGGGGGGTGGGAAAAGCGGTGGGGTCAGAGGGCAATGGGCGGTGGGTAGTGGGCGGGTGAGAAGTCCACCCACGCGACGAACGCCCCAACAGTCGACCCTTGGCACAAAAGCTGGTTAGTCAGCCAGGCGACTCCGCTGTGCATGTGTTGGTAACTGTTTCCGCGTGTGCGTGTGTGTGCTAGTGTGACTGTGTTTGCTGGCCACACACACACAGACACACAAAAATAGCGATGAACTCATAAAAAACTTATGAAACTAATTTTGTTTTGCTTGCTTTTGCTTTTTGCTTTTACATTTGGTTTGCGTTTCTGTTGATGTTTTGTGTACCCACTACAAATTTAGTTTGAAAGGGTATGTTGTATTCGCGCATAAGTAGGGTAAGTGTAGAAATATTAAAAGAAATATATGTTAATTTTATAATTTATAACAAAGTTAACCAGCTCTCAGGTATCTAGGTATGCAATAATTTAATCCCAACGATTACTTCTCTCAAAATTATTCAAAAATATTCACTTTGTAAATGCTTATGTATTTAGTATTTGTATTATAAAGCATAAATCGTATTCTAGGATTTTGTGATTAATATTAAAAACAAGAGGTATCTTGTAGTCGTATCGCCATGAGACTTTTAACATTATGCTTGGCAATGGCATGGAGAGTTGCCTTCGCCGTCGCCAGTGTTGTTGTCCTTTGACTATTTAACTGGCCCCGAGACGTGCCAATGTGTGGGTGTTCTATAATCGTGTGCGCGTGTATGTGTGTGATTGTTGGCTCATCGCTGGCTTTTGCACGGCATTTGGGCATGGCCAAGCCAAAAGCGTGTGCCAGTCAACTTTTTGTTTTGGCCATCCGCTTGACTTTAGTTTTTGCTGGCAATGAAACCGAAAATATAAAACCAAAGCCCAGGCGGCAAATGAAAAATCAATATTATTGCAAATTGGCCTGCGTAGTCTGTTATCCTTTCGGTGAGTGGAAGCACGGCATCTGATTCGATCCCCTGACCTCTGTCTCCTTTGGATGCCACAGTTTCTATGCGATAGGAAAGCAGGAGAGCAAAGGAACTACACCAGCCATGGGAACCATCCTTTGCCATGCTTGCTGGCCAACAACGTGTCAGCTGTGTGTCCATGAGCGGAATACTAAGTGACCGACTCCTGAGCACACACACACATGCACACTCGTAGAAGGACTGCCACAAAAGGCGCCGTCAAGCGGAAATATTGCCATACGCAGCGTATGAGCAATGCGTAATTTTAAATACATTTATGCGCAATATTCTCAATTTATTCGTATGTGCCCCTTTT
Organism: Drosophila sechellia; assembly: GCF_004382195.2. Lineage (NCBI taxonomy): Eukaryota > Metazoa > Arthropoda > Insecta > Diptera > Drosophilidae > Drosophila > Drosophila sechellia. The sequence continues at coordinate 18,608,055 of NC_045952.1, forward strand.
ATTTTTGCCTCTTTTACTGTGTCAATCGCTACCAAATTGCATAGGCGAATTTAATGATGCGTGCCGAACTGGGAATTTTGTGCAATTCGAGGTGCCTTCGATTCAATGCCTTTCGAAACGGTCTCTTGGGACCATTTCCTTTTTATCGAACTTCGTTTCATTCCATAAGGATGACTTAAATTCGGAATTGGGTGATAAATAAATAAGTAATTATGCATTCCAATCTGAATATAAATCGTTTATGTTAATACAGCTATATACAGCTTAAGGAATTTAATTTGTTCCATAATTCAATTTCTAAATAATAGAAGTATATGTCTACACTTCATTAAATGTTTTAATTGAAGTATATTTACTTGAACAGATCAATTATATATTCACCAATAATTCTAATGAAAAGCAGAAGTCTTTGTTTCGTTAAATATTCATGGACTTTAAGACCAAACTTTGCTTTAGATAATTAGGCCAGTTGCAACTCTAAGCCACAAAAACCCAAAAGAATCAATGTTAATTAATATTAAAAGTCTTATGGGTCAGTGGTCGTTATAATCCAGGAAAAGGGGACAGAGGTCCTTATAATCTAACCACGTCAGCTCATTCCACAAAAACCAAACATTCTTTGGAAAACTTTCATTGTTTGTTTACGAAAACGTCTGGATTTAGGCCGGAAAACTTTTTAATTAGTAAATCCCAATTAAAATGCAAAATGTAATATTATGCCTGCGTGGCCGTCCTACTACCAATTATTCTTCAATTTGCTGATTGGATTAAGATGCGAAATTGAATTAGGTTACCGCATTAACGAGCTAGAACTGAAGCGGAAGTGGAATCCGTGGGTTGGGGATGATGGAATCTGTTTTGTGCCAATTAAAATGCTTCATAATTTATTTTTCCAAATAATTCCGTTGAAAGCTCAGAAAGCGACGACTGATAAGATATGAATTTGGCCGACGAGTAACGCAAACGCGGTAAAGATCGAAATCTGTTGGAGAAAAACTGCTCAAAACTTTTACAGCCACCGATGGGATGAGTTGGGTTCGGTTGAGATGGGATGGAAAATGAGGAAAATCTGGGAAATTCAGTGCAAAGTGAAGCGCAAAAAGCAAAAGCATGCCCTGCTCTAAGGACACGGCGGCTGCTTTTAAGCACTTTTATGCTGATGCTGTGATTTTTTACAGCTGCCATTTCGAGGCGGCTCCTCCAACTTCAAAATGCCATGGCATGAGATGGGATGGCAGCCCAGGATCTCCCAGCATCCAAATGGAATGGGCTGCTGATGGTGCGTGCGGTGGTCCCATCTTCGACAAGTTGGAGCGATGTGACGCAAGTCGATGGTCGGGTCGTTAGGCAAAACGAGTTCCAGCGCGACTATGCCAAATGATGTTTGACTATGGCAGCAGCTGCTCCTCCAGCTCCGCGGAGCTCCATCAACTTTTAAGAGGGAGCACGGAGCAGGGGAGGCCACCGCAGCCTACGAGTGTATATATTGAATTTTGTGGTAATTACAAGTAACTCACTTGGGCTCATTGACAAGAGAGTTGCGCTCCTTGCTCCTTGTAGCTCCATCACGTTTTCCCCAACATTTTCCCGTTCCAACAACTGGTGCTTTCCATACATTTTGGCGCCCAAACTGCTGACTGAGTTTGTTGACTCGCCCACTCGTAATTGGCAACGCTTCACTTGGCCCATGCCACAATGTTTGCCCAAAATGCCCGCCCTGCATTGATAATAGAAATGGGTTTAAAGTTGCCAAACAAGTTGTGAAAATATTTTCATATTTTCTTTTCGGGTCAACTTGTGGCAGCGTCAACAATGGGAGTTTTCATATTAAATATGTTTTGCACTCAACTTTTAATATGAAGTTTTTGTAAAAAATAATAGCTATGTTCTGACGTCTACCAAAACTTTTTCCATTAATTTCTTATAGAAATATTTTTACCAAAATATTGTATTTAGTATTTAATAAAGGTTTAACATAAGCATAAAAAGGAGGAACTTCAGCGATAGTAATCAATTTAAATGGCTTCGTTTGTATGGACTTTAGCTGAATGAAATTAGAGCCAACTTAAATGCGCCAGGCCGCTGAAAATGCACAAAAGATGCAACATGACATAGGCGGCACATAATCCTTTAATGAATCCTGTCCTTTGTGCCGCCAACTGCTGCTCCTAAGCTCTATTATGTCCTTCGTACCCAGTTGTTGCCGGTTTTCCCCAGGACTCCAAAGAAGTAAGCCGCAATAATTGAGATAAAAATGTGCAATTAGTGCGGAGTACGCGTTGGCTTCGCAGCTTTGGCAGCGGGGATTTTACGCAATTTACGTGGCCAGCGGACCTCAGCAGGGAAAAGTGGTGGCGAGTGGCGGGGGAAAATGGGTAAACCCAGGATGCAAGAGGTGCGCCTTGGCTTTCTGCCATTTCTGTTGTGTGGTTTGGCCATCTAAAAATAAATGCGAGTGGCGAGAGTTTTGCCTTAAACGCCGCATTAGCACCAGTCCACACGGTTTTTAAGGTGTGGTGGTTATGGTGGTGGTGGTGGAAAGTGGCATGGGAAAAGCGGAAAAGTGTAATGCTGACGCTTTGACTGTTTGGCGCTGCAGGCTGCAGCATTTCCCGCAACTTTTTGGGAGAAGCCGCCCGTTTGGGGAGCCATCCCCCCTCCAAACCATGCCGAACCAAACTAAAAACCCAAGCTCTGCGGTGGAACTCTGGTTTGCCCTCTGACCCGTGCGTTGTTCCGAGGGCGATTGTGTGTTCCTTGTTGTTTTATTTATTTGCCGCTTGTTATAATCTCAATCGCAGCACTGGCGCAAGGACATGCTCTATTGCAGGAAGCAAGAAAACAGAAAGCAGCAAAAAATACGAAACGGAGGCCAAATAAATATAATAAAATAAAAGGACACCCTCGGGGGTCGAACAGCAGCAGCAGCAGCAGCAGCAGCAGCGGTTATGGAAATAAATATTTGTTAATGTTTTATTCACTCAACTGTTATGGCACATTCGTTTGGGAAATATTTCATATTTGCTCTTTACACTCACACCCACAACAGCATGCTATTAAGGCCCCAAAAAGCTTAAAGGATATTGGGGGGTAGTGCATATAAATTATGACCGGGATACATACATATACACACATATTCCACTCGAACCCAGTTGCGGATGCAATTGCGATTTATAATTTGAAGCACAGCAAACATTTGAAGGCACTTGGAGTTCATAACTGAAATGTGTAATCCATTTGAAAGCGCTTGTTGTCATCGCTGTGTTCTGTGCGCGCCAAACAATGGCAATCCAATTAAAATGCAAACTTGATTCCAATCAACACATTTCAATAATCGCATTACGCATACGCCGCGTTGTCGCGCACAGCCAAAGCAGCGAATTCGATTTAACAATTAAGAGGGTTGCACACGGAGGTCTGGAGTGCGGAGTGTCACGGAATGATTTCATTAGCCAAGTGGAACGGGAGGCGTCACCAGAAACCACCGACAGTCGGGTATCGACAACCGAAAACCAGAAATCGAAATGAAACTCGAAATAAATCATTTTGACCGAACCTTTAACGAACATGGCCCAAAATTAAATCCAGATCCCGTCAGCTGAATTGATATCCTTTGGGCCGTCAATCCACGTGACCTGCAATCCGGTTCAATCCGATATTCAGCCCTCAAGTGGAAATCATATTAAGGGGAAAGAAATATGCGAAAAATTGATGGACCTGCTGATTGAGCTGTGAGCGGAAATTAATCAACGGAAACTAAATTTCTGGGCTTTTCACGCTGTTCTTTTTGCAGCGTGAAAATTGCAATTTTCTTTGCAGAAAAATCGAAATGAATTATTCTTATTGTGCTGCAGTATTCTATAGGATACTGGACATTATTGATTATTCTGCAGATTTGTCTATTATACTCCTACTCCATTCACATCTGATACATTTTTTATATTCAATTTTTGAAAGTAAGTTTTTTTGCCCACATTAATTGCATTTACAAACATCCATCACACGCCATCGAATATAGAAAATGTTTATTTGCATAAATCCTTTTGGCCAGTTTTGATTTTACTATTCCCTGGCCAGCAGCGGGCTGGATTTTATTTATGGCCAACGGGCTAGACATCACGTAGCTCTGGTTTGATTAATGGCACCATCTTCATCAGCTGGGTTGGCCCACTGAGAAATGTGCAAAATGAAAGCCAAGAAAACTTTACACAACATTCGCTGGCCAAAAGTTTTTCCGAGACCCAAGGGCGGATGATGAATAGTCGGTGCTTTCGGGCAGGGCTACTTAATATCAATGCCCCAGTGTCGACTTGGCCAATACAAATGTAACGCCCCCCTCTTCATTTGAGTTTGAATTCTTGTTGTACTTTCCCTGTGTTCGAGTTCCAATTGCAAGTTGGCAATTGAATTGGGCCACGCCCGCGCAAATGACAAAACAAAAGTTAGCAACGCCCCACTTGTTTTTGGCTTCAAAAATGCAGCCCGACTTTTGTTTAACTTTGCGTTGAGTGGGTGGCAGTGAATTGATTTGAAATGTCAGCCAGCGGGGTGACCTACAGCCATGGCTGTCATTGGATGTGTTCAAGGTGGCGCACGATATATATACGTATATACATCTCCCAGGACGAAGGACATGCTCAACAAGTATCCACAGCACAATGTATCTGCAGTTGCAGTGCCTTGACACACAAAACTTTGCCTCGTCCGTGAGGCAGTCACGTGCCATCAGCAGCACCGCAAGGAAAAGGCCTAACCGAATATTCATTCTAGTTGGGAGCTTTATGCAAATGTACCTGGCCCACGCCTCCAATTGGAGGAAGGGCGTGAGTCCGAGGGGCGGCTAAGCACTTCTCAAATCGTGAGCGACCTCGACGCACCACATTTTACCATCAACTCAGACGACGAGGACAAGCGCTCGGCGCTTTCATTTGCATTTAAAGTGCTGCCATATGGCCAGCAGTATAGCAATATCATCGGTGGGAAAGACAATACCAATGTAGTATATGAACCACACACCCAAACACCCCACCTAGCCACACACCCACCCAAGCACCCACTGCGTTCGAGAAACGGAGAAACGTGCCCAGGCATATAGAGGATGTTAAAAAATTTAAATACCCAATATGCATACATAAATACATATATATATACGCAAATGTTTTCCAATGCACTTTTTCAGTTTTCAAATATGCCTGCCTCTGGCAGCTGCTTGTTGTTTTTGTTTTTGGTGGTGCACACATGCAAAAATATAATAGTTATTCATGGATTAACAATTTTTTTTTTTAATTTCAATTAAATGTTTGGTGCTCGCCTGCGGCAGGCACTTTTTATACACGCCATATTGCGTAAAGATAAATGCATCATTTTCAATTTAAACAAAAGAAAATCCTATAAATAATAATTATATTTTTGCCAAACAAATTGTTGAATATTTTGAGAAAACGTAGGAAAACTCTGGAGATCATCGAAAGAACTTGATGTTATCAGTTTACCATAAAGTTTCACAGACGAGTGAAAAGCGGCCAAAGTGAATTTCAAAATGTTTGGCCAGCCTGCAAAGATTTCCCAGCCAAAAGGGGCGGCCAAAACCCAAAGTGGTTGCCGTTCTGAGCCGACAGCCAAAGCTCGTGTCCTCTCAAAAATGTAACTAATGAGATTTTAAGTTTCTCCCACTGCCACCTCCACTCGAAACTTGTCAGTTGTGTGTGGGTGTTTTTGTTGGGTGTTTCGAGTGTTTTGGGTGTCGACGTTTGTGTTTACTTGTCGCCTGCAGGCGGCGAATTTGGATAGGAGCCGAGATTCTGGCTACGATCCAGGTGCCTGCCTGGGTCAAAAGTCCCGAGCCCGCAGCATTCTGACCTCTAAGCTGGCGCCCTCACTTTCGCACTTTATCCCGGAAATCTGCTCGCCAGCCAGTTGTATCTGTATCTCTGTATTTGTATCTGTACACTGAAGAAAATATATCAAATACAAAGGTATAATTATTTATTTTAAACTGAAATCGTTACAATTTTTCCTTACCTACAAAATGACACTAGTATTAAAAGCATTAAAAAAAGAACCTTCTATCATTGAAATAAAATAATAATTTATAGTTAATAAATTGTTTTTACTTTTTACAGTCTGAGTAGAATTCGTTTTAAAAGTATTCGCATCTTAAAAAACATTACTTACTATTTATTTAATCTTGATAAGCTTCTGTGAGTTGGTTCACACATCTTTTTTGCATTTAAAGTCATTATCCTGGATTTGATGTGCCTTTTTCTCAGTGCATCGCCGCTCGTTGTTGTTTTCACGCGTCCGAGGCAGCTGTCCTTGCAGCGCCTGCGACTTGTTAGCCAAGTTTGTGGGACTTTTGGCCAAATGAAATTTTAATGTACCGTGTTTCGGGTTGAATTTGGCCAGCCTATCCCCCAGTCGCCTGGAAGGCGTGGCGCGTGTAATTTAATTTACACCGAGCATTCAGCAGGCCGCAGTGTCAGTGTCGCATTTTCAAATTAAATACGTTGGAAGTTTTGCAGTCCCGAGGACACCTTGCGCCCCCTTCTTCCGCAGGGCAGGACTCCGGCACTCCCAGGACCACCTGCACACACCTGTTTGACCTGGTTTTTTGCAGATTTTCTTGGCCAAGTGCTGCCGTTGGCCATTGCTCACTGCCAGTTGGCATTTACATTTACATTGCTTGTTGTCGCTTGTAATAAGCTTCCTCTGGCCCCAAGGATACGCCCACTGGGGCGGCAGTTAATTGCATAAAGTTGTGGAGTTTCTCGGCCGAGATATCCTCCATACTTTGGGCTGCCATATCAAATGAGTTCCTGGCCAAATCAAAACTTTGACAAGTTTTGAGCTATGCGGTAACCGAAAAGGAAACCTCATGGTTTCAGTCAACTGCAAACGTTTGTCGGTCTCAAAAAGTCGTAGGCATGCATACATATGTTTGCACTCGATTGCAATCATAAATTCAATGAAAAAGTTCAAGTTTTACATGCTACAAAGTGACACAAAGCAACCGACAGATAACCGCAGGCACTTTTCCAGCTTTTCATCGTTTTTATGACTCTCGAAACTAATTTCATGTTAAATGCAATTGAAAAAGCTTTTTAATTGCATTGGCATCCTTTATATTTTCAATTGCAGTTGCAGTTACAGTTGCAGTTGCAGTTGCAGTTGCACCTGTAGTTTCACTTCCACCATCAGCTGCACGACAACAAATTGTGCTCGAATTTGTTGCATTTTTAATTGGAACACAGTTTTCAACAGCTTGGCAACAATTTGCACACTTGCCATGTTCCATGGCTCTTTGCCCCATCTTTGCTGCTCCCCTAATGCAACTGCATCCACTCCCTTATTTTTTTTATGCTGATGAATGGTCAGCACCAGATGGTGTCCGTCTCCTGGCTTTTAGCCCACCCAAACTTGGAGGACTCAGCAGCTTTTGCACTTTGCAAAGGGCGTAAATGGTGTCCACTTGCAACTCAATTTAACGCTTACTCTGAAGAAAAGTTGAGTGCGTGGCAAAACAATAAAAGAGTTCATTGGATTTTTAAGGCAGACAAATTTCGACTTTTATATACATTTTACTGTTATTGATTTCAAATGTTATGTTATAAAAGAAATAAATTCAATTGAACTCGCATTTCGTAGATTTAAAGTTAAGAGCACAGCTTTATATGCTCCTTTCCATCAAAGCTTCGCTTGAATACCAAAAAGTTCCAACTAAACTTATATTCACTTTAAATGTAGCTTAATCCTGCGTCTAATTTGGCCAACTGAGTTATTCATAAAGCCTTTATCCATATGCAAAATGTTGTTTCAGGCAACAACTTATCCTCCCCTTTGAAACTGGGGATACTACTTCTTAATCTCTTAAAAAAATATGAATTTTTCCAATTCAATGTTTTAAACTTCTCGTTTTAATTATGACCCTTAAGCGCATTTCGAGGAGTTGCCAACACTCGAAAGTTTCCATAATATCTTTTAGTTTCTGCCCGTTTTTGTTTATTTTTGCTCCGAGCCAAACTTGCAGCAACTATTTTGAACTTTCTATGAACTGACCAGCCCGCCCGTGTGGGCGTGGCAGTACCAATTTAAGTATGTAAGTCTGGGGATTTATTAAGGACAAGGTAGTACAGCTTTCGTTCGAGAAATGAGATTTTCATTTCATTTAATATGAGAGTTGAAGAGTGCGGACAGTAAATAAACACAAAGCGGAAGGGCCAACTAAAGTAGAGTGCCAATAAAGCGAACAGACAAAGCACAGTGGGGGCCATAAGTACGCGTATAAATTACATTCGAAATAGTAAGCGAAAATGCGATTGTTTCGCATTGCTGTGCTTTGTTTCGTTACCAATCGCAATTCCATTCCATCCGAAAATCCACCCGATCTCCATCCACATCCACATCCGTTTCCGCAGCGCAGCGCAGCGCTTGTCGCATGGAAATCCCCTAAATACAATAAATTTCACATTTCATTTAATTCCATTTCATTTACAATGCGAAACCGAATCCGCAACAAGCAAACAAAGGAGATCCAATCCAATGGGCGCCCATGATAAAGAAACCGAGCCACCAACCGCCAAACGAAGCAAAGAGTGCGGAAAAGCGGAAAAATGAGGAAAGCTGGGGAAAACTCAGTTGGTGAGGCAGTCGTAGGTCTTGAGGTCAAGCAATGAAAGAAAATATGTACAAGTGTACATGGCAGTGTGTTTAATAAATAAGTGTAACAATTGAACCGAATAAATGAAATCTCTGGCCTCAGGAGCATTCACTTTGCTGGCTGAGAAACTATAGGTGCATACGAATGAGTTCTCATTTAAAGAAGGAAAACATTTTTGCAATAATGTTTATGGAAGTTCTGCAATAATCTAGAGCCTCTGCTTGGAATTAAACAAAAATGCACATGTTTATAAATAAACAAAAAAGCTCTAAAAACACAGTATCTCACAAAAAGATGCTGAAAATGAAAAGTTTGCCAGAAGTGGATTAAATTTTCTAAATTACCCAGCTTGGCTCAAAAATCGTACTCAGCTGGAAAAAGGAACACAGAGTTCCAGGACAATGCAATGCAATTAGTGAAACACGGATGAGTGATGGTGAAACTGGGATTAGTTTTCCTTGTTTGTGCGGCTCAACGTGTTGCAAGTTGCAAGGAGCAGGAGCAGCAGTTGTCTGCCTGCACACGGTGCGATAAAGTTTTTGGCTTTTCCCTTTGCCAACTTACCTATTTTCCCATGTTTTTCCCCCTTTGGCGTTGTGTCTTTAAACTTTTTATGCCAAGGCAACTTTATTCGGGGCTATACCATAAGTCTCTGGGATGTTTAAGTTATTTAAGGGATAACTAATGCATAATAAAATTCAATCACAAAAGGTTTAGGTTTACGTTTTAGCGTATTGGAAAATTGTGTGTACCTTGAAAATCTCGGTAGCTCGCTTGCTGAAAGTTAACAAAAAGGAATAGCTTATAGTTTATTACCAACAAATAATATTTAAAAATTGAAGCTATATACCTGAAACTGAACCAATGTGTTTTCTTTCCTTTACAGTGATACTTCGATATCAACGCGAGTGGATATGCTCACGCCTGCTATTGAAGTCTACAAGCCGCCCCTCTGACACAAGGACGACACTGTGGAGAGCAATTTAGGGAATCCCTCGACGAGTAGCGACTTCTAGCAGAACCTGCTAACGAGTCCTGCGGAACTAGCCAAGGATAATCTATTTGTTCTTCCAACATAGTGTCGGCCCAAAACGAACTTCGAATGGAGATGAAAGATCGGCGGATCGGTAGTTGGGTGATGGCCAAAAAGAAGTGAAGATACGACGAGCGAAACTATCAGTGGTTGTTAGTGCAACTAGCCGAGCAGAAATGAATCAGATTAATGAGACACAAAAGGACATAGACAGACACACATAAATTAATAATTGATCCAACTGAATAATTCCTAAGATTGATTAAATTTAGTTACTCTTTAGCGTAAATGATTTTTAAACCAGCCAACGCCGAAGGATAAAACCATCAGAAGTGTTAATCGGTTAATGAAATAGATCGAAGTCTAGTTTTAAGCTGTGGCAGTGGCAAATGTATTTGTATCTCTAGCCGCGTATGCAACATATATGTATGTGCATATATGTACATATGCGAAATTTGGCAATGTGTAAATTTAGTTAAAAATGTGAAGAATCATTACGGATGTAAAACAATGGCTAAATGAGACAACAAAAACACACCTAAACACAAATAGAAAATGCAATGAATAATTTTTGTACTGCTGAAAGAGAAACGAGAAAGTGGAAAACATGAGAACATTAACGTTAAGTGTACAATTTTGCATTAGGTAATGAATAAGTTTGTAATGCATTAGTAATTAAATACAATAAAATGTTCAGCTAATCACATGGAAAGCAAAAGCAACCCAAACTACAAATGCAACCAACATAAACAAAACAAAAAACAAAACAAAAAACGAAGTTACGAATATGCAATTGGAAATATGCATTCAAATGGAAATTCGGCCAGCGGCAAAAAAACATTTTACGCTTCGGTTAATCGCTCCACACAAATGTAGACACGCCACGCCTCATTTTCTATAGAATCCGCCCGCCCACATTATATAACACCCCCACCCAACTGACCATCAATCGCTTTTGGTTTGCGCAGTAGAAATCGGGTTATGGGAGCTCGTCTTAGACGACATTCGTATACCCTTCACGAAGTGCCCCAAGTTGAGAGAATTTGGTCAAATTTCAATCGGGAAATTTCTCTTATTTGCATTACTCAATGTTGACTTATTGGTTTTCTTTTTGATCGAGTAAATAAACCGAATATTTGTTGTGTAGTGAAGGTTAAAATGTTTAAAGGATAATTCAATAATGAACGTTTTTTGACTGTGATCATTTGAATGATATATAGAGGAATATGATATTATTGAGTATTGTTGTTGACAACAAAAAATTACGAAAAGCAATTAACTTCTCGATCATGATTCAATCATCCGCCATCCATCATCAATCATCAATCAAGGAGCACGCCAGCGCACATTTCGCCTAGAAGTTGCTATACAATTCCCCATCAATTAGCGTAGTGTAGTTAGATCGCAATCCCACTTGGTATTATGGCATTATAGCATTATGATTCTCTTTAATTTCGAGGCTGATCACACACACACACACAGACGCACAGACACTCACGCACACAAACACCCCATCGTGCTTGACAATATTTAAGTTCTAAAGGGAGTTTTTCAATCATTCCATCTTAAGGACATTGACACGCTGCGCCCAATTTGTAACTAACCCCGCTTATTCTGTTCCACATTGAGATACAGAGGCTTTGAAAAAGGACGAAACGAGATTGGAGACATTAGGGGATATTGAATGTTAACATTTATTTGTATAAGCTGCAGAACATTGTTGGATTTAGAGGAACCTGCATAGTTTTTTGATATTCATGTAGATACATGTAAATGCCACTCACTAAACTTAAGAGAATGAGGATTTAAAGCTACCGATGGCATCAAGGATAATTGCATTATATTTGTAATATCAAACTGTTCATAGTTAAGACGAGCCTAGCCACAGGATAACAATTAAAGCCAGAGAAACACACACAAATAACAACAAATGTATATAAGCTGACTAGAAAATTGGTAATGGAAACTTTTGAAACCAAAAAAAAAAGGAATAAAAAAAAAAGAACAAACCAAACGAACTCAATGAAGCTACAACAAAGTGCATATAATTTTGATAGTTAAGCTAATTTTAATACATTTTTTAAGATACAGCAAGAGGGCAAAGGTACTACGATACGATAAGTAAACCAACAAATAGGAAAATTCAAACCAACTGAGGAGAAGCCGTGAAAATTATTCCATTTTTACACACCCTCGTTAATTGGTTTTGTTGTTACCGCAGATAATGCAATAAACATTCGCGATATTTCTTACTATTATTGTTATTATCATTGTTGTTATAATGGAAAATTTGAATTCGAATTGTGTGCACAATGATTTTTTATACACCGCAAATTGGCTTAGTCAGTGCAAGGAAATTCGTTTTTTTTTCATAAATTCGATCAACTTAAGAGCCTGTCCGGCATTTTGAAGCGGACACACACCACACACACGCATTAAACAATTGACATTAATTTATACCACATATAACGACGGAGAAATAATGGAAAATAATAGAACTAGAACGCATATTGAATTATAAATGAGACATACATATTATTGAAGGAAATTAAAAACGAACATAAGAAAACAGATTCAAACCCTGGCTTTTTAATTCCATCAGCTAAATAACAGAAGACCACGGGATCTCCATGCAAAATCACCAGGCGGCAGAGATTATCCGATGCCATCCGCCGTCCGTCATTCCAGACCGCTGGTTATCCTTAAATGCAAAATGAGTTCAGGGAAGGAACCCCATCACAATCTAGGCGGGGGATTGGGTGGTGCGCCGTGTGGCGACGCAGCCGCGAGTTTACCTCCACCGGCAACAAAATGAAATGAAGTGAAATGAAATCAAAGGCATCCATCGCTGGTGGAGCCACCAGAAGCCAACGCATAGGGGCACACACGTGCAACATCTCGGCTCAGGGGATTTGGTGGAGATGGGTAGACCATCTACACTGGGCGAAATACCTGGAGCTAGGCAAATCACTGGAAGGCTTTAAACTCTGTTAATAATAAATGTTCCTAAAAGTATGCAAGAATATTTTATAACTCCGAAAGTTTTGGGGGAAACAAAGCAAATGCAGCAACCTCTTTTGCTGCATATCCAAGACTCCATTTTCGCAATTTCAAATTTTTCAACAGAGAATTTGCAGTTTCCATAATTCAATGATAAAGTTTTCTAAGAACATCGAGAACTTTTTTCCACCAGTATATCCTTCCCGCGCAGAATTTTGTTTCTGTGCTCATTTCCCCGCCTTATGGGAAAGTTCATCCGCACATCCTTGCCACCAGATGATGTTTACAGTTGAGCTGCAGCATTGGCAAACACAATCTCCATGCCACAATCCCTCGTTGCCCCCACTCCACTGATTTTCCATCGCCTGGTGCGTTTGTTGTGTTCGCGTATGGGAAAAAAGGAACTGCCGTGGTTTCTGCCAGATACCAGAAGCCAGGAACGAAGAAACCAGGATCCAGCAAACAGCAGCCACAGCCTTCGATTCAAGTTGTATGCCCTACGCAACCCGAAAACTGAGTTAGCCCAACTCTGCGGTCGGTTCTCTGTGCTGGAATACTAAAAACATATTGGGTGGGAAAAAGTTTAGGGTGGGAAAGGGAACGATGTCATAACCGTAAGCCCCAGTTGATCCTTCATCGATTAGTGGGGCAGGAAGCGAGTCCCTCATACCGGAAGCTGCCACAAAGTTGCGAGCACAAATCGCTACAAGAACGCAGCTCCCGGGCTACGCGTTTCCTCAACAGGTAACTAGTAGCCAGTGGAAACCTCGTATACACTTGGATACATCAAATATCTAACCTTAAGCTAAAGAAATGGTCTAGATAAATTGAAATATTTGGTATAATCCTAATTTCATTTAAATATCTGTAGTATTGAGTTGTGTTACATTTTAATGAACTCATATGAAGACATTGTACCCTGGCCACCAGTGAATACCGTATCCCAGCGATTGATGGCTCGAAAATGCGCAAATTGGAAGGAAGGGCTCCACTTGGCGGAGCAATTGAGAGAACAACGAGCTTAACAAGCTGCCAGAGCACCGGGGGCGCTTTTTGTTTCCAACTGTCCTGGCTGCTCCTCCTCCACCTGCGCTGCGGATGAGGAGGAGCAAAGCGGCAGGTAGTTGGCACTTCAATTGAACACATTAATGTGTCACTTTCGTCGGATCCCGGAGCGAGTTTCGGTGCGTCGGCAATGCTATAAATCAACACCCACCCCGTCCATCGCCATGGAGAGCTATCGATTAGCCGGGCTCCAACCTTCGGATTGGAGGCGTCAGGCAAATGGCCTGGGCCAGGAGAGGGGCACGAGGATTGGGGGGCAGGCGGATTGAGTCATGAGGCGTGCTGCTGCAGTGAGTGCGACCACCAAAACCTGGACAGGTAGTTCTCCTCGCACCGTGGGCCTAAAATTTATGAACTTGACTTTCGGTTAGCTAACAGCCATCAGCCGGCAAATGGAGACCCCTCCATCCGGCCCAGGCCCGCTCGTCATTGGTTCCGGCCAGACACGAACGGGTATGAAAAGGTTCGCATGACTGCAGGAAATTACCATAATTTCAATTTAAGAAATTAAACGAATTCCGTTCTGAGCTGGAGGAAAAAAAGAGAGCAGCGACGACCGTCAAAAGAGTTAAGGTTTAAGGAGTCCTTGCTGTGGGAGCTGCAGATTTGTACAGCTCATAAATGTGGATGAATTCACCTGACAAAGTGGGTGGAAAACCACTTGCTGGCGGGAGCAACTTTTTTATTTCATTTATTTGATGGGGAATGCATTGAATTTGTATTTACACAATAATTGCACTGCGTCACTTTAACATATAGTATATATCCCTAAATTACTATAAAAAATACAACCGTGCCAAAAATATATTTTAACGGTCGATCAAGTTTTTGATTTGAATTCAAAAACAATTGGCACATAAATTCCAATAAGAATCCATTGTAAAGGTGTTAACCCTATTTTTAGAGATTTATTATCGAACCTTTTTGAGGTTAGGCAGAAAAGTGGCACGCTCACAAGACTATCGAGTGACAGAGCACATTTCCAAGGGAGTTGCATTTGCTAAAGATATTCCAGTGACTGACACAATGGACCCACTCCGCCGCAATCCTCTTCTGGAAATTACCAAATGTGAGATGTGCTTCAGATTGGTGTACCATTTCCCGACTGGCCTGTGTGCCCGATGCTTCACTGTTTGGGCCGGAAAGAAACCAATGGACCGACTGAGACTGACCGTCGACCAATCGAAGGCTCTCCTTGTGAGCTTTGCTCGCCGTTCGGTTGCCCAGGATAAGAGCCAAATGGACCCCACGTTCCAACGCGTGATTGCGGAGGTGAGGTTGCAGCGCCAACAGAAAATGGAGCTGTTCCAAAAGATTCGCCAGCAGTTCCAGCTCTCCGTACTCACCGGTCCCTTCTTCGACAAGAATCCCAAATACGAAGTCAATGAAGACTATTGGAATGTGCCGGATATCGTGGATGAAGACATGGTGAAGTTTCAGCACAATATCGACCTGCTTGCAGATATACCCACCGTTTCTTCAGAAAATAGAAAAGAAAATTTGTAGCTGCTATCCACTTTTAATGCAAATGAAAGTACAAATATTTCTTAGAAATATACATACATACATTTTGATAACGTGATATAATAAAGTAATTATATACCTTTTGGTAAATTGTAAACTATTTTCTATGTTTTTCTTAGCAGAATAACTACTGATGTTTAGGCAATTTAAAATGTGCATAACTTAACATGTTTTAAATTTAGAAATTGTCCAAATACTGACAGCTGTTTGTGTTTATGATTATGTGATAATGGGCCATTACCAATTTGACAAAAGGTCAATTGCTGGCCAGGGAATCGTGGAAAGGATTGAATCGGATGCCTTGTAATTGGCACTCTTAGCCGGTGTAATAAATTACCCAAAATCCGGGCAGCGACCAAGTCGAATCCAATTGAGCAAATGTGATTGCCAGGTCATCATTACCATCGTCCATCGTCCATTGCCCATCAGATATCAAGCTCCGACTGTCTCCGGGGGCTCATGGGCATTTTGCTAATGAAAATGTTTATTCAAATTTACGTCAATGGATGTGTTTACACGAATGACCATCAATCTACATAAATAAACGCAAGTGCTGGGCGAGAGAGTAGTATGTAGTATGGGTGCATGTGGCATGGAATGTCGCACAGTGTATTGTTCTTGGCTCGGCATTGTTCAACAATTTGTTTAATGAGAAAACTAATAAATCAAATGCGCCGTCAATTACAATCGAATTTATTCCGGGAAGTCCAGGGCAAGGGATCCACTTGTATTGTGGATCAATAGATCGATTTCTTTATTGATGGAGTCGTTTGGGGTACAGTCGTCCTATGTACAAAATTATATATAATATTAAACAAATGTTTTATAACATAGTAAAATTCAATAAGAATTACCTTGTCTTACTTCACATCTTGGTAACCACTTGCTCATCCTGAACAGCCTCCTGGCCCAAATGATGTGATTTGATGGCTTAAATACCAGATGGCCAAAGTCCAAGAGTCTGCGAATGTCGCCGCATCCTGCTAAGTGGCAGGATGAGAGGCCAGACGGAGAGGACATTAGTCAAGTGCAACAGCTTTCAAATAAACATAAATTGAGGATGCTGCGCTGCGGCGGAGCACGGAGCACGAGGTGGCAGTGGGCAAACGTGGGGGCACTGGAAAGTGGAAATTGGTGAAAGTGGGGGAATCCCCGGGCAGGACCTTGCAACAGCAGCTCCAGCTCCTTTCAGCCGCCTGGTGTCGTAATTAAAGGCAGTCGCGCAATAACGAAGAGAAATGCCCGTTGCCAACGAGCGGAGGATGCGCTTCTAATTTATTTGTTTTCCTCACTTGACTTTTATTTACACGGGCATTGGCATGTGAGTGGCATGGAGTGGAACGGCCAGGAGGAGCGCGGCAGTTGGGTGACTCTTGGCTGCTTCTCGGGCGGCTTTCGAGGTGGTGGCGCAGCAGAAGAGCTATTGCAACATCCTGACGCCGTTTGTTACCTTTGTTTGTGAAAGTTCTCCGTGCGCGCCTTTTCGGGGCCAGGGCAAAGTGCCAAATTGGCCTGATGGCGTTAATGCGAATACGAGTCGAGACTAAACCAACGGCCAACCAACCAACCAACCAACCAACCAGGCCCACATCAAAGGTCGTTTACACAGGCTACAGGGTTCGGTATCAGCTCTCAACTTCGGATGCAGATGCTCTTGAAAACTGGGTGCAGTTGCCAAGCCAGCGCTATATATACCCACTGCCCCCACATCCACATTCATGTCCACTTTCCACTTTCCACTCACAATGCAATGCAAATCAAAGCACTTAAAAAGTTGAGCAATTTGGCAACGAATGCTAATGAATGTTGATAAAATTCCCAGGGATGCATTCGGATTTTTAAGTTTAAAGTCCTCAGCCCTGGCATATACATACATACATGAAATACCAAAATTAATTGGCTTATCGAAAATGGCCAAAACAATGCTGTCACTGCCAAAAAAACATTTAGCTGCACAAGGTCCTACTATTCGTCACGTGGTGCAACTTGCTTGATTATTATAGAAAATTAATTTAAAAATGGCACCTTTTTGCGCCTGTTCTATGTGCAACGTGAGAACCAGGAAGATGGCAAAGGATCCTGTGACCTTAAAGCTAATCTACGTGTGCCCAGTATGAAAGCCAGAGTGACTAGTTATGTGGAAATTGTAAACTCATGTTAAATTTTGCAGATTTGCTTTAAGAGCACGTTTCAGGAAAAAAAGCAGATTGAAGCTGAGAATCGTAAAAAGAATGAAGCTGCCAAGCAGGCGAAAATAAAAGGGATCACCTGCGAGGATAAAAGCGAAGGGATAGCCAAGAAAGCAGTTGATCTGGAAACTGAGAAGAAGGAACAGATGATGCGCCCTCTCCAAAGCTACAATCTGCGTGTAATCGATCCACCCAAGGTGCATCGGATTCCGAAGGTCACACCTTTACTCATGCAAACTGTGGTAATTAAGAATCGCAAGTATGTGGCTGTTAGTGAGACAGCCGACAACGAGTGATTTGTTCTTGGCCTGATTTTTCATTTTTATAAGCCAGCGACATTTCCATTTATCGAAGCGCTCAATAAAAAACACAACGAATTTGGTAGACTCCTTCCAAGTTGTTATCGACATAGTGAAATCTTTATGTACATTGTGTTAAAACCCACTATTGCATTTAAATAAGTGCACTAGATGCCGACACAACCCGTATTTAGTTCTAAATTTGTTTTGGCTGTTGCCACTTTTGTTGCACCGGATGTGCGTGATGTGGCGGTATTTGTTTGTGTCCCATTTTCGCATCCGCTTTGTATGGTAGTTGCTGCAGTTGCAGTTTGTCCACGCCCACTGCGTAACCCGATGCGATACGAAAATGGCCGCCCATCTTTTTGTAACGCTTGCGTTTCGCATGTGCGTGATTTTCGAACATTTCCCGGTAGCCCATTAAACTTTCAATGGAATTTCCATAATCATGTTTAAAGTTGCGAAGGTCCGTGGAAAGTTTTGCATTATTGGTATTGATTTAAAGCCAAGGGGAATCCAGTTTTCATGGATATTTTCACTGTCTGTCTCCTCAGGCTCTTCAAATTTATAGGGTATATAAACACAAATCATGCATCTGTCGCATGCTTCGAGTATTGGTAAACCCTACTTGTCGTACTTACGCCTAAATTAACATACTAATTAAGCGTGTTAATCGAAGCTTATAGACCACAATAAAATTAGTCGCGTTTCCAACTATCCACGGAAAGCACACACAATCGCAATGTTGGGTGATCTAGTGGACTTTTTGGGCAAGTCCCCACCCGATCCTGTGCGCCTGCCACTCCTAGCCAGCCACAAGCCCGTCCTAATGGTATTGGCCACCTATCTGCTCTTCGTGAAGATAGTGGGTCCAAAGATCATGCGGCATCGTAAGCCCTTTGACCTTCGCGGTCTGATAAAGGCCTACAACATCATGCAGATCGTGTACAATGTCATCATGTGCTTTTTTGTGAGTTTCCCCCCCAAAAAATATCAACCATCACGTATGGTTTATTATAGAAATCCCACTTTACAGGCTGTTCACTTTATGCTGGGACCCGGTGACTATAACTTTAGGTGCATCAAGAACCTGCCGCCGGATCATGAGTACAAGACCTGGGAGCGCTGGCTCACATACTCGTACTTCTTCAACAAGCTGCTCGATCTGCTGGAGACGGTCTTCTTTGTGCTGCGGAAGAAGGATCGCCAGATATCCTTCCTGCACGTCTTCCATCACATGTACATGCTGTACTTCAGCTTCATGTATCTGTACTACTACGGATACGGTGGCCATGGGTTCTTCATGTGCTTCTTCAACGTCGTCGTGCACATCATGATGTACAGCTACTACTATCAGTCGTCGCTCAATCGCGACTCAAAGGGCGATCTGTGGTGGAAGAAGTACATCACCATCGTTCAGCTCATCCAGTTCGGAATCGTTCTGGGGCACAGCATCTACACCCTGAAGCAACCGGACTGTCCATCTGCCCGCTTCTCGGCGACCTGTGCCGGCAGCATTTCCGTTGTGTTCATCATCTTATTTAGTAACTTCTATTTTCGTGCCTATATTCGACCCAAGAAAACGAAACAGAAAAACATCTAAGATAGAGCCAGTCATCAGATTTGTTCTGTGAAGCATTTAGATCTCTATTGAGAAACCTATTTTAATTTTAGAGTTAATAAAAAACATAAAGATGTATTTGAATTGTATATTTATTTAGTGGTAATGACTGATAGTCGGATGGATATTATGATGGAAAAAGTGGAAAAACACAAGCTACAAGCCCGAAATTGTATGCTATTTCTACGAAATTATAAATTTTATAATTTAAATATCAAAGTGTAGGTAGACTTCATTAGGAGTGACACGTGTAGAATTATATAACATCTATTGATCTTAGAATACGTTAAAGTTATTACGTCAAGAGGCATTAAAAACTGGACTGCATTAAAGATTGGACTACATTAAGAGCTATATACGAATGCCATTATTTTACCTTTCGTAACCAGGAGACCGCTATACCCTCTTATATGGTCGGCGTAATAGGTTTTGCTTACGTATGTAGGTATTTGTATAATAGAAGCTGACACTTAAATCAGCCTCGAAAACGAGCAGATTACCATTTCAGTTCTCGGCCGCAGTCCATTTAAATAATGTATATATCAGTCGCTGTTCCACCGACGTCGATAACACTTAGATATCCGACATGATTGCCCATATGCTGGACTTCCTGAATCGATCGCCGCCGGATCCTGTGCGTCTTCCCTTGACCGGCAGCCAGTGGCCCGTGCTGACCATCCTTGGAATCTACCTAGTGTTCATAAAACTTGTGGGTCCATGGTTTATGCAGAATCGAAAGCCCTACAATCTGGATAGCGCTATCAAGATCTACAACATCGTGCAGATCGCATACAATGTCATTATGCTAATCTTTGTAAGTAATTCTCTTAGTTTAACAAAAATATATTAATATTTATTATATTTATCTGCACATTTAAAGTGTGTGCACTTCATGCTGGGTCCTGGCAACTATAACTTCAGTTGCATCGCCAATCTGCCGTTGGATCATGAGTACAAGAACTGGGAGCGCTGGGTCAGCTACTCCTACTTCTTCAACAAGATCATGGATCTGCTGGAGACGGTGTTCTTTATACTCAGAAAGAAGTATCGCCAGATATCCTTCCTGCACGTCTTCCACCACGTATACATGGTGTACGTAAGCTTCTTGTACCTGTATTATTATGGATACGGCGGCCATGGGCTCTTCTTGGTCACCATCAACGTGGTGGTGCACACCATGATGTACACCTACTACTACCAATCCTCCCTCAATCGGAACTCGGGTGGCGATCTCTGGTGGAAGAAGTACATCACAGTCGTCCAGCTTGTCCAGTTCGTTATCGTATTCTCGCACAGCGTCTATATCCTCCGGCAAGCTGATTGCCAAACATCCCGATTATCGGCAACTTGGGGCTCACTGATCTCTGTAGTATTTATAATTCTATTCAGCAACTTTTACGTCCGCACCTACATTCTTCCCAAGAAAACCAACTCCCCGGGTGGGACGATGAGCAAACCTAATTAAGATATAATATCACTGTTCCTTATATTAATCAATGTCATTTTTAAATGCTTTTGGTATGACAAATAAATTTGTTTTATATGTATCATATATTATACATAGATATATATTATACATAGACCAATGGAATATATTTGTTGGTTTCCAGAACTTTCTATTCACTGGACTGCTATTGAATACTATTAAATATGCAAAACACCCTTTTAATTGGGTCTCGCCAATTTTATATAAATGTAGAACACTTTTTTTTTGGATTGACAATAATGTCAAAAGGAACCATTTTCTAAATAATGGCTCTGCTGATTAAAAAAATGTGGAAAATAAAAACATAGTTGAACTTTTACTTATATTTAGCTCGATTTGCAAAGCTTTAAGTATTCAAGTTGAAGGTTGATAGTGGGTTAAACATACCGGAAATTTGCACTAATGTAATTAGCAAATACATAGGTATTAGTATATTGGCTATCGGGCAAGAAAGAAAGCACAGAAGGTAAAAGTCAAGTCATCCGGTAAGTCGTGCGCGAAAATGTTCGAGGTGTTCGATAAGCCCTTCGCCGATCCTGTCCAGCTGCCGCTGGCGGGCAGTATCCGCACCTCGGTGATCATCATCACGGTGTATCTACTGTTTGTGCTGAAGCTGGGCAGGAAGCTGATGGACAAGCATGAGGCACTCCAGCTGCGAGGTGTGCTCAAGTTCTACAACATCGGACAAGTCCTGTTCAATTCGGTGATTTTTGTGGGGGTACGTAAGTCAAAGGATATCGATGAACAGAGTTTTTCAATCGTTTTTAATGGACTTCTCCGTATTACCCAGGGCATCCACCTGTTATTCGTGCTGAAGCCGTACAACCTGAACTGCATGCAGGTCCTGCCGCAGGATCATGAACTAAAGTCCACGGAAAGGACACTGTCGTACTTGTACCATCTGAACAAGGTGCTCGACCTGATGGACACCATATTCTTTGTGCTGCGCAAGAAGCAGCGCCAGATCACGTTCCTCCATGTGTTCCATCACGTCTTCATGGTCTTCACCTCGCACATGCTGATCCGGTTCTACGGTTTCGGTGGCCATGTCTTCCTGATCTGCATGTTCAATGTCCTGGTGCACATCGTCATGTACGGCTACTACTACGCCTCATCGCAGAGCGAGAATGTGCAGGAGAGCCTCTGGTGGAAGAAGTACCTCACCCTGGGCCAGCTGGTGCAGTTCCTCATGATGTTCCTGCACTGCATGTACACCTACTTCCAGCCCAACTGCTCGGCGTCGCGGGGTGTCATCTACGTCATAAGTTCGGCCAGCGCCTTCATGTTTCTGATGTTCACCAAGTTCTACATAAAGACCTACATTCGACCGAAAGAGGTCAAGTCCAAGGGCAAGGTAAACTGAATGCATCTGCTACACTGTGATCAAAAACTGGTAATTCGTGTGTGCACAACTATTGGGGTGCATAGGATTGAAGATTGTCTTTCCAACTTTCATAAATAATTTTTATAAAATTCCCAACTTCGATCCTGTTTTTTATTATTATTTAAATTTAATTTGAATTATAATATGACACATCATAAGTTTTTCTGAGTGTACTCGACAATTTGCATATGCGCCGTTTGAATAATAGATGAATTCAAATGCATCGACAGTTAATTCAAATGCAGTCGAGAAGGTCAAGGAGTTGGACTCCGTCCGGAATAAATCCCACCGGCCACATCTCGACAACTCGTGGTTTCCATTGCCGAATCGAGGGGATTCCCCTTGCACGTGATCTGCATGCTCCGCAGAACTTGGACCGAGCACGTCTCTGGACATTCCATGCTGCTTTTAATTAGAATATTAGGAACGGGCCTGGACCTGGGCACCAGCACCGGCGATTTATGGCACCGGAAGGGTCACCCGTGGCCGGCCGTATTTGCATAGGAATCGCATGCGGCGAATCAGAGTCAAAGTGCCAGCTGAATAATTGCGGCCATGCGGCAACATTAAAGCGAAGCCGCAGCCAAGTGCAGTGGCTCCTGGCTGGGCACTGGCTTTTCGGGTCCTTCGTCCTTAGCCCATCGTCCTTCGTCCTTCCTTGGCCCCCGGAAAGGGGGCCTCCAACTAGCCGAGCCACCGAGCGTGCTGAGTAATTGCCGTTTTAAATGACATTAAACGTGCATTGTGCAGTTCCCTTAGCAGTCGCATGCCTGCGTTCCCCCTTTTGGCATTCGATTTTTAGCTATTTTTATATCTACCCTTTGCATGACAGTGTTGAGACTGCCTTAAAAATAGTTTGACTCAAAGAAAGAATTTTTTCAAATTTATTTAACCTATAAAATATTTAAAATATTCAAAAATAGGCTATTGTTGTTTTGGCAATCAATTTGGCTGTGTACTCATGATTTCGTTTCAATTTAGTTAATTTTTTTAATCTCAAAGATTTTAATGAATAGCTGACTGTTTAGATGACTTCTTTCCTGGCTTTATATAGTTTTGAAAATAAAATTGGCTAAATATCACTGCAAAGAACGCTGACAGCGATCCGCATCCGTAGGTCAAAGGTCTGTTGACTGCGCAGTCTGGCTGTGCCAGCGTGATGGTACAGTGGAGCAGGATTATGCCGAACTGAACCAGCTGGGCAATGGTGATGTACTTCTTCCACCAGAGACTTCGCTGCAGCTCCTGGCTGATCGAGGATAGGTAGTAGTAGGCGTACATAATCACATGGACGGCGGTGTTTAGCAGGCACTGTGGAAAGGCAACACCACCGTAGCCGTGGAAGTAGTAGTACAGATATCCCAGAAATGCCATCGCAAAATGATGGAAGACGTGCAGGAAGGATATCTGTCTGTCCTTCTTGCGGAGCACGAAGAATATCGTTTCCACAAGGTCCACGAATTTGTTCAGCATGTACAAAATGCAAATCAAACGCTCTCTATCCTTGTATTTGTGATCCATCGGCAGGCTGACAATACAGCTGATTTGGTAGGCTTTCAGCACAAACAGGAAGTGAATTCCCTGAAAAAGTAGCATCCTGCCATCAGAACCTGCAGAAGTCCAGAAGCTCCAGTTCAAATACTTACTAAAACGAGTATTAGACCGTTGTAAAGGATCTGGAATATGTTGTAGACCCTGATGACGCCACTCAAATGGAAGGGTTTACGGTTCTCCATGATTTTGGGGCCCAGCTTGAGCACAAACAGCAGATAGCCACTCAACGTGACCATGGGGACCCATGGATCGCTGAAAACGGGTATCTTTACAGGATCTATCGGAGCGAACATGGCGAATCTAATCGAGTTGCGCGATCGATAGTGTCTAAATCCAACTTAGAAATTCGGCTCTCCACCTTAAGTGGCACAGAATGAACTGAATTTTTTGGAGAATTAAATTATACCACGGTACCACCAATTCGAGCTATGTATATGCAAAGGTCATTTTGTAGGTTCCCCAAGCGGACTTATTGTAAGACTTATTCCTTGTATCTCTTGAGCTGTTACATTGTATGAAATGATATGGCTGTATATAGTTATAGTTATAGAGCTGCATTTCAATCGGCAATACAAAGTGGGAACTGTACTGAAACAAATTGTTATAATGGTTCTATAAATGGAGCATTTGCATTCGTATGCCGTAGTGTGCATTTTAAATGGGAATTTGGGAAGCGCTCTATCCACGCTTTGATTTTTAAGTGCCGCACCTCGTGGATATGCTAAGTGACTGCAAGATATTAAAAGACTAGCGAGTAACTTGGCCAGGGCTAGTGCTTAGATAGCTGTGGATACGGCGGTTAGTAGAGTCTTGGTGCTGAGTGCTCCAATGCTAGTTTATTAGTAACTCGGTATCGCGAAACACACACAATCATAATCAAAGGATTTGCGGCCTCAATCGGATTTCAACGCGCGCTTCTGTTTGCTTCCATTAAGTATATAGTTGTGAATGTAGAAGTTGGCAAACATCAGGATGAAGGTCGTCGAAACGAACATGCCAGAATATATCACAGTTCGCGAGGCATTGCAATTGGGCTGCATCAGGGTGTAGCTGAAGTTCGCCAGCACCAGGAGGAACTGCACCAGCTGGACAATGGTGATGTACTTCTTCCACCGACTCGTCTGCACATCCTTGCTGACGGAGGACAGGTAGTAGTAGGCGTACATGATCACATGGACCGCCACATTGAGCAGGCACAATGGGAAGAGAGTGCCTCCATAGCCGTTGAAGGTGATGTGCAGGTAACCGCCGAAGGACATCACCAGGTGGTGGAAGACGTGCAGGAAGGATATCTGGCGATGCTTCTTGCGCAGCACAAAGAACACAGTCTCCAGCAGATCGATGAACTTGTTGAAGAAGTACGAGTAGGTCAGCCATCTTTCCCGGCTCTTCAGCTCGTGATCCAGCGGCAGTCTGGTGATGCATCGCAGGTCGTAGGCCCTCAGGACGAACAAAAAGTGAAGACCCTGGAAGCAAAGGATGTGGTAAGTACAGAACAAAGTCTATATCTATATGTTATGTTATAATATCTATGTTAATTTACCTTTATATACTGATAGCTTATGCATTTTTTATAACGATAATTCATTAAGTTCTCGGATATTTATGTCACATTAATGATTATGCAGAACGGTGACCTATGACCGTCTGGGTTCTATATACATACCGCTATCAGAACAACGCCGTTGTAGACGATCTGCATAATGTTGTATGCCCTGATGACTCCACGTAGATCGTAGGGCTTTCGGTTCTCCATGAACTTCCTGCCCAACTTCAAGACGAACAGCAGATAGAGCGAAACGATGGTCAGCGATGGCCATGGACTTCCGATGAGTGGCAGGCGGACAGGATCCTCCGAAATGATCAGGGTTCCATTGAGTAAGTCGGCCATTCTGAACGAAAATCTAAAGTCGATCCGCTTCCACTCGAGCTAATGTTTCACTGGCAACTAATCAGAGTTCAGTCTTTTATGCTCAACCAAATGCGCTTCGATTGAATTAAAGAAGAGCGGCATTAACATAAATTCTAATTTTGCACTTGCTCAGTACACACAGTACTCAGAGTATATATACTATACTATAGACAATTCTTAAGCCTGAGTGGCAATAAGACAATATTTGTGTTTTTCTTTTTTTTAACCAGAAACACTTAGCCGTTTTTTTCCACCCAGTATAACTATTTCAACTTTTATGACAAAAGTTCAAGTTTCGCGCTGCACTTGAACTGCAAATCGCCAGCATGGCAATAAAACATCGATTCTGCCGCTTGTAAATTGTTTTATACGCATTGTATTGTACCGAGTATGCACGTAGTGTTCACGCCACTGAGAATTCCAATTAAACAACTTTTGACATGGTGCATGGTGCATGGTGCACCATGGTGTGAATCTCTATAGCGGATATCTGGCAGTCGGAAAATTCTCGCCAGTTTTCCTTTTCACTTGGATTTTTTTTGTTGTCATGCATGCGAAGAAAAATGGGGGGAATTTCCACCCATAAGCCAAGTCATTTTCCACTAACTAACCGCGTGGAAAGTAGAATTACTTCTTATTAAGCAGCTGTGGCTGCGGTGGAAATGAAAATAATGACGGTGCTGGATGGGATGGGATGGGTCACCACTATATGTGGCAATTGGGAGGATTGGGTTCCCATATAAGGTGTGCTGTTGTGTGCCGGCCATTGCAAATTGAGTCATTTTTCATTCCGCACTGGATTACAGGGAATGTACGAAGGCGAGGGCGAGTGCAGCAAGGCCTCAATGTGTTACAATTTCATGGCCATAATTGGGTCACAGAAAGTGTCCTTTGAGCGCGGAATAAGCAGGATTATGGCGCTTCCAATTTCCCATTGTACTTTGAGCGGACAGGTGCATCAGGTGCGTGGAGGTGGCAAAAAGGTCGAAGACATAAAACCACAGCATTTATAATTCAAATGGTTCAACCTTTGTCTTGCACAAATGTGTGGCATTTTACACGCCTGCCACAAATTTCGTTGGCCAAACTGCGAAAGATACGCAAATTGCGTCTCATTATGGTTGAGTTAATATTTCATGGGCAATTTACCGAGATTGAAACCGACACACTTCAAAAACAGCGAGCATATATGTGTGTATATATGGCACACGCACTCGCGTTTAATTACGCTTGCCGATTTCCATTGGCACAGGACCTTCGGTTATTCCGTTCTTCATGCAATTTTAAACTCAATTAAAAGTTTTGCGCATTAGACATACACACTTGTGCCCGAAAGAGAGCTCCTGGAAATGTGATTAAGCCGGGCCCAAAAACTAGGTTGGCGAAGGGTGGTGGTGGTGGTGGTGGTTATGGTGCAGGGCACTCGCATTAGTTGTCATTAAAAATGTGAGCGATTCCATCTAAATGACTTGGCATATCCTGCTGCATGTCAGGCATGCAGCTCGGCACTCCGCCAGCGGACAGGTGGATTCAATTGGAGGCAACAGGCCCATTGACACACATTGATCCGCTCCTTGGTTGCAACTTCCCAAAAGAAATTCGTATGGAAAGGGAAATTTCTTAAAGGTAGCAGCTTCTAAATGAGTTGCACTTAAAATGGAAGCAAATATAGAAAATTCTTACATTTCAGGGGAATTTGAATTTAAGTTAGTATTGAGAAAAGTTTTAAAAGAACATGGTAGTCGTTATTATGTTCCACATACTATATTGTTTATACGACTTAATATCGCTGCAATAATAATTTAATTGTCCACTTTTGCCCTGCTTTCAGCTTGACCACAGGAAAATCCATTTGCTCAGTTTTTCCGTCGGCCTGAATCCGAAATGCGAAAACTGGCGGCTGCCTGAATAATGAAGGCAAATCGGAAAAGAGGCAAAACAGCAAAAAGTTAAATGCCTCTAATGACAGAAAATGAAGCAAATGACGAAAAATTGCGCAAAACAAAGGAGACAAATAATAATATGCGAAAATGGTTGACTCGAACGCTTCCACCCACCAGAGGCCACCGACCACCGCCCACTTGAGGCCACCACATCCACGTCCACATCCTCGAGAGCTCAAAGGAGAGGAGAGCACGCACCAGCGAAGATAGGAAGGTAACCGTGGGGGCCAAGTGAATTACCAACAACGGGCGAATCAAGAAAAGCATGTGCGCGGCATAATTACGAAGCAATTAGACGAAATTATTATTGAGGTCAGCGGCGAGGGGATGCCGGGGAGTACAGGACACCAGGCCCCCGAGAACATATGGACATAGTCAAGCCACCCACCCCCCCTTTTTGGTGGGCGTCGGACCAAAGGGATGCGTATGCCACTATCATTCACGCCGGGTGAGGGAATGGAAAGGAAGTAGGTCCTCTAAATGGGCACCACAAAGCGCAGACCAAAACAACACAACGTAGCTACAAGCTGGTTTAAGCGGCGAAAACCGGAAAAAATTACGGAAAACCACGAGAGGACGAGGACACACCGAATAGGTCGAGAAAAATATAAACAAATGCTTAACAAATCATTTTAGGGCAGCTGTATGGCTCAAGTTTCCACTATACAAGTTAACAAATACAGTAAAATCTAAGATTCACCCTTTTCAAATTGTTTATATATTGAGAGTGTCAAAGAATTATGCACAATTAAATTGAAACAAAAAAAAAAAAAATATATATATATATATATATATATATTTCTGATCTCTAATTAGTTTTATTTCAAAACTACCTGTGATTTTCGTAACTTTTGAGTTTAATAATTGGAATCCAGCTGGACAGCAAACTCCAAAGAGTGCTATTTATATAAAATATGCTTAACATTTGACACGTGCCTTTTGGCATTTGGGTCACAAGTTCAGTAACAGAAACATTTAAGTTCAATTTTCCATAGTCGATACAATCGCGTGTGCGAAGTTCAATGTTGAGCACTCGTTCAATGAAGCAGTCAAAACATGGCGCAAAACGGCAATGACAAGCAGGTGAACAATGAAACTTATACCTAAAGGGGGCGTGGCGCGGCCTTAATTGTCGATTTGCAGCAGCTAAAGTCCTTGGTTGCATGTTGGCTGTTTACCACGCGCTCCCAAAATCAGTGCTGCCTAATGCAAGCAATTTAAATCTATAAACTTTATTTGTTATTGCTATTGATAAGATCTATTCGGCGGAACGCGACAAAAGCATAAATTTAAATGTGGATTATAATTTAAAATAGACATGTAGAATTTGAATCCGCGCCCTAAATATATCAATCTTATCGATATTAAAATCGATTTCAAAAAAACGATGTTTAAAAATACCAAACGACTTTAAGGCGATGTCGTTTTTTTTCGTTTGCTAGCTGGTATTTACCATCAGTCGAGCAGCGGCCACACTGAACGCTAAAATTAAAACTCCGAGTATAGGTGGTTTTGCTCCTGAAATTTCGGAATAATAGTGTTCAATTGTGTCAAGTGCAAAAGCTATTGAATAGAACTTGCGTATTTGCATTGTGAAAAGTTTTTATTTGGGCCGCGAAATAAGCGAAAAGAAATCAGAGTGTCTGCTGCGAAGACGAATTAAAGGGGAGACGGAGTAACAATGAGTGAGCGAGACGGATCAGACCAGCGTGTGCGCTAGCGGTGCTCTTCTAACCAAATAAAACAAAACAAAGGAGAGACAAAGGATAGAAACCCCGAAAAAGGCACACTCGCACACACATACACATGCACTCGCTAGCAATAAGAAGAGCAGTCAGCAGACGGATTAACTTAAGCAAATGTAGCTAAATTAACAATCAATTAAAGGGTCCAAGGATATAGCCAGCCAATCCGAACCGATCGGTGGCACTCCACATCGAAAGCGAAGTGAGGGGAACGAGAGAAAGAGCGAAAAGTCGTCGCCAAATTGTGCATGTGCATGTGCCAGTGTGTGTATGCCAGTGTGAGTGTGTGTGCATATGGGGTTGGAAAACTGTGAAAACTCAAACGCAAAAGTCTTTGGGTCTGATTAACTCGCGGAAAACTTATCATCGCTGGGCAGGTGAAGCGAAGATGCCGAGCGCCTCATTCACATCATCGCGCACCTACGTGCGCCGCTCCCGCCGGAAAGGAGCCAACCGGATAGCGATGCCCAACCGGCCAACGGGCAACATAATGGACCCCATGCTTCAGCAGAACGTGACCGCCGCCGGTGTGGGAGCCAGTGCATCCGGTTCCAACAGCAGTGCCGCCGGTAGTTCCGGTGGTGGTGGCGTTGGCAACAACAACGCCAGCAGTAGCGGAAGCAGTGGCGCCACATCCACATCCGGATCTGCAGCGGCGGCAGCAGCAGCTGCCGGAGCTACTGCAGCAGGAGCCTCCAGTTCTGCAGAGTACTTTGACAGCGGCCAAGGAGCTAGTGGATCCAGCGGAGCAGCTTCGTCGGGCTTTTCTGGCAGCTTTTATAATGCCCTGCAAATGATGGACACCACTGAGAGTTCGGGCGCCGGCACCAGCCAGTCAACGCCACCGGCACTAGGAGCCTCTTCCTCCACCACCACTTCGAAGTCCACCTGCGCCACAGTCGGATCAAGTACGGCAAGCACGTCCGCCGCCGCAGCAGCTGCAGCCTCCGCTTCTGCCGGAAGTAGTCACCAGAGCCCGTACGACTTGCGCCGAAAGATCTCCGCCAGCAGCCACGAGCAGTGGCCCACCAGCTCATCTTCCGCCGTGGCAGCAGCTGCCGCAATACTCGTAGGACCATCGAGCAGCTCACCTCCGCTGGTTAATCCGGGTGCGTCGCCATCCAGCTCCTCATCGTCCTCCTCCTCTAGCTCGTCGTCTTCGTCCGCCTCGTCCTCGAGCTCCTCGTCCAATGTTCAGGCGCCCTCGACCAGCGCCACCTTTCCGGTGAACAATGCACCCACCACTGGAGCCACTCTGGCGCAGCCACCCAATGTACACAGTTCGGTGCCGCAACAGCATTGTGGAGCACTGCCGGTTGGCGCTGCCATCGAGGATAATAACTACATGCTGCCGGCGAGGAAAAGGTCTCGACGCCTCTACACACAAGGCGGAGAGATGGGACCGTCTGCGGGTGCCACAGGTGAAGCAGCCGGATCTGGAACAGCAGCGTCCGGCGGTGCAGGTTGTGCGCCCACGGCGGCCCAGTACCTTCAGTATGAATTGCCCGACGAGGTACTGCTGGCCATCTTCTCGTATCTTATAGAACAGGACCTATGCCGCCTAGCGCTCGTATGCAAGCGCTTTAACACCATTGCCAACGACACGGAGCTGTGGAAGCGACTCTATCAGTCTGTCTTTGAGTACGACCTGCCGCTCTTCAACCCGGAACTGTGCAAGTTCGTATTTGAGAAGCCGGAAGAGTCGGAGTATGCTAATCCGTGGAAAGAGAGCTTCCGCCAGTTGTACCGCGGTGTGCATGTGCGTCCCGGTTACCAGGAGCGTCGCAGCTCTGGCCGCAGTATTGTGTTCTTCAACACCATTCAGGCGGCTCTGGATTACCCAGAAGAGCGAGCGGCTGCAGGAGTTTTTGTGCCAGCCGGTGCAGGGGCCGGCAATGTGGTATCCGCCGGACTGTCCAACACAAGTGCGTCAGCAGGAGTCGGTGGTGCCAGCGTTAACGCACTGGTCAACATCTATGAGGAGCAAGTGGCTCCGACCGAGCATCCCGGACCATTGATATTCCTACATGCTGGTCATTACAAGGGGGAATATTTGTTCATCGACTCGGACGTGGCACTTGTTGGTGCAGCGTCTGGCAACGTTGCCGAATCAGTGATCCTGGAACGGGAGGCCGGATCCACTGTGATGTTTGTAGAGGGCGCCAAGTACGCCTACGTCGGTTACCTCACACTCAAGTTTTCGCCTGAAGTCACATCAACAGTATCGCATCACAAGCACTACTGCCTGGACATCGGCGAGAACTGCTCCCCAACTGTGGACAATTGCATCATTCGCTCTACCTCGGTGGTGGGCGCTGCCGTCTGTGTGGGTGGGGTCAACGCCAATCCCGTCATTCGAAACTGCGATATCAGCGACTGCGAAAATGTAGGTCTCTACGTCACTGACTACGCCCAGGGAACATACGAGCACAACGAGATCAGCCGGAACGCACTGGCGGGCATTTGGGTTAAGAACTTCGCCAGTCCGATTATGCGAGAGAACCACATACACCACGGTCGGGATGTGGGCATCTTTACCTTCGAAAATGGAATGGTGAGCTGAAGCTAATTGTATTAGCACAACTCATTGTAATTTATTTGGAATATAAAATTAACATAATGTTAACCATTTTAATGTTTGATATCTATTCTTAGGGCTACTTTGAGAAGAATGATATCCACAACAACCGCATAGCTGGCTTCGAGGTTAAGGCCGGAGCCAATCCTACCGTGGTCAAGTGTGAAATACATCATGGCCAAACGGGCGGCATTTATGTGCACGAGAACGGACTTGGTCAGTTCATAGAGAACCGCATTCATTCGAATAACTTTGCAGGTAAGCTAAAAAGCCAGGACTAGATCATTAATGGTATCTAACACACGCTTTTTGTCGTCAAGGTGTCTGGATAACCTCCAACAGCAATCCAACGATCCGCAAAAACGAGATCTACAACGGACACCAAGGAGGAGTGTACATCTTTGGCGAGGGTCGAGGTCTTATCGAACACAATAACATTTATGGAAATGCTCTGGCAGGGATTCAAATTCGCACCAATAGTGATCCCATAGTGCGGCACAACAAGATCCATCATGGCCAACACGGCGGCATATATGTACACGAGAAGGGTCAAGGGCTGATAGAGGAGAACGAGGTGTACTCCAACACACTGGCTGGCGTGTGGATCACCACTGGGAGCACTCCAGTATTGCGACGCAATCGAATACATTCGGGAAAGCAGGTGGGAGTCTACTTTTACGACAACGGGCATGGAAAGCTAGAGGACAATGACATATTCAACCACCTGTACTCGGGAGTGCAAATCCGCACGGGCAGCAATCCGGTAATACGCGGCAACAAGATCTGGGGCGGACAGAATGGTGGAGTACTGGTGTATAATGGTGGTCTGGGCTTGTTGGAACAGAATGAGATATTCGACAATGCCATGGCCGGTGTTTGGATTAAAACGGACTCCAATCCGACGCTAAAGCGCAACAAGATCTATGACGGTCGTGATGGCGGCATCTGCATTTTCAACGGCGGCAAGGGCATCCTTGAGGAAAACGACATATTCCGCAACACACAGGCCGGAGTACTCATCTCGACACAATCGCACCCAATCCTGCGACGGAATCGCATTTACGATGGCCAGGCGGCGGGCGTGGAGATAACCAACAATGCCACCGCCACGCTTGAGCATAATCAGATATTCAAGAACAAGTTCGGTGGGCTGTGCCTAGCCAGCGGCGTTCAGCCCATAACGCGGGGCAACAACATCTTCAACAACGAGGACGAGGTGGAGAAGGCCGTATCCAGCGGGCAGTGCCTGTACAAGATTAGCAGCTACACCTCCTTTCCCATGCACGACTTCTACCGCTGTCAGACCTGCAACACAACCGACCGCAACGCCATATGCGTCAATTGCATTAAGAATTGTCATGCTGGCCATGACGTCGAGTTTATACGACACGATCGGTAAGTGCGCAGCGAAGAACTAATGCATTGTATTTTTATATTTTATTAATATTATATATTTGTTTATATCTTGCAGTTTCTTTTGCGACTGCGGTGCTGGCACCCTGTCCAATCAGTGTCAACTGCAGGGCGAACCCACTCAGGACACGGACACACTCTACGACTCGGCAGCCCCCATGGAATCACACACACTGATGGTCAACTAGAGTACCCACAACGGCAGCTAATCCGCGGTTCCAACTATAGCTATATCTTAAGTCGTTAAGGCCAAGCTCTCAAATCTCTCGCACATCTCACGCGTTGCTGTAAATATTCGAAAGAAACCCAAACCCAACAAGCAAAACAAAAAACTATACACAATACAATTAATTGTATGTAAATAATAACTAATTATTCTTGCGTTCAAAATTTTACTCAATGTGCAATTTAGTTTAACACGAACTCACACGCAAAGTTTTCACTTTTTAACTGAGCATGGTACGGATAAATCAATGCAAAAACCACAGAAACTTTTCCCATTTATGTCACAACGAATGAACAACAACTAAAAAGGAGCAACACCTTTAATACACAATGCATTTGTTTGTACGTCGAAATGTAAACGAAGGAGGAGCAAAAGAGCCCTCTCAAAAACCCAGTGAAGAACAATTTTGTAATGTAGATTAGTAGAGATTTTAAAAGTACATCAATTAACATAAACTACTTGTAGCCATAAGATATATTCATAAGCGATATACACATACACAGGCGAACCGAGTAAGATGCCCCCTGACTAACAACAATTCGAAGAAAGCAATTCTAAGTATTAACAACAAACTAGATTAGCGGCAGCAAATGCTTCAGCAAACTAACCTATGAATTTACGAGTATAGTAAACACATAACATAATTATACAGCAGCACACTATAAATATATATATTCATATATATTCATGAGAATTCTACGGATGCAGCACACGGACAGGATACAAAATCAAAAGCCTTTTACCAAGCGTAAAATACCAAGCAATATTTCATGTCTAAATGTTGTAGAACAAATTTGTAGCTCAAACTTAAACGAGAAATAGAAACAAGCCATGTGTCATTTTAGTCCAGTAAGTTGATGAAAAGTTTAGTATTTAGTTTGTCTTCGGGCCGAGTATTCGAATTATGCGAATCATTTTTATAATTTAAGTCTGTAGTAGCCTAGATGTAAGTGAACGCAAACCCCATAACTATGGCATAGATGACATTATCCGATAACTGCGTGTGTGAATTAAGTATTTTGTTTTTATTGCCTTACATTTTATGTATATTTGTTTGCCCGTGTTTTCCGCAACGGTTCACCTTCGTAGGCCATTTATTGCTGTACGGATCAAATAACCACATAAATACTGCATACTATATTCTATATTCAACTATATGAAATATACGAACATCCGATTGTATTGTTTTACTAACAAAAATTTAAGTGCGTCCTCGACGTGCGACTATACTATGTAGAAATTGATTTTAATGTGTTACCTATGCAAGCTAATAACGTCGCCCTTGACTTGGACAAACAACTAAATATACATACTTATATTATATACACAAGGTATAAGCTAATATTTGAAATTTGACAAAAAAAAAATAAGAAAAGAGGTTGAGTTACGTTTTTAATTTGGAATTTAGATAATAGTGCTTCTATTGCGTGCAGGAACACGGATCTTGCTTGGCCAACTCCTTCTCCTTGAACCGCATCAGGGTCAGGATGTGGGCATGATTGGCAGCCTTGGCGTAGTCGATTGGCGACATGCCCAGCTCATCCTTGATGTAGGGATTCTCGTAGTGCGGCAGCAGATAGTCCACCACCTCGTGATTGCCCAACTGGCAGGCGTAGTGCAGAGCCGTTCGTCCAGTCCGATCGGCCAGCGTGAGATTGGCTCCGGCCAGCCGAAATGACTCCAATCGCTTGATCTTGCCCCGTTCGGTAAGGGCACGCAGTAGCTCCGCCTGGACCAGCGGCTGATCGTTTAGCTTGGCACCGTTCTTGAGCAGCGCCTTGATTATATCATGGTTGTCCGTGTCGATGGCCTCGTGCAATGGCGTGCGGTTGAATCGATCGTGGACATTTACCGGACAACCGGCGGAAATCAGGAAGCAAACACAGTTCAGTTTGCCCAGGAAGCAGGCCAGGTGCATGGCGGAGCGACCATCGCAGTTGGTGTCGCACAGATTGGCGCCGTACTGCTTGAGATCTCCCAACTTGTGGACATCACCTTCGGTGACCGCGGCCGCCACCAAAGCGGGATAGAATGTGGCGCACATCTGCTGCCGTTCCATCGCCGTCGACATGTGCAATGTGCGGGCCACGCCCTCGATCAGATCAATATCGTTAATCTTGGCAACCTTATTGGTGGTCAGCTCGCCGCGCAAACTTAGTAGCATCACCTTCTTCTTGTTGGGAATGTCCCACTCCGGCTTGGACAGCACATAGGCCAGCTTGGTAAAGGCGGCCTCCTGAGTCATATCGTAGCCGGGAATTACGCCCACTTCCATCAGGCCCTGGCTTGTCTCGTAAATGTTGGCCACCATGCCCGCCGAGCACTGCGTGATGTTGACAATAATAACGCCTCTGTGAACCGCCTCCCTCAGTTCGTCCATCAAGTCCTCACGATTAACCGGAAAATTGCCGGCTCCAAAGGTCTGGAGGACCACACCTTTCGTTGGCTCCTTCAGGATTGCCTGGACCACACTGGCACTCATTCCCGGGTAAATTCGCAGCAGCGCCACGTTCTTTTCGAGTTCCGAATGAAGTGAAAATGGTTTAATATTGCACGGTCGAAAGATTTGGCGGCTGTTTATCTCAATGTTGACACTCGCCCGACCCAATGGGGCAAAATTTGGTGAGTCCAGTGCGTGAAAGGAGTCGGAACTGAGCTTCGTGGAGCGACAGCCACGTAGAATCTTGTTGCCGAAGAATACCAGCACCTCGGGTATATTGTAATTGCCTGCTATGAGAAGTGCGCCCAAGAAGTTTTCCCGCCCATCGCTGCGGGCTTCAAAGATCGGAATCTGTGCCCCAGTGAATACCACGGGTTTGTTCAGGCTCTCCAGCATGAACGCCAGTGCCGAGGCGGAGTATGCTAAGGTATCCGTTCCATGGAGGATCACAAAGCCGTCGTAGGACTTGTATGTCTTCTGCGCAAAAAATTAATAGCATATTTTAGATTAACATAATAATCCTAGAGGCTCAACTTACTCCCACTTCGTTGGCAATGCGCTTCCAGTCGCAGAAGCCCATGCAGCTGGAGTCCATAAGTGGGCAGAACTCAATCAAATCGTAAAGGACTCTATACGGAGCTCCAGACACTGCGGGTAGCACCATCATGGGACCATCATTATCCTTGCTGGTGTAATTCCTGTCGTGGCAGCTGGGAAACTCTTGAAGCTGCCGAGCCAGCACCTTGGGCTCGGTGTGCAGTACTGATGGGAAACGATTGATTGGTACAAGGACTAGACCCATCGATATACCCACCTCCGGACTCGTTGCGGATCATTCCGATGGTTCCACCCACGTAGATGACATGAACGCGAGCCTCCTTCTTCAAGCAACCGCACCTCGCCGGCATTTTGGGCTATTTCGAAATTTTGAGTGGTGTCCGAAACTAAACTAAAGCGTAGTTCCAAAGGCTCAGAGTGTGACAGTAAGATCCATGAGCTTTTTGTTTTGATGCTTAATTCATGGCATAACTTTAAAATATTTTCAAATTTGCCACCAAGAGAAATAAACCGTTGCTTGAGGAAAGGGTGGTATGACCGTATTGCATGGGAATTTAATCGAGAGTTAGAGATGGCCACTGCTTCAACAAGAATAACGTTTATAACTGTGGAAGTGCCCAAAATAAGTTTATTTCTATATTATTTTTTTTTTTTAATGATGAATTATTGTTTGGAAACTATTAAAAGTCATTGTGAGTTATCACATACAAAAGCAAAACTAGCAAGTGTCAGCAAAACAGCTAAATGCAACAGGGACCCCCCGTAAACAGTGACTCGTCATGACTGGGAACAGTCACGACCAATTTGCCCATCCCTAGTTTCCACAGTGCAGTGCAACAAATAATAAATAAATAAATAGCCTGGTACAAAGAGTTAATCGAATAAATTGCACCCCGCAGCGCACGTCAAGTGGGTTGGGTACCCAAATCGCGAGTTATCTGCTCCGCTGCCGCCGCTGCCACTGCTCCGCCATATCAGTTGCTGATTGGAGCGCAGGGAGCACGGAAGCCACACAAATAGAGGCGCATTTAGAGCAATCCTCACCGTCCGCTGCTGCGGCAGCCCGCGTGGTCATCGGATTGCCATGTCCCACTTCACGCACGCCTCCAGCAGCGACCTGGTCAACCTCAATGTGGGTGGTCAGCGGTAAGAACAAAGAGCCAACACATTACGGCCCACTAACGGCATTGATGACGCATGCAATATCCCATCTCACTATCCATAGCTTTTCCACGTCGCGGCAAACGCTTACGTGGATCCCGGACACCTTCTTCACGGCTCTTCTCAACGGACGCATCTCGAGTCTCAGAGACGAGCACAATGCCATCTTTATTGACCGCGATCCGACGCTCTTCTCGATCATACTTAACTACTTAAGGACCAAGGACATCGACATCAAGAACTGCGAAATACGCGCTCTGCGCCACGAGGCCGAGTACTATGGCATCACTCCGCTGACCAAGCGCCTGGCACTCTGCGAAGACCTTAACCACTCGTCCTGCGGTGATTTGCTCTTCTACGGATTTCTGGCGGCGCCGCCCATGCCGTCAAACGAAGCTGTGCCTGCTACTAGCGTTGACGAGTCATTGCCCTCCACTTCGTCCAGTGCGATTGGTAGTCGTCCCGGTTCCATGGTGCGCGTTCCCGAACCCTCACGCTCCTCACACTCGCGCAATTCATCATGGGATCTGCGCCTTGGTCGCACAGGTAGCACTGGCAATGGTGCCAATCCTCCAGCTCCCATGTTGCACTCACGTAATCCTTCGATGGACTTTATGCGCCACTCTCGGAACTCCTCGGCGGATCTGAACAAAGTCTTTCGAAACGAAGTTGGCCTGGTATTCAGTCCCACGCAGAACTCAAACTGGGTGGACCCGTTGCGAGTGCAAATCATTAAGGCGCACCAGAATTGGATAGCAGTGGCTTACGCACACTTTGTGACTTGCTACCGGGTGAAAGACTCCAACGGATGGCAGCAGGTGTTCACATCGCCCCACATCGACGCCACCATCGAAAGAATCGCCATCAACTCGAAGGTGAATACTTCCGCAGCAGAGCCACTGCCCAGCAAGATGGTGGCCATCTCTTACGGCAGTCAGATAAGATTGTGGAGCATTCAGGAGGGCGGCCAGAAAACGGATGTGGGCACGTTTAATTTAAATGTGCGAGTGGAGTACCTGTTCTTCATCGGCAGTCAGCTGGTGGCCCTGTCATCCTCCGGCAAGATCGGCGTCTGGCACGCGATGACGCAGCACTGGCAGATTCAGGACCTAGTGCCCGTGCTCTCGTTCGACTCCGCGGGCTCATTTTTGCTGCTGGGCTGCAACAACGGCTCCATCTACTACATAGACATGCAGAAGTTCCCGCTCCGGATAAAGGACAATGATTTACTGGTTACCGAGCTCTACAAAGATGTCACACTGGACCCAATCACGGCCATCTCGGTCTACCTTACCCCAAAAACCTCAAGCATAAGTGGCAATTGGATTGAAATAGCCTATGGCACAAAGTCGGGAGCGGTGCGAATCATCGTCCAGCATCCGGAGACAGCTGGCCATGGACCACACCTGTTCGAGACTTTCTTTGTGCACCAAAGCCCCGTAACGAAGGTGATGCTGTCGGAAAAGTACCTCGTCTCCGTGTGCAGCGAATACCACCACGTGCGAACATGGCGTCTGACCCGCTTCCGGGGCATGCTCTCCACCCAGCCGGGCTCCACGCCGGAAGCATCGTTCAAAATCGTGTCGCTGGAAGCTACCGATACCAGCTACAGCTATGCTGCTGGAAATGATTTTGGACCTTACGGTGACTACGACGACATGATATTCGTGCAAAAGGTGGTGCCCGAGACGGATCAGCTGTACGTGCGCTTGGCCTCCAACGGGGATCGGGTGTGCGTCATTAGATCCGTAGATAGCTCCACAATTTCGGCCTTCTGTGTGCTCGAGTGCGAGGTATCGTCCCGGTTCATACTCACCGGTCACTGCAACGGCGCCATTCAGATGTGGGACCTAACCACCGCACTGGCGCTGCTCTCCAAGGATGAGCCGCAGCAGAAAATCAATGGCGGACCCGACACCAATGAGCTTCTCCGCCTACTTGACCAGTGTGAAATCAGCAATTCATCATGCACAACACCTTGTATGTCACCGTGTCTATCAGCTATGGGCAACGGCTCTGGAATGGCCTCCTCCATAGCCCGCATGAAGGCCAGCAACATAGCCCTGCTAAATCGGGAACCAGCAATGGCAATGGCCATCCAAGCCGTCCAGCCGCCCGCTCAGGTCCAACCTGCTCTTCCAGAGGCTGTGGCGCCGGCAGCTGCTATCCCGATGGCTGACGACAACAACGAATGAGACGTGGAAGCGGCTGCTTGATTGGCGCTTGTCGGGCGCGTTTCATCGTTTACATTTCACAGGTGTAGCTTAATCTTCGACTACCAGTTTATATTCCTGCAGTTCGTGGTGTGCGCCCTCATCTACGTCTGGGTGACGCGACTCACCCGCGGTCCAGCCACTGGGCCGTGATGAACTGCCAGCAGGCATTTACCCAATCAAATAATCTCCATTATATGTGCTCGATGTGGTTGCAAATGCAATGTGTATCCCATATACCCATTTTTTGTGCTCCTCCAAAACTTGGATCGTACAGTTAGTAATTAAAAAAAAACGTCTTTCTTTGTTATAGTTAAAGTTATGAAAATTAGTTAAAACGATGTAAACCAGAGTATAAGACTTCTGCAACCGATCATCTATAATTAGCACGACTCTCCTAAAGGGTGCTCCATCAGGACAGATACGAAATCGTTCGGTGCGGATAAGATTGGTTGCCTAAAGCAAAGGAAGTTCATTGAACAGCCAATCAGTTGACTGTCAACCTTGAATATTATTACTTGTGATTAGAATCGATAGAGCGACTGCTTCAAATTCGAATCTGTCCTGTTGCATGCAATGCCTCACATGAATATAATGATCCGCCTTGTTGCAACCAGTAAACAGCTATACATATTCAATATAAATAAAGATAATTATACACAAAGAGATATCAAAATAGCAACCGAGTTGTGTCATCAATAATTTATTGAACATTTTATCTTAGTTTCTTGATGGTTGAATACTTGGAAGTGTTCCATTAACATTTATCAAATACAAATACTTGGCTTGCCTTCTCGTGGGTGTTGTGTGTGTAAATACGTGTATATCCTACGCCTATACCGGACCTCAGTAAAGTAAAAAAGCAGCAAAAACGCCAAAACATATAAAAATATATATAATATACATTTGTGTATTGTAGGTAAGTTACCCCAACCCAACCCCGACCGCCATTTAAATATCATTGGCCTAAACACAACCCACTAACGACCGCCGGTGTGCTTATTAAACAATTTAAACAAGTGGCTCGTCAAGTGGGACCCCTGCCTTTAATTTACCTAAAATAGGACGCACTGGTACTGAGATAGAATAATAATAATGGAGTAGATACTTGGAGCGATTACCCACGCTCGCCCGGAAGCAATTGTCGAGCCGTTCATACAAATAGTTTGTACACAAAGTCAACCTAAAGCTATGCTATATTCTAAAGGGCAAACCGATATGAAGCTGTGCCATTATGGGATATCTGTTGTCCCGGACCCGCTGCCGTGCAATCTAAGACTGTCGCTTGGCGGTCGCCGTTCCTAACTACGATGAAGCGTTAATGTGTATGGGGGATCTGTGCATTGAATGGATGATATGTGTGCGTAAAGAATTGCTTAGCAAAAAACTGATGAGGGGAGATCCAGCTCACTGGACACGGGCTACACGTGAAAGTAGTCGTCCACTAGCAACTGTTCACTTGGCGTGAATGCTGACCCACTCAGCGGACTGCTCGTCTGCGTGTCCGACTCCTGATCCGTCTGCAGCGGCTCATAGCCGGGCTCTATCCCACTGCTAGTGTTGGTCGTCGCTGTTGTCGTTGTAGCTGTATTGGACGCCGTGGTGAGATAGCACACCGACTCATAGTTGGGATCCGTTTCGCTCCCCGTGCCCGTCAGCGATTCATATTGCGAGGAGATCGGCGTGCTGGTGGCAACCGTTGAAGAGTTAAGCGACACGGAATTGGATGTGGAGCTAGGCGATGTGGGGGTCAAGCGACTGCTGCTACTGCCCGGCGTTCCTGCCACCGCATTTTCCGCTATCCGTGCATAATGATCCGTCTCCGCAGCGGCCTTTGTCTCGAGGATGCTGGCATAGTTGTGGTTGGCATCCGCCCCTGGAATGGTGCTGTAGCCGGAGCCGTCAGCGTTCGCAGGTGGACGCTTCTTATCCAACACCTTCGCATAGCCGTCGTCAGAGTGAGCACGACTTTTGAGCACCTCGTAGTTAGGATCATAGTCGGACTTTTTGGCCTCATCCTCGCCGGTAGGAACAGGATGCGGTTGCAGTTGCTCGTAGCCAGGATCGTTGTTGCTCCTGGATGGAGGCGGTGGCGGTTGTGTCTGGTTAATAATAGTCTCGTAGTGCTTTGCGCTAGCGCTGATCGCTATTGCTGTGGCTATCGTGACGGGCTGGGCAATCGCTGAAAGGGCGGTGAAAATAGCATTTTATTAGTCATAAGCTTAAACAACAGCATTTACTCGAATTGATGAGAAGTGTTAATGGATGCACTGCAGACGATACTAACCACGGCTACTTCCAAAGAAAAACTCATGAAATTTTCGTTGTTTTAGTTTAAAAAACACGGGCATATTTCATTTTGGCATAGCAACTTAGTTTGGGATGGCATTTTAAGGGAAAGACAAGGAGAGACAGATAGATAGACAGGCAGATTAGGCATTAGGCAGGGATTAGCGACAAGGCCAGGGAAAAATGTAACGACAAATCACAGGGATCAGCACATTTTACCCAGCAATCATCGGACAGGAACTGGTACAAAGAGACTTGTAAGAGCTGTCGACATACCTCCTCCTTCCTGCTGTCTTTCCTTTTGTAACATGTTGGCTGCATAGCAATCCGACTTTCGATTCTCGTGCATCATCTGTCCGTCGGCTGGAATCGTTTCATACCCATGATCCTTGGCTGAATAGCTGTTGCTCCGCACACGACCCTTCTGTGCATCCACCAACAAAGCCGCAGCACTGTCCAGCGGACTGACCCCCAATCCATCTTGCTGCTGTTTCCTTGCCAGAATAGGCGAGCTGTTTTGGGAGGACGGCGAGTTCCTCGAGAATTTGTGCTTTTTCATCACCTACGGTTATTAAAGGAGTGTTAGATGTGTTATGTGGTACTGGCAGACATTCTTCTTACCTTAGCGTACATGCCCTCAATGTTGTTGTTGCCCTCGCCTTCCTTGGAGGGACTTAGACTCTTGCTATGCTTGCGCTGTGGCGACGCCTCTCCCGATTCCGCCTCGTGCCCTTCCGCGCCCGCTTCGATCACTGATATGACCGAATTCCGTCCAGACGCTAGGTTGCTAATACTTCCGGCCTGCAGATGGTGCGCCTGGCCCGCACTTGCCTTGGGCGTCGGTGGTAGTGGTGAATTCGCCTGACGCTTTTCAGGTTTAGGTGAACCCAAATTGCAGACAGACGAGCTATTGTTCGACGAGGATGACGCCTGACGCGAGTGCATCTGGGCTCGCAAACTGTCCACAGGCGGTGGAACGGGCATAGCATGATCAGCACCACTGCTGCTGGTGGGTCGGACGGCGGATGTACTAGCGGTCGGAAGACTGCTGCTGTTATTGATCTCGACAGCCACCACTATGGGATTGGCCTGCATAGGCTGGATTTGCGCATACGTCTCCGATCCGCTAGTGTATATATCCGCGGCGTTGGCCTGATGACGGTTATTGGGATCCTCAATGGCCGCATACGTCTCATCTTAAATAGAAGAGTTAAATTACTAACTTAAGTTTGCTTAAATTCCTATGTTTTCTATAATTAAACTAAAGATACGTATAACATTGAAATTGCCCTGGAGAGATGTGGTATTTCTCTTGTGACTCACCAGAATCATCGGATACTGTGGCGTAGTGGGAGTCATTAACATCCCGCGATAATGTTGGGTTCCTGTTCGAGGGCTTCCCAGGTGGCTGTTGGGCCAAAATGTTGGCCAGCGGCTCCCTCACACTAATGCTTGTGTATCCCTCTGTGGAATAAAACATTTAGCGATATGACATCATCTCTATTTTTACAGACTTACTCGACGAGTCTTGTGAGTCCCCGCTAAAATGTTGATTGGCGATGGGCGGCGTCATGTAGGGAAGATCTTGGCTAGCCGAAATCATGCCTGCAATCGCAGAGGCAGCTGGAATCTCAGCCTGCGCCGGCGCCGAGTCATTGTGCTCTCTGGAGCCGTTGCTGTGCTGTGAACTGCGGTGCATTGGATCTATACCGTCGCTGGAGGATCCGGCCACCACCGCCGCCGCCGCAGCTGCTGCTGTAGAGCCGTGGTTGGCCGCATGAGACATGGATGGGGCATTCAGCTGGGCATAGGGATGTTCGGTGCCCCGCACCTTGGCGTAGTCGTGCGGAAGACCCTTGACCCGCGAGTACGGCGAACTTACATCGTCCGCCTGGCTAATAGAGCTGTGCTGCGACACGCTGGTCTGTTTCTTCATGCTTGGTTGTGCTGTGGGTGTTATTTAAAATAGGTATTAAGAAGGAGCTGATTTTATGGGTATAAGTACGACTTACGACTTTGGCTACGGGCATTGCGACCATCTACCAGTTGCTTGTCCGCCACGGTTTCGTATAGTTCGGACCCATTATCATTGCTCTCGGCCACGGGAATGTCAGGCAAACTGCGATGGGCTGCAGTGCTCGACCTGGAAATTCGTTATGGATGCGTTACTTCC
This sequence comes from Drosophila sechellia, assembly GCF_004382195.2. Taxonomy (NCBI): domain Eukaryota; kingdom Metazoa; phylum Arthropoda; class Insecta; order Diptera; family Drosophilidae; genus Drosophila; species Drosophila sechellia. The sequence continues at coordinate 18,652,517 of NC_045952.1, forward strand.
AGCTCAGTTATGTAGACAGCAAAGTAATGGGGACTTACCGCTTCTCCGAGTCCGCATTGGACACCGTGGAGGCATTCAGCTCCGCCTGGGACTCGCTGTTGCCCACCAGATTGGTCACCACAATAACCTCATCCGGATTCTTCAGCTTGACCATGCCCTCCAGGCCCATCAAGTCATTTCTGTGGAGACAGAGGGTATAGAGAGAGTGGCGAGCGACAAGAGTGCATCCAACTGGAACTGGGCGGCGTAGCATTGGAGACCCACTTTCACTCTCTCCCTGGCCTGCACCGCCCTGTTCCCGCCAGAGCCACCGAAACGATGTGGATTGCTGATAATCTGGGATATCGGGAGGACTTACTTGGGAATCCGCTTCTTACAGCAGAGACAAGCGCCCAGCATCACGATGAAAGTGAGCGTCAGGCTGACGGTCGCCAGGAGGTACGTGTACGAATTTGGGGCCTCCAGGCGCAGTTCTGACGTCGACGCCTCCACCATGCCCATGTCGGTATGTGTACATATGCACTATGTACCCATAAAGCACTTGCACCGACCGCTGCACATATATATATATATATTAACTTTTTAAACTTTTCGCTTAGCTAATATTTTTCTGGTTTTTTGGCCCACCAAACGAAACAGACAACAACAATAATGCGACTGGCATGCGGTCATACTAGGTGCGGTCCTACTGGGTGGAGGGAAATACGTGTTTTGTGCCAGATGTCATATGGTCATACTATTTTTATAGTTGTTTTTTAACGGTTTATTCTTAACCCTTTACTGTACTTTGAAAACATTTCAAAATTGCATTTATTCCACATTGCATTTATTAAAGGTAAAAATAGATTGTAAATAGTTCAAAATTAAACTTGAGATTTTATTTATGTTCAAATGATATTTGGTATCAAAATTATATCTATGCTGAATAGCAGCAAGAGTGAATATATTTGTGCGTTACACAAACATTTGCAATTAAATCTAATTTATTCGCTTGGCACTTTCAGTGTTTCACTTTCAAATAATTAAAGTTCGGTGTGCTTGAAGATGGTTTTTTCAATGTTCTCCTGGAGCTTCTCCACTTTGCGAGTTTGCTTCTTCAGCTGATCCTCCATTTCCTCAAAGCGGCTGCTTTTGTCCTTCACTTTTTCTCCCTATAAATAATTGTTAGTTGGCTTACAAACTTGATTGATATTAAGAAATATATACCTTGTATTTCTCCTTTTGCAAAGCATGCTCGGCATGCAGGTGACGCAGCTTCAATAGGCGACTTTCGAAGTGATGCAATTCGGTTTTAATGGACTCCAGTTCTTTAACCGTAAAATTGCTAGCCTGGGCCACTCGCCATAGACCCTGGACCTTGGGTTCAATGAAGTCCTGACTGTGTGGACCGGAGGACACCAGACGTTCCAGCCTATCGTAGTGATCCTTGATGCCCGTGTGATGTCCTCGCAGAGTGTTAAGGTCGTTCTCGAAACTCTTCACGTTTTGAGCATGGGTTTTGATGTCGTTCTCATTGACATCATTCGAAATCAGATTGTAGGTGTCCAAGTCTTCCGTGTTAATAGCATCTAACGAGAGTAATCAACGAAATAAATTAATGGGTTTCGTGCTGTATTTAGCCAAACTCACTTTCATGCTTGTCGGTGTCTACGGTGCCAATGTTTTCCAGCAAGCTGTAGTACACATCCACCTTATCCTGGTGATGGTCAAACTCCTGTTTCAAGGATTTCAATTCCTCTGCGGTAAAGCCGGAAATCTCGGCTTTCTCCCAAAGTCGGTTGAGCTTCTTGTCCTTAAAAAGACTCTTGTTTCTGTGTCGCTCCTCAGCGTCGTGGAATTTCTGAAAGTTAACTTGGATGTAGAGAAACTGTTGCTCTTAGAAAAGATGATTTAGGTACGTACCTTGTAGGGCTTAAGCTTCTCCGTATCCTGCGTGTCGTCAAAATGCTCTAGCAGATCGTAGCTGCTCATGATGCCAATGAGCTTGCGGCGCAATTCGTCGGCCTTCAGCCCGTCTTTGTCCTTGTGCTGGGAGTTGAGCTGTTTCCAAGCGATCTCTTCCTTATCGTGGATCTTGAGCTCCATGTATAGTGACTTTAGCTTGGGCTCTGTTAGGCGCTGTAACCGGGATTAGTACGCTAAAATATGAGATATCTTATGGTGTCCACTCACATTCTGCGCCTTGGCCCACACGAGATTCAACTTGGCCATGCGAAATGGCCGCTGGATGCTCTTAAAGTCCGGATCATACTTCTCCTGCTTTACTTGCTGAAAATGCGGGTCGTTGGCCTCCTTGCTGTACTTCTTGCTCTGCTTTTTGTCGGCATCCACGCCCTGCAGTGCAATAAGCACGGAAAGTGCGATGGCTGCGACAACGAGAGCTGACCTAACCATTTTCCTCGTGGTTTTTATTTCGGGTTTAAAGCAAGCAATTTTTGGTGCAGTGCTGACCTGGCTAAACAGTTATTCACAACACGCAGTGTGGCCATCTACCGATCGCATAAAGCTTTGGTGCTGACAGTCTAGCTATTATTTTATTTTAATGCTTGGTTTTTCGCATTTAAGATTTTTGATTTGGGTCAAGCATAAACAATTTATTTGATTTATTTCATAACAATTTTAATAAAAACAATTCAATTTGCGATAAGAGTGAAGTAAAACCATTAAAGCATTTTTATGTAATAAATATTAAGGGGCTTCATTTTCCTGAAATGATAAGAGATGTGGCAACTGTTGCTAACTGCACTTGGTCACACTGCCAATTTGCATCTGCCGCCTTACCACGAAATATCGCTGAATTATAATTATTATCGAGTGCTTTCTACCTAGGAGTAATTACATTGAGAAACCAGGACAATGAGAACGGAGGCAGCGGTCAGTTGTTTCCTGTTGGTATTGCACACGGTATGCTGTCAGAGTGGCAGCGATGAGTCCTGGCTGAGTCCGGATCCCTCCTGGTCGGACCTGGTTAACGATTTCAATCAGCCCGGTGAATTGTGCCAGTGTCCTGCGAGTCCAGAATTGTCTCCAGTGGCCATAGAGGATGCCGTGGCACTCACATACTTCAAGAAGTTCGTCAATATGCTCTTTCAGCGCAAGCGTTTTCAGGTATGATCGCTGTTTAGACCAAAGTTGGCGACATGACGTCATATGTGTGTAACTTTTGTGTAATTAGTACGATGCTATGTCGGCGGTCCATAAGCGATCGCTGCTCTTCTCCCTGCTCCCATCGCAACTGGATGAACTGGAGAGGGTGCAGAATGCTCGGGATTTGGACGTTTTGCTGACAAAGATATTGGAGAGTGCCGAGGAGGCTCCTTTGTTTAATGGAAGGTCCGGATGCTCATACGTCCGACACGGTTTTTTCTCCTTATTGGGGGATATATTCAAGGATGTAATAGAACTGACGAAAACAACCGAGGTACTTGTTGCGCCTTTTTATGGAAACTTGACTATTTGCTATTTAATGGGTTTTATCATTCCTAGGTGAAATTTATCCTATATGCAACATTAGCAATTGCACTTGCCGTCATTGTGCACAAACGTTTCTGTGTCGGACTAATTTCACTTGTTCTGGGAGGCGTGTTTTTGTGCGGATATATTCAGACTTATTTAGAATGCAACAGAGTATGTCTAGCCTGAAAGTGTGTGAAATTGTGCTCATTATATTTTTATAATTAGGAATTAGACATCGATAGGTTAATAGAGGTCGTAAATCATCACCATGAGCCTGATTCGTCCTTGTTTAGTCGACTGCAAGGCTACATATACCGAGACTCGCCAAAAACTAAGAAGATAGATATGATCAAGTAAGAACATAACATCTAATTAAGAAACACGATTGATTATAGTTTCCTTTCAGAAAATCCGCAAAACTCAGCATTTCCATTTGCATGCCAGATCAAGTGTTCTTTATGTACATGAACAACCTATTTATCAAGCAGTTGGAAATCATGATAGAAAAGGTGTCGGGAACTATGACTAAACTGTCCTGTAAGTATTTAAGCATGAACACTTCTCGAATGTTTCTTTATTATTCGATGAAAAGCTCGAGAATTAGCACAGTCAATAATTGCCACTTCAATAACCATATTTACCCATAGCCGGATTATCCTTCCCGTATAACCTCCTTGCACCAGTCCTTTTGGTGTTTTTAGTGGGTTACATCATAAAGCTGTCCTTTAAATACATCTTGAGCCCCCGAGCATGGGCGTCTCTTTTACACAGGCCAACACCACAAGGGACACCAACGATTCACCAGTCCATTAATGCACGGGCCCCCGAAGGGGACTGCATATCGGGCGACAACTTAAAGATGCTGCTAAATGTAATTAACGTGAGAAGTGTTCCAAAGGAGTCGGTACAGCGACTTCCCGCCGTTTCGGGCGTCCAAAAGCTGGAGGAAGCGCACGAATCTCCCACCACACCAACGAAAAAAGAAAATTTAGATAAAAGCGATTCCAGCAACAGCAGCAAGAGCAAAAGCTATGTTGCTGAAGATGAAGGATTCACGCTGGTCGACGATCACGAGGATAATAACATTGATAATGTGTAGTGGCAGCAGATAAACTTAATTTGTAATTTAAGTGTAAAGTCCGTGATTTTTACCCAGTTTTTAGAGATCACTTATGGCAAATAATTCAGTTCTTTCATTTTTTGATTTGTCATAGTTAAATTTTTATTGAAATTATTTTGCATGTACTTAATCTCATTTGCGCGATAAGTGTTATTAAGATAAATCTTCAACAATAAGATCTTTTAAGTAGGCCACGAAACTGTTTATATTTTGCTTATTATTGTTATGATGCCGGCCCTTCAAAAAATCAGATATAATTTTTATATGTAACTTGTTGATCATTTATATTTACAACTTGGCGCTCAGGCGATTATTAATAATAATATTATTAGCAGTGGGCGCTCATTTGTGAGTTGCGTATTAATTGAATGTAAGCGATAATTAAATATTAGGTTTTCAAATCTTGTAAAATCTAATTTAATATGTATACAACTAATATATTTATATATCTATGTATATAGATCTATATGGTGTGTGTATATATTTGTAAGAAAAAATTAGAAAAGAATTTCGGTGTAAATATATTTATTCGTTGCATTTTATGATAAATCATGCACCTAAAATGTATTATGTTTTAATTACAATTCATTGTTATTATAATTCGTATGCAACTAAGTAACTTTACGCATTAGTGAAATGTACTGTATGCAGAGAATGTTATCCAATATACGGCACATACTGAATAGCCAAAACCCAGTTTGCTGTCCACAATTAAACGTACCTAAAACTAGTAAAACACCAAGCAGAACCCAAAGCTCAGGCAGGCTAACTAGAATTCTCAACTAAGGCTGGCATATCGTCGTAATCGTCCAGGTCTATGGCAAACCGAGATAATTTATCTAAATTGATTTCACAAATCTTATACGCAAATTGGTCCGCTATCATAATCTTGATTAATAATTTCTCTACTCGAATTCAACAATTTATTTTGTTTTTGTTAAGATCTAGTGGGTAATTTCCCCCATCTGATTTGTGTTGGTGGCTGTTATACTTTTATTTGTCCGGCACTGCTGGACGGCGGACCAGCAGCCAAAGTTACCAGTTTGATGAGCAACATCATAATTAATGTAATTACATGCCCCTCTATTTGGCTAATTGGTATAGCAGCGTTTAAAGCATATCATTCATTCCCTTAGTCCGATTGGTAAAATTTAAAAAAACTAATCCTCTTAATATCAAACAACAGCAAACTATGCGAATTTGTTCAACTCCTACGCCTACGCCTACGCACAAGCCAACTAACTATTTAAATAACGAATACCACAATTGGGAACGGTCTGTGTTAAGTTATACGTACGTACGACACATCCATCCATCCATACATACTTATAGATAGATGGGTAGGTGTTTTAAGAACAGGCAACTTATATCCCATCTACGCTACTGCAAAAAGTGCACCAAATGCTCTTCAAATATCCTTCGATGTACGCGTTACTTGGCTCACACGATGAATGCGAATGCAATTGTACTTAAACGTGATTCTGACTTAGGCTAACTCTCTGACTGATCGATCTGGCTGCTACTGAGAAGGTTCAAGCTGCTCAATAAAGTTCAGCAAATGAGTGTAAAATTGTACATACACATTTAATATAATACAAAAAACACAATGCCATTGCGAATTTCTTCTTTCTTCTGTTTTACGGACTGTGGGCTGTCGGTGTTGTGTTGGCCATGAGTATTTTATACATTAGCTTATGTGGCGATCGTGGCAAATCGTCGGAATCGTCCGAATCGGTATTATTCTGGTTAGGTGGTAAATAGTTAAACAGCAATGATAGTCAGGGGAGGCATCGGCCATTTCCGGCCAATTGCGGCCATTTCCGTTTCCGGTTGCCTCACGATGCTCTCTGTGTGGCGATCACGGAGAAGTCTTACGTTGATGGATACATGTAAATATTTTGTTATCATATCGTTGTAGATACAGATTCTATGTCTTTAAGTAGGTACTTTGGCTTTCATTAGAGATATAGTTCGATTTCGTTTCGATATCTGGTTATGAATGGCTGGTGGATCATGCAGTATGTATGTAAGTATGTAAACATTTGATATGTATGCCGTTACGTTTCAGATGCGATTATGTGCAAACTTAGGTTTAGTTTCCGTGGTGTGTTTGGATTAGTATATATGTATATATGTATGTAGTACGTGGTATCGTTATCTGGTATCGTGTCCTCTGTGCGACTAGAAAGATCTGATCTGCTCGAATAGAATATAGAACCTATGCAAAATATACTCGTAATCGTAATTGCAATCGTGGTGCGACTTATCCAGTCAGTTTCTAAATACAAGTGTCTCGTTATGGAGGTAACTCTATATGTGGGTAAAGTGGGTCTTCTGGGGATTGTGTGTGTGGTATGTGGTACGTGGTGTGTGCGGTGCGTGGTGTGGTGTGGTGTGGCGTGGCCCGTGTGGGTGGCTGGGTGGCTACCTAAGCCAGCAACCCCCCACCCAAGGGTGCTGCCCCAAGGCGAGTATTTGTCTGTCACCGTCGTCTCCGTTCACTTCAGCTCGACGCAATGTGACCCGGGTCACATGGCCATGCCATCTGGCCATCTGGCTCTTTCGCCATCCGATGCTTACATAACGCGACACTTCTCCTTGGCCCCGCCGCTGGCGCTGGCCCCCGCATCGCCGTTCTCCGGTATCGAGCCGTTCGTGTCCTTGGACTTCTTCTCCTTTTTCTGCTTCTTCTGCTTCTTGGTGTCCAGTTGCAGGGAGACGGTGCGCGTCTTCTCCATGTTGAGCAGCTCCTGGAACAGCTCGGTCACATTGTGGTTCGTCTTGGCCGACGTCTCCATGAACGATATGCTCCAGGTGGTCGCCTGGGCCTGACCCTCCGCTTGGGAGACCTGTGGATGGCACATTTGGATTAGAGGTTTTCCTCAAGAGATGATTTCTCTGTGTATGTGTGTATGATCCCCCTTAAATATTATAACTTAGATCTTAGATTAAGCATGTATTTATATGAAGGATCAGACGGAACATCCTCTAACCTCTCTCAACTCGGCGGTCTCATCACACTTGTTGCCCACCAACATGACGGGTATGTTGGGAATGTCGGCTCCCTGTGGACACAGAATGTATTAGTACATGAGGAATGATTGTCAGGCAGTGGACCTACCTTCAGCTCCTTGATAAGCGCCCAGATGGGTCGCAGCTCCTCCAGACTCTGCTTGGAGCACACCGAGTAGACCAGGATGAAGGCGTGCCCCTTCGAGATGGACAGCCTCTGCATGGCCGGGAACTGATGCGATCCCGTTGTGTCCGTGATTTGCAGCGTGCAGATGTTCTTGTTGCAGCTTATGACCTGTGCGATGACCAGCGGATTAGGAGAGTAATCTCTAGCACCAGGCGGACCACTCACCTGTCTGTACGTATCCTCGATTGTTGGGATGTAGCTTTCGCGGAAGGTGCCCTTAATGAAGCGCAGCACCAGTGAGCTCTTGCCCACGCCGCCGGCTCCAAAGACCACCACGCGGTAGTCATTGCTCTGCTCCGGAGCAGCTCGCGTCACCTGATTCTTCTGCTCCGTCATCCCGGTTACCGATACGGATTCGAGTGGGGCAAACGCGGTCGCGTATATCAAACTCGGAGTGGAAATCGGAATAGAGAGAAGCAGGAGCTGAAGCTTGTTGGCTTGCTGTCGGTCGCTTGTGGAATGTTCTACTTGGGCGCCATGCTTTCGTTTATCTGCAACGATTAAGAGCAAATCAGCTTGGCCACAACGCCCACGCACGCACAACCTTTCCGGTTCGCCAGTGGGTGGATGTGGGTGGTAGGGACGTGGTGGGCGTGGGTGGCACTACTACACTACTACTACAAAAACAAAATGGGAATGAAAGTTAACTTCCGAAAGCCGATGGAGATATACACTAGTAGGCTTGTTAACACACTTTATTAGTTGAATTGGTCTTAAAATTTATATTCCTTTACACTACAAAACTCTTGGAACTTCCTCATCAACGTTGATAGGACTCCTTTTTAAAGGTATATTTAATACGGGCAAACAATGTGTGTGAGAGTATCCCGCTAATTTTAGCCATGTGCCAAGGAAGGGTATTGATTTTTCGCTCCACTGGCAGATCGGCACCAGCCTCTCCTCATCATTATCGCCACGATTATGATTGCCCATGACCGGGTGCGGTATAAATAGGCCTGCTTTGAAGGCAAGTGTCCCATTCGAAACGGGTTTCCATCCCATCCGCCCCCTCACACACACACTCTCGCACACACACACTAGCCGTAACTGCTCACTTCCGCTTGATTGTCCTGGTGGACCCGTGTGACACCTTTGGCACGCCCCCTTCGACCGACCCGCCTTGCGATTTTCCGACGTTGTGTTTTCCCGCACACTCGTTGTTTTGTGTGTGTTTTTTTTCCACCTCGTACACCTCACGCGCTTTGCTCTTGGATTTTCCTCGCTTTATTTTGGCTTGGATTTATCGATTTTATCTGCACTGCACTTGCCACCCACACGCGAGAATCGAGGGAAAAGCCAGTAATGGCCACCGCATCCGCATAGCCGTTGATTGAGATGGCCCCAACGGATCTCTGTGAGACCCAACTATTGCGTGGTAGTATTTACTTGCATTTCGTTGCACTGGAATTCGTTGCAGGACAGGATGTGGTGCCCGATGTGACTAGCTCTTTGCTGCAGGCCGTCCTATCCTATCCTCTGGTTCCGATAAGAGACCCAGAAACCCGACCCCCCACCGGCCACCGCCACCACCATACATAGTATGTGGTACGCAAGTACGAGTGCCTGCGCATGCCCCATGTGCCCCACCAAGAGCTTTGCATCCCATACAAGTCCCCAAAGTGGAGAACCGAACCAATTCTTCGCGGGCAGAACGAAAGCTTCTGCACACGTCTCCACTCGAATTTGGAGCCGGCCGGCGTGTGCAAAAGAGGTGAATCCGAACGAAAGACCCGTGTGTAAAGCCGCGTTTCCAAAGTGTATAAAACCGAGAGCATCTGGCCAATGTGCATCAGTTGTGGTCAGCAGCAAAATCAAGTGAATCATCTCAGTGCAACTAAAGGCCTAAATAGCCCATCTCTATCTTTTGTGAAGTGAACAAGTTCGAGGAAATCCAACTCAATCAAGATGCCTTGCCCATGCGGAAGCGGTAAGTTCGGAGTCTAGTGTGATCCTTTAAGATATAACCGATCTTTCAGAGAAATGGTATTATACTAGTATAAAAATTCAAGCTTAAACTTTGTGCAAAGTGAAATCTCTGGGTTCGCCTCTCTAAGAAAGAAGTTCTTCAACTGAGTTTCATAAAATGGAACATCCATCTTATGTGGCTTACTGATTACTGGATGTACCAGCATGTACTAATTTTTAAATCCTACTTCTATCCAGGATGCAAATGCGCCAGCCAGGCCACCAAGGGATCCTGCAACTGCGGATCTGACTGCAAGTGCGGCGGCGACAAGAAATCCGCCTACGGCTGCTCCAAGTGAGCTTTTCCCCCCAAGAAAGATCTGGAGTGGAGGCTCTGCATCTCGTCTCCGAACTGATTTCTGTATAATTCCCAATACTAAAACACAATGTTTTCTCATTTACATCCCCTGCAATCAATGTTCAATTAAAGTAATTGATGCCTAACTGCGTCTTTTCGTGTTGCATAATCAATTGGTCTGGGGTTTTATAGGTTAGATTCTCTTCTATTGGAGGTAGCTTGTAGCTACGTGGTCGGCAATATGCGTCGTGGAAATGGAATGGTCAAGTGTTTTCCACAATGTGCGTATACATATGTACATATCATTAAAGTCAGCGCAATATGCAATATGGCAATCTGAGATGCCTCACTTCTGAAGCGACTGGAGAATTGAGTTTCAAAGCACAGCGGTTTGAACTCATGACTTGTAGATAAAAATACAGTTGCGGGCGTTAGAATATAGCCGCTATCGGATTAAAGAATGCTAGCTTTAGAAATAATAAAACCATCTTTCCCTGTCAAATTGAAAACGAAAAAGCATAACAACATAATGGGGAATGAAAGTTCAGTTCATATTCAAATCGGATTCCATTATTTTATAGGTGATTCATAAAAATATATGATTGTAGACTTATTACTGCTCAGTCTGTTTTGTGAAATGCCTCGTTTATAGCGCAAAAGTGCCATATAGTTTTAGATGTAATATGATCGCGCAATTAACATGAAAGTGCAAGAACCTGACATATAAACGAAATGCCAACGAAATAAGTCAAGAACAAGAACCCCACGGCAGTCGATTGAAGTGACCTAGGAGGCGTAGGGTTACGGGAGACCTCCACCTCAGACCTCCAGTAGAAAAGCCGCAGTTGAAGTTTATGGTTCGTATATATACATATATATCTTGTTACTCTGCTAGCCTACGAATGCGGCTTAGGTCTAATACTAGGCTAGGTGAACATTACTAAATGGAGGATTACGAATGGATGGGGTGCACAGTATACAAAGGTACATACATATGTACGTATATGAAAGGTATGGGTGTGGGCATATCTTCTTTTTGGTTATCAGCGTGGCCAAACAAACACGGGCGATTTACGGCGGTTTCGAAATGGTTCTGTCGAAGGTGCTCGACGCACGTTGAAATATACTGGGAAATTCACGGTGCGCCCTACTTAATAACGATATTCTGTGCCAGTCGCTTCACGAAGTCCACGTTGAGAAAATTGGCCATCAGTGTGAGCACGGACTTCTTGGGCGGCCGGCAGTGGCGCAGTCCCGCCTCCTGGCAGCACACGTTCGGAAAGCAATCCAAGGTGGAGGTGCACGCCTTCGGATGAAGGTCAAAGATGGGCGGCGGAGGGGCCGTGCACTCCAGGTACTCCGTAACTGGAAAAGCGCAAGGATTCGATTAATTTCTGTTATCATACGGAAAAGGTTTAACTTACGATAGTCGAAGGATCGCTTCACTGGCACTGGAGCTGTTTCCAACTCCGGCTGCGAGGTGCGGCAGTATCTCCTACGCCCATCTGGGCAACAGACCCTTGGCCAGCAGTCCATGTCCGTGGAGCACTCCTGGACGTCCCACCAGAGCTCGGCCAGCGGTCTACTCGGGCACTTGCGAGGTATCAAGCCCAGGATGGCTAGCAAAAGCAATATATTGAATAATAGATATAGTAGCTAAGGATTAAACCCACTTACGAGCATGTGGAGTCTCCTCTAGCGGCTTTGGAACCCCAGAGACACAGCTGCTTGCTCCAAAGATATCACAGCACAACTCATCCCGTTGCCACACGGCACAGTCCCGATCCGCCTTGCAGATCTTGGGGAATAGCTGGAACCTCACCTCGTTCTCCCGCGGACAATCGAACCTCAAGCGCAGCTCGGCAGCCGATCTCTTGTCCTTCTCCGTTTCCCTATCCCTGCTGTTATCCTGGTTGTCGCGTGGGAAGTTCAAGGTGGGCAGTGCAATGCGAAAGGGTCCATCCGTGGTGGGTTTTTGGGTGCTAGTTGTTGTTGTGCTTCGACTAGTGGTGCTGGTTCTCTGACCCATCGGTTTCCTAGTTGTCTTGGCCACCTTTCGTTGGCCGGACTTCTCCTCCTTGGGACTAAACTTTTTCGGCGGATGGACCTGCTTGCTGGGCGGACGCACTGCCACCAGACTCTGCTGGCCGAAACTCCAGAAGTTCCGATTAAAGAAGTTGAAGCCGTTGGCCAGGCTGGGACGCGGAGCTGGGGATTGGATGTGGAAAGCGGTTTAGCCAATGTGCTTAATGGCCAATGTGCTTAATGTTTCTGCTCCAAATAGCAGACATTACACGTCAAGTAAAGCGCAGTTCCCGCCGCTCATGAACAGTGTTTGATTTGGATTTTTTGTTTTTTTGTTTGTATACTTCTGTTTCATTTTTTAGCCAGGCCAACAATGGATCAGCCATTGCCGGTGGAGCGCAGCCTGTTGGCCAACGCTTCCCACCCACTCCATAGGCTCCATAGACCCATTCCCAACGCAATTGTCTACTTGACTGCTTGCAACAGCAGGTGGACGCAAGTGAATCACGCGCGAAAACGGCCAAACTACCCAGATCATTACTCCCATGGGTTAACGAGATCTTCTTCGAGAGCAATTAGATGGTATATACTTAAAATTTCCAGCTCGTAAAAGTAGCTAATGGAGAAGCAGCTTAAATTTAATTTAATTTTAGACCCTCCACGACCGAAAATGGGGTGGAATTCTATAGCTGAGTGATCATGATCACGATCATGCAAATTGGCAAAGGCCTAGGCCCCAATAATTCGTGGCCTTGCGTACGCCTCTCCAGTTCGGACTTAGCCAAGGTCTCCTGGTGCAGCCGAAGCCGATTCGAAAGCTCCGGTGCTCCAGTTATCGACGCTCTACACCTAACCTATGCACCTATGGCTAACTACGTTAACGAATCCCAAACGGGTATATCTGGTTTTATTCACAATTTGAATACCACCATTGCGGTCAGAATAATGATACCTGCGAATCCAAGGCGAAACTATTTATCTGCAGTTTTGCAATTAATCTTGGAGTTACTTTTGATTTTCCAAGTAGCCTAATGGCAAACCGATCTTAACTAGTATAGAGCATATCAGAAACGTCTTAGTTCTGATGCTAGAAACTTTGAAGTGAAGCAGATTTCCAGATCCTAAACTAACTCACATATGCAAAGGGTATTCCATCTACCGGTGGACTCTGAGTGACCTTTTCCCAGACAACTTCTTTGTCACTTTTGTGGCTGTATTCGCAATGCCACTTTCGATCTTTATGGTCGAAACCAAAAAGCTAGGTCAGTGCCAGCATCTTCGACCAGTTTGCATGGCTATTCGAACAAGTTGCAGCGATCTTAGATCAACACTATATGGCCAATATAACTATAGCTTGTCTATCAAAGTTATCTGGGCACTCACTTGTTGTTGTCGTCGTTGTAGTTGTTGTCGATGTGGTTGTCGTTGTGGTTGAGGTGGATGAAGTTGTTGTTGTAGAGGAGGGCCTCCGCCGCCGCACGACCTGAGTGCGCCTCCGCTGGTTGGATGCTCCCTGCTGCTGCAGCTGCTGCTGTCGCCTAGCCTGATCCGCTCCTGAAACCGCCACAGATTCGTGGTCTGGCAATGGAGCAGGGAGCGGTAGCTTGTATTGTGCAACTCCGCGGCTTGTGGATGCCTTGGCGGCCGTTGCACAACAGTTTGCCAGGTAGAGAGCAACCCCAGCAGCCAGGAGCTGCAGCCAGATCAATCTCATTGCGAGCGGGGGGATCACTTGAGTGGTCGATGAGCCACTGACCTTTCGTTGGAATCACTGCAGTTTGTGTCACACACTCACTACTAATCACACATCTTGGCTGCGAATTTAGCTGATACTGGGTTGGGCAAGCGCGACTACGTTGTTTAGACACCAAGCGACCGCTTCAGACTCCCAAGCCCAATTGGCGAATGTGCAAAATGGCTAGCTCGATTTTCGGCAGCAGAGCCAGCAGACAAAACAGCTAAGAGAGCTTAAGCGGGGGCTGACCCGCTCTTTAGCGCCACAAACTGGTTTTTGACTCTGGCCCGGCTCTCGGAGCAATGGGCTATCATTGCATTGGGTCTCCGTGTGGATACCACTAACCCACTGGCGTAGAAATGAGGAAATGCAGGCCAACAGCCAGGAGATTGCTTCCGGCTTTCGAAAAGGACACCATCACAATTAAGGAGGTGAATAAACCGTTCATGACTGACACATTCGAGTGGGAATCAGGCTGGCTTGCACACGGATCATGCACTTTGGTTTATTGTGCACTATCATTTCGTCGTCGACAAGGAGATTGAAAGTTTGATAGAGCTTTATTCACTCGAAGAAAAACTGAGACCCATTACTTATGATAAATCATTTTAGTTTTTAAAATATAAAATAACTGAGCTTTAGTCATTTTTTAAAATCATGAGTAATAATTTATAATCTCATTTTGCATTTGCACATATCAATGTTCGTAACCGCTTTTGAGTTCACAAATGAGTGGTAACTTAGCTAGCTATTTATGATTTGGGGCTAATATTCTCAACAAATTGAATGCATATGAAATGGGTTCAGTGGCCTGCCAGTTTTGCATACCAAATTAAAGTCCGCATGGCATCAAAAGCCTTTATGCAACGGGCGAAACACACAACAATGAAGTTTTGAATGCTAAGAGAGCTGAAGTTTGGGGATGAGATGACCTGGTCTCCAGCGCTGCAAACCGGTTGCTTTTGTTTTGGTAGCGGCCTAATATGTTATTAGGTGACACAGACTGGATGGGCTGCTGGCTGACTGATTGCACTGCTGTTCAAAAACAAGGAAATGCACACTTTTCCGGCAGCCATCAACACAAATACGAGGATGCCCACTAAGATAGCTCAAATTATGACACAATTAAATACGTTTCTTGTTATGGGTTTAATCAGGCGGAGATTTAAACAAAACTAGTGCTGTAACAAAGATCCTTCGCGGAAGGTGGTAACTGTTGGCCATTCTGGCTATCTTGAATCAATGCTTCGATGTGCTTTGTCCTTGCTTAAATCCCCAAATGATTATAGTTGTTGCTGTTGCTGCCGGCATACTAATTTACAGAGTCCCCGACATCCGACGACTTCATACATTAATATGCAGGAAGGGGTTGCTTTGAGACGCGATTAACGCGTTAAAATGCGAAGAGGACATATTTAGTCCAGCTAAAAAACGAATGCTATTAGTTATCACTTCGTTGAGGATTTCCATATGGAGCACTCACCTTCTTGAAGCCAATGTCGTTGGCGTACTCCCTGAAGCACTGACGGCAGATGTTAAGGCCATACTTGCGGATCAGACCGTGGCGGTTAGAGCAGGCACGGCTGAAAATGAGACGGTATATCATATTTAGTTCGGTTCCATTAGAGAATCTCCGTAGCATGGAACAGTTTCATTAAAAGCAAATCTGTCGCTGCACTTGGCTGGACCAAATCCATTCGGAAATGGCTCGTTTTGCCTCGCGCAGCTCTTACTTTGGCCACCCTTAATTAAGGAAACTGTTATAGATGCTTAAACACGTATTTCCGTACTCAACCGGGGGCAAAAGCCTTTGGAACATTGAAAAAATTGACAATACAAGCAAATACAAATTGGCAGACGCCATGCGTTAAAGAAAAAAAAAAGCGGGTCGGGTATAACCCCACTTTCTACAAACAAGCAAAAATCGTGCAAGATAAGGGGTTACGGGGAAAGCATTTAAACAAATTATACATCAAAACGTGCGGCAAACAACGGGATGCACAATTCTTACCAACATCGGGAGCCTTGGCCATATTTGCGGGTATGCGAGTACCAGAGAGTAGCGAAACCCATGTTGGCGTTTTCCACGAGAAATTCGAAAAGAAAAGGAACTAGCGATGGCACCCGGACCTGGGGGTGGCAGTATCGATATTTTGCACGATTGATCGCAGCGATTATCGAACGTCTAGCACCGCTGTTTGAGAAACTAAATGGCAACGCTGTTTGATAGGCCCACTCGCTAAATGAACAGTGTGGCAGCTTCGCTATCTTGCCGCTTTATTTAAATTCGAATTTGAATACGATTTTTACATATAGGTATCCGAAAAAATCGGTTTAGTTGGATTGTTCTTGACAACCACCACCCTAGCGGTTTCCTCAGGCGCCAGCTGGGGCACGCCGCCCTCATCCATTGGTTCCCCAACCTGTTGCTGATCGTAAATAGATATCATGTCCATATCCTGGCCTGGCTGCTCGAAGACAATTATATGCTGCCCCGAACCATCCTCCTCCATGGGAACAGCTTGCATGTAGTGCGACATAAAGAAACTGTTGTTGACCTGGTCAATGGGCACACACACCATTTCGTCCTGCTGCTCCGGCGCAATGGAGTACTGCATCTCCGCGACGCCTGGCTCAGTCGACACGAATCCCGAGCCCGAGGGCACATCTAAGGTGCTGGCACCACCATCGTTATCCTGCTGCTCGGGATTATGACCCTGAGCCTTCTGCGCAGCCGCCGTCTCCAGTTGGAATTTCTGCATCTGCATCATTAGACGCGAGTTGGCATCCAGGTGAGAGTGTCGAGCTCGGATGTGCTTGTCACGGTCGCCGCGCTGGCGAAAGGTCTTTGTGCAGAAGAGGCAGCTGTACGGCTTCTCTCCAGTGTGGATGCGTTGGTGGTTCTTGAGCGCGTCCGCGCGATAGAAACGTTTACCACACTCATCGCACTCATAGCGCCGCTCGCCCCGATGGATCAGACGGTGCTGATAGAAGACGGATCCGGTGAGAAAGCGCTTTCCACACACCAGACAAAGATATGGACGTTCGCCCGTGTGGCACTTGCGAATGTGGTCGTTGAGATCTGGGCGAATGGTGAACTTCCGATCGCAGTTTTCCTCCTGGCAAACGAAGGGCTTCACACCTAAAAAGGAACAATCATCATCTTATCCTCATATACACACTGTATCACTTACCCTGGTGAAAGCGTAGATGCTGCCACAGATGGCTTGACTGGGTGTACGATTTGCCGCAGATATCGCAGAGATACTGACGTATTCGGCCGGCGCCCGTGTTGCGCGCTTCCTTCTCGCGCTTCTTTTTGTTGAGATGCTTCTCCTCGTTGTGCGCCAGAAACTCGTGGGCGAACTCAAAGTTGACGTCGCAAAACTCGCACGGCAGCACCAGCTTCTTGCCATTCTCGCTGAGGCGAGGAAAGTAGTGAAAGGAGGTACACCTAGTACAGAGAATAGAGAATCGAGGTAATTATACATTCAATGGCTAACCAATAGCTTACCGATGCTCCTGGAGCAGGTCCGTGTTAGCGAACTTCAGCTCGCACACATTGCACACAAAGTAGCGACTGATCGTGACATTTAGCGACCTGACTGCCTCGCGCATGAAGATGCAGTCCGTCTGGAAGTGGATGCTGGCTTCCTTGGCCGTGCTCATCTGAATGTCGCAGGCGGTGCACTCAAAGCGCCGCTCCGCCACATGGGAAGCGGAATGGACAAGCAGCTCGGCTATGTCAGCGAAAATGTACTCGCAGAACTCGCACTGCAAAACGCTTCCCAAGATCAGGCTGGTAAACATTTCCTTCTCCGATGGGTTGGTGTTTGGATTGCTCTCTGCAAAAGAGGCATCGTTGTCTATCAGCGACTCGCCATCCAGCAGCAGCTCATTGAAATCTGCTCTACTGGAGGGTACTTGGGGCATTCGACCTTGACGCATCGTTGAATGCTCCGAATCGTGAATAAAGCCGTGTCTAAAGGCCACCTGCGGATCATAGAAGATTCGGCCACAAGGGTTGCACTTAACCACCACATGCAGTCCGGCAGCCGGTATCGTATGTGGTTGCTCGCTGGTCTGCGAAGGGATCAAGTCCAGGGCGTGCTTCTCCATGTGGCGCACCAGCCCAGAGGCGTGGACAAACTTGCGGTCACACATGGTGCACTCGTTGGGACCCTTGGATGTGTTTTTTTGGATGCGCGAGCTTTCGATGCCTGTGGCCAGATCGTACTTCATCTCATCTTTGAAGTAACGTCGCAAACGCACTTGGTTCTCCTTGATTACCCGCTCGCAAGCCGGTTTGATTATCGGAGCCGGAGGAGCAGATACAGTAGGCACAAGATGTGGCTTCTCCTGCTGAGGCACCGCCAACTCGGCCGGCTTCGCTTCACAGGCATGATTTTGAAAGGCCACAGCATCGAACTGGACCAAACATGTCGGACATTTTATACGGCTGACAATGGGCGCAGAGGTATTGGAACGAGATCCTATATAATGTAGGGAATTCTAAAACTTATCCATTGAAGTAAATCTATTCGCATACCATGAAAGACCGATTGCTCGGTGGTCATCTTGCTGTTGGTGACGCCAGCCAAAAAGTCGCGAATCTTCATTTGCTCCGCCTCGGGATCGAAGCCTTTCTTGCCGTCGGCCTCCTGTAGGATTTGCTTGAAAGCCGGATCCGCCAGTGTGCGCTCCACTACCACATCCGTGGGCATTGGTAAGGCGACCGGTGGACCCACGGCAAAGAACCTGGACAGCTCCTCATGGCTGACAATCCGCTCTAAGCCGCCAGTACTCTCGTTGGTGGCCAGCACTGTGGCTCCGGGTTGCAGGTCGTTCGGGGTCAACTGCTGGTCCAACTCGACTTCGATCTCGGCCAGCGTATACTCACCCGAAACTTTGATTTTCATGGCGCTAGTCTAGTTAGTCCGATCGCGTAGCTTTCGCAGAAAATTGGTCTCCGCTAGCAAGTTTAAACTCTCAAAAGCGATTCAAAGTTTTCAAAACTCAGGTTGCGCAACGACAGTTGGACGAATTCGAAAAAAGTTCAAAATTGTACCGTTTCGATCGCAGGAATAATTTGTTCGGAAATTTTAACGAAACGTTTGGACTGCTGATAAGTAGGGAAATGAGATTTGCTTTCTCCGTCGCTGGAAAATTGACTCAACTGACAGGTAACTCCAGGGCAACGGACTACTCTGTAGGGTTCCTAACAAAGGTGGGAATACTTAAATGTTTTCTAAAGCAAAACATGACAACTTTTCTATAAGATTATAACATAAATGACCTATGAATCAAGTGAATATTATAAATATGTATATTGTAAAATATATAATATAAATGTAGTCTTTAAAGTACTTTGAATTATAATTTCTAATATCAGATAAGATTTAAAGTACATCTCAATAAGCAGAAACTCAAACCATTACATTTCACATTTTGAAACGTTATTTTTTAGTCCCCCACATATATTCTTTAAAAATAGAATGATTTATAATTGGTGTTCTAGTTTCAATGCCTTTCTAACTCTCAGAAAGCGATAAAAGCGATTTATAAAGCCGTTTCCGCTCCTAGAACACATTAGTCATTAGCGAATTTTTTGATTTTGGACTTACCCAACATGTTTCCAGGCTTCTGACAGCCGAGACGCATATCGTAGACCAACAAAGTGTAGTTAACGCCATTTGTTTATGTTTTCCCTTGGCTCAGGCTGTCGGAGTCGGGAGTCGTCGTAGTTGGCCCAGGTGATTACTGGCCGCCAGTTATCTGCATTCAGCACTTCGGTTTCAGATAAGACGCCTCGCGAAATGAGTAAACGCAGTGCCTAACATGGCATACCGCCGCCGTTAATCAGTACCACAAGGTTCTCCGTGCCATTCAAGCACACCAGTCGACCACGAGCCGAGCCGATCCGATTCAGCACTTGCAGAATCCCTGCACACAGCGCTTCCAGGTGCACACGGTAATTGATCCTTGCTCATCGCCGCTGCCTGCTGTCGTTCTAGACCATCATCTCGTTTCAATGGGCTTTTGTAGTAATTATTAGCCAGTTTAGACTGGTGACTGGAAGCGTCGATGAGTCACGTCCGTGAAGGCCCACCGCGATCCGAATCCGAAATTGATAAAACGCCAAGTTGCGCCAGCAGTTCTTATCTGCAAATTGGTTACTAGATAATGCCGCTAGGCCCAGTGGACGCACGGCGGCAACGGGGAGAGATCCAAGACAATGCCAATCCTCCTTTGCAGCCGTACTAACGCAGCTACCAACTACGTATCCGTTTTTCCAGTTCGATGGAGGATTACACATACGCCTACATCTCCGAGCCCGTGGAGTTCCGCCAGCTGGAGGGCAATGCGATTGACTTCCGCAAGACATTCGATCTGCGGGGCCAGGGCACCGACGAAATGCTCCAGTTGTATCTGCGCAAGGCCAATTTGTCCGATGATCTCGAACGTCTGCCGGCTATTGTGCGGCGCGCCTATGTCTATGACATAATTAGAAGCAATAAGGAACCCGGTTACTGGGTGGTAATGTCCTGCAGCATCCCATCTTGCTAGCTTCATCAGCCGAAAGAGTCCTTGATTTTCTCCACAGTTGTCCTGAACGCTGCCATTTCTTCTCCTTTCAGCCACCGTCTATGCAAGTGAGCAGCGACGTCTTTGCACATCCACCGTCAGCAGTTCGTCCACCGCCTCATTACGCCGACAACGTGAGCATCAACGCCAGTCTAGACGGCATGAAGAGCTCCTCCTCCTCGAACAGCCTGGACAGGTATGTGGGCGCTCCGCCCTCGGTGGCCTTGGCGGGTCCCAGCTTCGCCACCAGCGTCTTGGTCAGCAGCAAGGGCTCCAAGTACGAGATCAGCGGACCAGTCAACTTCCAGCACGTTTCCGGTGATGTGACGCGGGATCGCACGCGAAACGCCTTCGACCTGAATGCCGATCCCAACGACAAGGTGCTGAGGAAGTACATGATGGAGCGTGGCATTACGGAGGCGGACATCAGTGACATGCGGCGCCAAGAAGTGATTAAGAAAATCATTCACTCCAATTTTACTTGGATGGTAGGTCTTGAAGTTAACTGGAAGCTGTTAATATAACATTTGCCTTTTAAGCCACCAAAAAGTGATCTTCAGGCGCAGCCAAAGGTTCAAGATCATGCCAGGCCGCTGCTCTATGCCACCATTTCCACCAATAACCAGATTACTCCTCCGCCGTCTCCACCACCACCTCCAATAGCCACTGCTTCGAGGCCAACGGAGGCACCAAACTTCTCCAACTACGCCTTGCTTACTTCACGGTTTGTGGATATCTCCGATATGGACTTACCTGCGCCTACGCCGGCTGCACCAGCTCCTTTTCAACTGGCAGAGGTCGGAAGTGTGATACCCGTCCAAGTGCAGCCTCAGCAGAGTGTGAAACCTAAGGTTCCTCCACCTCCGTCGGCGGTAATGGCGAAGAACACACATGGTTATCCAGCGGCCATTGACATTCGTAAGGTGAGGCCCTCTGTGGCGCCAAAGGTTGCGAATGAGACGTATGCCACCATATCACCGCAACGGAAAGTTGGCTCAATGCGCGTTCCACCGCCGGCGCCTCCAAAGCCAACAATAGTGCCTCATACAAACTCGACGCATTCCAACGGATCGCTGTATGCTGTGTCCCCGGTGCAGTACGCTCCTGTTGCCAAGCCGGCGCCACCAGCTCCTCCTGCCAAGCCGACTTCTAGATCTTCGGCTGTCTATATGACTCCACAATCAGCGCAGAAAACAAAGATTACTAGTACTCCGGTGCCAGTTCCACCACCGCCGCCGCCAGCGGCATCCGTAGGTGTTCCACCACCGCCTCCACCGCAGCCTCCAGCGGCACCAGCAGGTATTCCACCACCGCCGCCACCAATGCCAGTCTTAGGCGCGGGAGGCGTTCCTCCTCCACCACCGCCTCCACCAAGTGGCATGGCCGGCGTTCCCCAACCGCCTCCTATGCAGAAATCACAGCCCAATGCTGTTTCAGCTGCCTCCACAGGCGGAGACCCAAGGGATGCGTTCTTGGAGAGCATTCGACAAGGCGTAACGCTAAAGGTATTACAAGTAGCCAACCATTCAAATTGGAAATCTAATCCTTCTCCGATTCTTGCAGAAAGTGGATCAGAAGGCGGCCACTATAAGTGGCATCAAACCGCGTCCAGAACGTAAGCCGGTGACCACCGACTTCCTAAGTGAACTGAAGCTGGGAATAACACTGAGACGGGTCAAGAATCCGGCGGATAATCCGTATTCCGAGGAATCGGAATCGCAGGCGTAACGATTTGGCGGTTAAACTTTCAACTGCGCCGCACTTTACCACACTGAACCAAGCGGCAGGGCTGCCAGACTGAGAAAAACCGCTTTAATTTTAATTTTCGCAAATGTATTTATAATTTTAATATTAATCACCATGACAAATGACCATTAGCGTTTGTAAATAAAATTGTTATCGCCAGATATGATATACCTTATCATTATGCCTGACAGTAATCTATATAAAAATTCATTTTGTTTTGCCAATACAGTGCTAACTAGACGCAATGAACCAATAACCAAAATAAGATTATTTGAAGAGAGTCAAAAATAATACGATATTTTTACAGCAATAAGTCGTAGCTTAAAAAAATAAAAATAAATGTTAAATATCTTGTTACCTTCTACAGAAGCTTCAGACTAGTGAGAGTTCACTATTTAGAAAGAGCACTGTACATTCATTGCTACGGGTGAGGTGAAAATGCGAGGCAATCGCGCTGGATTCACTTGTGAATTGGAAATTTGATAGATAAGTTTCGCTTGGAGCACAGGTGAAACTGCACTTTGCAAACCAACGACTGGACTAAACGCATATCAATCGGAATTAAATAATCAGCTGAATTATGCAACGCATTGCTGTTATTGGAGGAACCGGCATGACCGGCGAGTGTGCCGTGGATCACGCCCTGCAGAAGGGTAGGTGACACCACAAGACCCGGAAACGCCAGTTAAACCGTATTCTTCCCTTCAGGTCTGTCGGTAAAATTGCTATACCGCAGCGAAAAGACAGTTCCAGAACGCTTCAAGTCCAAGGTTGAACTGGTCAAGGGGGACGTGACCAACTACGAGGATGTGCAGCGCGTTATCGAGGGCGTGGATGCGGTGGCCGTCATCCTAGGCACCCGCAACAAGCTGGAGGCCACCACGGAGCTATCCCGCGGCACCGAGAACCTCATCAAGGCCATGAAGGAGGCCAAGCTGACCAAATTCTCTATTGTCATGTCCTCGTTTCTGCTGCGCCCGCTCAACGAGGTGCCCACTGTGTTCCACCGCATAAACGAGGAGCACCAGCGCATGCTGGACCTGACCAAGGCCTGCGATCTTGACTGGATCGCCATTCTGCCGCCGCACATCGCCGATGAACCGGCCACCGCCTATACCGTCGTCCACGACGAGGCCCCCGCTCGTCTGGTGTCCAAATACGACCTGGGAAAGTTCATTATCGACAGCCTGGAGCAACCGGAGCACTACCGCAAGGTTTGCGGCATTGGCAAAAGCCCCCAAAGTGCCTAGAACTATCTATCATCCAATGGGATTGTGACCAATTGCAGCTGATCATTGAAGACGTACAAATTTAATTTGATATTCCTATCGTAGTCCTCTATAGTTCGCCAATTGTATGCATACCCGCATCCGTATATACGTACTGTGAGCGCACAATAAACTTTCCATTTTAGAAGATCCGAATTTAATAGCCATTACGTGCGGAATCGCATTGGCGCGACCAATCGGAATGTCGCCACATTAGCACCTGTCGCACCAAACGCCGGGCAGGTATTTAAAAAATGTGTAACCATAAGAGATCACCGTGTGCCCCCGGGCAAGCCAACAGCGATCAACAGCTTCCGCTGTCGGAGACGCGATCGTCACACCCAAGTCATAGTCCCATTCCCACAGAGAGAGCGATTTTTGGCAGCCGAGAGAGATCTCTGTGTGCCTTACATCACTGCGGGTTATTTCTGTAACAAAGCATTACGTTCGCTGGGCGGGCATTAACCACCCATTTGGGCACCGAGCCCCCGTCAAATTTGGCTGCGCAAAAAATAACATCAATTTATAGACGTCGTCGCCGTGAACTTGAACTTGTCATGTGCGGCCAAATGGATGCACTGCATCGCTCATGCTGCAAGACAGGCGTTTCCGTTGTCGCCACTTCCGGCCAGGAACAAGCGATGGAATCTTTAGTTTCTACACGATTTATTGGAAGTTATTGCCCTTCGTTGAGTGCTTAATGCTAAGGCTCGATATGTCTATTTGCTATGTTTCGTTGGAAGATACTTGAGCTTCTTATTATCATAATCATCACCATTGCGGGTAGATTGCAGGTAGAGCAATTATGCACACACTTGAGCAAAACTATAACAAATTATAATTGCTAAACATTAACATTAGCCTTATAGATGTACCGAACAGCCCGGATCACTTTTGTCATACAAAAAGAACCAAAAAGTTTAAAAAATACATGCGGAAAGTAATATTTAAAAATCAACACAAGCGCTTGGTGAATGAATGGTTGCTTATCGGTGTAATGGAATCAAAAGCTTTAGCTGCTTTGCAATTTGCCAGAGCAACGAGGCAATCACACATGCACTTGGCAGACTGCCTGGCATCCACAGGTTATGGCTCGAAGCAGCTGCTGGCAGGTAAAACCCGTAAAGAATTTCAAGCATTTGCCAATTTGACTAGTTCACTGCCACTCTCTGATCAGGCTGGGTATGGCCCAATTTAGCCAAGCCCACTACTACTGGCGTTGACGTCTATAAGACCTTCTTCATGTATTTCTTTTTGGCATTTTGCAAGCTGGGCAGCTCGCAGTGGCGCGGCCCATACATTGTAATGGGTGCGCAGTACTCGTAGCCAATGCGTTCGTAGAATCCATCCTGGTCGATGGTGGACAGATAGATGGTCTTGAGGTCAAGCACGACGCGGCAATAGTCCTCGGCGAACTTCATGATCAGCTTGCCGAATCCCTGGCCACGGTGCCGCTTGTCCACCACCACGGACTCCACGAAGCAGGCCTTTTTCTTGGAATTGATCGGGCTGAGCTTGAGGTGAGCGATCACGCGGCACATTCCCTCGGTGGTCAGCACCAGGCTGCAGGGTAGACTGTCACAGGAGGCCTCCAGGGAGCGCATGCGCGCCGTTTCCGATCGTGGCCACTCTGCATTGATCAGGGCGCAAGTGTCTTTCATAAGCTCCGGGTAGTTGTGAATGGGAACCACATTGAATGGGCTGCCGCTGACATTGAATGGAGGAAGCCCCTGTAAATGGTAGACGGTTAGTTCGTTTGATTTTGGGGTTTTTGGATCAGAGGCTGTAAGAGATTGGGTTTGCTGCTCGATTACTTCATAGTACGGCTCCGACTTTATGTAGCGCATATTGCTGAAACGGACTGTGCCTCAGATCTGGAAGGGATCCGCTTATAAAGTGTGCGACAATCTAGAAGAGAACAGAATTGAGTCGTTTCGGAACGGAGTTCATTCTGACCAGTGTTGGGGCAATACTTCAACCTAACTTCAATTGCCCTAACCATTGAACTAAATAATAAGTACTTTTTATATTTACATGATGCACACAAAAAGTCGGTTGAATTTAAAATATTTTCTAACTGGAATTTAGTTCGAAACTACCTTGTACCTAAGCTAGGTACACAACGCTTGTAGCCTTCCCAACACTGATCCTGGCACACAAAACACTTAGCCGGTTATTTACACGGGACTTTGCAATATACACATCTCAGGTGGAATAAACAAAGATTGGCAGCCATGGAAACAGCACAGACACAGTTGAAAATCAAGGTGAGGCGTAAAAAAAGAACATTTTCGTACACACATACATGTATCTGCGCCTGGCCGAGAATCGTACGACCTTGACTGGCGCTTACATATATGCAATGCTCAAGAGTATATATGTACACGGATGAGTGGGTGGTGGCATCAATGTACATGGGTTCTGGAGTTGCTATTGATTTGCTAGTTGGTGCGGTTACTGGGTGTTTACCATTACGAGAGCTCTGCGCTGCTTGGCGTCTGATTCCCGTGCGCCACGACGAAGTGAACAGAACGAACTGATATGATTCCCAATTATGAGATTGCGTCCCGAAGAAATGGGCCAAGTTCCGTGTGAGAGCACAAATTTCGCCTTAGAAACGGACTCTCTTTGGTGTATGTGTGTGGGCTGCTACGATTTGACTGCGCGCCCGGAAAATTGAATATCAGTTTGATTTAAAACGGAATTTGTTTATTTTTAAACTTTTTCGCAGACGCTGCCCCTGCTGCTTCTTCTTCTCCGCACCAAACAAAGCGTTGCCACCTGGCGCAGCACGTTCACTGTCCAGCACGGGCCAGCCGACTGCAGTGTTGCGAAGTGCGGTCAGTCGACCAAGCGAAAATAACAAACAAATCGGTTTTTTAGCGAGCGCAAGGCAATACACGAGTAGAAAACACAATAAAAGCTCGCTACAAAGGACAGTTAATCAGCAAAACACTTACAGTATTAACGTGGAGGTGGAGCAGCGAGAGCGGCGTGCACCACGGCCTGCTAAATTAATTATTACACAACAAATAAATCAAAAAACTGCCAGCGACAGTTTCCAATCGGCAGCGTGCGGCCAAAAATAGCTTGTAAACAAAGCGATCGCTAGGAATAGGAAAAGGAAAAAGAAGCTCTCTCAACGCCATTGACCCACAAATTAGTCGTGGTCATTGCCAAGCGAGAAAACATTGCAGCCACTTCCCACCGCCACATCCCAACAAGGCGCACGTGCATCCACATCCACAATGGCCAGCCGACAGATGACCAATGACCACCTGCGCCTTTCCTGGCACGACACCCAGATGATGGCCACCCTCAGCCCGCAGACCGTCATGGACTACTTCTGCCGCAAGTCGAATCCCTTCTATGATCACATGTGCAACAACGAGACTGTTCGGATGCAGCGCCTTGGTCCGGAGCATCTGCAGTAGGTGTCCTCTGCCTTTTATTCTGTTTCAATTTAATCGCCTCCATCATTTAGCAACATGATCGGCCTGGAATACATACTGCTGCACGTGGCGGAGCCCATCCTGTATGTAATCCGCAAGCAGCACCGTCATAATCCCTCGGAAGCCACGCCGATTGCCGATTACTACATCATTGGTGGAACCGTCTACAAGGCGCCAGATCTTGCCAACGTCATCAATTCCCGCATTGTAAGTGGCACCTGGTGAGAAACCGATGCATTTGTTTAATCGCTATGTTTCCAGCTCAACACCGTGGTGAACCTGCAATCCGCCTTCGAGGAGGCTAGCAGCTATGCCCGCTACCATCCCAACAAGGGCTACACGTGGGACTTCTCTTCCAACAAAGTTTGTAAGTGCATGCTCCTTCCTTAATATTATTAGCGTTCGCTAATCAACCGAATTACTTTTAGTGTCGGATAAATCCAAGTCAGATAAGAAGGACGCCAACTCAGCGAAGGATGAGAACAGCGGCACCCTGTTTCAGAAGCAGCGTGTAGACATGCTGCTGGCAGAGCTTTTGCGTAAATTTCCCCCACCAATACCGCCAATGCTGCAGAATCTCCAGCAGCCGCCACCAGCGGGCGATGATCTGAACACAGCTAGAAATACCTCCGAAATGAACAATGCCACAGGACCGCTGGATATCAAAACCGAGGGTGTGGATATGAAGCCACCGCCGGAAAAAAAGAGCAAGTGATTATTATAACGTGTGTTGGAAACCATGAAAACATAAATTAAATATAGATATCTAGCAACACAAAATTCAAAACTAAAAAAGTGTTCAGTAACCTAGAATATAATGTCATTACTGTCATTTACACTACGATAGTTTTTTTTTTTTTGTGCGAATGTCATATTACGAAAAACTAGAAAATTCACAAAGCAGTCCAGTCGTGCAGCTGAAGCGCCGGAACAGGACCACATCTACGCCACAGCACTTAACTTAGACATAGACTAGGCTACACACGAATCGCTTAATTTAATCCTGAGCACTCTGTGCATCCTCTTTGCCGGTCATCTTCTTTAGCTGGTTCGTTCCATGCACCGTCAGGCTGTGGTTTGTGAACTCGAGTATGCTCCTAAACGACTGCTTGCAGATGTGGCAGGGCACAGTCTTTGTGGGAGTGCGGTAGACGCCAGCATGCGCCACGTTCTTGGGAACTTTCTTCACGCTCGGTGGAGCCATGGACTGGGTCCCTTGTGAGGGAGCTATGAATTGAAAAATAAGGGTATAGTTTCTCTTTAAGCACGCGTGCTGTTTTATCAATAGTTACCCAATTTGGGAATGGTACTCATGCGTTGCTGTGGCTTCTGGAGCATCGTCATATGATGGTTAATGCCACTGGTTGCACCGATCTTTGGCAGCTGGGCCTTCTTCTCGTGGTTCAGCTCGGTGAACTGCAGCTTGCGCTTCTCGGACGGCGGTATCTTGTCGCAGTTCTGCATTAGATGGATGTGCAAAGCACGTTCCAGTGCGAAATTCTTATCGCAAAACTTGCAGCGATTCTTCGATCCTCCCGCTGCAACCGTATTGCTGGTCAGACGCTTTAGGGTATTGGGTCCGTTGTCGACCGGATCGTGCATTCGCATATGGACGTCAAGAAGTGACTTCACTCGAAAGGTTGCGCTGCAATTCTTGCAGCTAAAAACTGTCTCCAGATGGCTTTTTGTCGATGTCTTCACCTGCTTTAAGGCGATCTTCTCGGGCGAACGACCGCTGGCCACAGCGATCGACTTTCTTATGTTGCTCTTTGTTAGCTTGGAGACGGGCAAGCAGCTGCGACGGCTTAGTGGAACACCGCCGCCGATACTCCGCTTGCGAGCTGGGCTGTTGAGCGTAGTCTTGACCACCACCGACATGCGCTGCTTGAAGGAGTACGTGCGCGTCTCTGCGGTGGTGGTGGGCAGATAGGAGCGCCGAGGGCGCGGTAGGGCGGCACCCGAATAAGTGGAGCTCATGGACTGCCTCTTCTTGCCCGCCTCAACTTTCAATTTGGATGTCTTTGGCTTCACAGAATCAGCGGAGATCTTTAGAGCTTTGGCAATTAGCTCAGAGACTTCGTTCACTACCTCGTTGACATTGGGGACCTCCTTCTCGGCTCCGGGCGAGACCAGCATGGATACCCCTTCGTTGGATACTGTAAATGTAGATGTTTACAGAACGAAACCATATCACAATGGTATAAGCCTACCTTCAGTTATATTCTCTAAAACTACGTTCGCACTCAAGGGATACACTTGGCTGGGACCTGGGGTCTTGGCAGCCTCCTGCAAGGATACATTGTCCATGGTAGCATCGCCAGTTTTTAGGGTATTGGCCTTAACCGTGTTGGCGGTCACGTCCACTGAACTGGACAAGGTCGAGTTATCGCCGCCACTGTGATTGTGCCCCTCCGGATGGGTGTTCTCCTTATCAATTTGGGTCAGATCCATGCTTTCCATGATCTGTGGTGGCTGCGTTGCGGTCGAATTGCCCTTGGATGGAGTGGAGCACAAGGCGTTGTGCCGGTTGAGAATACTTTTGTCAAATGGGCGGAGGGGCGAATTCTGGTCAGGTTCCCCGATGGTCAACTGCTGCAGATCCTTCAGGATAGTGCGCCTTAGGTCCATATCATCGCTGTTTACCTCCATCTTGGTGTTGTGCACCTCCAGGAACTGGCTGCTCTGAGTGACCAGGGCCGATTGCCACTTGGCATTGGACAGAGTGTCCTCCGCGTCAAAGGATAAATACATGGAGACGCTCTCATCGTTTGTCATTATCGATGAGCTACGGGAATCGATCTGCTGAAAGTGAAACTATTGTTTTAGCAATGAAAATGGGATGTGGAAAAGTCCTTTCCCGGCAAATGGAAGCAACACCAACTGAAACCACCAAACACTTGCCTTGCCCGCCATCGATCTGCGCGAATCGTCCATGGCTAAGTATATGCTATTCCCAATTGGCCACGAGGAAATCCGAAATGAATAAACACAAGCAATTAAGCGAAAATTCGAGCAGCTGAAGACCGACGCTGTACCGAAAAAACAAAGCGTTAATATTTCAAACACACTTTTCAACACTGCGCGCGCAATGAAGATCGCAACGGCGTCGTTAGAAATGCGCGGCTTTGAAGCATGAAAAGTATTGAAAAAACTATAATCGATGTTAACGCTTTGGAAACTTTGTAGAAATAAATCTAATTTTTTCTACAAACGACGAGTTGAATGGTTATAGTGACTAGATGGGAAATATTTTTGAAAACATAAAATAATTGTGTTTTATCAGACTCGAACAAGGTTCATGTCATAGATAAAAATGTAATGTCAGACTGGAATACTAGTTTTTGCATGGTAAATCGAATTCAAATGTAATGGTAAAATTTAAGCAACCCCCTTTCGTAAACGGTTTGCATCTTGCTATGCCTTATTTCTTTAATTGTACTTGTAGCGAACTATACCTAAATGCAATATTAAACAGTGTGAACACACGTAAAAATCGCCTATCGAAAACGACATCGATACTAACATCGATTTTTTTTGCAGCTCTAGTATACAAATTGGCGAATTGTTGTGTGGTGTGAAAATTCATACTTTCGCAAATAAATTATTAAACCTTGTCAATAAGTTCCTACGTACAGAGCACAAACGAGCTTAGCCCCGCCCCAATTACATATCCACCGAATTCACACACCGAACCAGCACCAAGGGTAGTTTTTCATCTCGCGCGAGTGAGTCACTGGCCAGATTTCCCCACCAAAAAAAAAAAAAAAAAAAACAAAACAGCCGTCTTGCTCGCAACCACTTGCCAAGCTCAAGTTCAAGTGATCTCACCAGATAGACAGTTCCGAAATGGCCGCCGTGGAGAATGCCGAGCCGCGCACTGAGCTCCAGGAGCTGCAGTTCAAATCCGGCCAGGTGGCCGATGAATCCTTGGAGAGCACGCGTCGGATGCTCGCCCTCATGGACGAGAGCAAGGAGGCGGGAATCCGCACGCTGGTGGCCTTGGATGACCAGGGCGAGCAGCTGGATCGGATTGAGGAGGGCATGGACCGGATCAACGCGGACATGAGGGAGGCGGAGAAGAACTTGAGTGGCATGGAGAAGTGCTGCGGCATCTGCGTGCTGCCATGGAAGAAGGTTAACATCAAGGACGACGGCGAGAGCGCCTGGAAGGCCAATGACGATGGCAAAATCGTGGCCAGCCAGCCGCAAAGGGTCATCGATGAGCGGGAACGCGGCGGCATGGGTGCTCCACCGCAGTCCGGCTATGTGGCCAGGATCACGAACGATGCGCGTGAGGATGAGATGGACGAGAATCTCGGGCAGGTGAACTCCATGCTGGGCAACCTGCGCAACATGGCCCTGGACATGGGCTCCGAGCTGGAGAACCAAAACAAACAGGTGGATCGCATCAATGCCAAGGGCGATGCCAACAACATTCGCATGGACGGCGTGAACAAGCGCGCCAACAATCTGCTCAAGAGTTAAATATGCACAACGGCCACGTTCCGAAACCATACCGAACATGTTAGTCAGACACCACCTCCATTTCAATGTTGTTAGGGAAGGAAACCAATGTTGTGGGCACAAACCGTAGCTGGTGGTATTGCGTTATTTATACCATATATTATACACATATATACAAGTAGTGGCAACTACTCCTGGCAAACGCAAGCGTAACAAACCCATCTACTTACAAAAACTTCGAGCCGCCGAGCCGGATGAACTAACTACTACTTTCTACAACTATATATATATATATATATATATACAAATATGCGAACCAACATACTAACTACTTACTATTACTACACTCGTGTACAAATGGCAACCAGATGGCGCCGGAAACAATTTTATTATGAGATTTACCGTATATGATGTACTCTGTTTTTGGTACAAACTTTTTGAGCATTTTACCGATCTTTGTGAAAATCAATCCAAGCCACTGCTGAGATGGATAAATGTGAATTAATGTATTTACAATTCGTAGAACCACCGCATCCCGCACGGGCACCGACAAACCAGACAAAGACGGGCGGTATTATGTATAACGTAGCCAATTTTATGTTCTCCATCGTTAACCCTTTTTAAGTAGGCCATGTATTTGGGCATTTCGTAAGCCCAGCCCAGCAGTCCAAGCACCGATTCCATTGAATTACCCTAGATTTGCACTCGAACCTCTTGCTTCGTACATATGAATACTTTATACCCTCCCCAGTGAATGTAACCGATCGAGTTTCGTAGCTTAAGTACTTGAAATTGTTGGTTGCAATAATCGCAAATATTTAAGAAACTACCTGTTTGTGCGAAAGATATTTCTCGTTAATTATTAAATGTACTATGGAACGAGTATAGCCAATTGATTAGATAACTTATTTATCGCTACTATTGCCACTTTAGCTTACATTCTTAGCTCTTAATTGCAAGTAAATATAAACAAATTAATTCACCACCAAAACGTGTTAATGTATTTATTGCACTGTACAAAAGATTTCGATTAACTGAGAATTTTAGGGCACTCGAAAGTAGTTGCTGGTCGCTATGTAGCCGCTGAAGTCCTCGTCGCAATCTTCGGACTTGGCGAACTCGATTTCCGGCGCCGCCTCGACGGGAATGTACACAATGCTGCCGCGGGTTACCAAGATCTCCTTATCTCCCTGCTGGGTTTTCAATTTAAGAATGCGGGATCCTTTTAGGACTATCAATATGGAGCCGAAGGCTTGTATCTCCAGCTTGTACGACTCCAGCGAGTGTTCAATGTTCACATTTATCACTGCGAAATCGGTTACTGGCGGAATATAGACCTGGACCTGCTCATCTATGCGGTACGGAATGAACTCCTTGCGATCCTTATACGAACTTTCGAAGATCACAGATTCCAGCAGCTGGTCCACATCCTTGTACTTGGGCGTTAGGCCCGCCCGTATCACATTGTCCGAGCAAGCCATGCACTCCACACAGTCGCCGTCCAGGTAGGCATGAATCTCGTTCGCGCCCAAGTAGATCGCCTGGCCGGGCTGCAGGCGGATTAGGTTGAGGAAGAACAGGGACAGTACGCCCACATCGCCGGGGAAGTCTTTGTTGACCTTGGTGAACACCTCCAGCAGATCGTTGGATTTCAGTTCTATTTTGGAGGAATGTTTACAAATATTTCTTAGATTGCACAGAATGACTCACCTTTTTGGTAATCCTTGGCTATCTCACTGATGCACTTGGCTATCACCGGCTCTTCGGTCTTCATCAGCTTCTCGTAGCACAACTTAACGCTTTCCGAGTTGGTCGAGTCGTGGAGCTGATCCACAGCCTCCTTGCCAATGAGTTTACTCAGCGGCTGGAACTCGTCGATGTAGTCCCTGATATCTTCGGCTGACATAAATCCCACGAGGGCCAGAAAGGGCGTGAGGGCAATGGCCAGTTCCGGCTTGTGATTGGGATCCTTGTAGATATCCGGGCGCTCCTTGTGCAGGCGCTCCGCCTCGCACTTGTTCGGATGCACCTGGATGCTGAGTGCCTTGTTGATGCTTAGCACCTTGAAAAGGTATGAAAGGTCCTTCTTCAGCACCCGGTCCAGAGTCTCTCCCGTTTCCTTGACCACGGACACACCGCACACATGCGTGCCCATCCACATTTCCGCGTAGGTCTCCTCCTCGTTCAGCCGAAAGTCGGGATCATTGGCCATGGCTAGCTGGGCCACCGCCGAGTTGATGCCCTTGCGGCCCCAGCCGTAGTTCTTCACCCATCCAGTTAGCTCCATTTCAGCGCACCGATTGCCTTCCAAAATTCGCCGTACTGCGTTTGAGGTCAACCTGAAGGTGATAAGAAAACATATGATTGCTGGTGGTTGGATACGAGTTAGGGGTTGGGCTGTGGTGAAAGCGCCATTAAGTGGATTAGCGTTGATACACCTGCGAAGCAAGGCTTATCACACCTTATTATATAGATAACAGCTTCCTGGAAGTTTGTAATTTCGATTTTATTGCCGAAATAATTTGGTGTGTTTCCACCACTGCTAATTTAAATATATCGCGTTCAAGCTAGAGATGGGGATATTGCGATATCCCTACTGACTACATATATGACGACATTTTAATACTCTATAATTTAATTTATATATGTATATCTTTTTGGTCAGCAAAGAATATATACCACGTGCCGTAATGTGTCATACTCTATTTGGCGATTTTTGTTTAGTTTGAGTTTAATTAGGCGCGATTAGATGCGGCTTAGGGGCGATTTGGACGCGATTCGGGTGCGTTTCGGACGCGACTTAACTTTCTATCAAAATATAGGAACGTCCTACAATTTTTATTCGCTTTTATTATTGTTTTTATTTTAAATTTTTACAACTGTGTCGTTAACAAACGCTTAGCTTAATTTAATAAAACAGTTTAAAATATGATACGTTTTGTCATTTGGATTTCAAACCCTCGCTGTCATCTATTTTGTCAATGACCTGTTTTAAGCAATCTTTGGTCGAAGTCTTTTCCAAATCGCAGATGCGTGTCAGATCCATCGTAGCGATCTGCTCGATCATTTCCTTGATCTTCTCCTGCTTTATGATGGACTTTACGGACTGCCGTAATCCAGCCTTTCCTGGCGTTTTCTGGGTCTCTGCGGAGTCGTTTTCGATTTGTTTACCCTTGGCGCGGTAGTGCTGCTCGATAATTTGTCGAATCTTCATCTTGGTGGCTGCTCTCGACTTCTTGGTTGCCTGTCCCAAGGCGAGGGTGCGCAGCTCCTGAAAGTTGATCTCCTTCAAGGGCGCTTCGATGGTCTCTGCGCCAGCATGGGGTTCAGTATCCGTTTCCAGTTCTAGCGACATCTCCTCCACAGTGGCCACGATGCCATCATCATCATCCGCATCGACTTGTAACCTGATTTTCATTTTCGGATCCCCTATAACTTTTGGAAATTCCTTAACAGGAGCTAATAAAGTTTCTTTTTCAACCGGGGATGTCTTAGTTTTTGCTATTTTCTCTTTTGTTTTTGATGCCTCTTTTGGAGGCACTTTTCTCTTTTTAAGTATACCAATGCAAGGCTTCGTCTTTATTCTCACCGGCAGCAGAGAATTGTATTGAATGCCGATGCTGTTGAAGCAGTCAACAAACTCTAGCGTATCGAATTCTTTTTGGAGCGATGCCCACAGTTCAGTGTTTTGTTTGTTCTTCGCCTCGACCAAAAGATGTGTGTATGCAACCAAATCCGCCTGGGTGTAGTTCATTGTCTCGTCCTTGCTGTAAGTCCATTCATTATTTATTTCCATAAAACGCGACACCCCGCTCTGGGCGGCCAAGTTGGAAATGTGAATGGAAACGTTTGAGGTGCCAGCTTCCAAGCGATGCAATCGGGATAGGGCTGCTCCGCCCGGATAGTTGGTGCCCGAAATGACAAGTAGAAAGAGCGTCATAAAGACATTTAGCAGGAGATGGGCTCCACAGGCGAGAGCCAGAAAGCTATGCCACGTTGACTTGGCGCTGTTCATCCAACTAAACGAGGAAACAAATAATAGAAATGTATTTTACTAATGAAATAATACGACGCTTACATTCGTTGGCATGCGCAAGCCGCAGCAATGTTGAGAACTGGAAATACGTAGATGATGAAGCGCAGCTCCTTGTGCGGCAGAATGGAGTACAACAGGACAAAGAGCAGAGCTGACACGACCAATGGCCGAATACGTGGCTCCAATGCGACGCCGATGGGCACGAGCACAAGCGATGCACCCATGGCACGTGGCAGGGCGGAGTAAAAGTACCATAGAAAGGGCGAGGTACCCCAGTTGGAGCTCTTATTGAGTATGGTGTTGTACCATAGCACCTCACCCTCGGGCCAAAGCAGGCGGCGCCAAAAGAACGAGTCCACCAGCACTGTGGCAGCCAAAATGCAGACGCCCGCCGGCAGAGCAACTTTGAGTAGCCTATTTATACAAATATTAGCATTAAATAGTATGCAATGATTGATAATCTCACCCGTCAATGGAAACTTTTCGCCGTAGGAGGCTCACTACCAGCAAAATACCCAAAAATAACGCCAACTCGGATCGAAAGACGAGGGTGGATATACCAGAGCAGATGATGAATGGCTTGTGCTGGTCGCGCAGCCAATAGGCAATGGCAAAGAGCACTGCAACGAGAAAAAGTCTAATAATATGGGGTACACAGCATAGCAGAGACCGTCAACTTGACTTACCTATCGGCAGGGCAAAGATATTGGGCAAAGGCCTAGTCATGTAGAACATGAAGTGGAACTGCGTAATAGTGATGGCTGTAAACCACAAGCGGACCTCAACTCCGTAAATCTTTGTCACCGCCTGCCGTAGGCTGTTCCATGCCACAGAGATGGCTCCAGCCAGGACAAGGCGCACTAAGGGGTTCGCAATCAATTAACATACCGAAATAGGCAGTTGAAATTCTGATTTTACCTACATATTGGGCCCAGAACTTGTTGATGCTAAGGGACTCGAAGAGCAGGACAAACGGGGCTGAGATAATGGACACCACCAGTGGGCCGATGAAGGTGCGGGGAACCACGCCCGGATATTCATGGTGATCGTACTGAAATGCAGAAAGACATTAGTGATCTGGCAGGAGGTTTGGGGAACCTTTGTCCTCCACCTGCGTAAAGTTGTTTCGCAGATATAGAATGTCGTGCATGGCCTGCAGATTGAAGCTCTCCTCCACTTTCGTAAAGGGCGTGTAGAACAAGTGGGCCGCCGCCGTCAGAAAGATAAGGATGTCCATGTTGCGGGCGGTTTTGGCCTTCGGGTGTCGCTGGTGTGCAAAGTGCGCTGGACAGGAATCGGGGCGTTACATAATGGCCATATTTGTTTTGACACCGATATCTATATATTCTTGTCCGTTGGAAAATCTATAAATTTCTGCCCGATGGAATCTGACGAAGATTTCCCAATCGAAGCCGGCGTTGCACAATGTCGATATCTAGCCGCCACCTTTCCTTGACTAAGCGTTTGAATGTCTCACAAAAAGTGCCAATGCTTAGGCATATATATTTTTCCTATGCCGAAGAGAATATGTGGTTCCAAAATAAACCAAAATAGATATATAAATAGATCGCTCCACGTCGGAGGCAGAAAAGGAAGCACAACAAAAGCAAATCCAAGAAAAACAACAGGTCGGTGCAACAGCTGATTGCCATTCACGTGGCGACGCGAAAAGTTGTGAAGGGGCGTTAAAAATCATTTTATAAATTGTATATTTTTCAGAAATCGATCGAGCTTAATCAACATAGTTTTAAAATAAAATATATCATAACTACGCATTCAATAAGAATTAAGTAAATGTTTCTGGTTACGCCCATGTATTGAAGCTTTTTTAGTATTGCCATTCGAATCCTGTTAACAGTTATCGATAATTTTTGTACGATACCCTTTAGTCT
Organism: Drosophila sechellia; assembly: GCF_004382195.2. Taxonomy (NCBI): domain Eukaryota; kingdom Metazoa; phylum Arthropoda; class Insecta; order Diptera; family Drosophilidae; genus Drosophila; species Drosophila sechellia. Next base: position 18,689,758 of record NC_045952.1, read on the forward strand.
TTGAAAATTCATGTCATTGCTTTTCACTTCGAATCGAATCTCCACAGGGATAAGACGAAAATGCGTTTGTTAAAGGAGGAAATTGCCCAGTTTCACGAGCAGTCGCTGGAGAAGTACGATGGACTGGATCCGCATGATCTGTATGTACTGTACAAGAAGCTTCAGATGGAGCTGGAGCTCATCCAGGTGCAGGAGGATTATATCAAGGAGGAGCAACGCAACCTGAAGAAGGAGTTCATACACGCCCAGGAGGAAGTGAAGCGCATAAAGGCCGTGCCACTAGTCATTGGTCAGTTTCTGGAGGCAGTGGATGAAAACAACGGCATAGTGGCCTCCACCACCGGCTCCAATTACTACGTTCGAGTGCTATCCACCATTGACAGGGAGCAACTGAAGCCGTCCTCTTCGGTTGGGCTGCACAAGCAGAGCAATTGTCTGGTCGATTTGGTGCCACCGGAGGCGGACAGCACAATATCGATGCTATCACCGGATGAGAAACCGGATATTAGCTACTCGGACATTGGTGGCCTGGATATCCAGAAACAGGAGGTACGCGAGGCTGTCGAGCTGCCCTTGACCCACGCCCAGTTGTACAAGCAGATTGGTGGGTAATCGCAATATCAAACGACTATTTTCACTAATTCTCTTCCAGGCATTGATCCCCCGCGCGGCGTCCTCCTTTTTGGACCACCTGGATGTGGCAAAACCATGCTGGCCAAGGCGGTGGCCCATCACACAACTGCATCCTTTATTCGTGTCGTGGGCTCCGAGTTCGTCCAGAAATACCTAGGCGAGGGGCCGCGCATGGTGCGAGATATTTTCCGCCTGGCCAAGCAGAATTCTCCTTCAATTATCTTCATTGATGAAATCGACGCGATTGCCACCAAGCGTTTCGATGCACAGACAGGTGCGGATCGCGAGGTGCAGCGCATTCTGCTGGAACTACTCAACCAAATGGATGGCTTTGATGAGACCACCAACATTAAAGTTATCATGGCCACCAATCGTGCAGATACCTTAGATCCGGCTCTATTACGACCCGGCCGTTTGGATCGGAAAATTGAGTTACCATTGCCGGATCGTCGCCAAAAGCGCTTAGTTTTCAACACAATCACCTCGAAAATGAATGTGGGAGAGGATGTGGACCTAGAGGACATCATTGCACGTCCGGACAAGATCTCCAATGCGGATATAAATGCCATTTGCCAAGAGGCTGGAATGCATGCAGTGCGCGAGAATCGCTATGTGGTCAACGCCAAGGATTTCGAAAAGGGTTATAAGACCAGCGTGCGCAAGGACGAAGCTCAGCATGAGTTCTATAGCTAGATGATTAATTTAAAATTCAATCTGATTATGTAAACTTGTAGTATTTAACTAAGCCGATCCCGAGTTTACCAAAATCCTGAAACTTCTAAATATATTAGTCAATACTGGTGGTTTTAATAAAAAAAAAACAATCGAAATTGGGGGCGGTTTGGCGCGCAAATCAAAATAACCGATAGCCTTCGATAGCGATCGTGAGTTGCGGGTTGAAAACGCTTGCGTTTGCATGTGACTGTCTCAACAGCTGTTGGTTCAAAACAGCTTCGCGGATTTTTGCCGGGCTTCGCTTTGGTTTTATTTGGTTAGTGGAAACTGCTGCCACGATGATGCATCTGGAGTGGTATGTGACGAAGATAAAGCCGGCGATGGAAGGCTTCCTCAAGGAGCCCAGCAAGGACACGTTGTCGGTGGTTGAGCGCGCAATCGAGGGATTCAACTTTGGAGAAATGCGCATTTACCAGGTGCAAACGGTGGTGCCACTGGTGGTCAAACTGGATGAGCTAACTGGGTAAGTGGCTCCATTCCGCTTGGGATTTTGACTTCAGAGAAGACTGTCCCTTCCGCAGGGAAAACCAGGAACTTCGCACCAGTCTGATGAACTGCTTGAGCAACATTGTCTCCAAAACATACCTGGCCGATGAGAAGGGTCTGCGTTCCATCCTGGTGGTGGTGCTGCAACAGGTACGCGACTCCAAGACAGCGGCCATGCGACCCAACCTGTCCGAGGAAATAAAACTGGCTGCCGTTCAGTGTATATTCGAGGCACTTCGTCGGTCCACAACTGATGTGGTGGAGTCTTTCTACGTTAAGGAGACTGCGATGGTTATTGGCCAGATACTGATAATGCTCTTGGAAATCATCGAACAGGAAAAGTATCGAAAACTAGTCCAGACAGCGATTCAGTGCCTGATGATGGTTTTCTATGTCCATGACGAATCCGATCAAGTGGATGTTGTCCTGCGTAGTCAGGTAGCCAATACCATATTTATATTCCTTCCCAAGGTACTCATCGTACTGTTCAAAACATCAATGAAAGATGACAAGGTGGGAGAGACTATAAAATCGGTGAGTTGGTTTTGGAAGAGATAACTTCATTTATATTGAATCAAATATTATAATTAGATGGCCATTCAAGCGCTCGGTCGTATTATTTGCATAATGTTTGAGGAGACCACTGATGAATTTATAAAAATGCGCTACGATGGAGATGCCTTCCGTAAACTGTTCAAAAACAACGAGGACCTGTTGGCTCAACAATGTGATTTTACCTTTTTTGGCAGCAAAAAGGCTACTACAGAACAGAATGAGGAGCGATTGCATCAAATGCAAACGGAGCTTCGTTCGCATCAGTGGGTGGCCGCCACTTCGCGGCGCCTTCGACCAATTTTTGCCGAAATGAGTATTCTACGGGCTCACAGTGCCCTGCGGGTTAGGGAATCCTACTCCGATATTTGTTGCCTGTTGCTAAAACATTGTGTTTACAATCTGAGGGGAAACTTTCTCCACGTACTGGAGAGCGTATTGGCTCTGTCAGAGGACGAGAATGAGAAGATAGCCCAGCGGTGCAGGGACACCCTAATTCTGCTGCAACAACAGGCCAGCAGCCAAGACATATTCGATGAGAATGCGGAGATGCTGCTAGATGCACACCTCAATAAATGGCCACGCATACTGCATCGCTGCGAGGAGAAGGAACAGTTTGCCGAGCTTCTATTCTTCAAAGGATTTCTACGCAACGTCAACACCGATAAGTTGCAGCTGTTGTTGCTAGTTCCCAAAAATCTGGAGATGTTCGTCACTTGCCTGCTGACAGCACTAGACCAACGGCCAAACAGGGACCTTCTCAACGAGGAATACTCTCTTCGACGTATTCGAGAAGGTGATTCCAAAGGTCTGGCCGCCGAACTGGCCAAACTACCTTGGAGGCAGTTCAAGCATCTAAGCTCAAAGCGTACAGTTGATATCCTATATGACATTGGAGCCCTGTTGGGTACTGAGCCAACAATAAATCGGCTTGTATTTGATTACTGTCAGGAGCTGATTCAGCAAAGGTCATCATCCATGAACGAGTGTGTGCTGCTTCTAACCCTGATGGTAACGCCGCAGGAAAAGAAGGCGCGGCAAAGCCGACTGGTGCTGGCTAAACTTTTCTTGGACCAGATCCTCCGAGACGAGCATTGGAACCTGGCCCTTCAGCCGGACTCGGCGTGGCGCCTTAAGGTCAACAAGGTAAGAATGGATTTTATATGTGTACAATGTGTACTATAATTTTTTTTAGCCCGCGCATTGGTTTGAGGACCGTACTCCTGGCATCTATTCATCGGCGATTGAAGTACGCACCCAAGACTGCGATTCTGATGACGAGCAGACGGAGGTGGTCGGTAGTCGGGTGACCATTGCAGACGCCCAGTTCAATGTGCTCCACACCTGCCTAATTTTAGATGCAGTGGGTCACTGTGCCAGATTTATTGGCGATACCTTCGACAGGCATATATTTTTAAGTCTACACAAAGTGCTTCTCAAGGTGGCTAGTAGTAACACCATAGTCCATCAAGCGGCCAGTTTCGCGTTCGTTTCCATGCAGTACGCTCTTAAATATGCGGAGCCCTCACATTTTATCGAATGCTCCACCGACTACATCACTTTCCACCTGAACGCGTTGCTAAAACGATCGCCAGATAGCACGGCCGCCGTGGACATTCTCACCGTCGTTTTGCAGTACAGCACACGCGGCAATGTGCCCCACCTGGAGAGCTTATTCCAAACTATACGCGAAGAGTGCTCCAAATCGCACCAGACAACCAACGTGCACTCTTATCTTCGCGTCTTCAAAGCATTCCTGAATCATGTGTCCGAGTGGAATGATGATGCTGCGGCGGAGGTTAATGCCGAGCTGCCGATGCAAGTGGATGAGGAGCAGAATGTCCTAAGCACGTGGATGAGTGTGCTGGAGAGGCCAAAGTTACTAAATGATATGAATGGCGACACCAACATGGCCGACGCCGAGGAGCCGGCAAAGGATGAAGCCGACGATGCTGATGACACGGAAGCGAAACCCACGAAGCCCGTTCTTCCGCGCCACGTGGAAATGGTTAAGGATATACTGGGTCAAGTAATCAAGTTCATTTCCACCGCTGATCAGGGGCAGCAGATTGCAGCTTTGGAATGTTTCTCCAGTGGTCTGCCATTACTGGCGAACTACGAGGACGAGCTGTTGCCATTAGTGCATCTAGTGTGGCAACCTCTGATCGAAAAATTCCGCCAAAAGGACGCATTGGTGCTAAACCGATGCTTCACCCTGCTGCACTTGCTAGGCGTTCATGCCAAGGACTTTATACTTAAACGCAGTCTTAGGTAAGCCTCTGTTTCGAGGATAGCTAGATCTTTTTACCATTTCCTTGTGCTTTTCAGTGATGTGATACCCCAGTTAAAGCAGTTCCTGAAGGCAGCTTCCCTGCACAGCAGTACGGAGACATCGCAAGTGCAGACTCAGGAGTACAAACTGCAGCTTAAGCTGCTGAAGAGCCTTGCGGACTTTATACTCGGTCTGCAGATAGAGGGAAGGCATCTGCACGAGATCATGAGCACGGCGGTGATATACCTGTCACAGGTACAGCCGCAAGATCTACAGACGCCGGCCAGGGCGTTCTTCCTCCAACTTATTTCTTACAATGGACCCTTCGTATACGTTACGCTGTTGCAGCGGGCCCATCTTAAGGATTATCAAGCTAATGTTAACCAGATCTTCGGGGTCATGGGCTTCAGCATAGCTAGTGGAGCAGATCTTGATTAATAAAGAACGGACCGATTTTTTATTTCACAATTGCTCTATTCTGATTTCTGTTCACTCGATTAACATTACAGGCTCTTAAGCTAGGTGTCTTTTAATGCAGTTTCGGATATTTTGATCAGAACATACTGTTTTGTTTGTGCCCGGAGAGTAGGCAATAGTTATTGGATTAAAAAAATGTATGGGATTATTGAAATGACTTTTATAAAATATAAAAAGGCAAGGTTTTTGAACAAAACGGGGGTTTTATACACAAATAAAGCGTTCGGAACAAACAAAATTGATGAAAAATTGTATATATGTACTCGTATATTATGTTTTGGTAGCCATAACTAAATGCTATGCATAAACAAACTTTTTCTTTCAATTTTACTTACAAGTGGAACCGCAGATGCTTGGCACCGATAAAACTTAGCATCCGACTTCTAAAGCCACTATACACTATAACATTTCGTTCTGTATCAAATATAGCTGAATTTATAAAATGATTGCTGTTCTGTATTTGTGATCTTGATCCTTTCCCCGTCCTCCACTCGTCCTACGCCTTATGGACTCGCCATACTCGTTCTTAAGTAGTGAAGCAGCTCGCGGTGTGCATAAGTCTATTGAGCATCTTCGAATCCTTTTCCTCTCCTTTGATCATTGTAAGCTGGGCTGTCTTGCGATTGTGAGTTCTCAAGCTGTTTGTAAATTGGTATGTGTTGTGTGGGAGTATGTTTTAGCTATTGAAGTTAATGCGAAACTGACTACGCCAGCCAGTTCATTAGACTGTTGGCATAGGCCATTGGCTTGACGTCGGGATGTGGCTGAAAAGATTACGATAATGAATTGACTCGAATAAAGTTTGCTTTTTTAGTACTTACCACAGCCTCGAATGATTTGAAATTTGGTTTCAAATTGTTACCCGTAATAGTAATAAATGCGCCCATGTTGCCCATAGTATCACTGCAAAAAAAGGTCACACATTAACTAAAGTTTGAGGGTCGAATGTGTAGGCTTACCAATAGTTCGGAGCAGAGAAGACTGTTATGCATTTACCGTTGTGAGCCACTTCATAGCCCATATCCTTAACCTCGTGGCTTCGAATGATATAGTCCAGGTTGTTGTCTTTGCAGAACTTCTCGGTAACATCCGGACCAAACTGGATGCCCACGCCTCGCTTCGACTGACCCAGACCCATCCACTGCTGAGGATCGGACCACAGCAACTCGCACATAAGACCTTCCTCTGGCGGCTGGCAATTTCTTTCGATGCGTCTTATATTGTCCAGAGTCACGTCTTCCGTGGAGAAGAGCCCGCCGTGCATGACCAGGATCTTTTGGTTGATGCAGTGGCACAACGGCAGCCAGTTGAAAACTTGCGTGAATATGTCAGCCATGGCGCTGGTGTACTTCGCTGTCACCTCGCCGGTGAATCCATACATTTGGTTCATGTTAATGCTTTCATGGTTGCCTGGAATAAGTTTAAAGCATGTTATAAATAACATCTCTACATCTGAACGGAAAAAAAAACTAACCGCGCGCCAAAAAGAAGTGATTCGGATACAACAGCTTGAAACCAAACAGCGTGAATATACACTCCACAGAGAAGGAACCTCTGTCAACGAAATCGCCGTTGAACAGGTAGGGATTCTTTTCAGAGGGCAGACCATTGATCTCGAATATGTTCATCAAGTCGTAGAATTGACCGTGAATGTCGCCACAAATCGTGAACTTCTCCTCATCCTGCACAGTGATGTCCACCAGCGAAGACTGAGCTCGCATGTACGTGTCGATCTCGCAGAGTATCTGAAACAAATTGTATAAGTATTCAAAGGTCTGCTGGGCTTCGGGGTTACACTTATACTTTGTAGGCAAATTTGCGGTGCAATCGCTTCTGTGCCTTGTAATGCTCCATCAATTCCATCATGAACTTCAGAGTCACCTTGCCGTCTTCCAGCTGCGGACCCTTGTAGTCATCCTCGATAGCTGCAATACGTTGTCAAAAGCAAGTTAATCTCTACGTCTACATAGAGTAACTACAACCCACTTATGTTTTCCATGTCGCTGTACATCTCCGAAAGCGTCTTCTCGGGCTTATCCACAGCAATGGCTCGTTCGAAGGCGCGCATTTTGACAATTTTGTTGCACTCGGTAAACTTGAGCTTGGCGTCTTTGTCGTTCGGCCGGCACTTGGCTACCTGAAAATAAATATTTGTTGAGTGGTGGACCCAAGGTGCTGCCGGGGATTACTTACGAATTCAAAGTCACAAAGGGCTTGCTTGAACTTTCCCAAAGACATGTGAGCTGCTGCCCGGCGATAGTAACCTTTAAGGTAGGCAGGATCCGCCTTCACCGCCGAAACACCATCCTGTAGTGCGAAACCAAAGCTCTCCTGGCGCAAGTGCGCCAAGGATCGGTTGGCGTAATATATCGCGCTGTTGGGGTGCAGTTCTATGGCTTTGGTGTACATGTCGATGGCTTTGGAGAACTCCTTGGCTATGGGAATAGACCAAAGGGTGAGTAATGGTAATAATTATACCCCCATAGGTTCCGGCAGACTTGTAAATTATCACACACAGCCAAAGTTTGCCATTGTTTTAAGGTTATGTTGAAGGTGGCACTGGGAAAGTGGACTCACAGAATGGATTGCTCGCAGGACACTAATCGTGGTCGTTACGGTCCAATGTGATTGCCAGAGGTACTTACTTTTGAGCATTTCATTTCCCTGATTTTTGTACTGCTCCGCCGCGGCAAAATCGAGTTCCGCCTTCGTACGGGCATTTGTGTCCTCCTCCGGCTGCTTGGACCCCGTAATCTCCACGCCTGCCGGCACCTTCGCCTCCTGCTGACCATCGGCAGCCTTCTTTGCTTCCAGTTCGGACGAAGACATCTTTTTAGTTGTAATAAATGATTTTCTTAAAGTTATTTACTGTCTGAAAATGTTCAAGGCAGTGTTACCAAATGGTATAATGACTTTCCCACCAAATGCTCTAAATAAGCCTGAATGCCTCCGAAATTCAAACGATGGTTCTACCTAAAAACGTGTTTAAAAAGTAAATCCGCATAGCCGACAAATGTATGTTTGAGCATTGTATAAAAAGGAAGACGAATAAATAAATTGCAGTTGCTTATCTTATTTATTGTTCTTTCAAAGTGTATGCTTACCCGATTTGATGATCTGCTTTGGCATGAAAGAAAAGGCAAACTTATACAAAAGATATTTACTAGTTGTTGTAATAAAGTTCTAAAATTTGTAATGATTCACATTACCTTTTTAAGTTTCTCCGCAGGTGCGGTTATCCGATACGACCTTAAGAGTAGTTATCGCTAATCAGCTGTTTGGAGGCAGGTTTACTCAAGAGATGCATGCGTGATTTTAAACTTTTCGTGTTACGAGTTGAATGTCTTTCTTTGCCATATAAATGTTTAATATAATTTTTTTAATTACACACAGCTCTGTATATATATACCCAAGTATGATATCTCTAAGTAGCATCTAATAATTGTAAAATGACATTTGTATATTTCTTAAGCCATATTAGCATAATAAGCTTTGTAACAATTTTCGTGCCTTTCGTGAAGAACATTCTCCTGGGTGCGCATCTCTAGATTGCACAAAGCCGAGCCTGATGGAAAAAAAAATTAGAAGCGGAAACGGGTTTTACTTTTACTAGCAACTTTAGAGCTCAACGCTCAGCAGTTAAGCCAGCAGTCTGGACTTGCAGCCGCATCGTAGCGAATCGTTTTTCGAGTCTCCTAATCCGTGCCAGCGCATCGCTAAATCCACTGAAAAGCCAGGCAGACCAACTGCGGGGGCGTTAGCATCGTGGGAAAGAGCAATATAAACAAACGGAGGAGGGATGTCGATGAGCAATTTATCAATAGACGGCGAGTTCCGCTACATAATTCAGTGGTTCAACGAGTGGAGCGAGCTGCAGCGGGATGACTTTGTCTACGTTTTCGTGGAGTACCTGGCCCGGGGATCCAGTTCTGGCGCCAGCGATGGCCAGGTGAATGGATTGGTCAACTCGCTGGCCAACGCAGCAGTGCAGGACAAGCCCATGAGCCTGTTCCAGTGCCGCGTAAGTAGTAGAAAGTTCCATGCTCGGTTTTCCCCCTTCTAATGGTTCATTGTCCGCAGATTAAGCTATTCCGTGAATGGAGCCCCAAGTGGCCGATCGAGTTCAAATGCAAGCTGCAGGAGAAGATCAGTGAAATCGACGCGAAGGTGGGGGAGAAGATCATCAATGAGCTTCGGGGGCCCCATTCCGTGCACAATGGCGACGTAGCCGTGCATTTAAATGCAAATGGAGCGAGCGAAGAGGGCGGCGACTCCGAACTGGAGCAGATGCCAGATTCAGAAGTGACGGAGGTCGCCGCTTTGGCGACGGGGCAAGAAGCTGATCCAGCTCCCGAAGCAGATGACAATCGCTTGGCGGCGGTCTTAAGCCAAGAAACGCCCGTTGATGACGACGACGTGGAAAAGTCTGCCGTTGAAGATTGCAATAGCAATGCCGATGTAAATGGCCATTATCCAGCGGCTGCAGTGACAACGATTGCGGTGAATATATCACCATCTCCATCCCCGACTCCCCAGCCGATTGTTGAACCTGTAGAACAGGTCGAGAATAGCGTTACAGTCACTGTGGCTTCTCCAGAAGTTCCCCCCGTGGCTTAGGCCAGGCACGATCGTTGAGGACAAACCAGATCGACTATAAAAAAGGCCTAATGAGTAGTTAAGTATTTTAGTTCTACATAATCGGCAACTCGACATTCCACGCGATGCATTTCTAGTTACGTAAGCCAATCCTTGGGCCCGAACCCACTTCTGGGTTAGGCCAACTAAAAAGACTTTGTTCGCACTCTGTAGCCCTTAGCCCCGTTCATTTTATCGCCTAACTTAAGAGCACAAACTTTAAAGTAAGCATCAATAATATACATACGAAAGAGAGTTCCACATTCTGAACGGTGTCCTGTTACTATTCCTCAGCTTCAAGTTTAGTTTGGCTAGCCAGCAAAACATGTTTTGTATTGATCTGTTCTGGATGACAATCGGTTACTCTGCTAGCCGTCTATGTTGGTGCTCTTCGTCTGCTGCTGCGGCTGGTCTTCGGCTGTGGCCCAACCCGAGTTTACTGCCTGATAATTGGTTTTTTCGAGCTCTCTTTTTGTTTTGATTCGTCGTCGCTAAAATCGAAATCTGAATAGAGCTGGAAGTGTGGAAGTAAGATATGCATGCTGGCTCGGAGATTGAACCAATTTATTTTAATTTCGCACTTGGACGGGCGACGTTGTGTTACTGGTTTCCCAATTTCTTGACTTGTATCGTTCGAAATGCGGCGCCTGAAAATCGTCGCAATTTTATTTTGCATCCTGTGTTTGAGTGGTGAGTACTCGTATCCCGGGTATCCCTAATAAACCAATGACTCAAGACACAAACGTGCTACGGTAGGGGGTAATTAAAGACCAGCCCTCTTAGTGGGTCAAGGTCTTAGTCTAGAAATTCCCAGCGACGGGCAATAAACCGCGCGAATGACGGCGAATGCCGAACCAAAAAAGTGAGTGAGTAATTGCCGTGGGCACTTCTGGTTTGCTGGTTTTCTGTCTCGCGATTGCTGTGCCGACATTGACCTTCGGTAATTGATTTCATGCCTTGTCATCCAGCCTGGTCATCCGTTCTACTTTCAGGGGATCGCAGAGCCTACGCCTGCCACTGCATCCGTCTGGGGAAATGTGCCCCCTTTGCCCGCCTTCTACTTCACCACGGACCCGGAGAACAGTCCGCTGTGTTCGCCAAGGTGCACAGCGCCAGTTGTGGCTTCCAAGGCCTCGAGCCGCTCGTCTGCTGTCCGACTTTTCGCAAGCAAAACCACGATGAGTCATCCTTCGTCAAAGCAAGTCGAAAGATGCGCTTTGCTCCGCCGAATGATCGTTGGATTTGGGATGATGGGGATAGTGACAAGGGCAGCCGGCACACACACGGGGATTATCTGGAAGCGGAGACCAATCTGCACGACTACTGGAACTTCGAGGAACAACGCAATTGTCCCCCGCCCGTGGAACCAGAGTTCTTCGACCGACGGTTCGGCTTGGGACACCACTTTCTGTATCATGTGGAGCACGAAGAACGGGATACATTACTGCGACCCCTGCCAAAAGATAAGCCCATAGTATTTCCCGGGGACCTACGCTTCCTGCGGCAGGGAGAGGAGGCAATTGACTCCAACATAGATCAAGGTCCGCCCCTGGCGCCGTTTACCACAACATTAGCTACACCAATTGAAACAGTTCCTGCTTCTTCATCCACAACAACCACATTGATGCCACCTTTCACACAGGAGAACACCCAAGGATGCGGGATAAATGTAGAGAGCCGACTGCTGGGAGGAGAGCAGGCCAGTGCCGGACAGTTTCCCTGGCTGACCAGGATCGCCTATCGCAACCGAAGTAAGTACATCTTATGATAGGCTAAATACGCAATTTCGAATTTATTTTACCCAACGCAACGCCTCTTAAATGCTCTTGAACTAACTCCGCATTGGAGATCAGAGCCGGGTCCAATGCCGTCCTGTCTGCGCTCATCCGATTTCACTGGCCACAATACCCATTTTTAATGTAAGGAAGACGCCCACGGCAAAGAGCAGAGCAGCCAGTCCCAAAGCCTTGGGTCCGCGATTGTTTGGTGGGGCACTCAGGCCAAACGGTCCTCCCCCGCCTCCACCACCGCCATTGGGAGCCCGTCTGCCACCGGGACCACCACTTCCTCCAGGGCCATCTCTTCCTCCAGGGCCACCTCTTCCCCCAGGGCCAGCTCCTCCTCCAGGGCCACCTCTTCCTCCAGGGCCCCCCTTACCGCATTTATTGCACTGATTTCCGCCGCAAGGTTTGGGGCCACACGTTCCACGCTTTTGGGGAGGACCCCCTCCACGACCACTAGGGCCACCACCACCGGCACCAGGGCCACCTCCACCGCCACCAGGGCCACCTCCACCGCCACCAGGGCCACCTCCACCAGCACCAGGACCGCCCCGTGAGCCAGGAGCTGGGCAAGAATCAGGGTTGTTGCTCTTAGGTGGTAGATTCCCTCCTGAACAAGGGCAAGCGCACATGTTGTGCTGAAAACAAGAAAAAATCTTTATTATTACAAGAGTTTTACGATATTATTTTCAGGCAGCAACCGCATTAGCTTTCGCTGCTCCGGATCCCTGATCTCTAGCAACCACATCGTAACTGCCGCCCACTGTGTTGTCAACCTAGTAAGCGATTTGGAACTGTAAGTGTAAAGCCTAATTAAATCTTTTGTAATCCACGCTCCTTTGCAGGTCCCATGTTCGATTGGGAAGTCAGGATGGGGCGATTCCGTTTGCCATCGAGCAGGTTATAGTTCATCCCAACTACGACCAGCCCAAGTATGCAAATGACATTGCCCTCCTACGAATCAACAGCACTAATGGTAAGAGATTATACTCCTATCCTAGGGGAATGATCACGCTGAATAACCACCACCAACCCTGCAGGCACCTTTACGCCCATATGCTTACCCTTAAACGGACCAATCACACTGGGAAACAGGTTGATAGGACAGATTGGAGTGGCTGCTGGTTGGAGTATTGGAAATACTGAAAGTGAGTCTCGAAAATACTTTATATCTGATCTGTTAAATTTTTAACTTACTATCAATGCGATCGAAATAGAATTCAGTGCTTATTATGTTTTTAATGTATATATTCTCTGCTACACATTTTGTCCAGGTAATAGTTCGATGGACCCGTCAAACTCCACCGCTGGGGTGCGCTTCATCCGTTTGCCCATCGTGAACACCACCAGTTGCGCCATCGCCTATGCCAGTCGCAGTGAGAACTTCCAGCAGCCCATTGTGATTACTCCCAACCACCTGTGCGCTCAGGGGATGCCCATGAATGACGTGTGCCGAGGCGATAGTGGCGGCCCCTTTATGGACGACGGTACCTCCGGCGTCTTTGGAACAAGTGGACGTTATACGATCATTGGCATCGTTGCCTTTGGACCGACGCTGTGCGGCGTGACCACCATTCCGGGGGTCTACACCCTGGTGAGTAGCTTCTCCGATTGGATACTGCGGAGCATCGGCGGATGATCTGACCAGTGAGTGGTCGTGTTGGGAACCCATCCCAAGCTAAGTACATCCAAAGCTTCCAATGCCAAAGTCTTCACAATACATCCACGTGAGGAGCAATGAATCATACATTCTACGGATAAATACAAAAATTCGGTTCCACTTCAAATCACCTAAATTTCAATAAAATGTACGTGTATAACAATCGTATTAATCGAATTTGTATTTCTACTGTATATGGCGAATGTTAATGCTCTCATTTTATTTTCAGAAAAACCATATTCGTTTTACACAAATACAAGAATCAGAGGTTAACATATTATTTTTACATTAATTGCTTCTGACTACTGGTCTTAATTAAAAACGTTAATAGATGGCGAAGAAGGTATAATTATCTTATAAGAGTTCTTAACTTATCGCTTAAAGAATTATAATTGTTTTAACGCCTCATTTTAAATTGATTAATTCCTCAAACAATTTGGAAGCGAGAATGAAATATGTGATTTGTGAAGTGAATTAGCTGCAGGATGATTATATCTAAAAATACATAATTAGGTATTTAATGTTCCTATTTCGCGATCCAATATCTTGTGTTTAAATTATTTTTTAGTTTTATTTACAATTTTACAAATTTTTTTGAAAGATACAAATATAGCTTGCTTGCAGTAGACAATTTTGGTTCCAAGTTTTAGTTCTAGTAGACAAAAATAATGGCAAGGCTGGTTTTGTCCACAAATTGTTGTTCTTAAACACCCCTTCATTCGCCGAAGTAAAACGATTGTTTAGGCAAATAATTTATTAAATTGCATTAGTTGTAATCCTTTATTCCTAGAATAGCATCATTACTTTTGCTTACTTTACTTAACGTATAATGAAGCTGCAATAGAAACAGGAAGTAGAACATTGAAACAAATGTATCTGAGCTGATAAATACGATATAACTTTTAAATGTAATCACCGCATTATAATTTATTTGCTTAAGATCTGGTTTCTGTAGTATAAATTAAAGTTTCATAAATAGGTTTTATAAATTGAAACCCAATTGCCCTACACAACGATATCCGCACGATCATATTTCAAGCCCTAGGATAAACTGAAGTTTACTTACACTTATCCAACTGCTCTTCGTCGTCGTGCTCTTCATAGAAACTTTCGTCTATTGCAGTATCGTCTTCCATCTTCCCAAAGTTCATGTTCTCCAAGTTTTTTAGCTCAACTTCCAATTCTTCGCGCCTGAATTCTATAAACACATCGGCTTCACTTTTGCTTTTGCTCAACAGTTTTTCCGTTTTAGGCGAATGCACTTTTGGCCTAAAGAACAGATGTGGTTTCGTTTTTGTTCGGATGTTACTTTTCGCATTCAACATAGTTGCTTCCCAGACCTTGAAGTCCTTCATTCTGGCCATTTTGTACTCTAATCTACGGATCTCGAATTGCTTTTTTTTCCTGTCTAAGAATAGTGTTTCGCGCTGTTTCCTCAGCATCGCTCTCTCCTGCAGTTCTTGCTTTTCCACCTTCCTATCGATCTCAGCTTTTTTATCCTCCTTGCTCTTCAGTCGCGATTCCTCCTGACAGAACTTCTGTAGGGTTCCCAACAGCGATCCGAACATCCTGCGATTCCTGGCCCTCGATTCAGAGTCTGTGCCCTGTGCCTCGACGATCTCCTTTTTAGTTGGCATTTCCCGAATGACCCGCGAGTTAATCCGTGGCGGCCGACCCTCGTTCTCTTCGATTGGGAAACGGGAATTCGGATTCTTGCTTTCGTACATTCGCCGTTTGTCTTTGAAGACCCCACCGGGTGGTACATTTCTGGGGAACGGTCGCTCACCATTGTGCTCGTTCCTCTTGCCATCTTGGGTGTATTTGAATTTTTCCGATCTGTGATGCAGCGGCATTAATTCATTAATTAAATTAAGCACAACTTGTGTGGATTCATACCTCTGCAGGGAATCCTTGGGGACGCGACCAGCAATGCGGCGAATGTTTTCATTTAGGATCACCAGCGACTGCTTGGCCGAATTCAGTTTTTGCTCCAAGTCGTCCACTGTCGATAGACCAGAGTCATTCACCATTGTTCCCACGTATCAGTTAGGATTTGTTTGATTAATTATTTTACTTAAATCGGTACAATTAGATGCTCATAAAAGTAAAAACAAGACTTAGGGATGGGAGTTTACTAGTGCTGGCGGAAAATAGCGATGGTGCAGGTACTATCGATTCGGCGTGACGGGCCATCGATAGTTTTTATATTTTAGCAAGGAAAAAGGCCGTTATATACTTTTAAAGGTCTCTCCCTATATTTTCAAAATCCAAAATAAGGTGCAAATACTATCTTTGGGGAAAAAATAACAGATTTTTCTTTGGGAATCCCCTATTTAAATAAAAAATAGCTGCATTTCTTATGATCTCAATTTAACTATAAAAGGCATTTGTATTTATAACAAATTATTTATGATTACCCAAAGAAAGTGACTCAGGACAGCTTTCTAGTCTCATGCACCTTGACGTAACCGCACTTGAACCTCTCGTCCGCCCGAAAGTATCTGTACTCGCAGATGAAATGAAACTAGATACCTTGGGCGGACTGCGTAGGTTTCAGTTTCTTTGTCCGGCAAAAGGATAAGACGGTCATCAGAGCGAGAGGAGTCGAGAGAACCATTGCAGCTGTCCGTCCGGAGAGCTTTCACAGTATATGTACTTTCGCGTACATTAAAAGGTCGGACCTGCACGCCTCCGTGACTTTTCAGCTTGTTTTTAAAATAGACTACAATGGACAGCGGGCATTAGTGATGTCGATGTGGACAGGCAAGCCTATGGACAAGGACATCTAAAAGAGGGGTTAATATCGAAATGAGTGCAGTATGAGTTCAAAGTTTCGATGCCGACCAATTACACATCATATTTAGAGAAAAGAAGGACGATTATATTGAGCGAGACAAGCGGATGCACGTACATTCACATGTACAAAGGTCATAGTTGCAATGTTTACATCAAAAGCTTCCTGCGAAGCGCCTGCGCCCGCCGGAGGAGCTTTTTAGCCCAGGTTTGCAGGTGTAGTGCGATGGAATTTCGACGTGTTAGTTTCGCATCGCGGCTAGAAAAGTAATATAACTTTCTGCCAGTGGTCGTTATTTTCCAACTTGGTTTTTATTAAGAAAACACAGTAGTTCGAGCATGAAATTAATACATTTATTTTGAGTGAAACCGCACTCAATATCCTGTGAATGTGCGCATACGAGAATAAGCAATAGTAAAGTGTATCCTGGAATTTTGGCAAACATATACAAGTGCATACGAAAAGACATACACGCATACATACATACTTGTTCGTTAAATAAAATCAAATCCGTGACCATTTAGATAATCTTCAAAACATTAATAACCCGTTTTCAGTGCTAAATGAAATATGAGACTATCAAATATCCCCGAAAATATCCTTTAACTTAGGTATACCGTGTACGCAACTATTGCAAAATATATAAACCTATGTGTTATACATACAATGTTATATCCCGTGTAGATGTGTAATTGAGTGCTCGTGCACAAGTGTTGGTGTGCTCATCTTCCGTGAAAATTCAGATGATAAAATGTAACTTCTAACCAATTAAACGTATCAATCTGCAATAGTGGCCAATAGCGGACTAGATATGAAAGTCATTAAGTCGATGTAATCAACAACTAACCAGTGCTATTCCAATAATTATACAACATGGAGTTACTGCTGCTGTTTATGCTAGCACTTCAACTTATAGAATCCAGCATCGGAAGTAAAGATGGTAAGTCATTACTTGTATCTTTAATGTTCAGAAAGCTTAAGAAAATAGTATACAAAAGTGTGCGCGATTAAATTACTAAAGAATAAAAGGATGAAATTTTGTTTGATTTCTTTAGCATAATTTTTTGATTGCGGTTTGGTTTATTTAATATCTATCTTTTTTAGCTAACCGGCTAATTCCATGTGATATATATATATATATATATATATATATATATATAAATATGTACCTACATATTTTCTCTTAGTATATTATTAGCTGTCCAAATCTTAAACGCTTAGCTTAAAATAAAAACAATTTACAACTTAATTTTTCCAGTACCAATTCACCAAATTGAATCTATAGTTGGTGAAAATATTTATCTTCCTTGCAATGTAACGACTTATGATGGCGATGAGCCTGTGCTGGTTCTGTGGTACCGAGATGATAAGGGTACTCCAATTTACAGGTAAACTAATAAAATTAATTTTGTAATTTTTCATTAGTTTTTTGTTTACTTGACTTGCTTGTTACGAAACACTATCATCCATCTATCTTTAGCATCGACATTCGAGCTGGAGTATCCAAAGCACCGAAGAGATGGTCGGACGATTCCGTATTTGGGGATAGAGCATATTTTATCTTTGACAAGGAACCGGGAAAACTGTCAATTCAGAATACGCAAGCATCCGACTCCGGAACTTATAGATGTCGCGTAGACTTCCTGAAAGCGCAGACCATAAACAGCCGCATCAGGCTCAATGTCATATGTGAGTAATTGACTTTGAAATCGGATATAGGAAGCTATAATTATGGCTTTGCTCGTTACTTGAGTTCCTTAAACAATCCGTTGGAGTATATAATAATAGTATTGTATCCCCCATATAATTTACCCAGCTCCACCCAAGCAAGTTATTATTCGAGACAGCTCCAATGTTGAGCGTTCTACAGTTGTGGGACCATATAGCGAAGGCGACATCGTATCCCTGAAATGCCAAGTAATTGGAGGTACGACTTCCCCTTTCTTTCGCCAGCAAATCCGATCACAAGTAACTCGATTCGTTTTCATATTGTTCAATCAGGCTATCCCACGCCCACCATCAGTTGGTATCGCGATGGCATAGAAATTCCCTGCGAATTGTCTCATTTGGCAGGAGGCAAAATTATAGAGTGCGAAATCACGCTACCATCTCTGGGTCGGGAGGATCTTAACTCCCGACTCACCTGCCGGGCACTGAGCCACCCACGGGCACCCATCGTCGAGGCGGTGGTTCAAATCGATATGAATTGTAAGTTTTTAAGCCATATAAATCACCATTCACCATGTAAACTGGGTTTGGGCAATCGTGGCACACATGTAAACACTTTCTCTACTTTCAGTTGCCCCTTTAAACATCCGACTGTTGGGGGCACATCAACCATTGTCTGCTGGACGCAGATACGATCTATTGTGCCAAAGTGCTGGCTCCAGGCCGCCGGCCGTAATTACTTGGTGGCAAAATGGCATACGGCTGGAGAAGACAACCGAAACGGTAAGTATCCTGGCATAATATACTGGCTGGAATGGTTCAGGCGCTCATTTCAACTGTGTTCCCGTAGACTTCAAGCGATGGCAACCAGACCACAAGCACTCTCTCAATCAGTCTAAGCAAATCAGATGCGGGAAAGTATTTATCATGCAAAGCCTACAACCATGCCGTTCCCTCCGAGCCCTTGGAAGATGGCTGGAAATTAGATATACAATGTAAGTTCTATTAAATCACAATGGTTTTTAGCTGAAGCTAAACAAGCCCTATGCCTTCCAGATGTCCCGGAGGCATACGTTCGTTTGGGAACATCTCTGGATCCGAGCACTTTACGAGAAGGAACAGACGTCTACTTTGATTGCCTGGTGATGGCCCATCCAAATGTCTTTCGCATCGAATGGCGTCACAACGTGAGTTTTAGCACGCTAATCAAATGGTTTTGGCTTTAAAATGCTTTCCCTTCCCACAGGAACAACCGTTATCACACAATATATCGCAGGGCGTCATAATTAGTAACCACTCGTTGGTACTGCAAGGTGTAACGAGAGCCACTGCCGGAAACTATTCCTGTGTGGGTTTCAATGCCGAAGGAGAAGGAATCAGTGCTCCCTTTGCACTAAACATACTCTGTAAGTTTGCTTTATTAAGTTACCTTTCTGAGATTTAATTCATTTAACTTTAAAATTTCGCGCTGAAAGTACCATTTATGTTTTGCTGACACACTCGTTTCCTAAAATGCCAATCAGAGGAGCATTTCACTTCTTGTTCACCCTATTTTTTCCACCTTTTCTTTGGCTTTAAGAGGTAATTAATATTTTTATGGTCTGTTCTTTATGCTCGCCTTTTATAGACGCCCCCACGTGTGCCCAGAATCAGAAGAAGGTGTACGGCATAGCCAAGCAGGAGGATGCGAAGGTCATGTGCACCGTGGACGCCAATCCGCGCGAGGTTGAGTTTAGCTGGACGTTTAATAATTCTGCGGAGAGTATTGATGTCGCCACAAATCATATTATACGCTCGGGTAACTGTTGCCATTCGCGGAATTATAAACTTTATGCAAACTTGATTTATAACTCTGTATGCAGGTACCACCTCCATTGTAACATACACACCCATCACGGAACTGGACTATGGAACCCTTTTGTGTTTGGCGTCGAACAAAATTGGCAAACAGCGAGTGCCGTGTGTCTTCCATATAATCGCAGCAGGTGCGTTCTGCCACATACTAAGAAGTAAACTATTTTATTATTGATTGTGATTGTTTATAGGTCGACCGGAAAAGGTTCATAATTGCACGGTGAACAATATATCCATGACATCCTTGACGGTCACTTGTAGTGATGGTTTCAATGGCGGCTTGCCACAGAATTTTAATTTAGAACTGCTGGACTCTTACACACAAGTAAGAAACTACTAGTTTATAACAAATAATAGCAATAAACGAGTAATTATTATTGTTTTTCAGGAAATTAAAGCTAACATAACATCCACTATTCCCAAGTTTACGGTGCCAGGCTTGAGTCCGGGAAGTATATATAGGCTAAATATTTACGCGTTCAATACGAAGGGTCGATCCGATCCAGCTATTGTCAATGCGGCCATGCTGCGAATGCCCGAGAAGCAACTGACCTCGGAACAGAGTGAGTCCAGCATATCTTATTCTGATCCTTGAGGTTCTATAACCATATATGCTCCTGCACCTTTTAGCCCACAATCTTCGCGCTGAGCTGCTATTTTCGCCAGTGATGTCCTTAACAATTGGCCTAACCCTCGCTGTGCTGGTCGCAGTTTTGGCCATCATTCTGGCACTTCGCATACCCTGTACCGCATCATCGAGACGGCGTCAAAAGGAACTATCGAATGAGAATATATCCAGAGATGAGTCGCCAGGACCAAGCGACAAGAGTTCCGGCAGCAAGGATGTGGACGATTGCGATGAAAAGAATCCGGATGTGGTGCCCGAATCCATTGAACCGGATGAGCAGGTAAATTTAGATAGAACACTAGTATCTGCTTAAGTACTTTAACTTCATATTATTCAGGCCGAGAGCATCAGGAAAAGGCAGCAGATATCAACGATTGATACCAATCGCAGTCCCAATCGAGGAATTTTCGTGAATGAGCAACAGCATCTGACAGCAGCCGAGATTTCCCTGCGCGCCTCCCATGGAATTGGATACTGCACCCTGAGGAGTGGAATGCACGCCCAGGCCCAGAGTTCGGTGGGCGAAATATCAATAGTGAGTAGATAGATAGATTTTTTTGGGATTCAGTTACCCTTATCCCTATATGTATGTAAGGTGACTCTTTAACTTTACTTGAAACCCACACAGAACGTAACGCCACACGTGTACTCCAACTCGATCTCGCAATGCACTCTGCCGCGTCAGTCGTCGCAGAACGTGTGGAACAACTACAACTGCAACATCACCGGAGCGAGGCCGACCTCCACGTTCCACCAGCTGACCTTTCCCCAGGGCAGGGTCAATGTCGGTGGCCACAATCCGGCGCAGCCGATCCATGGACACGCACCGTCGCCGTCGCAGGCATCCAATAGCTCCATGGCCTCGTCGACGAACACATTGCCCCAGCCACATCCCCATGGACGAACCATCGCCATGCACCACATGAACCAGGCCCAGTGTGGCAGAGTGTGCATCGGAGTCGCCAGCGATGGCATCCACTGCGCCGAGCAGAATCTATCCGACGACGAGGTCACCGTCCAAACTCCATTAATGATAAAGCGCGACAGCACCGTATGACTATAGAAATTCCACAGGGTATTCGACACGCCCCTGTGATTAGGATTTACAATTTTCTGTATTCTGCATTTCGAAACTCAATAGAATAAACTTTTTATACCACTTTATTATCGAAAATACAACAATATTCTGGAGAGATCAATTATTTTCGGCCAAATATGAAGTGTTAGTTTTAAACGTTGTTAATTATAAGTTATGGTACACGACATCAATATCCAATGAAATAACTAATAGGTTTTAAATTGTGCAAGCAGAACACAGAGGTTTACTTGTGGCCAATGCAAATACTTTAAATGCAGTTTTTAAAAATCCTAGACTATGTACTGGCAACGGATCAGAAGAATTTATAGACTGGGTTATTGTTATTGTATATTATTTACGATTGAATGTATTTGTTTCTGAGGCAATGATGTAAAAATGCGGTTTTACTTTCGCACTATTAATTATTTCGGAATATGTATAAGGATAATTCCAAATGTTTGTAATGACTCATGTTTTCGTTTATATAAGTAAAATGACTTTGAAAAATGTTAGTTAATACTTGTGTTTGCGTACCCAATGTTTTTGTAACTTTAAACTAAAGCCCAACCAATTTGTTATATGTTTTTCTTAAAAGAGAAAAAAAAACAAATGCACCAGAGAATAGGTTTAGTCAAATGAAATTTGACGAAACGATTGCTTCCTTCTATTGAAGCCAATGCAGCTTTTTTGATACATTCGTGATGATAAATAATTTTGGAATAACTTGCTCAAATATATATGTACTAAACCAGTGTAATGTTGGAGGAAATAATGCCCATTTTTTTCTTACAACGCTGGCCGGCATTTATTTTGAAATATTTAATTTTGTACTGGTCGAACTTACATAAAACTTATATTTAAAAATACCATATATATTAGGAACTTAGCGTAAAATTACTGTGAGCAGTATTATAATATCTAAGTTATAAATAAAAAATAAATTAAAAGTAAATGGCTGTTTAATTCGAAACATTCCCTTCGTTTTCAATTCGCTATGAAGATTATTCATCTTATTTTTTTTAAGGGAATTTTTTGTTTATTTCTACTTATCACAAATACAAACGTTTTGTTTATGTTAAATTACTCATTGCAATCTGACACATTAGCAACAAATAAGAGCTTTGGCTTTTAGATTTTATTTAAATGTTTAAACAATTTTTGAAAAGTATCTTCTTTTGTAATTTTCTTGGTTTTTCTGGGTGTGTCCGGTTGAAATCGTAAGTGGCGTTCATATTCCTAATATGTCAGCGAATAATTGGCTAAGTTTCCACCAAAAGAAATGCCAGGTTTGGCCCCACCTCGTCAATTTCTTCTGTTTATGCTGATTTCCTAGTGCAATTTTAAAAATAAATATGGGGTATATTTGGATTTGGATCGTATGCTTATATTTTTCATCAGAAATAAGATTTGCTTTCCAAGTGGAAACTAGTACCCAGTAAATAAATAATCTAAAATGTTGTCAACAAACTACAGCTGCGAATGTAAATGGATCAATTCAATTCATCCATAAACACACGAGGAGGAAAACAAAATTCGATCAAGAGGCGACTTCTTCTTGGGCATGTGTGTCTGGGTGGGTTGGGTGCCTATAGTCACTTAAGTCGATGAACGCGTCCACATTTCACATAACTTCCACATATAGCATGTAGCATCTAGCATATAGCATATGTACACATGTCTGGGGGGCTTATAAAAGACCGCGTATCGCCAAGATTCGGTTAGTTGACTCCCAGCTGTGTGTCGCATCACAGACCAGTGCTAGGATTTTCGTGATTAAAACTGCCTTGTTAAACTTCAGCTAAAACTTTTGATCATCATGGTAAGGATAATAGGCACTTGCAAGGATTTAGCTGGACTTTTGAAATTTCGACGAGTGCACAGGACTATGGATCCTTAAAAGTCCTTCTTATATGCGGTTTAATGGAGAACTAGACCATATGGTGCAATATTTATTCATTTTTGCAAGTGATTAATTATTAATTTAAAAAAAATAGAGCTGCTTGTAAACTATTATCTTAAATGAATACCCAAGAACTTACAGCGATCAAAATTGCTTGTAGCAGATGGTCCAAATCACAGATTTGCAACCGGAAGTCCTAAGTTATTATAAACTCTTTTCCAGAGGGAATGCATTTCGGTTCACATTGGCCAAGCTGGCGTCCAGATCGGCAATGCCTGCTGGGAACTTTACTGCCTGGAGCACGGCATCCAGCCCGATGGCCATATGCCCTCCGATAAGACCGTGGGCGGTGGCGATGACTCCTTCAGCACCTTCTTCAGCGAGACTGGAGCTGGTAAGCATGTGCCCCGTGCCGTGTTCGTGGATCTGGAGCCCACTGTGGTGGATGAGGTGCGGACAGGAACCTACCGCCAGCTGTTCCATCCGGAGCAACTGATTACCGGTAAGGAGGATGCGGCCAACAACTATGCCCGTGGCCACTACACCATCGGTAAGGAGATCGTCGACGTGGTCCTGGACAGGATTCGCAAGTTGGCGGATCAGTGCACGGGTCTGCAGGGATTCCTGGTCTTCCACTCCTTCGGCGGCGGCACTGGCTCTGGATTTACGTCGCTGCTGATGGAGCGTCTGTCCGTGGACTATGGAAAGAAGTCAAAGCTGGAGTTCTCCATTTACCCAGCACCACAAGTAAGTCATTTGCATATGGATATTATAACTTTTGCTTAAGCATTTATAGAAGACCAATTAACATAATTAGTATATGACATGGGAAATTAGTCTTCGAAAGATAATCTAATAATGGATTTGTAACTTCCTGCTAGGTGTCCACAGCTGTGGTCGAGCCATACAACTCGATCTTAACCACCCACACAACGCTGGAGCACTCGGACTGTGCGTTTATGGTTGACAACGAGGCAATCTACGACATCTGCCGGCGCAACTTGGATATCGAGCGACCCACCTACATGAATCTCAATCGCCTAATTGGCCAGATCGTTTCCTCCATTACGGCCTCGTTGCGCTTCGATGGCGCTCTGAATGTGGATCTAACCGAGTTCCAGACCAATTTGGTGCCCTACCCACGCATCCATTTCCCGCTGGCGACATACGCTCCCGTCATTTCCGTGGAGAAGGCCTACCACGAGCAGCTGACCGTTGCCGAGATCACCAATGCCTGCTTCGAGCCGGCCAACCAGATGGTCAAGTGTGATCCGCGTCGCGGCAAGTACATGGCCTGCTGCATGCTCTACCGCGGTGATGTGGTGCCCAAGGATGTGAACGCAGCCATTGCCACCATCAAGACCAAGCGCTCCATCCAGTTCGTGGACTGGTGTCCCACGGGCTTCAAGGTGGGCATCAACTACCAGCCACCCACCGTTGTTCCTGGCGGAGATCTGGCCAAGGTGCAGCGCGCCGTCTGCATGCTGTCCAATACCACTGCCATTGCCGAGGCCTGGGCCCGTCTGGATCACAAGTTCGATCTGATGTACGCCAAGAGGGCCTTCGTCCACTGGTACGTGGGTGAGGGCATGGAGGAGGGCGAGTTCGCCGAGGCTCGCGAGGATCTCGCTGCCCTCGAGAAGGACTACGAGGAGGTGGGCATCGACTCCACCACCGAGCTGGGTGAGGATGAGGAATACTAGAGAGAACGTTATCAACAATGATACAACCACACAAACTTTATAAACATCACTTTCTATCTACCAAATACCAATGCATAAACTTTCGCAATAAAACAGTTTAACCCAAATGCTTAAAATGGCTTATTTAAATTATTTATTTGTGTTTAATATAATTAAAACTTTCTCATATACAGAAATTGGTCGGCATATATTTAATGGAAATTCCGCTCTTTCTTATTGTTTTAAATATTAATTTGAATTAGGCAAATTTTGGTTGACTTTTAAAAGTTTTTAATTTTTGAAATCGTTACGTGTAATGGAGCCTTAAGATGCATTTCGAAACGCATGCGCAAAAATGTGTACACATATTTCTCCCAAATTCAGTAGTCGAAGACGTACCTTTTCAGGAGTAGCAGCGAAAAATATTCTTAAGATAGTTTTTAAGTTTAAATTCATTTTACATATATGTGAAAAATTTTATTAAATAATTCGCCCGTTATTAAATATAATATTGTTCTTTGGAAACCTTAGTGAATGTTATTTAATTGTAAATGCTCATGCAACATTGCATTCTCTTTTGTCTGCAAAATTGTATGTGCATGTATGCATTTGAAAAATTTAAGTCTAGTCTGTTAAGTTAATTAAGATATTGTTGAGTAGTCTAGGCAGAAAAACTTTTTCAAAAGTACCAGTTTAGACAGTTTTTATACACAAATTTTATGATATGTATACATATGAAATATGAATACTCTATTTATCCATATACCCCTTGGAATAATCAATGCCCCCAACGAATACAGACAATGCAAATTTACGACCATACACAATATTAAATATATATTAATATTTATTCGCCTTTACACAAAAAGCTCATGTATATCGAATATAATACTATTTTTGCAGGAACTTCGAATGTGATGAAAACTATACCTAAAGTCATATCTTTTCTATACCTTTCTTCTTTTCCTATAAAACATTTAATACTTAATATGTATTTCACAATTTTCATATATTCTTATTTTAGGTGCTTACAATGACATGGCTATATAATTTTTCATTACAGGAATTTGAGTATAGAATTCGTAAAACGGTCCTGTCTGCAAAATTCATATACTCCTCCATTCAAGTTCATCCTATATCTAACAAGTACGTCCGTTTGTTTGTCCGTCCGCTAGTTTGTCCGTTCGTTTGTTTGTCTGTCCGTTTGTTTGTCGTTTGTTTAGCCGTCCGTCTGTTTGTTTGTCAGGCTGTGTGTTTATATGTTGCTTTTTTTGCATAATAAGTTGTGTCTGGTTTCCTTGCCACCTATGCAAACCCCTTCTGAGATCTTAAACTTGTAATGTGCATAAATATGATAAATGCTTTCTATGAATTTATTATTTACAGATTAACTGCACAAAACCGGATGACGTTGCAATTTTTTTGTAACATTTAAAATTAAATCAAATATTTAAAGAATGTTTAATTTAATTTACAATGAACTCATTTAACACTGGGCCTATAATTTTAGTAGGGGTTAATCCTTATAAATCTTATATGCCCCAAGTTGTTAAATATTCATAACTTTTAGAGAAAGTATCATCTCAATGATAGTACGCGAAAAACTAGCTGAAATTAAATAGGTGATTCGGAGTTTTACAGGAAAGGCGGCATATGAGAAAAGATAGTTTTATTGAAATGACACCTAATGACAGACGAAGAAGAGATTATTTCTGTGTATTTGCATATGCCCATCTCTTGGGATCAATGCTAATGATTATAAATTTCAGTTTTAAAAACATGCATCGGATACATGACGACGAGTATTCCGACGATGCCAAGGAATCGGACTTCAAGGGTTCGATTCAGAAGGAGATATCAGTGAAGGCGCGACACCAAATTTCCATACCAGACATATGCTCAGATGCTGTCAAGAACAATTGCTTTCCGCCGACTGGCTTTCTCAATAGCTCGATCGCCTTTGCCTCACATGTTGTTAAGTGCAGCTCACCGGCCTCGAGCGTCGATGAATCCTCAACAGCGGCCCAGCAGCACGAATCCAATCCCCACATGCACATACAGGGTCAGCATATGATGGCTCCCGTTCCCGATCTCGGTTTCTACAATGTGCCCGAGTTTATATCCGAGCAGGAGAAGCTCATGTTCTCCGACGCGGAGAGGTTCATGCGGTCGAAGGATAATGAGGTGTGCAACAATGATTTCAGCTATATGCACGATGAGTTCGCCATGCGCAAGTACTATCATCCGTTATTTGCTCATGGCATATGCCGCTGGCCTGGTTGCGAAATGGATCTGGAGGACATCACATCGTTTGTCAAGTAGGTGGAGTACAATAAGCGGTATGAAATGATTATATAGGGTATGTTATCTAACTAGGCATCTGAATACGGAACATGGTTTGGACGATCGATCAACTGCACAGGCTCGGGTTCAAATGCAAGTTGTCTCCCAGCTGGAATCGCACCTGCAAAAGGAAAGAGATCGCTTGCAGGCAATGATGCATCACTTGTATTTGTCCAAGCAACTTTTGTCACCCACCAAAATCGATAGGAAGGTAAGTCCCCTCATATATGAGTAAGTAAGTGATTATGATGAAAATTTTAAAAAATAAAGGACGTGCCCGGAAGAGAGGGAAAGTTTTGCCGGAGTCCGCTAACCGTGAATAGCATTGGCCGACCCATCCGCCAAACAAACTCACCAAGTCCTCTGAATCTTCCAATGGTTAATTCTACCAACTTGTGCTCGATCAAAAAGAGAAACCACGACAAAAATACATTTTCCATAAATGGGGGTAAGTTTAGGAGAAATGTACTATTAGTATAAATAATAATGGTTTTGAATATAGGATTACCCTATATGCTTGAAAGAGCCGGTCTTGATGTGCAACAGGGTAAGTAAACTATGTAGACTGATCAACTTGTTGACTATTCGTCTTGTGCTTCTGGAAGACATATAATAAGAATTTACATTTTCAGAAATCCATCGAAACAGAGAGTTTTATAAGAACGCTGATGTACGACCGCCTTTTACTTATGCTTCCCTCATAAGACAGGTAATTTAAACAACCAATTTCCTAATATTACATAAATTTATTTTGTTACATTAATTTATAGGCTATAATTGACTCCCCTGACAAGCAGTTAACCCTAAACGAAATCTACAACTGGTTCCAAAACACATTTTGCTACTTTCGGCGCAACGCAGCTACGTGGAAGGTAAAATGGCTCATATAAATATTCTGTCCTCCATATTATCTATATATTTATGCAACAGAACTTTAATTTAAATATTTATGCTATATATGATATGATATCTATACCATTTGTCCGTCCGTATAAAGTTCGTTTGTCCGATTGGCGTTCCTAGCTTGTCCGCTGTATATATACTACCTTTTCCACATTGTCCAACACTTTGCCAATATTTTAGAGTATGATAGATCTAAATATAAGTGATATATAACAAGGTAAGCTACACAGGTCTGACCCTGTTTTATTCCATTTCCTATTTATATGTCTTAAGATAATCAAATTAAGTTTGGTCTATGCTAACTGATAATATATACCAATAGAACGCAGTCCGGCACAATCTGTCCCTTCATAAGTGCTTTATGCGGGTTGAGAATGTGAAAGGAGCAGTTTGGACTGTCGACGAGATTGAGTTTTACAAAAGACGACCGCAGCGCACTGCTGGCATTGGTAACAACCTAACTGGTGCTACCAATTCGCCGGACACTAACTATTTTGTAGCCATGAACATTGGGTATGTGGGCCTCAAATAGAGTTTAATACTACTCACTTTGCTCCAAACTCCTTCCATTTTGCTCTGTTAGTAAATATACATATGCCATTGCATGCATGATCCTATATCGAAATGATATAATATGACATTATACGATCTTTTTACAGCGCATATTGTAAACAGTGACTCTAATCTCTTAGTGGTAGAAGCCCAAAATGATGTCCGTCTGCTCATCGGTCTGTCTGTCTGTCTGTCTGCCTGTCCAGGAACTTAGCTGGTGAAGATTATCCAGGTTTTCGCGTGCAATGAAAAATGAAAATAAGAAGACCGAAGACAAATGAACTAACCTTATTATCTCAATGAACTTTTTCTTCCTTTCACGATAATGCAATTTCCTGTTTCTGACTCTTGATGGGGCTCTTGTTTTGTCCAACCAATCATAAAGAATGCGATTCGTACGAACCTTTCCTTACACAAGTGCTTTGTACGTTACGAAGATGACTTTGGCTCGTTTTGGATGGTCGACGATAATGAGTTTGTCAAAAGGCGGCACTTGTCGAGAGGGAGACCCCGGAAATATGAACCGTCCTCCTCCCCAAATTCATGCCAATCCGGCAATGGTGTGCCCACTGATAAGAATCCCTGCGACAATTGTACGCAACATTGCACTAGTTTGCCGGGGGCTGATAATCCTTTAGATTCCAATAACCCAAATGATTTAGGCAGAATTGGTTGTCTTCCCTATTGCGGTAGTGATGGTTTAAGTAAGGCGTCCAAGGACTATAGCAACATGGATTCGGGTATGGTCGAAAGTAACAGCCATTTGGCAATCGATGAATATTCTACTAATATGTACGAGAGTAGTGCCAATGAGCACAATCGATAAATATATCATTAACTATACATATATTTAGATGCATTGTCGAGTAATCTGCGTTTGGTAAGAAGGTTCGGATTCGGAAATTATATCTGTACATACACATGGTTCTATGTATAATTTCCCTAATAGAAATGAAAAAATACTTTTAAAATAAATTACACTAATGCTATAAAATAAACGAAAAAACTACGTTCAATTATTAAAGCAAAATTAATGTGTTTAAATTTGCTTTAATAAATCCACTTATAACACGACTTTAATATACGAGTACTACATATATGAATATTTTTACTTTTCAGCAAGGGAGAAAAAATTTTAACAAAACTGTTTTAAAAAGTCCAATAGAGTTTTATTAAAGAGATTACTTTCAGGTACCTTCTGTTAAAAATCTGGACCCTTGAGAGCTTTAGATTCGGAAATTCCTTAGCAAACGTATATGCTGTTCTGCTGACTTATCTAATTATTTCCTTTTAATTTTAGATCATTAACGATACTAAGTGTCCTCAATAAATTCCTCATATTTACAACAAAATGAACAAACTAACTTTTATTTATGGCAAACAGCGTATGCGACAAAAAAACGGTTAAATCGGCATCTCAAAAGTTTGTCAATTTTTTATCCAAGTTATCTACCATTTTATTATTTTAAGACCATATTTAGTATATTTTAGTATATTCTATTGGAGATCTTTTGGATTGCCACTATTTAACGAAAACCACCGATAAGAATCGACTCAATCGTGAACTTCTGTTTCTTAACTTTATTAAAATATGTACCACCTGAGTAAACACATTGTAGCCAATGTCAATTTAATTTGATAAATTTTGTTTACCAATTAATTTGTTTGGTGAATGTATCGATACCGTCGAATTTTCCGGCAAC
The DNA here is from genome assembly GCF_004382195.2 of Drosophila sechellia. Classification (NCBI taxonomy): domain Eukaryota; kingdom Metazoa; phylum Arthropoda; class Insecta; order Diptera; family Drosophilidae; genus Drosophila; species Drosophila sechellia. The sequence continues at coordinate 18,720,094 of NC_045952.1, forward strand.
CATCGATACAGTCGAGCGGCATCGGTTATCCTCCCAGCTCTAGCCAGTACGGTCACTCTGAAAGTCTCTCAACGTTTTGTGACATGAAAATTCAACGAGGACACTGTGTACATGAATAGTTGAAAAATTAAAATGGTTTCTATGCAATTTGTTTTGCAACCGCTTCCGGGCTCGGACGATCAGTTTATTGAAAGGTAAATATAATCCTCGCGCACCGCAACTACGCACATGTGAACGCGGAATTCCGTGTAATTGTGTACGTACGGCTGCATGTATTTGTTATGTGAAAATATGTAGGTACGCAGGTATATGTATACGCAGGAAGATATGTACATGATCATTAACGTAAAACGCGAGCCACAGACACTGGCGAACTTACCTCATCTAGTGTCATCCACGCGGTTCTGTAAACATTAGCCGCAGAATTTGCGAAATGCACTTGCGTTTCCTCACTTTTCATCCACAATTAATTCTCTAACCATTCGCATATGTGTGTGTGTGCGAATGTGTGCGACATGTGAACGGCAGCATGTGTGCGTGCATGTGCATACATGCTGATTAATTTGTTCATATTTAACTATTTGTGCTGAGCAAACTATTGCAATGTTTATATTATAAGCTTCTCGAAAGAAGCTTGCAGAAGTCCATGCTTCCGGCTAAAATATACATGTTACAAACATGTTTTCACATGCCCGATTTGTACATTATATTTCGCGCGAATGCCGCTCTTTCAGCACATGGCATCAAAACGTTCAGCGTTTTCCATAACCCAAAACCTTTAAACACCAAATTATCGTAACACCGGTTCTTTTTCTTCATTGGTGATGTACACTTTCCTTAGGAGCTGAAAATTTTCCAGCCGTCAATCATAAAAAGTCTGGCAAGGCCAGAAATCATCCATCAAATGCACCCTACGTTTGGGAGATTTAGAACATGCATCGACTTGCTTGTATTCTTAATAAATGTTATCCCATTTTAGGATTCGTGAAGTGTCGGATAAGGTCAACCGATTTGGTTATGGCAGCCATCGCATATTCGAGCAGTTGAAAATTCCAGTGAGGGAAGTGGTCATTGGTCCCGCGCACATTGGAGTTTTGCTTGAGGATGGCAAGGCATTCCGCGTGTCCTTTTCTATAAATTCTGAGAAACTTGACTTGACCAAATCAGACGCAAAATGGTAAGCTTAATGTTTTACCATTTACATAGATTCTAATGTTTATGTATTGCTGTTTATTTATAGTTCCACCAGTGGTGGCGGCGGAACGGCCAGTGCTTCGAAAGCCCCATCCTCATCCCGACCGATGGCCCGCTCGAGAGCACGCCTGCTGCGCGCAACAGGTCGCTCCAATTCCACCGGACAGGGATCCGGATCTCGCAGCACAGGGGTCATCATTGGAGGCAGTACATCGAGCCGACCCTTAGTCACAGTTCCGGCCACATATGTGCCGGAGGAGCTCATATCCCAAGCAGAGGTTGTTCTACAGGGCAAGAGCAGAAATCTCATAATTAGAGAATTACAGGTAAGTTCACCGATACCAGAACGTCTTATTCGTGTAATATCATGCACTTCCCTTAATAGCGCACCAACCTAGATGTTAACTTAGCTGTGAACAATTTGCTTTCGCGCGATGATGAAGAAGCGGAAGATACCGAAGAAGGTGCCGATAATTACGTGCCCGAAGACCTTATCTCCCTGCTGGATAATGGCTTTAGTGGAGATAACAACAGCGTCATCATAGATCCCTCAGATGGGCTTTTCTCGGAGGAGATATTTAGCAATTACTCCAGCATTCGAAAGTAAGTAATATTAAATAAACACAACAACTGAATTAAACTTATTGTTTTACATTTGGTCAGCTTGCTGTTCGACCGCATTCGTAGTGAACGCAGTAATGCCAACGCAAATGCCGCAGACAGTAACCAATCGACGACCCGCTCAACAAGTTCAGGCCCTGCCTTAACTGGTAGCAGTGGACTTCCAGCTCAAATAGCAGTTAATGCTGACCGCGAGGCTTTTAGCCGTTGGCGGGATCGTCAGTACTACGGACCACGACGCTGGATAAGCAAAGACGACTATACCTGGGAGAAGGATGCTGGTAAGTTGATAAAAAGCAAAAACGATGATTCTCTTGCTACCCTGACACCTACTTCAATTTAGATTCCAAGAAAAAGGAGCCATCCCCTATGTTGTCCCCCATTTGGATATCTGAAGAATTGCAGCCATGGCCAGAGAAAAGTTCCGTAAGGTTCAAGACCATAGGAGCTTTGTATTCGGAGTTCATTGCCTTGTCAGAGAGCGGAGATTTATACCAGTGGCGCTGGTCAGATGCAGAGCCTTATAAGTCGGAGGTAAGATAATTTTATAAAAATACCAATTATTAAATGCTTTTATGCCTAACTAGTTAATCCAATTTTTTTTTTAAATCTGTACTCATACTTTAACCCATAATTTATACTATTTTGCAGACTGAAAACGTTTATCACCCCAAAACTGTTTCCCTCAACATAGTTGAAAGAGTGGAGCTTATTTCGGCCAACTTCATCAGATGCTCCGTTGTTACAGAAACCAATCGAGTAGCAACTTGGATGGACGAGCAACTAGGTTACATCGGCGCCAAGCTGGAGCACAGTTGCTGCGCGTTTAACGAGTTTATATCGGACTCCATAACAAAGATCTACGTATGCTCCCTATACACGGTTGTTAAGACCGATAGCAACAACATATATTGGTGGGGAGTCCTGCCGTTTGATCAACGCCGCTTCTTGTGGGACAAATTCCGGACTAAGACCAAGAAACCCTTTAAGGTCGTTGCCACCGATATTAATGTGGGTGCTCAAGTGATAATGAAGAAGTGTCCCATGTATCAATCTGGATCAATCGGATTCACATGCTCCAATGGCGTCCCAAAGGTGGGGCAGCTTTTGAATTCAGTCTGGACCTTCACCGATGTGTGCCGCATGAAAATCATAAATATTAACACGAACTCTGGCGTGGACAAATCCCAAGCAGCCGGCAATAATCTTAATGCCCATGGAATTACTCCGGATAAAGATCTGCCAAAGTCCACGGCAATGCCCAGCACTGGAAGTAGTAAGAATGGACAATCCTTCTCAAACAGCAAGGAGTCAACAGATCGCATCGACATGCCACCTCCGCCTTCGCCGGCATCAAGCACATGCAGCGACACCGGCAGCGTCACATCCCACAAGCGTACTAAGCGAGCTACTACGAAAGAGGACTCCAATGCCCCGCAGGAGGGAAGGAAGGATGAGGAGCTGTGGGAAGTGAAGGACGTGGTGTTTGTCGAAGACAAGGTGGGTCCAGTGGGCAAGGTTCTTAAGGTCGACGGAGACTTTGTGGCCGTTCGATTTCCGGCAATAAATGCAGCAGCCGTTGCTGCTGCTGCCGCCGCAACAAGTTCCACATCCAACGCACCCTCCACATCCAAGGAAGAGGGCAAGGAGGATGACTGGCAGCAATGTCGGCTGCTGCGACGCGAAGATGTCCAGATATTCCGCACTGCCATGTCCACCCGTGGCCCAGACTGGCTGCAAAAACAGCCGAAAAAGATTAACGTTGGTGGTGATGCATCTGGCGCACAGATACTTACCCTGGCCGTTGACTCGCGCGGCATTCATGTGATCAAGAAGGTGCTCGGCAAAATCCACTACAGCCTTTACAACCTGTATAACTGCAAGCAGGAGCAAAATTGCCTATTTCCCACGGACTGCGCGTCTTTTATTGGCTCTTCGCCTGGCAACATATTAATGGCTTGCAACGACGACTGCAGCGGAAACAGCAGTACCATTGTGCTTCGCGATGGCAACGGCGCCTTATATCCTTTGGCCAAGGATTGCCTTGGCTCGATCAAGGATCCGCAATGGTTTGACCTTCCCCCGGTGAAGTCCATCACTATGTCCACAATCTCCCTGCCGGCCATGCTCTCCGGCGTGAATTTGAAGTCAAAGGTATGCATGACTGCTTTGCTCTTTGATACACAAAAGCTTATGCCGCACATCTTGCGGTGCGATGTCAAGAATAGCTTTGCCGCCCTCGCCCGCCTGGAGAGGGAGGATCAAGCGGATACAGCTCTTGTCGTAGAAGAACGTTGCGATGGAGCCCGAAACATATTCCACGCTTGTGTAATTATGTGCGCCCCATCCTCAAACAAGGATTCCCCACCAGACTCTCCCGGTGGTGTCGAGAAGAAATCACTAGTGGGACTCTCCGTGGCGCGTTCCATTCCAACTGTCTCGACAAGCGCTTACGTTAGCAGCAACGCATTTGGAGCAAGTGCGTCTTCGATCAATGAAAACTCCAGCTTTGCAACTATGAGTTCATCCGCTGCCGGCACCGCGTCATCGACCAGCAGGGATAATCGTACCAATCTGCGCGACATGATGAATCGTCTAATAAATAGCGATCAGGCTGAACAGTCTGGCAGCCAGCCAATGGCCACAAACAACGAGGACCATGCCTACATCCCCTGGCCAGCTGAGGCAACGGCGGCTAGTAATCTGAGCGCCAGCTCTTCGCAGAATGTCTCAGAAAGCATTGAAGATGATATCTCGAAGATAATTCCGTCCTCCTCCCAGAGTTCCATGCTCTCCAACATCAAGTTGGGGTCTCCTACCTACACCTTCGACCTGGCTCAGCGGCGGGAGCATGCTTTGACGATCCTTCAGCAGATGTGCGTAAGTCCAGCCCTTCGTCCGTACCTCTGCCATATGCTGAGCACTAAGGATGCGCAGGGCCAGACGCCGTTTATGCTATCCGTTTCGTGTCGCGCCTACGAGGCAGGAATCATACTACTAAACACGATTCTTATGCTGTCCGAGCAGGATCCGCAGCTAAAGGAGGCCATGATTTTCCCGAATGGTTCACCTGCGGATCAGTCACCTCTGCATGTCATCTGCTACAATGATACCTGCTCGTTCACATGGACAGGAGCCGATCACATAAACCAGAACATTTTCGAGTGCAAGACATGCGGCCTTACTGGATCTCTGTGCTGCTGCACAGAATGCGCGAGAGTCTGCCACAAAGGACACGACTGCAAGTTGAAGCGTACGGCGCCGACTGCTTACTGTGATTGTTGGGAGAAATGCAAGTGTAAGGCTCTGATCGCTGGAAATCTCACGAAGCGCTTCGCACTGCTGTGCAAACTAGTATCCTGCACAGATTTGGTCACCAAGTTTAACTCCAAGGGTGAATCGATTCTTCTTTTCCTTATTCAAACGGTTGGACGTCAAATTGTGGAGCAGCGACAGTACCGCTTTAGTGTAAGGGTTCGCAATGTTAGCACCGCTGCCACCGGAGCGACCGCAAACAATTCAGTGATATCAAATCGGAAGACCTCCGCAGCCGAAATTGATAATGATATGCCGGACCATGATCTGGAGCCACCGAAGTTCGCCAGAAAGGCTTTGGAGAGACTGCTGATCGACTGGAACGCCGTGCGCTCAATGATAATGAGCGGTGCGGAGAAAGGCGATGTACCGAATCCAGCAAGCAGTGCATCGGAGAACTCCAATTCAGAAGGCTTCAATATGTTCATCCAGACGCAGCATGGCTCCACACTTCTCGACAAGTTTACCCACAGTCTGATCGTGAAGTGCACTGGCGACCATTTGGACACTTTGCTGCTCACCCTGGTGCGCGAATTGCAGAACGCAAGCGTGTCCAATCGTAGCAAGGAAGCTGAGGAAGTAGTGCGTCGCTTCGTGCGTTCCGTGGCACGCGTTTTCGTCATTTTCAACCTGGAAAAGCAGCCGAATCCGGAGAAGCGAAAGTCGCACTCATCGTGCAACAAATACGTGCAGAGCTGTGTTAAAGTATTCCAAACGCTGCACAAGATATCCATCGAGGAGTTATGTGAGGTATCCGAGGCTCTGATCGCTCCAGTCCGACTGGGCGTTGTGCGTCCAACAGCTCCGTTTACGATGTCATCGTCGAATCTGGATGTACGTGTAAATATGACCAGCGATTCTATAAGATTTTAGATTTGCTATAGCTATACTCATTTAACTAGTTTAATGACAATTATCATATTCTTTTAGAACTCTGACGATTTGTTCAGCGTTGATCCTTTGGCCCCCTCTAACGTGGAGTCTCCTTCTGAGCAAATACTTGGCCACGATGCTGGAAACGACCAGAGCGCCAATTTTAATATTCAACAAAACTACGATGTAGTTGCTATGGAAAGTGAGTATTTTTTATAGATAGCTGTATGAAGCAGCGTCATGATGAAATGTATTTTGAAATCCAGCTATACGCGACGCCTCCGAATCGGAAGAAGTTATAAACCGGGAAGCTAATTCCCACAATCAAGACGATGAGCTAATAGAAAATCAACGAAATGAGGACGGCATGCAGGATGACGAGAGCGATAATGATTTTACTTTCAATGACGCCGAGACTGAGTCCGACTCCGATGACAACCAAAGCAATCAAGAGGTGCAGAGGAGCGTGCAAGCAGGGGCAACCGTTGGCTCAGAAAATGGTTAGTTTCTTGAATTCGACTTAATTTTCTATTTACTTCATTGGATATGTTTTCTTTCAGACATTGGTGTTCTCTTCCTAGAGGATGAATCGGGAGACTCCTCTGCCCAAGAAGAAGATGGGTCGGAGGACGGCGAGTCCGACGATCAGTCCGACGAGTTCAATTTCAATGAGCAGCAACTTGAACGCCGCTCTACCAACTCGAACGCTCGCAGCGATCTGGCTCCTCAAACGATGCAATGGGCCATACGCAGTCGTGACACTGCGCGCTCATCCGTGAGGGTGCCCACCGGGTCTAATATGGTTTTTATTGACCCAATGGCTCTGCGCCGCTCCACTGTACCGGCCAGCACTACAGTCACTACCCCATCGATTGAACCACACACCATGGCGACAACGGCCAGCAACTTGGCACGGGCTTTCGGAATCACAATAAGACAGATATCCGAGCTAATAAGCATTCTATCCTATAACGTACTAAATGACATCGAAACATCATTAAAAATTCAAAATGATGAAGCAATTGCTGTCCAAGTAAGTAGCGAATAAAATAATTAGGATATGAATTAATTTCGCCCTGCGTACTGAATGTAATTGAAATTTTAATTTTTATTTTACAGGCATTTGTGGAAAAGCGTTTAAAGGCTACGTGGGATTGGATGTTCACGGTAATGGATGGCACCGAAGCACAGCTAAAGTTCGGAGCTTACTTGACCAACTACACGGATCCCAACCATCCGCTGCATCCGCTCAACCTAAGTGCCCAGGCTTCGAGTAGCCAGACTCCGGCTCCGGCCACATCCTCATCAGTTAGTGGTGTAAATATTATGGGTAAGTTAGTCATTGTAATTGCTTTACGATTATTACTAATTTTCATATCCAAAGGATCCAATTCACGCCGCGACTTCTTCACCTACTGTTTATCCCTGATGCGCTCACACACTTCTGAGCACCGAGACGCCTTGCCAGTGTTGGATATAACAGCCTTGCGCCACATTGCCTATGTGCTCGATGCCTTTGTCTACTATATGCGCAATGATTCCGGCTTCTATGATAAGCAAGATACCATTTCAGGCCGTATAAACAATTTGTCACCTATGGCTGAGAGCTATGATACGGACGACGAGTTGGCTATTCTAGAAGAGTTTAACGCCGATGTTCAGATGTCTGCTAGTAGCATGCCTTCAGGAAGCCAGGGCACACGCCGACATGCATTCTTTGCTCGATCCGAATCGACATTAAGCTTGGGCTGCTCAGCGCCAGAAGGCTTTGAATTGCCACTGGATATGGCCATGCCTCTCGCCGATAAGCCGCACTTGCTACAACCAAATTCTAAGCGTCAGGAACTCTTCGCAAACCTACCGCTTCTCGTGACCACTAATGCCAACAACAGCGGTGCCACTAATGATGGTGGTAGCATTTTTGATTATACTCCAACTAGACTGGGATTCTCGAATTCCTTGAAAAGGAACGAGCATGTTTATGAAACAGTCCCGACCGATTCTAGTAAGACGGGTGATGGAAATGTAACTAATAAGGCTGAGGGCTCAACAGACTCTAATATTTACGTACAATTAAAGAAAAAACAGGGCTCGGATGATTTAAAATCCAACAAAGAGGCTGACGGTGAGTAGAGTTTATGCGGTAAAGAATTTACAAACATTAAATTTTCAATCCACAGGCAATCAAAGCAAGTACGATAAAGTCGTATTAATGGAAACTGATGACAGTCTTCCAAGTACAAGTAAATCAACTGAAGCATTAATGGCCACACGGCCAGAGGTTATCATAGCGCCAAATAAAACCTCAGTGTCGCCAGCGACTGCTGCCCGCAGCGTCATAGTTCTCGCAGGTGGTTCCTGTTTAAAGACAATTGATTCCGACATAAACAACTACTCGGCTTCAAATCTATCGACCGCAGAACAAGCCAAATGTGATACACAATATCAAAAGTCAACATCAGACCACCTGTTATCATTTCCTGCTCGTGGTTCTCAGTTTTACCAAAGTAATTTTTCGGAATTGCCATCGTGGAACTTTTTACTTAGCCGCTGGAAGCTAACTCTGGACTTATTCGGTCGCGTTTTTATGGACGACGTCGGAATGGAACACGGCTCTGTGCTGCCGGAACTGCGAGGCTTCCCTGTGAAGGAAATGCGTTTCCGTCGCCACATGGAAAAATTGCGCAACGGACAACAACGTGATTTGGTGCTTTGCAAGTTGGAGCGCAATCGTGAAAGCTTAATTGTTCAAACGTTCAAGGAACTGAATACCCAGTTTGGCAACCAAAGTCGGCGCATCCAGCCGCCCATCACATTCAACAGAGTAAAGGTGACATTCAAAGACGAGCCGGGCGAGGGATCGGGTGTAGCACGCAGTTTTTACACGTCGATCGCAGAAGCATTGCTGGCCAGTGCTAAGATCCCCAACTTGGAGTCCGTACAGGTGGGCACCAATCACAGCAAGTACGTAGTGCCGTTCTCGAGCATCCTGCGCAGCAGAACAGTATCAGGGTCTAGTCGCGATCAGTCCACTCTGCAGAGGCGTGGCTCCAACAGCAAAATATTGTGGCGTTCGGCCCGTGAGCGGAAGGCATTGAATTTGGATGCCAGACCGTATACTCCACCAAATAGCACAGGTAATCTACAAAATCTATCTTGTTCTATGTATTATATTGACGCACTTATTGGACCTGCAAATTTAGATAATGCTACGCCGGAAAGCCTGAATGATCACTTGTCCGTTCACCTACAACAAATTGGGGAACGTCTTTACCCGAAGGTAAGCGAATTAATGCGAATGAAGTTCATCATATTAACAGTCTGACTTGGCCAACAGATCCATTCGATAAACCAAACGCATGCACCGAAGATAACAGGAATGCTGCTGGAGATACCCACTCCGCAGCTCCTGTCCGTAATTTCCTCAGATGAGACGCTCCGTCAGAAAGTGAATGAAGCGATAGAAATAATCACGTTTAAACAAAAATCTGAGACCAGTGCACAAAGTAGTCAACCAAAAAAAACACCATCTGTCGTGGTGGTGGATCCCGTTGATGATGATAATGAACCATTATTTTACTCACCGGGAAAGCGGGGCTTTTACACACCACGCCAGGGCTTTGCATCATTCGAGCGTATTAATGCATTTAGAAATATTGGAAGGTAAGCTAAGTGCTCCCTTATTCGATTCACTGCTTTTACGCAGCTTATCTCTCTTTTCTCAGACTTATTGGACTTTGTCTACTGCAAAACGAATTGCTTCCACTGTTCTTACAAAGACATGTACTGAAATACATTCTTGGGCGTAAAATTAAGTTCCACGACTTGGCATTTTTCGATCCAGCATTGTACGAATCTTTTAGACAAATTATTCAAAATGCCCAAACCAAGGAAGGCGAGGAAACTATAAATCGTATGGAGCTATGCTTTGTGTAAGTATTCCATCTTACTTGATAGTTTAGGCGCTAAATAACCTGCCCTTTCAGTATCGATTTGATGAAGGAGGAGGGCTGTGGTAATAGAGAGCTTATCCCAGGAGGTCGCGATGTCGCGGTCACATCGAGTAATATATTCGAGTACGTCAGACGCTATACAGAATATAGACTAATCAAATCCCAAGAAAAGGCACTGGAGGTATGGGCAAATATTGCGTAAAAATGTATAGGACTATTACAACGAAATATTGTCTTCCATTCACAGGCACTGAAGGACGGAGTTTTTGACGTTTTGCCCGATAACAGCATGATTAACTTAACCGCTGAGGACTTGCGTCTGCTGCTAAACGGTGTTGGTGATATCAATGTTTCAACACTAATTTCATACACTACCTTTAACGACGAATCTAGCGAGGGTCCTGATAAACTTTTAAAATTTAAGAAATGGTTTTGGAGTATTGTGGAGAAAATGAACATTATGGAACGCCAGGATTTGGTAAGACGAATATGGCATAATGAGCTTCGAACATTCATAACAATCGTAATTCTTGCAGGTTTACTTCTGGACCGGTTCTCCTGCGCTCCCAGCTTCGGAGGAGGGATTCCAACCATTGCCATCTGTCACCATTAGACCTGCGGATGACTCTCATCTACCGACTGCGAATACTTGTATCTCTCGGCTGTATATCCCTCTTTACTCCAGCAAATCTATTTTACGCAGTAAAATGCTGATGGCCATTAAATCCAAAAATTTTGGATTTGTATAAGCGATTGGAAGTTTTTCCTATCTGTATAAGCTTCAAATTCATTTCTTAATTAACTTTAGTTTTTCTGAGTTTCGACTTGTCATATTTAACCATACCATTCCCATTTCGGATTATCTATTGTTTAAAATTTATTCGAATTTGAACAATTTGTACGTAACATTATTAAACAAGATTGGCTCGGGTCATGGCGCTCTGGCTTTACCCAACGTGTAGTTAAAATATGAAACCCCAACATCCATTGTAACCAATAAAACGGCCAATTAGGTATTAGGAAGCCTATGTTTTAATTATTAAACTTTTAAATAAAATATGTTTTCTAAAGTATGACTTATGCACATGTATATTTATCGATATCGATTCAATAGAAATTTGAAGAAAAAAACAATAAAATAAGTCCACCTTATGGAAATTATGTATGATATAAAATGAGCTTCTATTTCATTTGGAGCGAACTGGGAGTGCCAAACTAATTTCCCCTTGGACTAACAAATAGTTCAATTTGCAAAGAAACACAACAAATTATAATTGTTAAGGTTAATAATTTACTTAATTTAGTTCATGATAGGTCATAATACCGAAACATCAAAGCTGTACACAATCCAAGCTTTTGATAGTAAAAATACATGCATAACTTAACCTAGAATTGCATAAAGTTAGTTAATTTTTACAGCGACACATTTAGACTGTTGTCCTTATGAATATTCGAGGAAACGCAATCTTCCTACATACATTTATACACAAAACAATAAGGTACCACAAATAACTCATAAAAACGAAAGCACATTAAATTAAAAACGATTACTTCCCCTTATCAGCGACTCAAAAAAAATATAAATAATAAACAGGCAATGCGATTATTCAACGATCACTGGGAACTTCTCCACTTCCTCGCATTGCTTGTTGAAACTGGTGATGAACTGCTCCAATTTAGCCTCATGCTCGATGTCTCTGCGTGGCCGTTTAACGTGATGCCGCTTCTTCTCCGGAGAATCCAAGCTCTTGTCGTGCGAGTCCTGCTCGTCCTCGTCCTCACTTTCGCTTTCGATGTACAAAATCTGCACTCGCTTCTTTCGCTTACGCTGCGGACGCTCCTTCACATAGGTTCGTCTGGGTTTCTAGAACAGTTGGAAATTGTAAAGCAATTAGGAGCTGTTTGCCAAAATAAAAGATTTCGAATGTATACCCACATAACTACAGACTTACGACTACAATTTATTTGTGCGAGCGGCTTACTACCGATCAAAGATAGACTTAAATCTTTGCGGCCCTGTTTGCTCAACTAAAACATTAACGTCTCAGTTTTAAGTTAATCTTGCGTTACGAGGTCAGTGTCTACACTCACTGTTTAGTGTCGACGCTTTCCCAACGCTTAGCCGAACCCATTACATAAATCCTACCTTATCGGCAAATGATTGCTCCGGCTCGTCCTGGTCAACCCTAAACAATCCCATCGATTCCCTAGCAGTGGGTGCAGCAGCTTTCCGTTTCGCCGGTCGGGGCGGCGCAATCATAGTGGAGCACAACATGTATCTGATGTCCGTTTGCTTCGAATGCGATTCGCCCAGGCAATCGGAACGAATAGAGGTGTATGATACTTGTGGAAGCTCCCCATCTCTGGGTCGCAGTTCCGCAAGACGATGGAGCTTATCATGCAGATTTACATTTTGACTCAGCCCCGTGGAATTGGCTGGCGAATCTTCGCTTTCGGTGATAAATTCATCGAATCCAAAGAGGTTTCGTGAAGGTGACGTTCGTGCTTCCGTATTCGTTTCCTTTTCTTTTGGTACATTTTCACAGGGCAATATTTCGTTGCATTCGGAAGTATTTACTTCCATTTGACTACGATTAGCTAAAGCAGGAGTAACTTCTCTGTTAAAAGACACACTGGTGGCAGCGATACCTTTTGAGGGAGTAGTTGACTTTGTAAGTATATCTTCGCATGCCAAATCATCGTCGAAACCAAACAGATTCGACCGCGTTTGACTGCGTTGCGCTGGGGATGACGTCGCCATTGGACGAGGTGCCACTCTGGTAGGAGTGACTTCTTTTGAAACATTGGTCGTCACGTTCTTCTTCCAGGACGGCAGAGTCACTACTTCTAGTATGTTAATATCCTTGAAAGGCGTTCGTTTCTGCAGCGTTCTCCGAGGATTCGGCAGGTGCACAAAGTTCTCCGCATTCTCTTCGCTTTCCTGGTCATTGATCGACATCGATTTGCTAATTGTGGGAGGGGGACGGTTCTCCTCATTTGAGTCGTTCGCATTTGAGTCATGACTTTGCTCGTGCAAAGGCGGACAAATGGATTCCTCGTGTGGGATGTTATCAGCTTGCTCTACCGGTGCATCTGGCACATAGACATGGCGACGCTGCACATGATCACTGGAGTACGATGGCATCTGGGAGGTGTTGAAACCAAACATGAAAGTATTAGGCAATGGTGATTCGTCGGAAACGCGCCAGGGGGATTTGCCTCCCGCCGTCCTAACTGCATTGGGAGACTGGTGGGCAATAGGCGATAATGCAGTGGTGGTGGCACTAACATCTGTCACCGGAGGAGCTCTGCGATTCAGCGGCGTGCTAACCAATTGTCGCGCTATGTTGATAAGTTCTCGACGTCTGTCTGTAGATGGCAGTGGATTTTGCGCCTGGGTCTGGTTAAGCATTACGGATCGGGCCAAATTACTGTAGGCTCCTTCGTGCGCTTGCTTAGAAGTGCTCGGTTCGACATGTATCTGAACGGGCACATCGATGGGCTGCACGTATCCGTGCTCAGAATCGTTGCTAAAGTCTTCCTCGGGCTCGAAAATGGTCGATAAAGAGCGTGATGGCTTTTGAAGGCGCGGTTCTATGGACTTGGCGACGACCTTGACTGGCTCAGGCTCATTGTCTTTTGTCGAAACCTTTCTTCGATTACCCACAGGTCGGACCTTCTTTGCTGTTCTCTTGGCTCTCGTTTTGCCGATTTTTCTTGACCGCACCATTACGCAGGCCTTTCCATCCTTAACTAACCGCTGAATAATGTCTGCCGCGGGATCCTCCCTGTTACTGTCATCTTCGATCTGCGACTGCGACAGAAAATCGAAAACGTTGCGGGTCACCGATGATCGTGTCCTGGTTAATGGCTGATCTCTGTGGAAGAAGCGAGGCGGTTTTTTGGGCGAAGTCTCTGCTGCCGTCCTACTAGGGCTCGTACTCCTAGTGCGTTGCTGACATAGTGATGTTTCGGGACCTGCAAGTAGTTGTGCTCATCGAGAAAAGTCCATCATCCGCCTGGTGAGAACCTCTTACCTGCCACATTCTCCTTGATATTTTGGGGCTGCGTTGATTTCTGTACCTTCAAAGGAACGTACATCGTCGAGTTGCGAGCCGGCTCAAAAGTGCTGGCATCCACATCAGGCGCATCGTTTCGAGAATCTTCGGATGCGACAGAATTTTTTACCTTAATGCGCCTTATTTTTACCACGCATTTTCTTAAGCGACACTCTGGCACGTTTGGGGCTGTCAAGGATTGTTGTGTGATTGATATTTTCTTGGGACGCCCGGGTTTGCGTATCGTTGTGGTCAAATCAGCTCCGATGGACAGTTTCTTGGGACGCCCGGGTTTGCGTATGGTTGTGGTCAAATCAGCTCCGATGGACAGTTTCTTGGGACGCCCGGGTTTGCGTATTGTTGTGGTCAAATCAGCTCCGATAGACAGTTTCTTAGGACGCCCGGGTTTGCGTTTCGTTGCGGTGTTCTCATCTGGCGACACAACACACGGCACCGGCCGTGTTCTTACCATTTTATAAATTTAATTTGTTTACTAAATGAAATTCGTGTACAGCTCCCGCCATTTTATTTACTAGTATGACCATCTCGCGATCTCTAAGACATGCCATGAAAAGCAGGGAACGACAGTAGGTGTGAAGCTTGGCTAACCAGCTAACCGAGACACTTTCCAACACTGCGTGCCAGGGACGTAGCACCGATAGCTGTCGATAGGCGGACAGAGAACCAGATGATTGGCCTCGCAATAATGTAAAAAATAAATAATTAGCTGTTTCCAAATAATCCAAATTCCAAATTCCTTGCACTACGATCCGCCGTGCGTGTGTTCGTCGCCGTGAACGTGTACGGGCAGTTTCGTTTCACGCGTCACAAGCAAGTACAGCTGAAAATTGAGCAGGAAAGCAAGAAAGAAAACCCCCAAACTGAAAATCGAGTGAAAGTTTTCTCATCGTCTTTGTTTTGTAATTGTGATTTTCCTGCCTGCTGCCAGCGCTCATTACTGGCAATATTGGATCGACGTCGACATAGTGTCGCTGCTGCGGGCGCGGGTGGCCGACGGCGACTATAGCAACTACACCTTATAGCCACTATAATACTAATGCTATACTCGCGGGCCCTATTGTGATTGTGTTATATATTTAAATCGACTCGATTCGAATCGAATCCAATCGCTGTCGTGGTCGCAGTCGAGTTTTCTGGGACTGCTGCAAAAGGCCTTGCGATTTTCTGCGCCAGGTACTGTGGGAAGACGTCGAAGTGGGGAGGGGGGTGGAGGCGGTTGTGCGATGGTTGGGATGGCACGGGGCGAATCCCAATAAGAAACTAGCGCGAAAACTGGCATACCAGCGTACGTACATACGTACGTCCATCGCGACACAGGCCATACATACACAGGCGAATTATAATGGCAACAAACAAATGCAACCGACCCAGCAGTTGAAACACTACCACCTATACCACCACTACTACCTATACCAGACCCTATCCAATCCATTTCAATCCAATCCCAGGGAACGAGAACCCGAAGGCTGACTGTGACGCCAGTGGGGGGAAATGGAAATGGAGCCAAGGCAGATGTACATATCCGTGGATGTATCTGCGAATTATGTCTCAGGGTCAAGGACACTGCTTCTGCCTCGCTAACCGTTGTTTGACCTTATTAACGAGTCGGAAGTGGTGGATTCGCCACTCACCGCCGATGGGGATACCCTCTCGGTTCGCTTATCCAAGGAATAGGAGCTTAGTAGATATATTGGCATATAGTTGTCCCCCACAACGAGTCATACATATAGTCTTTATACTTTGCAAAATAAGTCAAGGTAAATTGAAATGTCCTCCAAATTGTAGATTTCCCTGCATACTTATAAATCCAATATTAGTTTTTAGACAATCTTTATCTTTTGATGACAACATCTGATTAACTTACATTCCTTGTCCGACAAAAATCAACATAGCTATACATTATTGATCAAACTCTTTGCATCTTCAACCAACTTCGACTAAAATGATTGTCTAAGACTGACAAGTGTTCAGAAATTAAACCATTTTGAAGTGAAAAGGGTAGACAGGTGGATTTGGCTAGCCAAAGCACAAGCAAATATTTTATGGGATCTCCTCACTTGGCGACAATCGTATATCATATATCAAATATACAACGTATGATCCCTTTCTCGTTGGCAGAGCAACTGCATTGGCCGGCTCCGAGCACAAACAATGTGCGATACCAAAGACGATGCGCAGAAATGGAAATGTGAAACTTGCACCTACGAGAACTACCCATCCTCGCTGAAGTGCACCATGTGCCAGGCGTCCAAGCCGCTGCTCAACGAGGACATCTTCCGGTAAGACAATTCTGCCGATCTATACCTAATCTCTTGCTAATGAATACTCTTTCTTGCAGTCTGAGCCCAGCCCAGGAGAGCTGCACCGTTGCGGAGGAGGCGGCTGCCGTCGAAGTTGCCGTAATGTCGCCCACACCTTCGTCCACGTGCTACTCGCTCCAGCCGCAGAGCCAGGCACGGCAGAGCAACGTGGCGGATAGCGAAAAGTGGCCCTGCAAGGTGTGCACCTATCTCAATTGGCCGCGGAGCCTGCGCTGCGTTCAGTGCTGTACGAAGCGCGGCGGCGAGGCGATAGAGCGTGGCAAAAAGGACGTGGATAACGAGGCGGACGGGGATCGTGCAGGAGAGGCGCTGCAAGCCCTTCGCATCAGTGGCTCGGAAGAGAACCTGGCCAATAAGCCGGGTCAGCTCATCGGCGCCACTGCCTCCCATCGTTTGAGCCTTAGTCCTGGCATAGACGATGCGACGCATCTGAACAATCTCGCCAATGCGTCCAACAACCAGTCGCAGTCCCAGCACCGGCAGCCTGTCCTACAGCAGCAGATGCAGCCGCAGCAACAGCGGGAATCCTCATCCTCCGCCGCCGTCCCGCCGCAGCAGCAGAAGCAGTGCTATGTGTCCAAGTGGGCGTGTAACGTAGGTTTTCATATCCCAACAAAATCGCTCAGATGTACTTAAAGTTTGCATTTTCCTTAGTCGTGCACTTACGAAAACTGGCCGAGGAGCATCAAGTGCTCCATGTGCGGCAAGACGAGGGAGCGGGAGATTAGTGGGTCGCAGAACGACTTGCACGCCTCATCCAGCCTAAACAGCGAGGAGGAGAATCAGCAACAACTGCAGCAGCCAAACGTGGATACCGTCAGCGTCAATAACTCGTTCAATAAGAAGCACATTTACCAACTGGGTAAGAGTTTTTAATGTGATTTCTGGGCATGACTAATTGATGTTCACTTTCCAGGTTCTTCGGAAACCATCAACAACTGTGATACGCTGCAGGAGCGGCAGGAGCGCCGCCAGCGTCAAATCCGACGCCAGGTGGACTGGCAGTGGCTGAACGCCTGCCTGGGCGTCGTGGAGAACAACTACAGCGCTGTGGAGGCGTACCTCTCCTGCGGTGGCAATCCAGCCCGTTCGTTGACCAGCACCGAGATTGCCGCCCTCAACCGCAACTCGGCCTTCGACGTGGGCCACACCCTGATCCACCTGGCCATTCGTTTTCATCGCGAAGAGATGTTACCTATGCTGCTGGCCCAGATCTCCGGTTCGGGACCGGGCATCAAGCGTGTGCCGTCCTACGTGGCCCCCGACTTGGCGGCCGATATCCGGCGCCACTTTGCCAATACCCTGCGCTTGCGCAAGTCCGGTCTCCCCTGCCACTATGTGCAAAAGCACGCCACCTTCGCCCTCCCCGCCGAGATTGAGGAGCTGCCGATCCCCATACAGGAGCAGCTCTACGATGAGCTGCTCGACCGCGACGCGCAGAAACAGCTGGAGACGCCGCCGCCGGCCTTGAATTGGTCGCTGGAGATCACTGCTCGCCTGAGCTCCCGGATGTTCGTCCTGTGGAACCGCAGTGCTGGCGACTGCCTGCTGGACTCGGCCATGCAGGCCACCTGGGGCGTCTTCGATCGTGACAATATCCTTAGGCGTGCACTCGCCGACACACTGCACCAATGCGGCCATGTGTAAGTTGAACGAATTTGTTTTAATAACCGTCAGCTTATTAAAAGTCTTGATACTCTATTGTAGGTTCTTTACTCGCTGGAAAGAGTACGAGATGTTGCAGGCTTCGATGCTCCACTTTACGCTGGAGGACTCTCAGTTCGAGGAGGACTGGAGTACACTACTGTCATTGGCCGGCCAACCCGGCTCGTCCCTGGAGCAACTGCACATCTTTGCGCTGGCGCACATCCTACGACGCCCGATTATCGTGTACGGCGTGAAGTACGTCAAGAGTTTTCGGGGCGAGGACATTGGATACGCGCGTTTCGAAGGTAGCTATTAATTTTTACTTCGCTGTATAGCATTAATTTGATTGCCTTCTTCGTAGGTGTCTACTTGCCTTTGTTCTGGGATCAAAACTTTTGCACCAAGTCACCGATAGCACTGGGCTACACACGTGGCCATTTCAGCGCCCTGGTGCCGATGGAGCCATTCACTCGCATCGATGGGCGGCGTGACGATGTGGAGGACGTAACCTACCTCCCGCTAATGGACTGCGAGCTGAAACTTTTGCCCATACATTTCCTTACACAGTCGGAGGTGAGAGCTTATTCAAATATCCTGTGGAACATTGGGAGCTTAGACATTTCCGTTCCTTGCTTGCAGGTTGGCAACGAGGAGTCGATGATGCGGCAATGGCTGGACGTGTGCGTAACTGATGGAGGCCTACTGGTGGCGCAACAAAAGCTAAGCAAGCGTCCGTTGCTGGTCGCCCAGATGCTGGAAGAGTGGCTTAATCACTACCGCCGCATTGCGTAAATATGACTTGCTCTCCTTCCGGACATAGACATGCTAATTAACCCTGTGAACTTCCTTTCAGACAAGTGATAACGGCGCCTTTCATTCGTCGCCCCCAAATCACACATTACTCCAGTGATGGCGACTCGGATGAGGAGTAGAGGAGGATGCGGCACATCCGTCACCCAGCTTCCGAATAGGAAGCTGTGCATTGAATTCAATATCCTTATTTTGTACTTTCGGCGATCGTTAGCAGATTTTTGAGACAGGAATAACAAGTGCACTCGCAGCTAGCTAAAGGAAACTATAGAGAATACATATGCATATATGCAAGCAGTTGAAAGTTGTAGTTGTAACTAAATTGAAAGCAAACTAAAGGTTAAGCAGCAGAGTACGAAAATAGATTGATCGACGTATGTATATCATATCCGTTCCCAAGTCAACGTTCGTTGATTTTAGTCAAATTTATTCACACTGGGTCGTCGAGGCAATATAGACCACATAGTAAACGAAATTGAAGCTATACACTGGTAGGTTTAATTACACTCACATGTGAAACAATCCATTAAATGATTACGTGTGCGAAAGGCAGATGCGGACTTAAGCGGTGGAATTTGTACACCTATGTACGCAAGCTCTGGACTTAAAATATTGCAAATCTCAATGTACTATTAAATTTTAAATGGGTGGCGAACACACAACATAATTATGAAGCGGGTGAAAATGAAAGCGTCATTGAAATGTTTATTGATAGTTTTTAAAACACTTTTTGGAATTATTATGAATCATTATACATTCATGCCTATAAATATAATATATATAATTATATAACATATATAGAAATCCTATGGTTCTAGACAGTTGAACAAAGGGCCAATAACATAATGAATTTTATTCTAATTGTATTATAAATGGAATTTTATCTCATTATTATTTTTGTTAGTAATGTTATTACAATTATTATTATTATTATTACCTTCTAAGAAAGCTTATTGTGCAAATGTACACGCAAAACGCATAAAAAAGAAATCACTTATTTAAATAAAAGTTTTAAGTAAAGATTTAAACGGAAACGAAAAGACTATAGTTTAATTTATTATAATAAAGTATGGACTTTCCTACTTTATTACCCAAACTAACTTCACTAGTAGATATTAAGAATTTGGTAGTTCATTATTATTTCTGTATTTATAAAGTACACAGTATATTATAGGCAGAATCATTTATTTAATTACCTTTTATTTTTATAGATTATCAAAATTATAGCAAAAATTTATAGCAACGGTACAGTGGCACGAACGGTGTCACTAATCCATGCTCTTCCATAGCCGAGCTCCCCACCTTTCCAATTGTAGCCACGTTTACCACCCTTCCGTTACTTCAATACGAAACGTATCTTTTCGGTTAATTTTAGTGTATTATTCGGAGCACGATGTTTTTGCCGTCCGAGCCGTATCTCTCAGATACTTAGTCGTCTTTTTGCTGCCGTCGGTTTCGTTGCTGGTGCGGTGCGGTGTTTTTTTGCTGGTCGCAGCTCCGATTTGAGAATCAGACTTTCAGGCATTTCAAAAAGGCCACCATTTTCCGCTGTGATCTTTGTCGGCAAATTGAAAGTGCGAGACTACACCAAAAGCAAGTCGCATTTTCATCATTCGAGCTGCGAATGAATTATTAACCACACTCCTATCCAGACTCACACACGTTCACAGTCTAACAATCGTGCTACGCAGATTGCGAATGCATACGGTGAAAGATACAAATAGAAAAAATCTTAGCAGAAGAAAAATTTTGTTAGTGAAGTGAACAGGAAGTAGTGGTGACCTGTGCGCGAGTATTTGTGCTTTCCCCGTGTGTGTCTCTCTGTTCTAGTGTGCGTGATTCCCTCCCCCGTTTTGCAGGCGAAAAAGCGAAGAGCATAGCAGTATATAGTATCTCGCCATGGGTAAGTTATCTGCCGACAAATACAGATACTGTCTCTCTCTTTGATTAAGGTGTGTGTGTGCGTGTGTGTCTGCGCAAAGTTATCGAAAGGGGGTGGTGGGTGGTGCGATACCAGCATTATGGCATTATCGGCCTTATCGCATCGTAGGAGTGGTTCACATGGCGAGAGGGGAGAGGGATAGTAGCTCAGGTGGTCTCTCGCACGTTCCCTCTTCCCCTTCCGCTTCCCCTTTCCCGCTCCATCCTCAACCACTGCCGGTGGGTCATCATCAATCAATACTGGCCAGCTGAGAGTCGGATCGCTCTCACCAACACTGCCCCACTCGCATATGATTGTAGTCCACGTCCACTCCCTATTTTAATTTCTCAGCTGGGATGACGTCAGTGTTGTTGTAAGAACAAGTTTCGTGTTCGCTTCTTTACTTTTTAACTTCATAACACTTTTCGGCCTGACTTGGGGTGATGTCGTCGGTGGAGGGAGCTGAAAACCTGACCGAATAAACCTCAAAGTGCTTGTGCAACTGCAATTACACACGATACCGTTAGGGCGTCCCGCCGTGAGAGCCGCTCTCGAATAACTCGCCAACCTAAACCTGTAAGCCTGCCAAACCGAAACCGTTCGATGTGCATGTGAATGGGAATGAGAATGGGAATGGGAATGGGCCTGCCTTTTGGCGTCGGATTCCTACATTTTCCGCCTTCCATTCTCGAGTTGTCCCGCTGCAAAGGGCTTTCGTATACCGCTATTCGAGACGTGTACTTGTGTTGTCAATGATTAATTACCCGGCTACTCCGCTACTGGCCCTAATTGAGTTCATATGCATGCACTGCCCTAAAAAAGGGGCTTGTTTTCAGTGTGTGGGAATGAAAAATGGTTACAGCTTTCCCAATTTGAATCTCAAATTGGCTAAAAATTGCCTAAAATCACTTGATGGCTTACTCAAATGCTTGGTTACTTCTAATACATATGATGCGCTGATCTAGACTTGCTCATAAATATACAAATTTATCATTTAGCGTGAAATTGATAACCCCTTTAGCTAACTAAAGCACACATTCCTTTTTGGTGGGATAGGTTTGTAATGGTGGAATGGATATTGGCCATTTCTCCGAGTGCATCATTCATCCCGTCTACAAGTAGTTGCATGCGTGCCTAAAATGCCTAATTGACTTGGACTTGGTGAGGATGGGGATGTGGACGTGGATGTGGTCGTGGATGTGGACGTGGATGTGGAAGTGGTCGTCGATGTGTACCCCATAACGTCGAGTCGCCCGCCGCAAAAGGCTTAACAATAGCCATCCGAATCTCCGTCTCCGGCAAAGGCGGCAGCAACTGCTCGACATGAACTCATGACAAGAGCATTGACTTCCACTGGGTTTCCTTTTTCGTTTGACTGCGCTGCCGCTGTGCCCGTGCTCAAATGAAAGCGAAAGGGGCGAACGAGCCCCATTCCCCAGACCCCAGTTCCCAATCCCCGATCTCCAGCCACCCACCATCTCCCCCCTCATTCATTTAGTGGAATTTTTCTCATTTATTTCGCCGTTGATTTGTTCGTCTCCGCCGTGCATTTCGTGGTGTTTCGTTGGCGTTTCCCAGGCGGGGTTATATAGGTCAGAGCCCTTGCATAGAAAGTGGCATCTCCTCTTGTGTCGTGCCCCAATCCCCCCACTCATTTTCCCACTTTCCGCCCCCTTCTCAGCCCCTCCCACCCCCTATAATCCCTTCACTTGTCTAATTGAATGCTATTTTCGTAGCTGCAGCGTCATCAGCTGCACTTGTGTGGGGTGCTCTTTTCACTTTTGGTCTAATAAGCATACAGGAAGCACTTTCAAATCGACCGAAGCGCACCGAAAACTCTAAATTTTTTTTATAAATACATGTGCGTCAGGTAGCACAGCATAAAAAAAACACTTGCGAAGCATTTTGAATTGGATGAGTAATTCGTGAAAGAAACCAACGCGTATTTGTGTATAGCAGCGGTCAAGAAATACCAACCGAAGATGAAAAAAGGGAGGATATTTTATATTTATTTGCCAAACAAATCCAAACTTTCCAGCTTCCTTCAGTGTTTACCTTCTCAACTGAACCACCTATTTATGTACGTACAAAAGTAAGCTTCCTATTTATGTGACCGCTGCTGTTGCTTCGCCTTGCCAAATAATCATTTGTGTATATTATGTTGTTGCTCTTCCAAAACTAGAAATGTTTGTCCGTACAAACAGAACCATTCGTGGGTGAATCGCTGTCGTGGGCGTGGAATGCACAAGAGAGCGATGTTTGCTTTCGGGCTTATTTATTGTCTGCCAGCCAGCAGCTGGAGTGGCGTTTCACCTGCTTCCGCCCGTCGCCTTGACCTGCATTGTCCTCGACATTATCCTGCCCGCAGTCAGTCAAGGATTTGACGCACTTGCTCCGCCTGAATTGGCACCGCGCGCTCTTGAGTGCATGTCGTGCTAGTGACGAAGGTCGCTTCTCCTGCTCTGGCTTTAATTTGCCATTTTCCCTGCACGGAAAATAATGTGAATAGAGGAAAAGTTTTAAAATTCACACCATTTTTAGATAATTAACGTTAATACACAATTTCTCGTTTATTTAATTTCAATGCCAAATTGGTAGAGTAATATAAATATTATATTTAAGCTGGAATGATATCCTCTTGTTTGAATCTCAAAGAGATCTCCTAATATATTGAAAATATTTTTCTGCGTGCAGGTTTATTACCCTCTTTTTAATGCTTTAGGTTTTAGTTTCGATTTGTTCGTTTAAGGTTAGGGTCGCTGTGGCATTTTGGGCGCGGCTGAAATTAATTAAAATATTTTCGCTGCCCTGCAGCTTGACCCCTCCACATCAAATCGATGGGGTCTGTTCGGAGAGTGCGACTGTAACCTTGGACTTGCCCCCTGGCAGCCTGACTGGTTTTTTGTATTGTACTATACTCCGTGTGTATATGTTTCGTGCCGAATTTTCTTATTGTTTGTTTGTTTGTACATATTTCAAATTCGAGCAGCCCAAGCAACCAGTTTGTTTGCGGTCCTCAGTTGTGGCAAATACTGGCAGTGCCAATCGCACAACTCCACAGCTCCACAGCTCCACGACGATGACGATGACATCATCGTCACTAAAATCGCTCTGCGCAATTACAATAAAACACCACTGAAAATGTGCGCTCAAACTTTTATTGTACTAACTTGGATGAGGCAAAGTCGCCGTTTTGCCGGCTCTCTGTTGCATGAAAATGTAATTTTCGCTGGTTTTGTTTGTCAATTAGCGGGTGATCGCTAATGAAAGGGGGGGGGGGGGGGGGGGGGGGGGGGTGAAAAGCCAATAAACAAAACGCCAAAATCAATATGCAAATTGTGGAACAAAATGTGTGTGATTGCATAATAATAAACAAGGCAGACAGTCAACGAAACATAATGAAATTAATTAAATCGAGCAGAGCACGTACACGAACTTTAAACAAACTGTGGGACGGAAGTCCAAGTTGGTGACGAAAGCCCGCTCTCTGTCGAACAATATACACATGTATCCGTATCTGTCTGTATCTGTATCTGAGCCGGTGTATCTGTATCTGAGTTTGTATTATCAGGTCGTCTGTCATTCCAACTGGACCGCCGACTGTGAAAAATTTCGGTGGCGTCACCGCACAAATAAATATTCATTCTTGAATTTGTGTATGTACTAATCTCGCCAAATTGCGTTGTGTTGGTAACTTGGTAGATTGATCGTGTATATCAGGTAATAGTATTTGTTTTAAATTCAAAATAAACAGTGCAAAGAACAGCTAGAACGTTACTCTCTGTAAATTCTATATAATTCTTAGTTTTCTTCTTATCACTTAGCACATTTGAATCTATGTTCATCCAATTGAAGCTTATACATTTTTTGCTGAGTCTAGAAAGCTAGAAGTTCTTGATTAGTTCTCCCTATATAAGAAACATTAGGAGAATGCTATAAACAATTAAATACAAGATAATGGCTGATACCGTTAGAGCACAGTCATACGTCACTATTGTAGAACAAGCTATAACGGCACACATGAACCTGAGCTACGGGCTTATCAATAATTTCTATTTTGGAAGCAACCCAAATATGAAAAAGCAACAACTGCCGACTAAATGGGGGAAAACAAAAAAATCCAAAAGGTCTGAAAAAACAGCAGTGAGATGGTGGAAAATGTTCAGACAGCGCGATACAATGCCGTCGCTCTTATGTACATACATACATATTTATCCATATATGCATATGTATCTATACTCTTGTTATGCACTGCAAGCGGCTGCTTTTAGCCGCTGTGTGGCTGGGATGTTCCGCTGTCTATTTAATCAACCGCAGACTTCTGCCGCCGACTGCCTCCGGCGGACAAGAAAGCCGCCAGAACAGATCAGCACATCAGTCATGGCCAACAATTAGTTTCGATGCGTTCAGCCGTCATGGTGCCGAGTTCCCAGCTCCAAGTTCCCTTCACGACTGGTCTTCCAAAAAGAAACACAATGTGCTGGCAAGCTAACTCATGGTATATGGGAATATATATACATAACTCCTGAACCAGATAGAAATGATCAGATAGCATATATCTGAGTCTGCTCAGCTTATTGATTCAACAGGTGATAAAGCTACAGTATCTAAAGTTTCCATACGGCAGACGCTTCCCAGAAGTCGCTTTAGTTTGAGTGATTCTCAAAGGGTTGCAGTTTTGGCGGCCCTTTCGCATTCCAAGTAATTCCTTATGAATGCAGTTATCTTCTTGTTATCTTCTACCTTGCAGTTCATTTGACAACTGGCTGGCATATTTCCCACACTATGTACATACATATGTGCATGGTACCCCCATGGACATATGCAAAACTGGGTGCCCCCAGTCACCGATCTATTTAACCTGTTCCACACTTGTGTGTACATTAACGAGCAGTGTGTGTTGTCTATATATAAGGAAAATATCTGCCCTTGGCCTTATCAATGATAAGATTAATGGCTTGCCAGGCCCATGAGTAACGCCTGAGACGACGGCTACGAACGACTTACGGCCAGGTCGGGGTGTGTGGAAGAGTTGGCCTGGTTGAGACTGTCAATACAAGTGCTTACATAGGCACACAAGTGTGGGGGAAACAACGAACACACATACAATACAACGAATCTCGCAACATACGATATACGATAAGTAGTGATGTATATATTAATATATATATCCATTCCGAAACATCCACAAACAGACAAGACCAGAACGGTATACCCTAGCACATTGGAAACGGAGCTTCGAACTGAGCTCGGTAAAACGGGGCAAGGTTGGGGCATTATCGCATCACATGCATATGACATCAGCGCAACACTGCGTATACGTAATCTGGCGATAGTACTGATTGAATGAATTGAATGCCAGGCTCTGCTAACCGTAGATCTCCCTTCATTTTCGCCCCTCTCCCCGCAAACAGGTAAACAAAAAATCTACTGTGCGAAATGCACGAAAAAGTGCTCCGGCGAGGTGCTCCGCGTGGCGGACAACCACTTCCACAAGGCCTGCTTCCAGTGCTGCCAGTGCAAGAAGTCCCTGGCCACCGGCGGATTCTTCACAAAGGACAACGCCTACTACTGCATACCGGATTACCAGCGGCTGTACGGCACCAAGTGCGCGAATTGCCAGCAGTACGTGGAGGGCGAGGTGGTCAGCACCATGGGCAAGACCTATCACCAGAAGTGCTTCACCTGCTCCAAGTGCCAGCAGCCCTTCAAGTCGGGCAGTAAGGTAAGCTGAAGTGCTCCACAGATCGAGGGATAAGTAACTAATCAGATATGCCTCCACACAGGTGACCAACACCGGAAAGGAGGTGCTTTGCGAGCAGTGCGTCACGGGTGCTCCAGTGTCGCCCAGTCGCCAGGCGACGGCTGGAGGCGTCTCCTCGCCAGCTCCTCCGGCGGAGAGTCCAACGAGGGCCACTGCCCACCAGCAGCACGGAGGTGTGATCTCCCATAAGGCGCACCTCAAGGAGGACTACGATCCCAATGACTGTGCCGGCTGTGGGGAGCTTCTGAAGGAGGGCCAGGCACTGGTGGCGTTGGACCGGCAGTGGCATGTCTCCTGTTTCCGGTGCAAGGCCTGCCAGGCGGTGCTCAATGGGGAGTACATGGGCAAGGACGCGGTGCCCTACTGCGAGAAGTGCTACCAGAAGGGATTCGGGGTGAAGTGTGCCTACTGCAGCCGCTTCATCAGCGGCAAGGTGCTCCAGGCGGGCGACAACCACCACTTCCATCCGACCTGTGCCCGCTGCACAAAGTGCGGCGATCCCTTCGGCGACGGCGAGGAGATGTACCTGCAGGGCAGTGCCATCTGGCATCCGCGATGCGGTCCGGGTCCTTCCGAGTCCGGCATAATCTTGAACGGCGGCGGAGGCACTACCTCGGTGGTCGGAGGTGCCTCCAATGGCAACTTCACAGACACCGAATGCGACCGGATGAGCTCCAGTGCCCTTAGCGAGATGGTAGGTAGTCGGATCTCCAGATGATAGCCGCTGCTACTGAGATACAATCCTCGAGAATCCAACACAACAATCTCGAGTTGCTGAGCTTCCAACTAATTTGAATGCTGCAAAATTCACGAATGGCACACGCATTTAAAAGCAAATTTCATACTGGAATGGGTGATATTTTGGAACGCCCTTATATACTATATCTATATAGGCATCCTGAAATATCACCCATCTAAATTTACCAACCCCTTTTGCACTTACACACAGCACTTATGATTTTATAATTTCAGTTACTTGCATTTTAGTTGTTTTGAGCTTGCGTTTTTATTTTTTTGTTCGTTTTCAGTACATCCGCTCCAGAACTCCGAGCTTTAATGGTTCACTTTATTCCTCTAGCCGCAAGGTTTGTTTTATGATTTTACTTTATGATTTCCCCTCATTTTCTGCCATCGTTTTTGAAAATACTAAAACCAAAAAGAAAAACACACGGCACTGCATGTATTAAAGCCTTGAAATGAGAGCCCAGGACTAATCCCACTTAATTTGCAGCACTACCGAACGGTGAGTCCGGGTCTGATACTCCGGGAGTACGGGCGACCCAATGCCGAGGACATCTCGCGCATCTACACCTACAGCTATCTGACGGATGCGCCGCACTATCTGCGCAAGCCGATCGATCCGTATGACAAGACGCCGCTGTCTCCGCACTTCCACCGGCCCTCCTCATACGCGACCACCGCCAGCAATGCGGGATCCGTGGCCGGAAGCCGTCCGCCGTCGCGTCCCCACTCGCGGACCCGCAGCGCCATGAAGGTGCTGGTGGACGCCATCCGCTCGGAGACGCCGCGTCCCAAGAGTCCTGGCATGAACAACGAGGAGCCGATTGAACTGTCTCACTATCCGGCCGCCAAGAAGCCGCCGCCAGGTGAGCAGCCCAAGATCGAGCGGGATGACTTCCCCGCTCCGCCGTATCCCTACACGGATCCGGAGCGTAGGCGGCGGTACAGTGATACCTACAAGGGAGTGCCCGCCTCCGACGATGAGGACGAGAATGTGGAGAATGGCAAGCCGAATGGCAAGGTCAAGAATGGCGAGGAACAGCAGTGAGTATTGGAATCTCAGGTACATGCTCCGATCCTATTAAATCTCTTCCCAAAAATACAGACGCCTTCAACGCGAAGCCGAACAGCTGGAAAAGCTGAATTCGGGCATCGGATCGGCGATTGCCAAGGACCTCAAGGAGCACGCCAAGTACAGGAAGTGGAAGCAGAACAATTTGGATCCGCGCAACGCATCCAGGACGCCCTCCGCTTCCAAGGAGCCAGTCTACAAATTGAGGTAAGATATTGATCGTTATAAGATAATTGAAAAATGTATCTTTTAGTTCGTGCTAAAATCCTAATCCTATGACATCTTGATTATACAGATACGAATCGCCCATTGGAGCCTCGCCCTCGCGCAATCTGGACCACCAGAAGCCCTTCTACGAGGACGAGATGTTCGATCGCTCCACCAGCTACCGGGGCTCGCTTGGCAAATCGCTGGGAAACGCGCCCAGCTACAATGGTAATCCTCTAGAGAGCATAGACCTAGTTTCGATTTTCAGGCGAACAGCGATTCGATACCGATATTATATATTAGCCCACTTACGTTTATAGCCATACATTCCTACCGATCGCCGCCCAAGCCCGGATACGGATTCAAAACGACGACTCTGCCCTATATACGCAATGGCTTCAGCTCCGTAAGTGCTGCCTGTTGCTCAGATCGGCTTAGATCACATCCGATCCGATCCGATCCGATCCGATCAGATCAGATTATATCCTTGGTGCCGGGCTGTCGGTTATGTAGCTTCTAGCTTACCCACTACCACTCGAACCTATCCGCCTATATGTAATCCCAAAATAGTTACGACGGTATTTGTTTCTCGTTTCTCTCACTTTCCAATGCCGCCGCCACTGGTTTGCTCACCTGGATGAACTAACAACTGTTTCGCATATGTCTCAACTGGTTGGTCTGCTGCTTCATTGCGTGTCTTAATCCCCAATCCACCCATCCTGCGCCACTCCTAACATCTATGTGTTTGCTATTGTTGCCCTGACACCAACAAATAACTCAAAAAACTAACACCCATCCACACTTGACCAACTGAAACTCGAACATTTGCATCATGAACATCAACATCACTTGATCACACCATCAACATGTACATCTACATCCACATCTGCTCAGTGGTGAGTGCGCTGCGCCATGTGCCCAAGCCAGGATACGGGCTAGCACCACGCTCTCACACATTCAGCTCCACCACATCCGCTGCGGCCACGATGCATGGTGCCACTGTAAGACCGCTTTCGTTGTTGCTATGCCGTAGAGTCCTTTGAGTCCCCGTCTTGTGTTTGGATGCCCGTTGGTATCACCTGTAACTTTGCACTGGTTTTTGGTTTATTATTGCTGCATGTGTCCCTCAAATTGATCGAATCAGAAAACTAATCCCATACCCTTTTCGAAAACAGGACTTCTCCTATGGAGGACTTGGCGACAAGACCCACAGCACAGATTTGAGCTGCGGCAAATCGGAGGGTGAGTAAAATATATTTTAAAAACCCGGCTCGGCGAAAGAATAACATGATTCTCCTCTGGCAGCATCTGTGGACTCGATCACCGAGGGCGATAGGCGAGCTCTGATGGGCGGCGACCTGCCCGCCTCGAGCACTTACTCAGGAGCACTCTCCTACCACTATCCGCAGGCCGGACTCATCCGGCGCAGTCTGCCCAACATGTCCCATTCGATGCTGGTGCACGAGCCGGCCAAGATCTATCCCTATCACCTACTGCTAATCACAAACTACCGTCTGCCCTCGGACGTGGATCGCTGTAACCTAGAGGTAAGTTATGAAGCCATCTTAACTTATCTTATCAGAACGCTAATTATGCTCCCTATCACCACAGCGCCATCTGTCGGACATCGAGTTCGAGCACATCTTGCAGTGCGCCAGGTCGGAGTTCTATCGGCTACCCCAGTGGCGACGCAACGAGCTGAAGCGGCGGGTGAAGCTCTTCTAGGAGGCAAGTGGAAGGCGCAGCATGCGTGGATAGCAACCCAAGTGGAGGAGGAGGCTGTTTGCGACGAAACCAAAAGAATTCAATTTACCTTAACAGCAGATGAGATGAGAATCAATTATAAAATGAAAACGAAACGGGAAACTATGCTAATTTCACAGCCAGTTTTGAAACACGCTTTAAATAGTTGATGCAAGTGAAACCAACTAAACTAAATTTAAAAACATAGTTACATTTACAGTGCGGAGCAACTAGCCGGACGCTCCTGTTTATTTTTTTAAGAATTAGTTGCGCTAACGAAAAATTGTAACTGAGAAAAACTATATAATTGGAACAGAAAATCCCAATAAAAAACGAAGTGTATACAGACAAATGATATATGAAATTAGTTAAACATTGCATGTCCCCGGCATGAAGGCTTTTTATACGCAGTGCTATGGCAATTTAAACGCAAACATAAACTGGACTCTTTTTCCAAATTACACCTTAATTCAACCATGTAACCGGGCTACAGAACCGAGAAATGCATCAAAGAATATGAAATTAATGTACCTACAGCAGAGTCACACAGCAAAATGCGAAACGTTAGATGTGTGGCATCAAATTTACGCTAAATCATTACGCAAATTTTATTTATTACTAAATATTTTATTTATTTATTTAAATAGAATATGTCAAAGAATAAACCAGAGATAATAAAACAGGACAAAAGCAGTGTCAACGTGTTTACAATTATTAAAACTTCGAGTGTGGAGATTATAAAGTTTCTTCCTAATCCTAGACGGAATTTACTCTTTGTCGAGCCGACAACGGCTAATGTCTGTCGACATGCAGGAATGTTTATGGAGTATTAGCTTACTATATATTGGCTAAACTGACTTTAAGCATTGTCGAATCGACAAAGAAACGCCATCAAGGGCTTAATTCGGTGTGATTTGAGTTTGGGACGCAATATGTGACTGGAATGTAAAGTTCACAGAATAAATACGTAAATATTGAACTAGATTCCACAGAATCCATCTATCTATAATCTATATTGCACCATTGGTAACGCACTAGTTTTCCTTGTGCAAAGCTGCTCCGTCGGTACGTAACCCATAGGTCAGCTGGGTCTTCATCACTGCCAAACTGCTGCCGATGATCTTTTTGTGGTAGATCTGCCGCGTAACGAACCCAAAATCATCGTAAAAGTCGCGCTCACTTTCCTGCCACTCGGAGATAGTGCACTCCAGTGAGGCGTACCCGCCGCTAATGCTGTTCTTGACCACCAGTTTTATCATGGGCTCCATGATCGTCTGACACGGGTAATGGGGATCGATGGCAAAGCGATAGATCCATGCAGCATTGTATACGGCGTGGTGATTCTTTACACTAATGGCGGCCACAATCCTGCGCCGGAATTTCCTCGTGTATGCCTCCTCGTAGGGACAGTTCTCGGTAAATATCTGGTAGCTAGCTTCCTTGGGTGAACAGCGGAAAATGAAGGGTTCATAGCACTCGGCCACCAAAGACTGCGATGGTTTGGTCTGGAAAGTAAACGTTCTTAGTTTGGGATACTTTGCTGGCGATGCTTTAACACTTACTCTCATCAACTCCACTGCCTTGGAGTAAAACGAAAAGTAGGTGCCGGTAAAGAGACAAAATATGCAAGCGGGCACAGTGAGTGCACAAAAAAGCAGGGGCACTCCTAGAAATATGAAGAATATGGCCCACGTGATGACTATGAACTGCAGAGTGATCTGAAAACAGTTGAAACCCAATCAGTACATGGAGGTTGGGGGATCCACCTGAAGATGTCTCACCTCTCGGAAGCAATAGACAAAAAAGGACTTATTCGAGAACGACATGATGTAGTCCCGCACCAGCTCCTGGCACTTGAGCTCGTCATCTTGCGTGTAGTTGCGAATGACAATAAATGGCTGCATTAATGTGTTATTAAATTATTAGATATGCAGAACCAAACAAAAAAATAAAAACACTGATCAGTGTGTCCAAAGCGATGCAAAATACCATTAGTTCTTATTGCAAAACAGCTGTTGCTGCGGTGTTGCCACTCGAGCAAGATATCGGCAAAGAGAACTCAAGGATGATAGCGTGAGAATAACTATCGCAAAATGTTTATTTATTAGATATAATATATTAGAATGTTTGAAAATTAGGCTTAAACTTTTATTTTTTAAATGTACACCTGTTTGAATACAGATTTTAATTTAACGTTTGTATTTTTCGTATTAAAGAATCGCTTTCGTGAGTTGCCGTGAGCTAGCCCAATCACGGTGCCATCTCTCATGCCAAACACTCTGACTTTGATCTGGCACTTTTTCTTATGACGTGTCGGCAAGCTTAACTTTATTAAACAATTACTAGAAAAAGTCACTGCAAAAAGCCGAAAATGCGCGACCAATTCATCAGCCTGGCCCTGATTCTGTGCGTCCTGCACAGCGCCTGCGGCCTGTACTTCCACATATCGGAAACGGAGCGCAAGTGCTTCATCGAGGAGGTTCCCGACGAGACAACTGTGATTGGTGAGCCAGCGCCTAGTGCCAACTTGGAAGTTTTACCAATCGACTAACTTGTCCTCCTGCAGTTAACTACAAGGTGGAGCTGTATGATCCGCGCTCTAATGGATTCATGCCCTCGTCGCCCGGAATCGGAATGCATGTAGAGGTACGCGACAGCGACGACAAGATTGTGCTGTCCCGCGTGTACAGCTCACAGGGACGCATCTCGTTCACCTCTCACACTCCTGGCGAGCACGTCATCTGCATGTTCTCGAACAGCACCGCGTGGTTCAGTGGTGCCCAGCTGCGTGTTCACCTGGACATCCAGGTGGGAGAGCACGCTATCGACTACGCCAATGTGGCGCAGAAGGAGAAGCTGACTGAGCTGCAGCTGCGCATCCGCCAGCTACTCGACCAGGTGGAGCAGATCACCAAGGAGCAGAACTACCAGCGATACCGCGAGGAGCGTTTCCGCCACACAAGCGAGAGCACCAACTCCCGAGTGCTCTGGTGGTCGCTGGCCCAGACCATCGTCTTGGTTTGCATGGGCTTCTGGCAGATGCGTCATCTCAAGAGCTTCTTTGAGGCCAAGAAACTGGTGTGAGGTGCTCCGGGGCTAGGGCATCATCACCACCACTGGCCAACCACTGGCCTCATTGTTCCGTGTGTTTCCCTCATTTGGCAGGAATTGCTAATTTCATCGATGGATCGTCATCCACCCAACCAGCCACTGGCCTCGACTCCAAGCACTTCTAGTTGTAATTTCTTGTGCGTAATTTAATAAAATCCATTGTACAAAACGAGACCGAGACTGTGTGCACCCCCACATCCTATCTCCGCTGGGTCAGACTGCCAGTCAGCTGAGCCGGGTCCCGTGACTATGTTTGCCTCGCCAAGCGTGGCTTCTTCTTATCAGCAGGCTGTGGCAGATAACCTGTGTCGTTGGCGTAACTGCATCGCGCTCCATCGTAACTGCATCGGGCAGCATCGTGTCGTGAGTGCCCTTTATCACATTGTTTGTTCTGGCGGAGAAGAGACTTTTTAGTAGCTCTTGGACCGCCCCGAGCAGCGGTCGTCAGTCGCGGCATAAATCCGTCGTCCAAAACAATAGAGCTTGTTGTGGCACACCAAAGGCAACCGCTGACGACCCACAAAAGCCGCAGCTCTGTAACCCGATCCAGTCTGAAGCGCTTTCAAGTCAACAACTGGCCCAGGTCTCTGCTCCCTCTCCGGTTCAGTTGGTCTACGTCGGATTAGGCGTGCAGGCTGTTGAAAATGTTTCGCGCTACAGAAATCGGCAGCGAAGAAAGTGAGTCTGCAGCTAGATAAGATAAGACAAGAAGCGCAGGTAATCCTCTGTCTCCCTATTACATGCAGCCCTGCCAGCGCTGGCGGAGCTCAGCCAGGTGGGTTATGAACGCGATGCAAGGGACGTGGAGTGGGTCGCCTGGAGAGGAGAACGGGCCCAGTTGAAGCGGCCGCATCGCAGTTCCCTGCCCAATTATGGATTTGCTCCACCCCCCATCCGCATGGAGTACAGGTATCCACGAGCCGTCTTCTTCGTTCTGGCTACAAAGTTCTTTGAGGCCTTTGCGGCCAACGGCATTCGCAGTAAGTGATTTCCATCCAAAAGCAGATAATGGATTTTTGGTCAGGGCAAAGGCATTCGGCGGCATAGTCTGGTTGAAAAATTCCGAAACCAGGCTTATCAGCGGCACAGAAATATAAACACAAGGAGGTCTTATTGACAGTCAAAAGACCTGTGATGATGCATTTTATAGGGGGCATAGATAAGATGGAAAATTAGGTTGGAATCGGCAAATAATGGGCAGGAACAAGACCTAAGCATTCAGTTACCTACTAAGGAAATCTTCAAAAATACGATAACTGTCTTAAGAATCAATTAAAACTACTGGAATTTTCCCATTCATTTCCCGTTCATTTGAATTTTCAAAAGAACATCCATCATTAAAGAGGTGGCCTAACGAATTTCCAATTAAGTCTCAATGCAACAACCTTTATTTCATGGTCAATAATTCGAGATTGACTGCAGCCTGACCCACGATTACGGATTATTATGTATATTCGATTCCAGCCGTACTCGCACTCTATCTACGCGACGATCTCAACTTCACGGAGAGCTTTTCCACGGTGGTGCTGCACATCTTCAACTTTTTTGGCCAGTTCTGTCCGATCATTGGGGCCATCTTAGCGGATAGCTATATCGGCAATGTGCGCACGATATCCGGCTTCAGTTTTATCTACGCCTTTGGATGGTTGCTGCTCACACTGACATCCCTGCCTGCCATGGGTCTTCCGATGGTGTAAGTACTGGCAGGATTAGGATGAAGGGTTCCAGCTCCCTTATTCCACCTCCTTCTCGTAGCTTGCTGGTGTCCATCGCTCTGCTGTTTATCGCCGTTGGCAATGGATCGATACGTGCCTGCATCACCTCGCTGGGTGCACTGCAGTTCAGGTTGCCGGAACAGAGCGTCCATCTGGCCGAGTACTTCTCCTTCTACTATTTCGTCTACTATTTTGGAATCTTCCTGAGCAAGATCCTTCCGCCACTGGTTAGAGCTAACACGCTGTGCTTTGACAAGGCGGAATGCTATCCAGCCGTATTCGGCACCCTTGGAGCAGCCTTTATGATGGCCTGGTGTGAGTAACTATCAGTTTTCAATGCTTATTGTTATCTAATTTATGCTTGTTTGTGGTATTAGTTATCTTTCTGGTTGGAAGATGTTTCTACAAGTCCGAAAAGCTGTCCGATGACAACATACTCTTCAAGTTCTGCGGCTGCATAAAGACCGCTCTCGTGGAGAAGTGGCGACGTCGCAAGTCCCCAAAGCGCTCCAACTACTGGCTGCACAATGCAGTTGGAGCCTACGACATGGGTTTCGTCAATGATGTGTCCAGAGTTTTAAGGGTTAGTTGTACATGGGTTATAATTGCGATTCTTTAAACTTTCAATTTCGTTTCTTTTAGATATCCAAGCTGTTTATCCCACTGCCCTTCTACTTTGCTCTGCTGGCGCAACAGGACTCCAGCTGGACGTTCCAGGCCACTCAGATGAATACCACAGTAATGGGCGTGACCATCCAGCCGGATCAGGCCAAGGCTGTGGGTCCCATCTTTCTGTTCATGCTCATCCCGCTGTGGCAGTATATAACAGTGCCCTTGCTGCGCCGCTACTTCAACTGGGAGCTCCAGCCGCTCCACAGTGTGACTGTGGGTGGGATCTTCTCCGCCGGCGCTTTTTTCTGTGCGGGAGCTGTGCAGGAACGAATAAAGGTAAGCAGGAATAACAAGTTACCTCACCTGATCGTTTATTAACCCGAACTATTCGAAGAATTCCCCGCTCCAAACAGTGAATATAGCTTGGCAACTGCCGCAGTTCCTGCTGCTCATGATGGGCGAACTACTGCTTTCCATTCCGGGTCTCCAGTTCGCCTTCACCCAAGCGCCGACCTCTATGAAGTCGGTGGTCACGGCAGCCTGGTTTCTAAATAATGCTTTCGGCAATCTCATCGTGGTTCTGGTCACCGAGCTGGGTATGCTAAGCTCACAGATGGCCGAGTACTTCTTCTACGCGGTGGTAATGCTGGTTTGCATCATCCTCTATGCCCTTCTGGCCTTCGATTACACTCTGCAGGAGCGCAAGGGCGGGATGTACGTGAGGATGGACAGTGAAGCGGATGACCGGGATGTGCCTAGCACCAGTCGTAGCGGAAGCATCTAGGAGAAGTTTCTACGCTCTAGTATTTCCATTGCACTTGTAATTTATTGATAAACGCACACAGGCAAACATGCATTTAACTCAAAACAAATAAAAACTAAACTAAGATCAGTCGATTATCTTGAACATATACTGAAGCTCTAGGTTGGAATCATCCGGCAGATCGGTGCAGTGGACGGCGTTCTGCACCTTGGACTTCCCGAATTTGGCGCGCAGCGTGTGAGGCCGCAGCAGTTTGGCGATCTCCGGGTCCATGGGTCCGCAGAAGTTGCGGAACTCCCGATCAGTTATCTTTTCGGGATCGACGCAAGCAATCTCCATGCACATGCATACTCCACTGGCCAACTGAGCAACCATGGGTATATACTCGGGCAGCACGCCGCGGTAGACTTCGTAGAACTCCTCGCAGTTGATTCGGGCCATTAGAATCATGCGCATGGCTGTCAACCGAAAGCCATTCGACAGGATTTCGGAAATGATGTCTCCCAGGAGACCATCCTTGATGCTGTGCGGCTTAATGATGGCAAGTGTTGTGTTCTTGAATACACAATCTTTAATTATGCTGTGCCTCGCCTCAGATATGAACTTTAGGTCCATGTCCACGTCGTTGTCGTTATCAGAGTAGTAAAATCCATAACGAATCTCCTCACTTTCAAACAGCTCCTCCAAACTGGGCGACAGTTTCACACTTGGTGTTTCCGCCTCTGTGCTCTTGTACTGGGCGCAGGCCTTGATGGTCTCCACTACGTTGTCGCCAATCAGCTCCAGGCTAATGGCCGGCCCAGCCAGCAGCTCGTTCATAAGGACTCTGGAATTTAGAGAATTTAAAGATGTGTTCCCTGGCATGCCATCTTTACTCACGAAGAGGAGACATCCGTCGTGTCCTTGCCGGACAGAAACTGAGTTACCATTTTGGGAGAGAACTGAACCATCATGCCCTGGTTTATGTTAATCTTGTTGTCGATCAGAGTCTTTAGGAACTTGCCCAGGTGCTTCGTCCACATATTGTTCTTGAGCAGAACGAAGCCCCTGAAAGAGATGGGAATTACATATTAGCAAGTGGATGGATAGCTCTCGAAAAAGTAACATACTTCTTGCGATATTTGGCCAGGTTGGTCCGCGTAGTGTCGTCAGCATAATCCACAATGTCAAACTGCCGGCCGAAGACATTGATCTTGGAGCCCACGAAGAAGTCGCGCTGGGTCAGCTCCGGGATCTTGGTGCGTCGTAGAAATGTGCGCTTGTTGCGCTGGTCGAACTGAGGGAAAACATGGCCTTGGATAAATGTGTTTCTTTGATGAACTAGGGCTACCAATACTCACCACTTCCACGGCCTTGTCGGAAACATAGTAGGTGATCAGGAAGGTGCGTATGATTCCAGCCTCTGCATGGAACCACTCGGCCACGAAGGCCAGACGCCGCTCGCTAGCCGGAATCGCAGCGGGTTTCATGGTATCGTTTTGAGGGGAATCTTATGCCTTGCTTTTCCGTTCTATCGCTTGACAGCAAGTCCTTTATTTCGAGTGAAAACTGTATGTTTGCTTTGCATTTCAATTGTGCTTCTTCTTCCCCGCGTTGTCACAGCAACAGTGTTGCCAACATATCAAAATGCATTTAAGTGGGCGCAAAATTTAAAGAATGAAATAAATACCTATAATAATTTTAAACACATATTTTAGAAGATTACCCATAAATAAATTTACCTATTACCTATAATTTCTTTTTAATATCGCTATCTATTCAAAGATAAAGCTTTCTTTGTGTCATCTTTAAGAAGCTGCACTCCCAGACTTTGCATTCCGGATTTATTCAGTCTAGAGATTTCTAGAACATATCTAAAATATTGCAAATAAAAAGCCGAATATAAGTTTTTCATTTTTTTATTGTTAATTTCCTTTATTTACAGGAAACAAAAATAATAAACTGCAAACTGATTTTTGCAATAAATTGGTTGTAGCTTTCCTCTGGTTGTTAAATTCTAGCGTAAAACTTATGGTTTCCCTTGTCGGCGCCAAATCATCTTGTTCCTTGTGTTGCTTTTTGTTAACATCTCTCA
The DNA here is from genome assembly GCF_004382195.2 of Drosophila sechellia. NCBI lineage: Eukaryota > Metazoa > Arthropoda > Insecta > Diptera > Drosophilidae > Drosophila > Drosophila sechellia. The sequence continues at coordinate 18,758,630 of NC_045952.1, forward strand.
TCTGAATACGCATAATATTCAGCTATATTAAATGTGGTTTTCTTCGATTGGAATAGTGTTTCGTGTACGCATGTGTTTGTGGATGTTTCTTATGAGTGATTGGGTGCTTCTTCTTTCTGTTTTCTGGTGTGTATGTGAGGAGTGAGTGTTCTGATCGTGTGTGCTGGCTTATGGTATAAGAGCCACGGCTAACGCTACGACTACGCCAAATTGCTAGACACCATCTGAGCGACCGTCTAGGCAGCTGGCTTCTTCTCCTTATCCCCCTCGCCGCCCTCCTCGTCATCCTCGTCGTTCTGGGACAGACTGGGGATGTTGTCATCCGAGTCCTCCTCCTCGTCATCGACGTTGAAGTCGTCGAACTTGTTGTTCCAATCGCCACCAGGGCTGTTAAGGAAATTGCCGAACATGCCGTTGTCTTTTTGATCACCTGAAAAGTGCGTTTGTATGAGTGGGTTTGCTGGATGAGATCTTGGGTATGAGGCTGTCAACTTACCCTCCTCGTCGTCGGACTCATCGCGCCACTTGGCAAAGTTGGCCTTTAGGAAATGCAACTTGGTCTTGTCCGTGGTGAGAGAGGACCAGTAGGGTCCGGCCGTCTTCTTGGGTATTGTGAATTCCAGGCAGCGGCCAATGTTCTTGCTGGTCACCTTCTCGGGATCCACCTCGTGGAGGAAGTTCAGTGTGACCTCGTACTTCTTCGACGGATCCAGCACATTCACGCCCTTGAAAGTGAAGCTTTTTTCCGTAACTCTGTTTTGGGATAGACAGATGGAATTAGAATGTGCTAGAAGCATGGGCAAAGTATATATGGGGGCACCTACTTGTGTTCGATGTCCTTGCACTCGACATCAATGATGACGTAGATCAAGTCATTGCGCTGGGCCCAGGAAACTGGAGGCGGAATCAATCTGCAATGGAGAATCAAGTTGGGTAAACATAAATAAGAGCTTCAGGCGCGGTGTCGGGTGTTGCGTTTTACGAGATCCGTTGCCATGGCAACTCGCGTCGGACATTCTGGAAGCGGGTGCACGAACTATGCAAATAGCTGCCCAGCTAGCCATTTGCATAAACCGTAGGCCCAGGCGAAAGTCCATGCCGAAAATGCACGGCATTACCGCCAGCCGAAAACATAACCTCAAACACTGGACCCTCCGATTAGTTCCGCGAATATCGCAATGCAGATGCGCACAGGACACGCCCACCGCGGCCACAAACGCATGGGCAGGCGGATGAGCACGAGAATACGGGTCATCCGAACGAAAATTACGTTTTTTTTCACGGCCAGGACTTCGAAAATGGACGCCGCCGCAACGACAAAGCACGCGACGCACAAAGAAGCCACAAAAAGATGGTCCGGGTAGCGCCGATGGGCACCGAGATGGCCGGTTGTGGACTCACCCTGCTGCTGACGACATTATGTTGTTAGTGTGAATCGTTGTCTTATGTTTTACGAAGTCGGAACACTTCTTACTGACAGCCTGATTTGGTTACAAAAAGAGGCAGTTTCTGTTCAACAAAATTGTCATGCACAAAATTGACATGAGAATCAGAGTTACCGAGCGCGCTGCGGAGATGTGACTAAATTTGACCAGTGCGCCGGGGTGCGAAACTTCGATAGACAAGACACAAATGTTAGCTAGTTACGTGTAAGGTAAGTTTTAGGTGTTGTGTCAAAACATTTTACATTGTCGGTAAATTGAATTAAAAGACTCACAACTAAATATTGAAATTAATTTATTTGGTTCAAAGAACTTATAATGATGATTATAAATCTATGAGCTACCAAAGTCGGCACGTTTTGTCGCCAGGACGCATGCCACTGCCCACGGAGCAGTTGTAGGCGTGGAAGAAGTCCTCGCTGTTGGACAAAACTCCCAGGACACGAAATTGGTCGAAGGTGTGCTCATCGCTAAGACCCTTCCAGTAGTGCTCCTCCTCGTAATGGGAGCAAAATAGCTGGGCAAATCCCAGGAAGAACAACTGTTCCGGTGCGAGATCGAGACCCGGCATGGTGTCGCTGATCCTCTCCTGCCCAGGATGCTCCAGCAGTTGCTGCCTGTGACTGCGGTAGGCCGTCAATGCCTGTCTTAGTCCGCTGTTGTCTGCGATATTCTCGTCCAGCGTAGTTTTTCCGTTGACACGCCTGCTGATCTGCGGTACCTGGTACTTGCCATAGTAGTCCATGTAGCACTCGGCGCGATCCTCTAATGACTGTTGCGAAATTTCCGACAGCAAGGGCTCCAATTGACCATTGCCATTGAAATGGGCGCTGGTGGTATCGAAGGCGTGGATGAGTTCATGACCAACGATAAAACCCAAGGTGCCGAATTTCAGGGAAAGCGGCAGGTGGCGGTGGTATATCGGGGGTTCAAACACGCCAGCCATCACATTGATGGAGTTGTCCGGAGTGTAGTAGCCCGCTCCAACCTGCAATCCTGTCAGGATCTTCTGCGGCTTGGTGTCCTCGGTCAGCTCCTGAAAATGCCGACTGCTAAACCGATTGATTTGTACAACTAGGTGCTGCAAATTAATGTTGGTCTCCGCATAGCTATCCCCGATGACTTTCAGACTATTGATTTCCCGGATTATTCGATCCGAAAGTGCATCATCTTGGAACGAACCTATGTGTGACTGAATTCTGGACTCCTTAAGGAGTGCCCTCGCCCTGCTCTCCGCAACCAGCCACTCGGCATCCGCCAGCGTCTTTCGCAGACTCTTTCGCAGTTCCCGCACCATTTCCGACATCTCCAGCTTCTTCTCCTCACTAAAGTTGTTCTGTAACACAAGAATAATGAAATTATTTGATATTATCATCATACGTATTCGTTACCCACAGCCATATAGAGTTTGTTGAACAGAAACCGCATGGATTGATAAAGCGTAACCGCACAGTAGTTCCTTTGGTACCTGGGCGCCTTCAGTTTGGGATCGAATCTATAGAGCAGCTTCATGGCCAGGTAGTTGGCCACCGCCTCGCGATGTTGGGCGCATACCTTGTCCAGTTCCACGTAGTAAAAGTCGCAGAATAATTTGTTAGAGGAGTGAAGTCCACTCCACGAGATGTTATAGTAGTACTCCGATTGGGGAAACTCTCGCTCAATTCGGTAGGGATCAAACACTTCGCACTGGGGCGGGATCTCGAGTGCGTCCCGCCAAAAGGCAAAGACCCCAGCGATTGCATCCCTAATCCTGTCCTCTGGCAAGCCGAACGCCCTCAGATATCCGTGCATTCGCTCTTCGTTCAGCCGAAAGGCGCGAGTGGTATTGCTGGAAATGTTTTCCTCGTGGACGATGATGTGATCGAAGCCCAGTTCGGGCAGTTTGGTATATGGCTCAAAGGGATACCTTAACTGGAGAGCTTCGCGGATCAGACCGTTGGCGCCATAGTTGGCCAGGTGAGCACTCGTGTTAATCCAGTTAAAGTTGGAGGCATTCCAGGCGTCTCCATCCACAGCGGGAAATCCACCAATCGAACGAATTAGACTCAAGTAAGCGGGATCCGCCGCATTGAATGGATGGAGATTTGCTCCCAGACAAGCATTGTAGAATCGCTGGGCCACCGCCAGTTCGCTGGACACGTTGAGAGCCTCCGCCAGATCCATCCTGCCCACCAGTTGCTCCGTGATGTCGATCAGTGTGTAAGCCACGTCGCCCAGGTTGCTTCTACTGCCCGGAGAGTACCGATCCGGCTTAACGTTCCGATAATTTCCACAGGCATACTCGTAGAAATTCTCGCAGGGCTCTACACTTTGGTTCATATAGGATTTCATGAATTCCGCGTATTCCTGCAGTTGATACTCTGTCGCGGATCTATTGGTCGGGCTACCATTGCTATCGGAATTATCGGACCTGTCCACAAAGCTTCTGGCCTCGCAATCCGTCAGAACCGCAGCAACGATGACCCATAACAGCATCAGGGAGATTAGTTTCAGTGATCCGGGAAACATGCGTATATCTCACTCGGAACGTATAAAACACACTGATTTAAATCGCGAACGAAAACTGGCAGCATCCCAATAAAATTTACAATCAAGAGAGCAATAATAGAGAGATATAAAGAACCCTTATCAGTAAAATGTTAGTCGGAATAAAGAATTGTATTGTGCGTCGGATTATTGATAAGGAAGTGAGTAAGTTTCTGTTTACAATCTGTATAAAAATAAGATTTCTTAAGACTAAGACTTAAGCTTAGCCTATTTATATTTATTATTTACATTTTGCAAATTTAATTCCTGTTAGCTGCAACGAAAGTGAATGGAAGTGAATAGCAGGTGAATAACAGGTGAATAACAGCTGAGTAACAGGTGGTTAACATATGAATAACAATGATACTGTTGCCTTGGTATTTTGATATTTTAACATCTAAGCTATGTTGCGTTGGTAATATGGAGTTGGTTTACAGTGCTTGTTGCTTTGGTGGCCAACAGGTGTATCCAGGTGGTTAACAGGTGGATAACAGGTGGTTTAGAGGTGGATAACATGTGGGTTACAGGTGGATAACGGGTGGAACATGAAATTCCATCGACGAAACATCTCAGTTCTGTTGTCGTGGTAACGTGGTACCAATTTCGAATGTTTGGCTTACATGTGGTCAACAGGTGGATAGTTAGTTGCTAATAATATCGTCGATCGACGAAACTTATCAGTTCTGTTGCCCTGGTAACATTAAGCTTAATTTAAGTAACAATTTCTGTTGCCTTGGCTACTGGGAGCGTATTTCGAGTGTTTATTCGATAGGATTTTCATCTTATTCAAATCCGCAGAGGCAAAAAGTTGTGCAACGCAGACATAAATCGAAAAACGCAGTAAATCTATAATGATTTTTGAATAGGAGAAATTCCGAGTATCCTTGATTTTTGGTGAATTTGCTTTTTGCTTAGAGTTTCGGAGAGATGTTCGTGCAAAAGAAAAAGTTGGTGGAGCATGTTCTGGCCATGCGAGCCGAAGGGGGCAGTAGTGATGATGATGATGAGGAGGAGGACCAGGGCGACATTTTGCAGGTGCAAATCCCGAACCACTAATTACTAGACGTATTGAGTGCTAGTCGTGCTAAATATAACCCATATGTTGTTGCCTTAGATTATACAAAAGTAACCTAGATTTTCCTAGAAGCCCTTTGACTGATTACGTAATCGCATAACCTGCAAGTTGCGAGTGTAAATTGCTCGTAGTTGAGGCTCTACCCATGTAATATCTTCCTAATACACCAATGTTCATTTCTTTTTAGCTGAGTAACCCAAAATCCACATAGATGCAACTGTAAAGAACTTCACTTCCGTTGCTGCAAAAAGATAACCTAGTAAAATGTTACGAAATCACCTTTCAACTTATACTGTATAGCTTTTAGAGATCACCACTTTTGATTTTTGCATTACTTCTGGTATTTAATTGTCATGCTAAATGGGTAATGTTGTTGTAGATTTTTGAATGTAGTATCGAACTTTTACTAAGTTTACTATGTGCCATTTTTGAATCTAACGAACTCTTGGTCTCTTTCGTTTTTGAACTTTGAAAACCGAACATTTTGTAAACACCAAATTGTTTTTTGTGCAACCAAAAATATACCCATCACTACGCACTGCAAAATATTGATCGTTAAACTATTTTCTGGAAACCAAACGGTTTCGCGAATGTCGGACCTGACAACACGGATTCGAATATAACGAATAAACTTTTGAAAAATGGACCCCGACGAAGCGCAGCGGAGGCGCGAGGAATGCGAGCGAAAGGCCCGTCGTGGGGAGATGGATCCCCGGCTGGAGTTCACCTTCCAGCTCCTAATCGATGCCACCCAGCTGCCCAGGCATCAGCTCATGGACTACATATTCGAAGGGGACATGGTAGGCGCGTCACTTGCCACTTGTTATCTTAACTGTCTGAGCATCCGTTTCCCAGCTCGATGAGATCAATCAGCTGTTCCTGCCCAATATGAAGAACAAGCTGCTGTGGTTCTACCAGGAGACGGATGACCCAGAGCCCACGCCAGTGCCCGATCCAAATAAGCCGGGACCCTCGCGGTCCGGCGTAGCTTCCAGTAGCTCCAAGACCCCACAGGGTGAGTCCTAATTTCAAAAAGGAATCATATCTATGTTAGTTATCATCCGCCAGGTGGCGCGTCTCCAAGTGGAATGCCACCACCCAAGCACAAGAAGCTGTTCCTCACAGATGGATGGACCTGTGCCTTCACCGGCGTATGTATCTATATATTTCGGGTGAATACCTCAAAGCAGCTGCCGGAGGAGGGTTTCCAGAAGGATTTGTGAGTATCCTTGTGAGTATATTCTTGTGGAATAATCATCCACGAAGATACTTACAGGTATTGCGGAGTGATCGATGCCAAGAACATCGGACTAGTGACCTCCATCGAGCGAATTGTGGAGTTCGTGTTCATGCAGGCCCTGGCCTTTCCCAGTCTGGAGGGTGACGAGGAGGACGTGAGCTGTGGGCTCATCAAGGGACAGCTTCTGCCGGGATTGAGATCCTTCTGCAGTGCCCTGCGCGTTTGCGAGCAGGTGTGTGACCATCACAATGTCTTTGCCGATGGCTGCGACATGTTCGAAAAAATCGATGCGGTGGAGGAGGTGAAGGACATGTCCAAGAATCAGGAGTTTTGCGCGCAGCTGGAGGAGCGCGTGAACAACTGGACAAAGGGCATCCTGAAGATACTTGGCGAGAGTGAGCAGCTGCGCAAGGAGAACGACCACAGTGGGCCGCAGGACGAGTTGGAGTACTGGAAGAAGCGAGGGGCCCAGTTCTCGCAGCTGCTGGCCCATTTGCAGGACAAGGAGGTGCAGTTCACGCTGCACTGCCTCTTCCTAGCCGGCTCGCGCATCATAAAGCAGTGGAAGGAGACGGACCGGAAGATCACGTTCTGCTACAACGAGGCGCGCGACAACTCCAAGTTCATTCAGGCCATGGAGACGTGCTGCCACTCACTTTACCTGGACGATCCCGTGAGCATGAAGGAGTCCATCCTGAGCCTGCTGCAAACGGTGCGACTCATCTATAGCGTCTCCCAGTTCTACAACACATCGGAAAGGACATCCGCGCTGATGGTTAAGGTACGTTTTGTGATTCTAATGATTATAATGTTGAATCTTTATAACTATTGTATTTCATCATTAGATAACTAACCAAATGATTGAAACATGCAAGTCGTACATTACTTGTCGCTGCAAGGAGACTATTTGGTCACAGGATCGCAATGTGATCCGCACCAAGCTGAGCAACTGCATCAAGTTGAATCACATATACCACGAGACCTACTACACGGTTAGGGAACAACCTTTTCTTCCGAACCAGACGCCTTTCGGATTTTCCGAGAACTTTGTATTCGGTGAGATCATCACGTTTATCATAAATCACTTCTAAAACCTATTTAATTCCTATTTCCAGGAAAATTTGACACATTTTGCGAGCGGCTTTCGAAGATCATTAGCATGTTTAATTTGATTGACGACTACAATCATTTGTTCGAGCGTCGACTGGAAGGACTTCTTCTGGGTGAAGCCCTGGAGGATGCCTCCAATCACTTTGAGGAGGCCAAAAAGGACGTGACTTCTAGGAAATACGATTACCTGGATCATCGCAACTCAGACTTTAACATCGACTTTGAGAGATTCATTCACAAAACGAACTCCTTAAAGGACACTATTGCTACTCTGATCGAAAAGGATTTCGACACCGTTTGGGAGACACCGCAGTGCATCCGATTCCTGGTGCGATTCGAGAAGGTGAGCGAGAAAATTCCACTCACCAAAATGGATGAGAAGTACACGCGAATCCTGCGCTACGTGGAGAAGGAGGTGGACCGCATCTTGAAAACCTTCCGCAAACAGCGCGATGATCCACCGCTGGCCAGGAACTTTCCGCCAATTGCCGGAAGGATTCACTGGTGTCGTGCCCTGAGTCTCCACATCACGGAGCTCATGGATGCGGTGATGGAGCATGTGGTGCTGAGCAACCTGCCCATGGCCAAGGACCTGGATGTGCGGTACCACAATGTGCTGGGCATCCTGCAGGAGTATGAGGATGAGATTGTGTCCATATGGCTGGATCAGGATGTCAGCGTGGCCGATGCATGTCTCCTGCAGCCATTGCTTAGTCTCCAGGGCGATAAGCTGTTCGTCAACCTGCATCCAACTATCCCACTGCTCATCCGGGAGGCCAAGATGCTGGCCAAACTGGACATCGAGCTGCCCATTGTGGCTGCGACGCTGATGAGTCGTCAGCAGTACTTCATCACCATACAGGACTCGCTCAATGTGAGTGGCATATAACATAATTATTGTTCGCCCAGCTAATCTCTTCCTGCCTCGCAGTGCCTGATTAAAATGTTCCTATCGACCGTGAGAGCTGTAAAGCTGGAGGTTCGTCCTTTGTTCCTCCCGCAGTTGGTGCGTCTCACGGCGATGCTGAAGCCAGGATTACACACCATCAATGTAAGTCAATCAAAGGATATCCTAATTCCACTAAGTTTATGTAATCCTTTCCAGTGGACAAACCAAAACTGGACGGAGTTCTACGAGCGCTGCAAGCAGGCCATTGAGAATTTTGATGTCCTGGTCGCTCGTGTCCATGATATCTACTCCAATCGCATTCTCCACGTGCTGATGTGGATGCAGGATGTCTCCCTGCAAATTTTACCAGCAGGTTCGTCGCTTTATTTTCTCAAGTTTATTCACTTGTCTTCTAATTGCACGATGATGGTTAAAACTTTTCACATTTGTTTTCCGAGCAGACGATGAAATCTGGACAGTTGACGAGTTTCTGGAGCGGAGCGAGGAGGCTTGCCGGTGAGTCTGACTCTGACATGAGTTCACATAATTCATTAAGATATGCTCCCGAAAATGCTCTGTACATTTCAAGGAACTGGGAACATCTCTGGGTGGGGAACTTTTCAACTGTCTGGACTAGACTTTTGATTGTGCTACTTTTAATTTATCGAGCTTAGAATCATGTTGGAATTATAGGTCTACTTGTGTCCCTTATATTACAATTGTTCCAGCAAAGCGGCCATCGAACTGAATCGGAAGAGCCAAATGGTGTCCGAGGCAGTGGAGGAGGTGCTCAGCCTGGTGGACAGGGCAACTGCTGCCTTCAAGGAGATAGCCGGCGATGATGTGATTACTTTGTTTGATGGTAAGCTCTACGAACGGATGGGGTGAGGGAGTAATTAAGGAGTGCCACCCATTGAGCAGCAGCCACTCCAAAAGGGGACAACTCCGGATCTGGAGGACGCAAGCAGGAAGATGGAGGAGGTGGGAGCGGCGGAGCTGCTGCACCCACGACCAGTGGTGGAGGTGGCGGCGGGCAGCAGCAGGACTGGAGCATCCTGTGGTCCTGCTTTGAGAATCCCCTGTCCCTCTTGTCCACCACAGAAAGTCTACCCAAAGGCATGCAGGTACGAGCAATTAAAAGCAATTAAGTAGGTTCTTTCGAAAAAAAAGGGTTTAATTTAGAAGATTTTAATTAAAGGATATTTACTAAATGGACATAAAATTCACATAAGAGTACATAAGTTGTAGTTCCAAATCCAATGGTAGAGCACAGATCTCTTGAAATAGAAAGGAGAAAGAGATCCCCCTTGGGGGTTTCTGCTGTCAACATGAATTCACTACCATTCCAGGACATGGTGTGCAATGCGGTGGTCGAAATGCGTCGCTACTACAGCCGCAAGGTGATCGACGTGCTGATCAAGGTGATCCGGGCCGCTCTGGACACCCTCCGGCGTCGGTTCATCGCCGACGAGAACGAGACGGTGTTCAAGAAGCCGGTCTTCGCGCTGCACGCGCAGCTGCAGATACCCCATGTGGTCATCAAGCCGAATCTGGACGAGCTGCAGGACATATTGGTGACGGCGGGCAAGAACATCACGGGCATTGCGAAGGGCGTGGCGCAATGGAGCAGCGGCAAAGATCCGCCGGTGCGTACCGCCCCACTGAATAGCTTCGCAATGTTCTCCAAAATCTTGTCTTACCAACCGCAGCAAGTTTCGATGACGGTGCAGCCGCGCGTCGGACGCAACCACAACGAGTCCACCGGTGGCGGGAAGAGCCGGCGGCGCAAGATCTACTGCCTGGCCTCGGAGGAGCGCCCGCAGATGCCGCACATGCTCAAGAGCTTCTACTCGGCCATTATGGACAACAAGGAGGTGGCCAAGGCGGTCAACCAGCTGGCCAGCTGCACGAAGAACGTGAAGCCGGAGATCCAAACCTACATCAAGCGCTGGAAGCCATATCACTTCCTCTGGAAGAACGACCGCACCACCCGCCAGCTGATGGAGTTCGGCCTGCAGGAGTTCGAAACCACGCTGCGATGTCTCTCGGACCTGGATGCCAATCTGCTCGTGGAGCCGGACATGGAGGTCTTCGGCCAGTGCGTGGCCGTCTACAACGAAAGGCTTAAGTATGGTTTGGCCATTGAGATCAAGTGTAAGTCAACATTAGCTTATCACATCATTTATTCACTTCATATATGGAGCAACCATCTAAATTGTATTTTAAAAACATTCAAAAAGCATTTTTATTTGTAATACATTTTCTTTAAAAGGTGTTCATTTGACATTAAAGTGAATGTAATTCAAATTCTCCTTTAGTATTGAAACTAACTAGCAATTAATCTTGTTAGTTATAATCAATAAATATGAAACTACATCGCGAGTAATTAACTTTTGAGGTAGATTTATTGAATTTCTATTAAAATAGTCTATCTATTAATATATTCACTGAATTATCACTAAGTACAAAAAACATTAACTACATTCCGGCAAAATACGTAAGCATTAGTTACCTCTTTAATTATTTTCCTGGGAAACTAAAGCCATTTAATGACAAAGCAAATGTTAAGATGAAGTTTTTCACCCCACTTCTGGATGATATCCTACCATTTTATTAAATCGACTGACAACAAAGCATCGAGTCTTCTCCGGTTAATCAGCCATAAATTTTGGACACCTTCGCGAATTCTTTTGTTTGGTCGAATGTGAAGCTATTCAAATTGATTGGACTCCAATTAGGCCAACTAATTTGCCTAACCGAATTAGCCGTGCGCAGGCATACCAAAAATAAATTCCCCACTCACTTGAGGGCGGGGGGATTCCATTTGGGAGCCAAGGGACGCGGCAGGATGTGACCGGGTGAAAGCGAATTAGCCCTCGTCCTGGCCAGGCTGCCTTGATTAATGACATCGATATCATTGAGCCGCGCTAAATGGACTTTGGATAAACACTTGGCCCCGTTTCTATTTCCAGCCTGCAACCACAAAATCGGACAGGCCATGAAGAAGAAGTACAAGAAGGAGATGGACTACGTCTATGCGGTAATCAACGAGATGGATCGCAAGCTGGACAGGCCCATCCGCGACCTGGACGATGTGCGTATGATTATGGAGACGCTGGGTAAGATTCGGGAGCAGGAAGTGGACATGGAGCTGCGCATCGATCCCATAGAGGTGAGACTGAATCAACAAGGTGCTGTTCCTCTTACATATACTTATCCTTGTAAATTGCACCACCAGGAAGCCTTCAATGTCCTCACCCGCTACGAGGTGCAGGTGGAGCGGGAGCAGTTCGATTTGGTGGACAATTTGCGGGCCACATTTCAGAATCTTTTGGCAGGTGCGCTGCAGGCGCAGGTTAAGCTGCTGGACATGCAGCCGGCCTTCCAGGACGATCTGCGCACCAATCTGGACAACTTCAAGCAGGACAAGATCTCCTACGTAACGGAGTACCGCACTGCGGGACCGATGCAGGCCGGACTGACGCCTCGCGAGGCCTCCGACCGGTTGATACTGTTCCAAAATCGATTCGAGGGCATGTGGCGACGCCTACAGACGTACCAAAGTGGCGAGGAACTCTTCGGTCTGCCCCAGACGGACTATCCAGAGCTCGGCCAGATTCGCAAGGAGCTGAACCTGCTGCAGAAGTTGTACAAGCTGTACAACGACGTGATCGACCGCGTGAGCAGCTACTACGACATTCCGTGGAACGAGGTGGACATCGAGGAGATCAACAACGAGCTGATGGAGTTCCAGAACCGCTGCCGCAAGCTGCCCAAGGGCCTCAAGGAGTGGCCGGCGTTCCATGCTCTGAAGAAGACCATAGACGACTTCAACGACATGTGTCCGCTACTGGAGTTGATGGCGAATAAAGCCATGAAGCCACGCCACTGGCAACGGATCATGGATGTTACTCGCTACATCTTCGAGTTCGACTCGGAGGGTTTCTCGCTCAAGAACATATTGGAGGCGCCGCTGCTGAAGCACAAGGAGGACATCGAGGACATCTGCATCAGTGCGATGAAGGAGAAGGACATCGAGGCGAAGTTGAAGCAGGTCACCAACGAGTGGTCCGTGCACGAGCTGCAGTTCATGAGCTTCAACAATCGCGGCGAGCTGCTGCTCCGGGGCGACACCACGGCGGAGACGATTGGCCAGCTGGAGGATAGCCTGATGGTGCTGGGCTCCCTGCTCTCCAACCGCTACAACGCCCCCTTCCGCAAACAGATCCAGCAGTGGGTCTACGATCTGTCCAATTCGAATGAGATCCTGGAGCGATGGCTACTCGTGCAGAACATGTGGGTCTATCTGGAGGCTGTGTTTGTTGGTGGCGATATCGCGAAGCAACTGCCTAAGGAGGCGAAAAGGTTTTCGAAAATAGACAAATCCTGGCAGAAGATCATGCAGCGGGCCCACGAGACTCCCGGTGTTGTGGCCTGCTGTGTGGGCGATGATCTGCTTAAACAGCTGCTGCCGCATCTGCAGGAGCAGCTGGAGATTTGCCAGAAATCCTTGAGTGGTTACTTGGAGCGCAAGCGCATGATGTTTCCACGCTTCTTCTTTGTGTCAGATCCTGCCCTGCTAGAGATACTGGGTCAGGCTTCCGATTCGCATACCATACAGAACCACCTCCTCAACATATTCGACAATACCAAATCGGTGAAATTCCACGACGTGGAGTACAACAAGATGATGGCCATCATCAGCAGCGAGGGCGAGATGATCCAGCTGGACAGGGCCATTCGAGCGGAGGGCTCGGTGGAGACCTGGCTAACCCAACTGCTGGTCACGGCCCAGGCCTCGCTGCACTCGATCATCCGCACCGCCTATGCCACCATCAACGATCCCAACTTCACGCTGCTCAGCTTCCTGGAGAAGGCTCCGGCCCAGATCGGACTGCTGGGCATTCAGATGGTGTGGACCCGGGATGCCGAAATGGCACTGATGCGGGGACGCGAACGGAAGGTCATGATGGAGACCAACAACAAGTTCCTGGAGATGCTGAACACCCTCATCGACCAGACTACGCGCAATCTCACGAAGCGGGAGCGCACCAATTTCGAGACCCTGATTACGATTCATGTGCATCAGCGCGATATCTTTGATATCCTGGTGGGTTCCCATAGTTGGTTATTATGAATTCCAATATGAAAGGCGGTGTATTTCTAATCTTTCCTTATATCAATCTATATACACTGAACTTTAGTGCCGCATGAACATCAAGTCGGCCAATGATTTTGAGTGGCTCAAGCAGTGTCGCTTTTACTTCAAAGAGGACTTGGACAAAACTTGGATTTCGGTTACAGATGTTACATTCACCTATCAGAACGAGTATCTGGGATGCACAGATCGCTTGGTTATCACACCTCTAACAGATCGGTAACATATACTTATATTGATATAGTTTAATTTAGGGTAAAAGATTGGATTACGTTTTTGTGGGCTATCGTGATTTTCTATTTGCAAATATTACGTATACGCTACATGGTCCTGATAAATATTTTCACAAGTTCTCCTCTTGAAAAGAGTTTGCTATTGATTCGCTACTAACTCCTTTAGGTATTATTTTGTTGGTTACACTTAACCTTGGTTAATAATCTCCCACATTCGAATATCCATAAATATTACGTATACGACTCGTTGGCCACTGGAATGTTTTCCTGCTAGTTCGAGCATTCCCTCTACCCACCCACATGCCATAGGCTTCTCAATAATTCCTAAACAATAATTATAAGAGCTGTATTTAATTTGTATTCCCGGCATTATTCTGTCCGCTCTTTCAATGATAAACTTTCGCATTGCTCGAATGCCTGAGTAGGAACCGCCTGCACGTGCTCCGCACATTCCGCGTGGCCGTTTCAGTGGCCAAGGAAGTGGAGGGGGTGGTCTAAGTGGAGGATGCAGAGGTGGTGGGATACCACCTTGGAATGCCGCTCAGTAAACAGACGCCCGCCGGTGGCAAACAAGCGTTTTGGGGGCACTTAAAGGAGCTTTAAGTCAATGGCGGAGACGGAGGAATCGCATCCTATTCATTCCATCCCGCGGCAGCGCAAGACGAACTAACTGTGGAACGATGGGACGACGTTGACATGCCCGTAAAGATAAATTTCACTTAGCGGAGCATAAATAAACTTTTGACAGCAGCCAGTCTGGGCCAAACTGGGGGAATCTGCAAAGTGGCGCTATTTTCCTAGAAGGCATCTCTGCTGCCAGGCTGCCAGCTGCTTTGCATTCGCTTCTTGATCTCGACTCGAAGATTTCCTGCCATTCGTCGTCGTCTGACGTCAGCGGGCATTAGGACTTCCTTTGATATTCCGAAGCGTGCTTTTTTTTGTCTGCCATGACGTTTAATAGTCGGCGGCGTGCGCATCCGCACGTTCCCTTCTCTGCTCTTCATTCCACTGCAAACCCCCATCAGATGTTACATAACTCTGGCCCAGGCACTCACCTTGTCCATGGGCGGCGCGCCATGCGGACCAGCCGGAACGGGAAAAACGGAGACCGTAAAGGATATGGGCAAGACGCTGGCCAAGTATGTGGTCGTCTTTAATTGCTCCGATCAAATGGATTACAGGTGGGCTAACTAGATTTAAGGAGATACTAGTACCAAATACTACCTTTCTCTCTTTCCAGAGGCTTGGGTCGCATCTACAAGGGATTGGCCCAATCCGGCAGCTGGGGCTGCTTCGACGAGTTCAATCGCATCGAACTTCCGGTCTTATCCGTGGCTGCCCAACAAGTGGCCGTCGTCCTGACCGCCAAAAAGGAGAAGCGAAAGACCTTCCTCTTCACCGATGGCGATACGATTGAAATGAATCCTGAATTCGGAATCTTCATAACTATGGTAATGTTTCTTTAACTCAAAATCACAGTGACACATTCACATAGCTTCTTTATTTTCCACCCACACGTAAAAGCGGCGACAATCTGTTTGTATTTTTTCTTAAATTAAATTTGCCGCAGGATAACGCGAAAATAACTTTGGCGACAAGGAAGTGCGAGTGTTTATTAAACTAATTGTATACACTTTCAATTTGTTAACATGCGCCATTTTAGTTAACGAACTAGTTTCATAGAGCTTGGTGTAGTTTACTTGATTAGAAGGAAGATAGTTTCTTTGAACAAAAATTAATCATTTTGTCTTGTTTGAGCTCAACTAAAAATTTTCTGAATTTAAGATTTATTTTCGTTTTAAAGGAATTTACTTGAAAGAGCATGGTTATCTGCTATCTGCTCGTTCAATCCAGCCATTAAAGGCCTTTAAAATGTTTCCCAAAATGAAAGTGACGGCCTCTTCACGCACATAATTCCACGTTATTAGTCATGTACAATTTCTCTCAACCGAAGCCGTAATAAAATTTACTCCAGCACATACGAAAATTCGTGGCGCGGCTAAAAGCCCAAAACCAATAATCAAGGGGAAGGGGGGAGGTTTTTTGGTTGGTTGGGTGTTGCTTCGAAGGCAAATAGGGCCAAAAAAAGGAGACTTTGGCGGTGGCGGCATGACTCGATTACTGTGGCTGCCACATGGAAGCCCAAAATCCGACTGCCGGCTAAAGAGCAACTTTAAGTTGTTGTGCCGACCAAACGAAACGAAACTTGGCGTAGTTTAATCACAAGTGACGGTAACTATGATCGGGTAATGCGATTAGCGTTAACACGGCGACGCGCCGCCTCGCATATAATGGCGTATGCCAATCAACGCCACCTCATCCAAATCCCCAACCAGCATCCAACTCCGAGCCTGCACATCCGATTCGAGGGAATGATCCTTTTGAAGGCTTTGGCTCAGTTTTAATTGCGCATTGAGTTATTATGCTCATTTATATAACAGTTTCAGCCAGAGCATTTTATTTTAATGAGCCATTATGTGACAGACCGAATTGGGTCGCACACGGGGACATAGACAAATGGACGCTGGCCGGGAGACCGGAACGAGTTTAATGACGAATCCCTTTGTTGTGGTTACCAGTTTGTGTCGTTCTGTCCGCCTCCGCCTTCTCCTCCTCCTCCTCCTCTTCCTCCTGTTGCTGCTGCCTGGTACACTTCTATCTTTGGGCCAGGTCAATATTTGCAGTCGTGGCTTAAATTCAAATAAACTAGACTAGGGGCAGATCCTATTTTTGGGTCCTACGGTTGAGGCTTTAAGTGACTAATTTGGTTTTGGGTCGATTTTCGCTTCTCTCCACCTTCATTAGATGGTTCTGAGAAGATAAGATAAGATTCTAGGAAAGCACAAGTTTCACACTTATAGTTTATACAATCTAGCATTTATTAGTAACAATGCTATTTACTTGTGTAGAATCCAGGATACGCTGGTCGTAAGGAATTGCCCGAGAATCTGAAAATTCAATTCCGCACCGTCGCAATGATGGTGCCGGATAGACAGATTATCATACGTGTTAAGCTGGCCAGTTGCGGATTCCTGGAAAACATTACGCTGGCCAGGAAGTTCTACACCCTGTACAAGTTGTGCGAGGAGCAACTTACCAAACAGGTGCACTACGATTTCGGACTGCGGAACATCCTGTCCGTCCTGCGAACACTGGGAGCAGCCAAGCGAAGGAACTCCAAGGACACCGAGAGCACCATTGTGATGCGCGTGTTGCGCGACATGAATCTCTCCAAGCTGATCGACGACGATGAGCCGCTTTTCATGTCCTTGGTCTCGGATTTGTTTCCCAATCAGGTGAACCTTTTATTAAAAATCCTTCGTAATCCATGTAGTATTATATTCCCCTTATAGACGCTGGAAAAAACCAATTACCCAGAACTGGAGGCAGCGATTCTCCAGCAAACGGACGAAGCCAGTCTGGTGTACCATCCTCCCTGGGTCCTCAAACTCATCCAGCTGTACGAGACCCAAAATGTTCGCCACGGCATCATGACCCTGGGGCCAAGTGGAGCTGGCAAGACCACCTGCATCCACACCCTGATGAAGGCCATGACCCAGATGGGCGATAATCATCGCGAGATGCGTATGAATCCCAAGGCCATCACGGCTGCCCAAATGTTTGGACGCCTCGATGTGGCCACCAATGATTGGACAGATGGCATATTCTCAGCTCTGTGGCGGAAGACTCTGAAGCTGAAGGCAGGCGAGCACGTGTGGTTGGTTCTGGACGGACCGGTGGACAGTATTTGGATAGAGAATCTGAACTCTGTGCTGGACGACAACAAGACGCTAACTCTGGCCAATGGCGATCGTCTGACCATGGCACCAACCGTGAAGATCATATTCGAGCCGCACAACATTGACAATGCATCGCCAGCCACAGTGTCCCGCAATGGAATGGTCTACATGAGTTCCTCTGGATTGGATTCTCGACCAAGTAAGTTATCTCTCATCTATAGATCTATCAAAGAGCCACATCTCTCAACCAGTTTCTCCATTGATCAGTTGTTCAGGCCTGGTTGAAGAACCGTGCTCCAGGTGAAAAGTCGACGTTCTCGGATCTTTTCGATCAGACCTTCGTGGAGGTCTACAACTGGGGAGTGCAGATGGTAAAGTTGCAGATGCCTGTGCTGCAGTGCAACATTGTCCAGCAGATGCTGTTCATCCTGGAAGGCTTGATAACAGTCAAAAAGGAGGACGAACAGGCCGTGAGCCTGTCCAGCAAGGAGAGCCACGATGGTAAGTGTACATAACCTAACAAGGAACCCAAAACTGAAGCCCCAAAGCGAGCGGTTCGATAAAATGAGAAAATCCCATGCGAATCCCCAACCAAAAACCCATCCAAAATGATTGCAACTTTTCAGCGAATAAACGTTTAGATCATCAAAAACAAGTCGAAGAGGCGCGACGGCAATCGATTGGCAGTCAGATTGTCGATAAAGTATATCCCAAACCTCGTACTAAGTTGCTAACTAACCAAAAGAGCATACTAATCGTAGAGCTGACCGCCTAGCTAACACGCCAAATGCTTCTGTGTGTGTAAACTGATACTGTATCTGTAACTTTCAGTTGGGATCCTTGGCTCCCAACTGTTCGTCCTTCCAATCCTTCCTTCCTTCAGTAGTTTCTGTGTTCGTCCTCCCGTAATTGTATCTCTGTGTATTAATCCAAATAGTTATGTGTGTCTCGTCCAAAAGTTTTAGTTATTTTTAGAGTAGAGGTGTCATGGAAATCTCTACATTATCTCGATCCTAGAGATATCTATTTTATAAACCAAGAGAGACTTCTGTGACACTCCTGAATGTGACTGATTCCCATCCAATGACCATGCATTAACCACATACCTACTTGACCCCACAGAGGACCTCCCTCCGGAGACTTCGATCGAGGAGAAGGAGGACACGTGCACCCCAGAACACTTGCACCGCTTGTACATCTTCGCGCTCGCCTGGGGCCTGGGCGGTTACCTCTCCACTAGCGACCGCCAGAGAATGAACCTCTTCGTGAAGGAATCCTTCCCGCAGCTGGACTACCCGAAGGGTAGTGCCCACGAGAACACAATATTTGACTTCTTCGTTTCTCCAGCGGGCGTGTGGCAGTCGTGGAAGACGCTCGTCACCCCCTATATGTATCCGGAGCTTTCCACACCAGACTATCTGAGCATTCTGGTGCCCATCGTGGATAATGTGCGCATCGACTACCTGATCGGCACCATTGCCAATCAGGAGCGCGCCGTGATGGTGATTGGCGAACAGGGCACGGGCAAGACGGTGATCATGAAGAACTTCATGAAGAAGATGAACGTTGAGTCGTACATGGGCCGGTCCTTTAACTTCTCATCGGCCACCAGTCCGTATCAGTTTCAGCGCACAATTGAGAGCTATGTGGAGAAGCGCGTTGGGGTCACCTTCGGGCCACCCGGTGGCCGGAAATTGATTGTCTTCATCGATGACATCAATTTGCCCGAGATCAATGAGTGGGGCGATCAAATAACCAACGAAATTGTGCGCCAATCCATGGACATGAAGGGCTTCTATAGTTTGGAGAAGCCCGGTGACTTCACCACTATCGTGGATGTCCAATATGTGGCGGCCATGGGCCTGCCCGGCGGCGGACGCAACGACATCCCATCCCGTCTAAAGCGCCAATTTTGCGTATTCAATTGCAACATTCCCGACAACGACTCCATCGATAAGATCTTCCGCGTTATCGGCGAGGGTCACTACAACGCCAAGCGCGGCTTTGTGCCCGAGATCCGCAGTCTGGTCAAGAAGCTGATCGTCGTCACCCGCCATCTGTGGCAGCGCACGCGCGAGAAGCTACTGCCCACTCCGGCCAAGTTCCACTACGTTTTCAGTCTGCGCGACTTGTCGCGCATTTGGCAGGGCATGGTTGGCACCTTATCCACGGTGATCACTTCCGAAAGTGTCCTCATGGCATTGTGGAAGCACGAGTGCACGCGAGTTTTCGCCGATCGCTTCACCACGTTCCAGGACAAGGAGTGGTTCGGCTCAGAGCTGGCATGTCTCGTGCGCGAGGAGTTGGGCGACTCCCACTCCCAGATGATCCTGCCGAATCCGGTGTTCGTTGATTTCATGCGCGACGCCCCCGAGCCAACTGGCGAGGAGGGCGAGGACACCGACATGGAGCTACCCAAGGTAGGTCAACTTTATTTCATATGTATGTTTACCGAGCACTCGACGCTATAATTCGAAACAGGTACTAGCGTTGCGTCCACGATAATCGAAGTAATCTTAAAAGACTACAAGATTTCCCGCTTGATATATGCTGAGGTACTAACCAGTTATCCATCTACTCTATTTGTTTCCAAGGTTTACGAGCCGGTCCACTCACATGAAGTGCTCCGCGAGCGTCTCGTCATGTTCCTCGCCCAGTTTAATGAAATGGTGCGAGGGTCGGGAATGGATTTGGTGTTCTTCCCGGATGCAATGCTGCATCTGGTGAAGATCTCCCGCATCATTCGGCATCCGAGGGGATCCGTTATGCTTGTCGGGGTCGGCGGTTCTGGAAAACAGTCGCTAACGAAATTGGCATCGTTCATAGCCGGCTACAAGACATTCCAAATTGCGTTGACGCGTTCGTACAACGTGGCCAATTTTCTTGAGGATCTAAAGCTGCTCTACCGCACCTGCGGCGTTCAGGGCAAGGGCACAACCTTTCTCTTCACCGACATGGATATCAAGGAGGAAGGTTTCCTCGAGTATCTGAACAACATACTCTCGAGCGGCGTTATATCAAATTTATTCTCGCGCGATGAGCAGGCCGAAATCGTGCAGGAGCTAACGCCGGTCATGAAACGCGAGAATCAACGCAAAACAGCGACCCCGGAAAGTGTGATGGACTTCTTTTTGGCGCGCACCTGCACCAATCTGCACGTGGCCTTCTGCTTCTCGCCCGTGGGCGAGACGTTCCGGTCCAGGGTGCAGCGCTTCCCCGCCTTGGTCTCCGGCTGCACCATTGACTGGCTGCATCCGTGGCCCAAGGATGCATTGGTCTCGGTTGCCCGACACTTTCTGAGCCACTTCGAGATCGAGTGCACACCGGCCGTCAAGGAGGAGCTGGTCAATGCCCTCGGCTCCATACAGGACATCGTTGCGGAAACGTCGCAGGAGTACTTCCAGCGATTCCGCCGCGCAACGCACGTGACACCCAAATCTTATCTGAACTTCATTGCCGGCTACAAGAATATCTATCAAATGAAGCAGCAAGAGCTGCGCGATGGTGTGGAGAAGATGGATACGGGCTTGGAGAAACTGAAAGAGGCCTCCGCCTCGGTTGAGATCCTCAAGAAGGATCTAGTGGTAATGGAAGAGGAGCTTGTAGAAGCCTCTAAGAATGCGGAATCAGTGCTAGTGGAGGTGACGGAGCGCGCGATGCAAGCGGAGATCGTCAAGAACCAGGTGCTCATCGTGAAGGATAAGGCCGAGGCCCTGGTGGCCTGCATCGCCCACGAGAAGGCGCTGGCCGAGGAGAAGCTGGAGGCGGCAAAGCCGGCTCTGGAGGAGGCCGAGAATGCCCTGAACACAATCAAGCCGGCCCACATCGCCACCGTGCGCAAGTTGGGCCGTCCGCCGCACCTGATCATGCGGATCATGGACTGCGTCCTGATCCTATTCAAGCGGAAGCTGCATCCATGCATTCCTGACGCGGGCACACCGTGCCCGAAGCCTTCGTGGCAGGAATCCCTAAAGGTTTGCACATGGAGGATAGTCCAAATGTAGTATGATCCAGGAGCAATGCTCCTGTACGATCGCACAACTTACTATATGGAAAAACTTCCTCCACTGCTTAATTTGTAATTTATTTCTTAACTTGCTACTATATTTTTTGTTAAGCTAATCAAATTTGCAGATTTCATTAGTGCAGCCTCCATAAGTATGCAATTAGTTCTATAAAACCAAAAGGTCTCTTGTATAATATCATAGTCTTGTATCATAGTCGGTTAGGTCGACTATAACTGGATTCCTCCATCCCCAGATGATGGCCAGTGCCACCTTCCTGCTGCAGCTGCAAAACTATCCCAAGGATACCATCAACGACGAGATGATCGATCTGCTGCAGCCCTACTTCCGCATGGAGGACTACAACATGGACATGGCACGCCGAGTGTGCGGAGACGTGGCTGGCTTGCTGTCCTGGACCAAAGCCATGTCCTTCTTTCACAGCGTCAACAAGGAGGTGCTGCCCCTGAAGGCAAATCTCACCATGCAGGAAGCGAGACTAAAGGTAACTGAAGTGAAGGTTTTCTACCAATGGAATCCGATTACTATATATTACTATTACCTTGCCTTACTCACCTTTTCAGCTTGCTATGGACGACTTGGCTGGTGCCGAGGAGCAGCTGCGGGAGCGCGAGGAAGCCCTCCAGGCTGTCAAGGATCAGTACGACAAGGCTGTGGGCGAGAAACAGAGGCTGACGGATGCGGCCAACGTTTGCCTGCGCAAAATGACCGCGGCTACGGCGCTGATCAATGGATTGTCGGATGAGAAGCACCGCTGGACCAACCAGAGCAAGGAGTTCAAGATACAGCTGGGTAAACTGGTGGGCGATGTGCTGTTGGCCACCGGCTTCCTCTCCTACTGCGGACCGTACAACCAGGAATTCAGAGCCAATCTGATCAAGACTTGGATGGGCATACTGAAGCAGAAGAACATACCCTTCACCACCGGACTGAACATCATCAACATGCTGGTGGACTCATCGACCGTGTCGGAATGGACGCTACAGGGATTGCCCAACGATGAGTTGTCGGTGCAGAATGCCCTGATAGCCACCAAGTCGAGCAGTTATCCACTGCTGGTGGATCCGCAGACGCAGGGCAAGATCTGGATCAAGTGCAAGGAGGATCGCAACGAACTGCAAATAACCTCCCTGAATCACAAGTACTTCCGCACCCATCTCGAGGACTCGCTGTCGCTGGGCAGGCCACTGCTGATCGAGGATGTGGGCATTGACCTGGATCCGGTGATTGACAATGTGCTGGAGAAGAACTTCATCAAGTCGGGCAGCATAGAGAAGGTGTTGGTGGGCGACAAGGAGTGCGACGTGATGCCGGGCTTTATGCTCTACATCACCACGAAATTGCCCAATCCAGCCTTTAGTCCGGAGGTCAGTGCCAAGACCTCGATCATTGACTTTACGGTCACCATGCGGGGGCTTGAGGACCAGCTTTTGGGTCGCGTCATCCTCATGGAAAAGTCCGATTTGGAGGCGGAGAGGGTGGCTCTCTTTGAGACGGTCATGCAGAACCAGCGGAATATGAAGGAGCTGGAGGCGAACCTCCTGCTCCGACTGAGCTCATCCCAGGGCTCCCTGGTGGATGATGAAGCTCTAATCGAAGTGCTGCGCGTCACGAAGACCACTGCGGAGGAGGTCAACCAGAAGCTCAAGATCTCCGAAGTCACGGAGCGCAAGATCATGAAGGCGCGCGAGGAGTTCCGGGCGGTGGCCAAACGTGGATCGATCCTTTACTTCCTGATCGTCGAGATGAGCAATGTGAATGCCATGTATCAGAACTCGCTGAAACAGTTCCTGGTCATTTTCAACCATTCCATCACCAAGTCAACCAAGTCCAGCGTCACCGAGGAGCGAATTAACATCATTTTGCGTTACTTGACCTACGAGGTGTACAAGTTCACCAATCGCAGTCTTTACGAGAGGCACAAGCAGTTGTTCACCCTGATGCTGGCCATCAAGATTGATTACCACAATGGAAACATCAGCCACGAGGAGTTCCTCACCTTCATCAAAGGCGGTGCTTCGTTGGACCTGAATGCCGTCACCCCGAAACCCTTCCGCTGGATTCTGGACATCACCTGGCTGAATCTGGTGGAGATCAGCAAGCTGGAAACCTTCTCCACAGTCCTCCAGGTGATCGAGCTGAACGAGAAGGATTGGCGCTGCTGGTACGAGTGCGAGAAGCCGGAGAACGAGGAGATCCCCTGCGGATACAATGCCATACTGGATGGCTTCCGGAAGCTGCTGCTCATCCGTTCATGGTGTCCCGATCGCACAATTTCGCAGGCAAAGAAGTATATAGAAGGTATATATCCCACTTTTTGTATCTCACATCTTAATGTTAATAATCGAATAATGTTTTTTAAGAATCTTTGGGACCGGAGTATAGTGAAATGCAAATCCTTGATTTGGAAGAAATGTGGTAAGCTAAAGAGTTTGTATCAAAAGCAGATATATATCAACAATGTATAAAACCACATTTAAGTATTTAACAGTTTGTAGAGGTTGGATATTATACTGTGGATATATTTTTAGGCTAGAGTCCGAACCTCGTACTCCATTTGTTTGCCTGCTGTCCATCGGATCGGATCCGACCACCCAAATTGGAGCTCTGGCCAAGCAAAAGAGCATAGGTGAGCCATGCAAAGAGATATAGTTGAAAATGTGCCATCACCTATTTGTTTAATCGCCCGCAGTTCTGAAATCCGTGTCGATGGGTCAGGGGCAGGAGTACCACGCACGCAAAATGATAATCGAGTCGATGGCCATCGGTGGATGGGTGCTGCTCCAGAACGTGCACCTGTCGCTGCCCTTCTGCTCCGAGATAATCGACATGCTGGTGGAGAGCGAGCACATAGATGACTCCTTCCGCATGTGGGTGACGACGGAGCCGCACAACGAGTTCCCCATCGGCCTGCTGCAGATGGCTCTCAAATTCACCAATGAACCCCCACAGGGAATACGTGCCAGTCTCAAGCGGAGCTACCAGGTGGGCAAATATGAGGAGGCTTGCTTAATATTTAATTTTCAATCTTTTTTTCTTTCGGCTGCTCCATCCGCACCAGTCGTTCACCCAGGACTTCCTCGACTACACCTCGGCCACCCAGTGGCCCCCGCTGCTCTATACGGTGGCCTTCCTCCACACCATCGTCCAGGAGCGGCGCAAGTTCGGTCCACTGGGTTGGAACATACCCTACGAGTTCAACCAGGCTGACTTCGCGGCTAGCGTTCAGTTCATCCAGAACCATCTGGACGAGATGGATCCCAAGAAGGGCGTCTCCTGGCAGACCCTGGTCTACATGATTGGCGAGGTCCAGTACGGCGGTCGGGTGACCGATGACTTTGACAAGCGACTGCTCACCACATTCACCTCCGTGTGGTTCTGCGAACCACTGCTGTCCAATTCCTTTGAGTTCTACAAGGGCTACAAGGTGCCGGGCACGAAGAGTCTGCAAGGATTCATCGATTATATCAACAGTTTGCCGGCCTACGACACCCCCGAGGTGTTTGGCCTGCACTCCAATGCCGACATCACGTACCAAATAAACTCGGCCAAAGGTGAGTGGCGGGATGTGATTCCCTGGTTTGGGTTTCCCATGCTCCGATGCCTCACATTTAATGGACACCGATGCACGGAGTCGTAAATTATCAATGTGCTTAATTTAATGTAAAGCCCCGTTGCATAATCAATTCGGACATGGCCAGTTGAATGTGTGAAATCAGTAAACCGAATATTCGGCAAGTTTTTTAGGAGCAACCATCAACCCACTCGGGCATTAGCGCATTAGCATATTCGATGGTCCCCGAAATCCTTGATTGTTTACCTCTCAATTCTCTCAATCCCCCACCATCCGCAGGCATCCTCGACACCATCCTAAGTGTCCAGCCCAAGGAGGGCGGCGGAGGCGGAGGCGAGACCCGGGAGAGCATCGTCTACCAACTGGCGGATGACATGCTACGCAAACTGCCCGCCCAGTACAACGCCTACGAGGTGCGGGAGAACCTGACCCGAATGGGCATACTCCTGCCCATGAACATTTTCCTCAGGCAAGTGACCCCCATGATGCTCATGATGGCCATGGTAATAAGCGGGGTTGGTGTTTAATTGCAGGCAGGAAATCGATCGGATGCAGAGGGTCATTAAACGCGTCCACACCTGCCTCTGCGACCTCAAGCTGGCGATTGATGGCACCATTGTGATGAGTCCCGCCCTGAAGGAGTCGCTCGATGCCATGTACGATGCCCGCATCCCGGAGACCTGGATGAAGGTATGTGCTCTGCGATAAAAGCGAAAAAATAGTTTTTTAACCCATTTCGCCTGCCACACAATTGCGACTGTCTACTTTAATCCCATTTAGTATTTTGATTTGGGCAAGGCCAAATTTCTACCAAATATGGAAATTTTACAATTTCGCTTTGATTTCTGCCATGGGGAATATAAATTTTTTCGTCGGCCTTTTATGTTTCAATACTGGTAAATTATGCGAGAAAACGTTTGACGCCCCAAAGCGTTGTAATCACATTCAGTTACCTGCTGAAAATAATGGAAATATCATTAAACAAAGGATATCTTTGTTTTCATTAATGTGTTCTAGAAATGAATTTCCGTTATGTATGCTATTATGGGTTGTCCTAGAGAAAACATTCAATAATACTAGAATAGAAACACCCGACACAGTGTAGCTACAACTATACACATCCCAATAAACTAAGACCCATTCAAAACAAAAAAAAGGACAATGTCCGAACACAAGCACATTTTGAAGAAGGATGCCACCTTCCATGCGAACAGTGGATCGCAACCAGATCTATTGGATCGTACCTACGGATTTCTGAAGGCGGCCCGAATAAACACTCCCATCCCGAAGTCCCGTGTATCCATGGATACGCGTAAGCTTGTGCAGAAGTTGCAGACCATTACCAAGCGGGATCAGGAAAAGGACGAGGTCGAGGACGAGGACGAGTTTGATAATTTTACTTCTCTTATGTCCTCGGAGGATTCGGAATGCGCCGGAATGTCGGAGTTTGAACTCAAACGGAAACAATTCGATACAGCCGAATTTACCATAACTCGAGGCATCAAGCTAAGTCAAATATTTTGTCCCAAGGATTCTGGCCTACATCTGCCGCTGGCTTCGAAGGAAGCTGCGGGTTTAAACTCTTTCGATGACATGAAGACCTACTGTCGCCAAATGAACATCCATTTGGCCAGATAAATCGCTGTGCAGGGATTGCCGAATCTTAATATATTATACTTTGCTTACGAATAAATCCTACTCTTATATACATTGCTTAGTTACCTTCACTTTTGCCTGACTATGTCCTTGTCGCCATGCATTTCAGATATCCTGGGAATCGACTACGCTGGGCTTTTGGTACACCGAGCTGCTCGAGCGCAATGGACAGTTTCGCACTTGGATATCAACAGATAGACCAAAGGTGAGTAGTCTCATATGGCAAAACTATCTAATCTCCTTTAATTCGTACTTTAATTCGTGAGCAGGTGTTCTGGATGACCGGCTTCTTCAATCCTCAAGGCTTTCTAACAGCCATGCGACAGGTGAGTCTCTTAACAAGTAGCAGCTGAGTAAGCCGAAATTATATATTGTTGCATAGTCGCCTAACAAGCGAACGGGATATGAATACCAAGCGCACTTCGCCTTAACTAACCAGAAATCGATGTCCTGCGAAAATAGGTCCTTTGTCATTCGCATTGTGAGGAGCACTTCCTTTATGCCCAAGCGATTGCTATTAAGACGTACATACATTTCACCCCACTTCTGCTGATTGACATATCTGATTCCCCACCTCAAAGGTTATTCACTTACTTTTACTTTCATTTAATTTTTTTTGCATATCTGCGGCGGTACTTGAAAAACGCACTTGTAAATCCCTGGTATCCCTGGAATCGATACTAGGAGGTGACGCGTGCCCACAAAGGTTGGGCCCTGGACTCGGTGGTGCTGCAGAACCAAATAACGCGCTACAACAAGGAGGACATCACCGAGTATCCCACGGAGGGCGTCTATGTCCACGGATTGTTCCTGGAGGGTAAGTCCCCCCCCCAGCCCTTTCAAGGTCATGAACTGGGTGATTCCACTTCGTGTTTCGCAGGTGCCTCCCTGGATCGTCGCAGCGGCAAGCTGATTGAGTCCAAGATGAAGGTGCTCTACGAACAGATGCCCGTCATCTATATATACGCGATAAACACGACGGCCGGCAAGGATCCCAAGCTGTACGAGTGCCCCATCTATCGGAAGCCGCAGCGGACGGACATAAAGTATGTCGGTTCCATTGACTTCGAGACCGAATTCAATCCCAAGCACTGGACCCTGCGCGGAGTGGCCCTGCTCTGTGACATCAAGTGAACCCGAAATGGAATGGTAGCCCCCAGACCGTTGCCTGTTTCCAGGTCCAATACCGAAGCCATTGTCCATTGTTTGCCATCATGTCAACGGCTGTACGTGAGTGGGGCTCCTAATGGCCCTGTGATAATTATCTTTTTTCGTTGGTTGGACGTTAAAGTTTCGTTGCGTTCCTTGTAATCCGGCGCAAATACAACGTTATTAATTAAGCCCTCGGGTGAGGCAGGCCAAACTGTTTGCACTCGGGAGCGACCAGCACAATTATTATTAGCTGTTATCCATTTTGGTCGAAATAAAAAGCGCACCTAGAAAACCCTTAGAGAATTAGGCATGTGAGTAGCGAAATCGCAGAGTTTAATAAAGCCTTAGGTACACAAGTGTATAGCCAATGTTTCGGGACTAACGATTGAGTATATGCTGCAAACAGCACACCCACTCATACGACTCATGATACCCTGTAAGGGAAGCGAACTATGAAAAATGCCAAGTATCGATTGAAGGTGAGTTAAAAGTACCTTCCTTTTGAATGCCAAAACAATTAGCGCAGTATTATGATTGCTTATCTGGGGAATTGGCTCGGTCCTTAGTTAAGTTAATTAAACGAGATGCTTTGTAATTGAATGTCATGTCAATGCCTCATGATTTTATTTTTTAAATAAGTATATCCGTACATACGTATAATTTTGTATAGTATATAATTTTCTTCTAGTTTTTTTTTTGCAATTTCATTAGTTTAGCTCTTTTGAAAAAGGACTTTTATTTACATACACGTAGGGCAATCAATTCGTATTAAATTTATTAATGTACAGAACGTAACGTTTAAATGGTTAATTTGCTCGGTAAATTCCTTGTTAATTTACACAACACGTGGCGTATTCATGTATCGAAGTACTTGCTTGGGTAATATTTCTGATTTTGATCTACGTTAAAATCGTTATTTGTTATTAGTTATTCGTAATTCGTAATTCGTTACTCGTTACTCGTATGATTTGGAACCATTTGTCGCTTGATAGCTTAAAACTTGAACCCTTCAACAGCGCAAATTCAATAGTGACCAAATGCAGCTTTAACGAAAAGAGCGTGTGAACAGTACTTTCGGCACTATGTTAATTCTATTTGAGCATTTTTTTGTTTTGTTTTTGTTTTGCACAAGTTAAAGCACAGCGAAGCAAACGTAATGAACATAAAAACCGATTTCCGCCCGCGGAGAATGTAAACCACAATTAATAGTTGGTAAACAAGTTTTGCTTATGTGGATAAAAACGTGAAAATTCCATTTGACTAGTCAATATTGCATGCGATTGATTAATTAACGTCGACCGTTAAAACAATTATGTAAATTACACATAGATCACTATCAATTACGCATGCATGCATGCAATTACGTTTATAATCCTTAGCAGCATCGGTGTATTGACAAAAGTTTCGGCCATTTCGATCTAGTAAAGTATCTGTATCTAGTAGTATGCACGTTAGTATGGGTATGTATGTATGTTTCACATTAATCGGGGACTTTATTTTCAACAGTATCTGTGAGAGAGGTAGCATAAATCGTTACATACACCGTTGGTTATTTTCGATAAAATAGAGTTCAAATGCGAGTACATCTAGCAACGAGGGAGTAAGTTTGTCATCAAGGGAGTATGTGCACACACAACATGCCTGCCTTGTAGCCAGCCATTAGGAACCGTCGATTTGCATTAATAACCTTGCAGCACTCAGAAGCCGTTGGGTGCCCCTATCGCATCGTATCCGTTTCGGTATCTGTGTCGGTATTACATATATCTGTATCTGTATCTGCATCTGCATTTGTATCTTTATCGTGTCTGTATATCTGTGTTTGCATCTCAATCCCTACTTCCTTAATTAACGTTATGCTGACTTTTGTGAAAGCGGTAGGGAAAGGACCAGGGCACGCGGTCATTTGCATTAACCACCATCAACTCGTTCGGCTCCTCGTTGGCCCAGTTGGGCTTGTCCTCCAGCACCTCGAACCGTTCCAGACCCAATCCCACACCCATTCCCAGTCCGAGTCCCACACCCTCCGTTCCCACGTCATTGTAGCTGTCCTCGCCTTCATCGTCGTCGTCATCCACATATCTCGCCGGGTTTTTACTGGCCCCATTGCCATCGTCGTTCTCATGATTTGTTTCGTTGGCTTCATTTCCGCTGACCCGATGCCTGGCCAGACCCATTCCGGCCACGTCCAGTGGTTTCTTCGCATAGCTGAGCAACTGCAACTGCTTTTGGAGTGCCTGGGATTGTGGTCCAGTCGACGCTGATTGCTGGGAGTCCGCAAACTGTAACTGTGACGACTCCTTGTACGGCGACTGGGCCCATCCGTAGCTCCACAGTTGGCTGGGGAAATGCTTCCAGGGCAGCAGCTGTTGACGGTCCAGCTGCTCCTCACGAACTGCATCCCTTTCCCTCTCCCTCTGCCTTTCCCGCTCCAGTTCCCGCTCCACTGGCCACTGCTGGCGGTAGCGCCTGCTCACCTTGGGAGCCAATCCTCCTGCTCCCGATCCTCCACCTCCTCCTCGCAACATGACCCTCTTGCCCACGTTCTTCAGGATGGCGCGATTCAGTTCGACCTGGACACAAAAAAGGTAACATGGTTCACATAAAGTTCTGCAAAATGCTGTTAACTGCTGTAAAATGGGTGACAAATTGAAATGGAAGTGGGGTAAGCCCGGTTTTCCCTTATCCCCATGGGTTTCCCATGTACTTTTCCCGGCAAAGGGAAAGCTAAACTAGATTGACATGCATGATGGATGACCACATTGGCAATGTTGTTAACGCTTCAATTTGGATCACAAATCAAATGCCAGTGCGTTATTTCATTAATCGAGGATGAGGGATGTGGCACGATTACATTTTGAGCACTTTAAATCCCTTTAGTTACTGAACTGAAAAGCCACAGATACTTTGCCTAATTACTTTAAGTCTCAGGTGCTTGTTTAAAACTTACTTAAATATTTAAAGCCAAGATGATTAATCGTTAGAAATGTATTTATACCTTTTTCCTATCTTCTAGCTTAAAACTCAGTTTAGCTTAAATCCAATTTAAGTGTAAATGCCAACTTGCAGTTTTCACACCTTGGAAATGCCATTCTTCTGCTTCGGATATTTATTTAAATTTCTTTCTGTTTGCCAACCACTTTGCAGGACTTTTAAAGAGTCAGGTGTTTGCAGTGAGATGGGGATTCAATGTCCAACTCGTAAGTTTGGGTGACATTGCATTTTTGCCTTTTTATTTTTGGCAATGTGAAAGTCTATTTTCCTCTGCTGGAAATAGAGCACAAACCGAAACGTGATCTATTCCTTTAAGGTGTGAATAAGTGTGTCGATTCATTTAGTTTGCATTCGAATTCAAGTGGCGAATGCTATTTCAGATATCTAGCTTCCAACTTTTGAGTGTAAGATACACGTTTCTAAATTTAACTTTCCTTTAATTGTGTGGTATTAAACCTCACTTTGTTTCTTTGAAATTTCACTTTCATTTCACTCCATTTTATTTCCCTTTTATTTGCCAATCTTTCCGCAGGATACTTAGAGTCCCAGGTGTTTTCCTAGAATATTTTGCCTGCTGAAAAGCTCATCTTTCTCCGATTCGGATTGCTTTCGGGATGCACGGATTAATTTATGAAACCCCTTTGACAAATCAATAATGTTATCTGGCGTATGTGAATAGGCACATCCCTGGATGAACATGACCCTCTTTAACGGAAATTCGTGGGAGGAAAGGTGAAGCTATCAAGGCAAATCGTTTGAATTCCTCGCATTAAAACGTTTGATTTTTTTTTAAATATTTTTGTTGGCCTTTTTGTTTTTTTTTTTTTTTGTGTGTGCGCCTTTGGGGGATCGGAACGTTTTGGTAACCAAATAAACTCGCTTTGTTACCGAGCAAAAATATTTGCGTTACACATACGCCATGTTGGCTTTGTTTTTGCCACTGAGCCTGAACATGCATATATGTATGTACATATGCATATTTTTGGGTGTCAGGGCCATCCGAGGTGCTTAAGCCTCGATTTCGGGTTCGCCAGGATGTTGTTTACATTCCAGGAGCAAGCAGATGTGTGGGCTGCACAGCGTCTTCCCGTTTGGATCCTTCGCAAATTTATTAGATTCGCTAGCTGCGATGAATTAAAAAACTTTCTGCACCTGCGTTTTATGCGTTTTTATGGCTTTCGAAAAGTATTTCTCATCAGGCATTCTAGTTTTGATTAGCCCACTACATTTTCATTTATACCTTGCACCGCGACCTACTCTTTGTACCGAAGACGCGGCATTGTTCTCCGTTTGTCTGGGCCATACGAAGCCAAAGTTTTGTTTTACCCTCCTCCTACTTTGCAGCTTATTAAAAATACCTGGCCAAGTGGTCAGCCATCCCCGTTTAATGTTGCAGAACACGAGACCCACCTGGCGGGAGTTCTCCTTCATTTGCCTGCGTGCGATTTCCAGGAGCAGCCGCTGGCGCAGCACATCCAGCGGATTGACAATGGACAGCGACGGTTTGTTCCTCTTGGCCAGCAGAAAGTCATCCTAGAACGAAATACATACATATTTAGTACGTTAGATTCGCTGGCTGCCTGGAAGAAGTTTCCCAGCGCATGGCATAATAAAATCCTGACGAGGTAATGCAAAAAGTTTTAAGTCCCTGTGTTTATAAACAGTTCTGTGCTCGAAGTTTATTTTTTTGTTTTTTGATGGAAATTAAAATTATTATTAGCATCGATGGTGGGTAATCTTAAGGGCCTGGGCTATCGCATATTTATTATATCACCTTTTGTTTTTCCCACCATTCGGGAAATTATCGTTACACAAAATCTAGCAAGCTTATATTTGTGTTGTTCTACGTTTTTTCCACGATGATCAATCGGGAATTTCGTGATAAGAGCTCTTCACTGATAAGAGTGAAAACTTCAAGCTAAGTCGTGACTCACACGTAGCGACAAAATAAAATGAAAATACAATTACCTTGGGGGGCGATTAAAAAACACCTGATACTATCAGTTTACGATCCGGCCAACAACGCATATCGCAATTTCTTTACACCACATAAAAAAAGGGATTTGGATTTCGCTTGATCATAAAGAAATTAGCCGAAATTTATATGGAGTCTGGACAGGTGCTTCTTTGGAAAAATTTAAATATTATCTTTTATTTGTTGGTGTTCCTTCCAAGAAGTATTTACGTGTTTACGTGTAAACAACCAATCCGAATTCATGTTCAGATAAATATGATAATTACGATTATTGTTGGTCTGACTATCAGACAGGTTCCCTGCGATTAGATAAGAATGTGGCAGTGTGAGGTCGAAATGTCTGGCAGTGAATGGACGTGGTTATCGGGTTTCTATAAAAGCTATGTCCATCTGCAGAACCCGGTAGTATAATCGAAACAATTGCGAAATGAAGGTCCTAACTCTTCTCCTCTTCACTGCCTTGGTGGCAGTGGCATCTGGCCGCCCCAACGGCGGTTGGTTCGGAAATTTTGGCGGCAACTGGGCCAGGAGGTTCGGTTGGGGCTCCGGCGACGATGAAACCGTGCAGGAACAGAAGTGGAATAGCCAGAATCCGTGGAATCCAAATGGCCATGGTCAGGGTCAGTGGAATGGCGGACATGGTCACGGACAATCTCACGGAAA
This sequence comes from Drosophila sechellia, assembly GCF_004382195.2. Lineage (NCBI taxonomy): Eukaryota > Metazoa > Arthropoda > Insecta > Diptera > Drosophilidae > Drosophila > Drosophila sechellia. The sequence continues at coordinate 18,792,079 of NC_045952.1, forward strand.
TAACCAAGGCCTCGGCCAAGGAAACGGACACGGAAACAACCATCATGGTCATCATGGCAACAATCATGGTCACGGCAATGGTCATGGTCACGGTGGACACCGCCCTCCACCACCACCACCACCAACGGATCTGCCTGAGCTGACCACCGAGGATGATGTTGTATCCACCACTAATCCCGCGGAGGAGACCACTCTGGCCCCCGAGGTTCCAGAAGAATCTACTACCCAGGCACCGGAGGAAATCACCACTGAAGATGGTAGCGGTTCCTCGGAAGACACCACCACCTTGGCCCCTGAAGTTCCGGAGGAATCCACCACTCAGGCACCGGAGGAAAGCACCACCGACTCTGAGGACGGTAGCGGTTCTGAGGATACCACTCAGGCTGCGGAAGAAACCACCACCGAGGAGCCTGAAGAATCCACCACCGAGGCTCCCGAAGAATCGACAACGGAAGCTCCCGAAGAATCCACAAGTGAGGCACCCGAAGAATCCACCACAGAGGCACCCGAAGAATCCACAAGTGAGGCGCCCGAAGAATCCACCACAGAGGCTCCAGAAGAATCAACCACAGAGGCTCCAGAAGAATCCACCAGCGAGGCTCCCGAAGAATCGACAACCGAGGCGCCTGTAGAATCCACAAGTGAGGCACCCGAAGAATCGACGACCGAGGCTCCTGAAGAATCCACAAGTGAGGCGCCCGAAGAATCCACTACCGATTCTTTAGCGGTCTAGGAAGTTAGTATCATAGTTTCCAAGGTCCCTAGTGCATTTTCTGAATAATCCTTAAAAACTTGGCGTTTCCAAGTAACAAGGTTATTAAACAAAATATGGTGCAAATATTAAACTGTTATAGCTAAATTATTAACGTGTTCACCCAGAAGAAGGTGAAACCATTTCTAGGGTTAGGATTGAAACCTCATGAAACCACATCGTGTTATGTAGTCACGCATTCGCCATTTAGTTTTATAGTTTCAACAATCTGAACAATTAAACCACCCGAAAAACGAAAAAATCCAAAGTCACGTTTACTTATATGGCATTACTCAAAACTTTAAGGTTCTGAACGCATTATAATGCTTATCACCTAATTGAACTTTCGCTTTCCGAACCATGACAATATTGTTAGTTGGCTGTTCAAGCGTTGCGAGCCGATGATAAACTGATTGATTGACGTACATACATCAATCAATGAATCGCTACTTGACTGATTAGTTGGCAAATCGACCCTTATCGAAACATACATATGTAGATGCCCATTTGCTCGGAAGAACATATGTTTGTGCCCAACGATGTGTCATTTATGGTGATACAAATGGAAAATTTCGTAATTGGCTTTTAACGTCGCCTCGGGGTTGTATTTTTAATTCTGCCCCATCATAAAACATCATTTCAGTTCTTTCAGTAAATAAAATTAAATTGTTTACGTGTCCTTCGCATTTACGTGCTTAAATCTTCAATTTCGCAAACGAACTTGCCTCGCACTCCAATTCCAGCGAATAAAAAATAAAGAATATAGAATCAACTTAACAAAATTCGAACTTCTTAAAAAGCAGTGGTGAAACTTTTGATTGTGGACAACAGGAGTTGGCCAAGACAAACAGCATGTTTGGTTTTCTTTTTTCTACCATTTGTTTACCTTTAATGACGCCTGCTCAAAATCCTTGACGTAAATTTCCATTTGTTTTTTAAAACCCATAGACTGAAATCAATTTTGTTGCCATGTTCGTGTGGGTTTGAGAATTTATACGATCTTTTTGTTCAACCGAAGAAGTTTCACATTGGGGTATTCGAGTTGGTCAAGTGCCTAGATTAGATTGTGGCCAAAATTCAGATCGAAGAACCAAAAATGTGGTATAGATTTCGAGGAAATCGGAGAATGGAGATTTGCAACTATTATAAAATGCCTAATGTACTTTCCATCTCTTGATAGCTCATGTCAAGAGCTTAATCTTTTAGCAAACCTATATATCCGCATTAAATAAACTGCGTATGAGTGATGTTTTAATCAATTTATTTTTAAAGGGTTGTGAGGAACCCTTTGCGGTCACATTTTGTGGCTTCTTGTAAAGGTTAACGCATTGTGACGAACAATGTGTCAATTTATGAACCGAGTGAATGGAACCAATGACGGTTGTCAAAGGACCGATGAAATCGCCCGTTTGCAAACTGCCGAGCCAATAATTGAATATGCATTCGGAAAACATTCAAACAAGTGACGCAAAAACTGCTGCCACTCATTCACAAAGGGAGACAGCCAGAAAGAAATGCACTCCGATGGCCAGGACCATGTCCATGTCCATGTCCATACCCATGCCCATGCCCATGCCCACCTGTGAGTTCCGTATTCCATCCGGGTAGTCCAGAGGATATCCGTTTGTGCGGCCGCTTCCGCCGACCTCCGCTGCACCCGCTGCCGCTCCCGATCCTCCCGCAGCTCCTCCTGCTCCAACCGCTCCTCTTTGGGCCGTGCAGACGAGCCTTGTGGCACACAGTAAAGTTAATAACACCGGACAAAACCATGCTGTGGCTTTCATCATTCTGCAAAAGAGGAGGAAAAAAACACACACAGTGGCATGGGTCAGTGCACAATTCACAGATATGCATGCAATGCCAACAGTTTCTGCATAAAAAATGAAATAAAAATCTATCAAAATGATTCAAGAATGTGAGTATTAGTGTATATATCATATCAACCAACTCTGCTAAAAACTATGCATATTTATTAACAGTACTACAGGTTATAGGGTATGCAAAGTACCATACACTATGCAAATTTGATCTGTTCATTTGCGTGGAAAATTAAGCTCATCTGCGGCTATTATTTTTTGAATATTTTCCGAGCCACTGTCTTGTGCAAACTTTGACCTCCGCCGTTTTCCCGCTGGAATAGAGTGAAAATAAAATGCTGACAGCTAACCTGTGAAAAATGCGCAATATTCTGACAACAAGAAGTGCTCTCATAATTTATGGGTCACGTAAATATGTGGTACTTCTGAATGCGGCAGTGTAGTGCTTTATGTACTTCCGAATATGCATCTATGTAGATACATACATATATCAATCCCATGTCCCTCTGGACTCTTCAATCAGTTGGCAACTGGAGTCGGGGGCAATTTGCAAAAAGGTGCAAAGAGGAAATTAGGTTCTAAATTGAAGACGGCGACGAGTAAACGGCAGCACAACTAGATTATTTTCCTGTTGCACAGCTAAAGTTACCAGGGGAAAAGTTATTTCCAAAAAGAGGGAAAAGAGCTTAACTTGGAAAGAACAAGTTCGAAGATACTTTAGGCACATAACAGTCCATGCTCTACTAGAGTATCTTGTATCTATTAGATTGTTTCCTTTTCTTAGCCGCAGAAAGATAAGTGATTTTGATTGGACATATAATATTTTTTAAAGCCTGAAGAAATCTCTGGAAGAGCATTCACCAATTATTTCAGCTTAAGCGAACCTTTTTTTTACTTTTGATCTATAAACAAACCGTGTAAATGCATAATTAAATGAAAACCCTTTGGCGCTTTCAGGAGTTTTTTTTTTCGTCCTCCGTTCAGTTTCTTTCATATTTATTTAACATATTATTCTTTCCTCTGGTTTTTCATCATAATCCTTTCATGAGGTCACTTTTAATTGCGTAGAACAACTGAAAGTTTCACTTTGGTTTTCCCACACCGACGCAATGTAAAGCAACCATTGTTCTCAAAATGAAAGTTCCCTAATCCCCGTAACTTTGTGTAGCTAACAAAATTAAGTAACAATTGCCACAACAAGGAAAACTTCTTGCAATTTAGTGTGTGCGTACGTAAAAGTTTGAACTGCCATAACTCAAATTTCTGCATTACACAAAATTAGGTTTAACATTACTAAATAATTTATAATCCCAAGAGCGATGGCAGCTCTAAAGTTAAAACCAAATGGCCAATTTTTAGAAAATAAACCAATTTCATTACAAACTTTGTGTAAGTGAAATTAGCACATGAGTTTTCAGCAACTCAAAGTTGCACCATGAAAACACCATTTTGGGAATTATGGTGGCTCCTTTGTTTTCGGTGGGGGAAGAGGACATACAGCTCATATAGCACCTGTCACCAGGAGCATTAGACATCGCAGATAACTAAGTGCTCGAATGGCAGCCGCATTAGTCCATGCCGGCAATCACATGTCATATGGATGCCATTCGGCGAACGGGGATTTACGAATCCGCATCTGAATCCGGTGGAAATTCGTGGGCGGGTGGGTTTTGCTGGCACTTTCGGCAAACGACAATTGATGGCTATTGATTTCCCCAAATAGATCGCCTAAATGCTGGAGGAGATGTGATGAATCCATTCCTGGTAACAGCCAGCGAAGTTGCAGCGGAAATTGCAATCCAATTGAATTAGGACTCCCGAGGGAAGTGAAGTAGTATTCCCCAGCCGATATAATGAATGAATTTTCTTATTTTCTTACATTTGAAGTTGAGCAAATATTGATTTTGTGAAAGTAATATGGAATTCAAGGCAATAAAACTGCCCTGCCCCACTGAGGATTGTGCTCCTGACAGCCATTGTCATACATTCACTGGGCGACTCTGGGACCCGGAGACGGAAATCGTGATTGCCCAGGGCTACTTGCCAGGACGTCCCTTCTTGTTTTATCGGCAATTCAAAGGGCGGACCGCGGCACAAGGAAATGAAATCCCTGCTATCTATGCCAACTCCAGATATTTACATGCGTATGCAAATACGAGTATGTGAAAAGTTTTCCAGCTCCTCTGGCTGCCTGACTGGCCGCTTTAAAGGCCGTAAATCCCATTTGATTAGGCCGTAAAAAAAATCAGCACAAAAGGCCAATAATTTGGGAATCTGCAGCGCAGGGGAGGTGGGTGGCAAAGAAAATTACCAGGTGTGATTGCCGACCTAAGCTTGTTGGCAGTCTATTAGGTTTCGGCGGTGTGTTGTTACCTGAAACCGAACACAAAATGCAAAACTAATTAGCCTAAACGTTCTTCGAGCCATCAATGAAGCTTGCCACCTTTTGGGCCATTCAATTTGCGCCACATTTCCGTTGAGGTTTTCGCGCGAAATCTGATATGTTTTCGCAAAAAAGCCAAAGATCAAACACCAAACTCAAAAACATAGAAACAGCACTCTTTCGAAAAATTATTATCACATAAAAGAAGAAATCACCTTATCAGTGGTAATTGCCTCTAATTTCGCTGGATCTGCGGAACTCGGATGCACACTCGACGGATTGATTTATGACGATCGAGATACTATATATTTCGCGTGGGTTTTCGAATTGTCTTATTTTGGGAAAGAGCCCCCCTGCTTTTATGGCTTGTTTATCTTTTTCTAATTTATTTTATGTATTCACGCGTCGCGTCGCGAAACGTTAACTGATTCGGAATCTTGAACTGTTGCTGGAGCTTGTGGCTTTGGTTCCTCTGATGGATTTTCACCCAGCATCGAAATCGAATGTCGAACGCAACAGGCTGACGACGAGCGGAGGACTCACGGAGTATAGCGATTACGGCGTGTTTTTATATTGGGCGCCACGAAGCGCCCACACGAAGTGCCGGATCCGAAATCCGAGCACGAAATCCGAGGCGTCAGGATGACAGGACGACAGGACGACGGATGGGGGGCCCGAAGGAATCGGAAGGCAAAGGAAGGTGCTGAAGCCACGCGACGAGTTATGAATGAAAACGTGCGGGTACGGCATGTTGCCAGGATGATGGAAATCGCTCCGGAATCAGATGAGGCGGGTCAGACCGCGTCGTTTGGGTCTGCAATCCCCACTAATAAATCATCAAGGTGTGCGAACGCATTAGGAAATTGACGGATTGTTGGCAGTGGGTGACCCGAAGACCCTTTGTTTCGAGGTGGTGGTGGTGACGTCCCACAAATCAGGTGCTTCAGCAACATGTTGCGCGAAGCCGCAACCCCGTCAACTCTGTAATTATCGAACTCAATTAATATTTAATGAGTTTTATTTGCACATTAATTGTTCGATTTAAAAGTGACGAGGATGCGGACTCCGGAGCACTCGATGTCATGTCAAGAGGTGCTAACGTGGCCCGACATTCCGCTAGGACGGCAATCGGGCGTTAAATTGCTCGCCATAAATCCGTCAAACGTTAGCCACAGGGATCCTGGCCAGGAGATGGATTCCACGCAGGAGGTGCTCTGCCTGCTGGGTGCTTCGTCTTATTTTGGACCAATCAATTTTTATTGGGATATGCGAAGGCTACCAGATTCCGATATCCTTTCTATTTGGGCTAAGAAAAGCAGCAATCATTACTGCTGATTACCTTGAAAAGACATTTAAACGAATTTAATTAACATTTATATCACATTGTACACACAGCCAGATAAGCAATCTAAGTTATGTAGCTATAATTTGGGACCCCCGCAACTTTTCATACCATCAACTAGTTTAGCTGGCCCACGCATCACTCAAAAAAGCAACAGTGTTGCCAGCTTTCGCAATTGTCCTGCGTCCTTGGGCGCGTTGATCACCCACTTTGACATACTTTTTAATTGCTTGGAACACGTGTCTTTGGCTTTTATGTATGCAGAATGTGCATGCGTCGGCTTGTAATTAAGCACGTAGGCAAACGCCTCCATTTCCTGCCCAGCAGGATGCTTTATGGCTGATTGAATTCCGTCAAAATGCCACTCCCGCCAATTTATACGTGCTTTTATGCGAGCGTTAATGCTGTTTTGCTAGTGCAAGGCAATTTTAAGGCGCTACGTAGGGGGCTAATAATTTACTTTTCATTTTTAATAGAGTAACTAGTAGAGTCTAGCTACTTTTGCTTAGGGATTCAAGAAAGAAAGGACATCGCTTAGGGTGTAAGATGCAACCTAGTACTTCGTTCATCGCACCCATTAATGAATATGCTTATTAAGTTCAATCCCCCCACTCCAGTGCCCACGATTACAGCCCACTCGGAGCGAGATATTTCTTTTGTCCGATTTGCGTAACAAGTCAATGACTCAAGAACTCGTCTCTGGACACCCCTTTTTCTAATAGCCCATCGAGGATTTGACAGGCGACTAAGCGGTAAACGGGCATTTAATGAGGAGCAGAAAAGGCAGCCGCCTCATTTCATCCAATTATCCTTGTTATGGGCAGCCGATGGTCCCATCCAATTATGCGCGATTTGACGATTGTGTGAGTGTCAGGGAACTTGGTTTCGGTCAAGTTTAATCATTAATAATTGGGAATGTCTTTATTGAATATTAAAGAGGGACATAACGCCGCCTTCAAAACATTCAATTAACAGAGTTATCAAGTTTTTCAGCCGCAATATTTGGCTTCCAGTTGGATCTCTTTGAAACGCTACTAAATGAGCGGATTATTCTGTGAAGCACAGAAGAAGAATCAAATTACGGACCATTTAAGCAAGGCGAAGAAAAATCAAACAGCAGCAGAAGTTAGCCAAAAAGTTTGACCAATATATATTTCGGCTAATCCCAGAAAAGTTTTCCCAACTTGTTTCATCTTTGAGCCGCTTTTGTCTTGCTGAATTTACTGCAAACGAAACTCACTCAATTTCTAGTAATTATTTGCAAGTGATTTGCCAGACTTCTTGACATTTGCGACCTTCTTCAGCAAATAAAATTAACGAAAGGTACGCAAATAATATTAATTTGCTAATAAAGTCTTAGGCCAATCGTATAAGCCCTTATTTTGATAGTAAGATATTTTCGTATTTCAGTATCGATTGTTTCATGGTTTTGGTAATTACGAATACCGCTCCCCTTTGTTATTCATGATTTTATTAAAATATCAAAACTTTCCCCTTTTTCAACCCATTTTCCACTATCTGAACCGCTTTATTGCGAATTTCTCCCAGTTTAATGGAAATGTTTACATACCAGAGCGTTCCATAAATTGGTAGATATTAGTTTTGTTGACTAACCCATATTTTTTTTTTTCAGATTTTCGGCTGATGTGAGCCGAGCACCACACTTGCAAATTTAAAGACTCTTTATATTATTGAACTATTTACGCCCACTTGATGCTGTGCAAATTTGATTAACGGGCGTTTTGTTAGTTTTACTTGAAAATACTATGCGCTGATATTGAAACGTAGGAATTCGAATTGATTTTATTTTAAAAAGTTATTTTATTTTATATTTATAACTTTAGATTCTCAGAACCAAAACAGTTCAGTTTACTAGCGTAAATAGCTTATAAATTACGCTGTACAATTTATGTCAGGGAATCCAAATTTGCTGTGCGATGTTAAGGGCTTATCTTTTTTATTTATTTATACTAGCAGTAAAATGAAAACAACATTATGGTATAAGTATTGAACATTATCTACTTCGCCATTTTAATTGACTATTGTAAGTTATGTGATAAATAATAAAACAATTTCTTGCAGTAAAATACGCTGTAAAAAGTTGGTTTCAAAATTCGTTTAATTAACAAAATTGGTTTTTCCATTAAACGTTATTTTAAAATAACATTTAGTTGCTTCGATAACATTTTTTGATTAGTCACATTTCTTAAGTATTTATATCGCTTCGTGAACTGTCACGGGTAGGCGACTATCGATAAGCGCAAAGTTCTGAATGCCACCACTAGAAAAACAAATATGGCGGAACCGTGCGTAAAAGTAAAAAAAGTGTAAAATTTTGCAGTTTAACCGACTCAAAATCATCTAATTTCGGATTGAAACCGCGTAACAAGATCCGCGCCACGCGCTAAATATAAATCCCGATCTTTGGTGAACCAGAAACTAACTGTGCGGCTCGCGCTTGTTTTCGTTGGGTGATGCGATGCGATTTGGCCACCAATTTGTTATTACGTGACCTCAAGAACGCCGCAAAATTTCGCCAGGCCAAATCGAAAGAAATCGGAAAGTTAGTGCAGCAAAACAAAACTTGCTATTGGTGGCTAGTGATTCAAGGCAGCCGCAATGCGATTTGACCGCCGGATCGGAACACACGAAATCGAAATCGCCTGAGATGCCAAGGGGCTTGCCGGCGGGAATCAGCAAGTGCTACTACTAGGACAGCCCCCAGGGAGCCACGCGAGAAACCATGTCAGGCGGACGTGATAGCAGCAACAGCAGCGGGAGCAATTCTGCTGCGGCAGGAGCCAGTACGAATGCCACCTCCTCCGCATCCGCCTCCTCCACATCCACATCCGCCTCCCCTGGAAGCACAACATCGCCCGCGTCCACGCAACGTCAACGGGGAAGACCGGCCAAACGAGCCACATGCACCTGGTGCGGCGAGGGCAAGCTACCGCTGCAGTACGTCCTGCCCACGCAGACCGGCAAGAAGGAGTTCTGCTCGGAAACATGCATTGCCGAGTTCCGCAAGGCGTACAGCAAGGGGGCGTGCACCCAGTGCGACAACGTCATCCGCGATGGAGCGCCCAACAAGGAGTTCTGCTCGATCATGTGCATGAACAAGCACCAGAAGAAGAACGGCTCAACCAGGCACAGCAGCGGATCGGCATCGAGCAAGGGTTTGGCGGAAAACGAGCGCAAGTTGCTGGCCAGTGGAGCGCCCGCACCAACGGGGCCCTTTCAATACGAGAGCTTTCACGTCTTCGACTGGGATGCCTATCTAGAGGTAAGTCAAGCTGGGATAACGCTTTAACCCGAATCTCATACTTTTTGTGGTTTCTAGGAAACGGGTAGCGAAGCTGCTCCTGCAAAATGTTTCAAACAGGCTCAGAATCCTCCCAATAATGATTTTAAAATCGGAATGAAGCTGGAGGCTTTGGATCCACGCAACGTCACTTCCACCTGCATTGCCACCGTGGTCGGAGTGCTTGGCTCGAGACTGCGGCTACGCCTGGATGGAAGTGACTCCCAGAATGATTTTTGGCGGCTGGTCGATTCCACGGAGATCCATGCCATTGGACACTGTGAAAAGAACGGCGGCATGCTGCAGCCGCCTCTGGGATTCCGCATGAACGCATCCAGCTGGCCCGGCTATCTGTGCAAGATACTCAACAATGCCATGGTGGCGCCAGAGGAGATCTTCCAGCCAGAGCCGCATTCGCCAGAGGAAAACCTGTTCAAAGTGGGCCAGAAACTCGAGGCTGTCGACAAGAAGAACCCGCAACTCATCTGCTGTGCAACAGTAGATGCTATCAAGGATGATCAGATCCATGTAACATTCGATGGTTGGCGAGGGGCATTCGACTACTGGTGCAATTACCGATCGCGTGACATTTTTCCCGCCGGCTGGTGCGCTAGAAGTTGCCATCCCATGCAGCCACCGGGCCATAAATCGCGCATGGACTCCAGCTCTAGCAAACAACGATGCCCTCGACCACGCTACACTGTTGTAGCTGAGTCCGAGGCTATGGTTCCCGCTTCCCCTGCCACAGCCCACTTCCATCCGAACTGCAAGGGCGGTCCGTTCATCAACAATTCCAAACTGCCCTGCATGGTGACAGGACCCACTTACCAAACGCTGGCCAAGCTTTGCCTGCAGGAGGTTTTAGCTGCCAGCACGGATACGCAACAGCTCTCAAAGTTGCTGTTTGCCCTGGAAGGTGATGTTCACATCGTGACGGCAGCGGGGAAAAATTTCACAGTGAGTTAAAGATATATTTAATTCATTGAAAATCATGTTTAAAACGCACTATTTGTTTTTTAAAGGTAAAAATACCATCGCCAATGAGAATGAAGGATGACGAAAGCCTGGCCGAATTCATCGAAACGCTGTGCACTACATGCCGGGCATGTGCGAATCTCATTTCCTTGGTCCACGAGACGGAGGAGTGCAAGAAGTGCGCGAATAGTCGGAAGCGTCAACTGACTCAGTCAGCCACACCGCCTTCCTCGCCAGTGCTCGCCGACAAGCGAAACCGTCAGTCCAACTCGGCAACGACATCACCGTCTGAGAAGAATATCAAGCAGGAAGTGGGTGTGGGTGTCAAATCGCCAGTAGAGTCCAAGTCGAAAAATTCGACGAACAATGGCAAGGAGCCAGCAAGCCAGCAAAACAGCAACCACAGTATCAACAATAACAACAACAGTGCCAGCAAGTCCAGCAACAAGGTGGTCATAAAATCAGAGCCCAACGGAGCGAACGCGCAGACTTCCTCCACAACGCAGGCTCTGCGCAAAGTACGCTTCCAACACCACGCAAACACGAATACGAATAGCTCTGCGACAAACGGAAACCAGGATACGAGCCAGACCACGCACGTATCTACCAGCCATTGCAGCAGCTCGTCAACATCGTCCAGCACAAGCCTTGCCGGCGGTTCGGCGAACACCAGCACAATTGGCAAATACTTGGCGCCTCTGGTGGCGGAAGTTCATCCGGAGCAGGCCAATGTCAAGCCCTCGAATAGCTACTACAAGAGTCCGACGACGCTCTCGTCAAGCGCATCGTTGCCGACATCCGTGTCCACGCCGTTCACGGGCTGTCATTCAGCCTCGTCCACTGCACTGGCTGCAGGTGGAGTTACAGCGGCTAAGGCGGCCACCGCGCCGGCTGGAGCAGCGGCAACTGCGGGAGCTTCTCCAAGCTACACCGCGATTACCTCACCCGTGAGCACACCCACGTCTGCTTTGGCAAACTCACATCTGCGGTCGCAGCCCATCGACTGGACCATCGAAGAGGTGATCCAGTACATCGAAAGCAACGACAATTCCCTCGCAGTTCATGGTGATCTCTTCCGAAAGCACGTAAGTAGTAGCCAATAACTCATTAAAAAAAATAACTTACCCAAGTTTTGTTTGTAGGAAATCGATGGAAAAGCTTTATTATTGCTAAATTCAGAGATGATGATGAAGTACATGGGCCTGAAGCTAGGACCAGCCTTAAAAATCTGCAATTTAGTCAATAAGGTCAATGGTCGTCGAAATAATCTGGCACTCTAAACAAAAAAACATTAAGTTTCAGGCAGCAGACTCGGTTCGGGTTTGACTTATATAGAAATTGTTAACAAATTAGTACCTCCCTTTAACGTAAAGCAAAGCAAACATGAACGATATTCATAGATGTGTTATGTGTTGGCCATTCATGAGGAAAGAATCCCTACCCTATTTTATTATATTGATAATATAAAAAACGCTATAACAAATGTAATCGCGAAGACATGAAATTTCCTATACAAAATCAATCGCATAACAAATTATACACAGCCAAGCTCCGGTTTTCAAAACCATTATTATTATTTTTTGTCCAACTGCTCGTGATTCTTTTTTGGAATACACATTTACAAATCGAATTATTTAGGTTTATTCAAATTTACCCAGTCAAAGGAGTGGAGTATACGTATTAGTTTAACCATCTATTTCGAAAAATGTGAAATAGTTCTAAATTGTACACAAAATGATTCGACTATTTCAAAAACTGGAGCTCGGCTACCAAAATCGCAATGCACATACATTATATTTATTACACATAAACACGCACATTAGACACCAAAATCTATCCGACACAAAAAAAATGATAATTAACTTTAGAATAGGCGAGAGAAAAACAAATATTAAATGATTGTACATATTTTACATATAATTTTGTAATTATGATCAATTGCGTTTCCTAACTATAACACTATTTAATTAGTCATTAAACAGGTTGAAGATTTAATTTCTATTAAGTTATTGAAATTGAATATCAGTTTTTAGTTAATTCTTTACATGCAGTTAAGGTCATTTTTGCATATAAGAACCGCTTCCTTTTGCAATATATGCGAAATATAAATGAGAGTAGCATTCGGTCGTGTAAAGTATTGCAATAAGTCTCATTATGTTAACCCAACATCCACTTACAAATACAAAAATTAAATAGAGCCAAGTGTATATATCATTACGTAATAATCATTACAATTTGTTCTATTTTCAACAGTAAAATAACTGAAAGATGGTAGTCGATACTCAGGCTCCAAAAATTCCACTAGCGGATGTTGATAATTGCTGATGAGAAGTGAAATTGAATCATTGCAATCGTCAGCATTTGTTGAAAATATCTTAGAATTTAAGAAACGAGTATAAACAAGTCGTATTATTGTCATATTTATTTTTAACAAACGGATACACACGAATCATTCCGCAACCTGGTCATTCGTAAAAGTGCTTCTGCACCCATCGAGGCAAGGCAAAGGCGACGGAGTGAACTTCGGAGGAGTAGTACCTTAGGTCTATGGCATCGATTTCGGACTTTCCGAGCTTGGGAGTAGCGAAATCCTGGTTTTTGTTCAGGGAGCCCATGACGAAGCCAATGTGGCCGCAGGGATAGGACGGAACGGAGGTAACGGCATAGGCCACCTTAGCAAAGTGCTCCTTGCAGCCGGACATGGTCTTCTTGATGTAGTCCAGATCCAGCCAGAAGCTACCGCCCTGGGAGCACACGATTCCGTCTTCCTTCAGCGCGTGTTTCATTAGCTCGTAGTAGCTTTCCTGGAACAGGCTCACTGCCGGACCAATGGGATCCGAGCTGTCGGTGATGATGACATCAAATTCGTTCTTGTGTTTCTTCATATAGTCGAATCCATCGCCAATGGTCAGCTTCAACTTCTCGTTGGCGAAGCCACAGGCCATCGCCGGGAGATATTGCTTGGACAGCTCGACGACACGGTCGTCGATTTCCACCTGATGCACTTCCTCGACCAGTGGATGCTTTACCACCTCGCGAGCAACGCCGCCATCGCCACCGCCCACGATCAGGACCTTCTTGGGATTGGTATGGGCGCAGAGCGGCAGGAAGGATATCATCTCCTGGTACGAGAACTCATCCCTGGCCGTGCACTGGATGATTCCGTCCAGAATCAGGCACCGTCCATAGGTTTCGCTGTAATAGAATTATCAAATTATTGATTTTTTCAGCGGCGCAAATGTACCCAATGTTCGACTGGAGGAACTCAAACCTGAAATACGAGCTGACTTGTTATCAGTATTCTGTCTGTCGTTTTTGGCCCTAGATGACTCCATCGATAAGGCTGTTGGTGCAGATCAAGAATAAACACACGAAAACCAAAGGGTCCGAAAATGCTGGCTGGGCAATTTGTGTTTGAACAACCAGTGGAAAATTTTCGATTTCTACAATCTATGATTTAGGGACCTTCAATGTAGGATACATATGGGATTAGGCTATTGTAGGTTAGTCCTTAAAATCTCAACAGCTTAAGCTGTTAAAAATTTCGGATGTGTGCGTCTTTATAATAATTTTGATTTAGTTTTTTAATCTCAATCTAAGCTAATTTATTTTGATATCTTTCTTCAAACTTCAGTCTAGACTAGACTGAGGAATTTCGGATGTAAACAAATGGGGCTGTGTGTACAAGTATTTGTTTATCTTTCAGTTATCTTACGTTTCAACGATCTGGATGTCCTGGAAGCGGGACTTCTCCTTGTGGATGACCTCCTTGACTTTCAGGGAGAATGACTGACCGGGCCAGAGATCGGCCTGCAGTTCGCTGAACCATCCGTTGTTAAGGGAATCCATTTGTTTAATGCCGCATTAGAATCAGCGTTTGATAAGATTGGCTCAACACGTGGGCTCCACACGAACTTACCGTATCTGCCAGAAAGCTAGGTCTTAAAAAATACCTTAGAAGGGTAATTGGTATAAATACCAAAGCTTTTTTGTTTTAATTAATTTTATTTAACTTTTCCATTTCTGGCTATTTATCTTTTCTATTAATATAATACATTTCCAGCGAAAACTTCAATTGTTTAATGTAATAAAGCCAAATGTAAAAATGAGCACTTATAAAAAAAAGTTCCTAAACTTAACGAAATACAGGTGCAACGTTTTGTAATTTCTTTATTTGATTTTTATTTGTATTGTTTTTACATTATAGATTAATTAACATCCTAACTTTTTAAATACCGTGAACTTTATCGGGTGAAATCTTAATTGGTAGCATGTGGTAAGTGTGAGTATAATTTTAAAATCCGTTAAGCCGTTAAAAAGCTTAGGAATGTTCTGGAAACACAACTGTTCTTGCTGTAAATGCAATTATTAAGGATATTGGGAATATGGAATTGTCATTGAAATAATTTAATGTTTTGTTAGCTTAGCCTGCTGCAAGTGATTAGTTGTAGGCCAAAATAAATTTTTTTTTTATTTTAAGATTTAATTTAATTAGCAAACGGTCACTTTAGTGTTTCTAATTCCAGCTCAAGCAATCGATAGTGACAGGGCAGCATGCGATTGCTTATCGAAAACAGCCCTGGCCGGTGAAAAAGAATACGTAGACATCCCTGATTGGCCTGATTTGGGCCAATGAAAACGTTCCAGCAAACCAATTTCAGTAACAAGCCGTCCCGCTCCGACACGCATGAATCAGATGCAATAAATAAATAGCACTTTCTTGCCGGCATTTAGCACTTAACTTTAACCGAGTTCGGACAACCATCGGAGTTGGAAGAGTCAGTCCAAAAAGTGGTGCGGGATCGTTCACATGATGTGGTGCAAAACAGTGATAGTGTTGCTGGCGACAATCGGCTTTATTAGTGCCGAGGTTTATCTGAAGGAGAATTTCGACAATGGTAAGTGGTAGTCATCGCGTTCTATGGCCGCCATGTGGTCCTCCGCTCCTCTTCAATGAATAACGAAAGGAGAGACGATAAAAAAAAGAAGAATAATATAAGCCACCCTCGCTTGTTCCCGCAGAAAACTGGGAGGATACGTGGATCTACAGCAAACATCCTGGCAAGGAGTTCGGAAAATTCGTCCTCACCCCCGGCACCTTCTACAACGATGCTGAGGCCGACAAAGGTAGCGTATATGTGTCGATGTGTCGTCACTCCCTTTTCCAAATCTTTCTCTTCGCTCGTTCTGCCATTTTTATTTTTTCGTCGGCGTGTTATCTGCATTTGTATGTGCCCGTGTATGTGGAGAACATGAGCACGAAGAAGAAAAACCACTACGTGTACGTTTTCGAGTAGCTATAGTAACTGTATACACATTTTTTCTCTCCCCCCTCCTCCGCTCTGCGCGTATTCGTATTGATGTGGACACATATTATATAGGCATTCAGACCTCTCAGGATGCTCGATTCTACGCGGCCAGCCGCAAGTTCGATGGCTTCTCCAACGAGGACAAGCCCCTCGTGGTGCAGTTTTCCGTGAAACACGAGCAGAACATCGACTGCGGCGGCGGCTATGTGAAGCTGTTCGACTGCTCCCTCGACCAGACCGACATGCACGGCGAGTCGCCGTACGAGATCATGTTCGGCCCGGACATCTGCGGACCCGGCACCAAGAAGGTCCATGTGATCTTTAGCTACAAGGGCAAGAACCACCTAATCAGCAAAGACATCCGCTGCAAAGATGACGTGTACACCCACTTCTACACGCTGATTGTCAGCCCCGACAACACGTACGAGGTGCTCATCGACAACGAGAAGGTGGAGTCCGGCAACCTGGAGGACGACTGGGACTTCCTGGCCCCCAAGAAGATCAAGGATCCCACTGCCACCAAGCCCGAGGACTGGGACGATAGGGTAAGTTGTAAATTCCCGCCCAAATCAGACTTTAGCCCCTCGAAAAACCGGTTTGGCTCATTGTTATTAAACAACAACGTACATCTCTGTAGGCCACCATTCCCGATCCCGATGACAAGAAGCCCGAGGACTGGGACAAACCAGAGCACATTCCTGACCCAGATGCCACCAAGCCCGAGGATTGGGACGATGAGATGGACGGCGAGTGGGAGCCACCGATGATCGACAACCCTGAGTTCAAGGGCGAGTGGCAGCCAAAGCAGCTGGACAACCCCAACTACAAGGGCGCCTGGGAGCATCCCGAGATCGCCAATCCCGAGTATGTGCCCGACGACAAGCTGTATCTGCGCAAGGAGATCTGCACCCTGGGCTTCGATCTCTGGCAGGTCAAGTCCGGCACCATCTTCGACAACGTCCTGATCACGGACGACGTGGAGCTGGCCGCCAAGGCTGCTGCCGAAGTCAAGAACACCCAGGCGGGCGAGAAGAAGATGAAGGAGGCCCAGGATGAGGTGCAGCGCAAGAAGGACGAGGAGGAGGCGAAAAAGGCTTCCGACAAGGACGATGAGGACGAGGATGATGACGATGAGGAGAAGGATGATGAATCTAAGCAAGACAAAGATCAAAGCGAACACGACGAATTGTAAGGACGTCTAGGGAAAATTACGTCGAGAAATATTCGGTATTTTTTGTGTGTTGGTAGCTGCTTTGATGTTCTAAGCAAACGGAAACCACAATTACAATTTGTAAGACTTATAATTTATAAACATACAACTTGTTGTTTTATTTCCAATGCTCTTTTGGTGTCATTTAAGGGTTGATTAACTTGTTTGTTTATCAAAATGGTGGTGCCACGTGAACAAATCACGGCCAAATGGCAACGCTGTCTACATCGTCGTGTCTACATCGAATTTTGATTTACACAAAAACGGTGTTGCCACTCCAAATGGTTTTCAAATTGCTGTTCGAATTCTACGAAAATATTAATGCACATATAAATAAATTATAAATATTAATTTAAGTAAATTCCAATATGAACTATAGAAACATTATTTCAATGAGATATAAATATATCATCATCACTTTAGCTTCGGCTTTTGATCTCCATCCCGATGCTTTCCCAGAAAGTGTCGCTTCAGATGATGTTTCTCCCGGAAGTCCTGCAGGCAGATAGAACACTTGTAGGGCCGTTCATCCGAGTGCCGTCGTCGGTGCTTCGCCAGGTTATTGTTGTCCGAAAAAGTCTTGGGGCATTGGGGGCATTGGTAGGGCTTCTCGCCCGTGTGTATGCGGATGTGGACCTTAAGGGCCTGCTTGGAACGGAAGTTGGACACACAGAACGGACAGGCATGCGGCCGCTCGCCCATGTGCGCGTGAATATGCACCTTGAGGGCCGACTTGTTGAAGAATCCCGTCTGGCAGTATGAGCATTTGTGGGGTCCGTTTCCCTGTTTCGATTCCGCGTGGATCAACAGGTGCGCCTTGAGGTTTTGTTCGCGAGTAAAGGCCTGCTGACAGTGGGGGCACTGAAAGGGCGAACGCTCCTGCATATCCTTGCATTTGTGGCTGT
The DNA here is from genome assembly GCF_004382195.2 of Drosophila sechellia. Lineage (NCBI taxonomy): Eukaryota > Metazoa > Arthropoda > Insecta > Diptera > Drosophilidae > Drosophila > Drosophila sechellia. The sequence goes on from NC_045952.1 coordinate 18,810,072, forward strand.
CCAGGCTCTGGGTGCTTGAAAAGACTTTCAAGCATACCGGGCACTCGACGGTGGAATTGCTGTTGCGATAACATAGGTGGTTATCCAGGTCGGCCTTGAACAGAAAACGCTCTTCGCAGTTTTGGCATACGTGTGAATTGCTGTGAACCCTGTGGAATGAGGTATACAGTTTTAAGAACAGGTGAAATCGTAAGTATTGATTGTACTTACTTCATGTGGTGCAGGAGGCTTATTTGGTGCTTGAACTCTTTGATGCATATCTCGCATTTGAAAGGTTGATTCTTGATACTCCTCAACTGTCTGCCAGCTCTACTGGTAGTTGTGGAAGACTTGGTTGTTCTGGGAGCTGTTTGATGTGATTTTTGTAATTCATTGTTGAGCTTCTTCTTTGCTACCAGACTGCCTTTGTCAAGGTTCTCAATGAATAGGAAGTCCTCCGCGTTGGGCTCGTCTTTGATGACCTGCCCGTTTAATATCGCCAAATAGAACTTCTTATAGTTCTCCTCGCATCTCCGCTTGAATCCGTAAGCAGTTCGTGCATCGTGGACACAGGAAATGCAGATTTTTTGGGGCAGTGCGTCGTCGGGATCCAACTGCACGTCGGCACATGTCTTCACCATCTCAGCGAGCTTGGCTCCGTCAACATATTCTTCCAGCTGCTCGTCGAAAATGCCCAGCAAGTGTTCCGAGTAGCCGCCACAAATTCGACACAGGTCCTCCATTGCTTAATCGCTGTTTAACTGCAGGTCATTTTTTTGGTAAACAATAAACTATGGATTAAGCTTTTGTTTGCTTCTTTGTTTGGCTTTGGCTTAATAGAGATGTACTTTCCCGCCGTGACCCCTAGTGACAAAAATTTTAGATCACGGAATTTATAAATGAAAAGTAAGCAAAGTTATGTTGTTAATAAAATAACAAGAAATTAATAATAGTAATACATTAATAGTTGATAGATCAGATTCATTGAGTCACGGTTTTTAAAAGTACAAGCTATCGATAAGTGTAGCCACAGTCGCCAATCGATTGCATTTAAATATTGCGCGCTACAGAGTTTAGGCAAATAAAGCACATAATTCTATTTTAAACGGTTCCGTGAAATTGGCCATGCAAAATAGTTTGATATGGAAAAGGTAGTTACTAGTTGATATCTTTATTGTAGACATGAACAGACTAAGTGTGAATATAATACTATCCTTTATGCTGTCCCTTCTGATATGGCATACTTTCACATATTACGCGGTACTGGAAAATATATGCCAGGAAATTAAAGAGCAGCTTAAGTTGAACATGAAACAGGTGAACTTAAACTTTAAATTATGCATATCTAGCATAAAAGTACATAAACATAATACAAGTTATAATAGCAGAGTTGTAGACAAATTATAAAAAGTTTATTAGCCTTCATAGTAACTTCTTCCCAATATTTGCACTTAGCCAAAAGTGTTAATTATAGTATTGCGAATCCGTTAAATATATGAATGCTTAGTTAAGCTTTTTAAATCGAAATCTGGCTGAGTCAAGAAACCGGCTTGCCTGCGAGAACGTCGATGAGAGGTGGTAAAACAGCTCTGCCCAGTTTGCTGCTGGCCAAAATGAAGCGCCGAATGTGACAAAACGGCGGCGCTCAGTTGCTCAACTAAAATCGAGTCCGACGGTCGCGTTAGATTGGGCTTGGCATTCGCTGCGGACACAGAAACCTTCAATCCCGCACTTCGTCGAAGGTCGATCGATTTGCCTACCCAAAGCTCAAATTACTAGTAACAAGATGACGAAGTTGGCCACCACCGCAAGCCTTCTGCTCCTCATTCTGTCCCTCGGATGGGCAAAGCTCGAGGAGAAGCCCCGGGAGAAGCGTCAGTCCAACAAGGTTTGATTGCAATCCAACGCCTTTGGCTTCTTTGTTTACATTGGCTTTTAAGTGAACAAATGTTTCTAGCACTTATCTGCGTCCAAACTTTATATTAAGCTGTGTTCTGTGTTCTGTACTATTTAAATTGGGCTTAAGCTAGAACTAGTTTATATGATTAAGAAAACACTGCTTTCTCTATGTAAATTCCTCTGAATCTAGATTCTAGAATTATTCAGTAGCCCAAAATGAATATTTACTTGTATTATGCGAACCCCAATTAGTAGTTAAGGTAAAAGGCCATCGTAAAGATTTTATCTTTAGACCAATTAATAAAAATGCCTTTTCTTTTAGCTACACATCACCCTTCTTTACGAGTCCTTGTGTCCGGACAGCAGGAACTTCATGCATCAGCTGGGACCCGTTTACGAGGAGTTCGAGGAGTACATTGATATACTCTTAGTGCCCTTCGGCAAATCGCAGTCGGAACGCAATGGTGCCATCTTCCACTGCCAGCACGGACCGGCTGAGTGCAAGGGCAATCGCCTCCAGAGTTGCGTCATCAACAGCACCGCAAACCAGGCGGCACAGGTGAAATTCGTGGTGTGCCAGATGTTGGCTCCGGATTACTCCCGCATTGATCAGGTAATCTACCTTCCGCGTACTCGTTGTGCTGTGTTTGCCCAACTGATTAACGCCCATTGTGTCCATTGTACACATTAATATACCTATATCATTCCATACGCAGTGTGCCAATGAGGCAGGCTTGCTCACCGATGTGGTCCACTGCCTGTCCAGCGAGACGGGCACCAAATTGCAGCTGCAGGCGGAGCTGGTGACCAAACAGTACAGCCCGAGCTTCATTCCCACCATCGTCTACAATGGCGTAAGTATGAGTAGCCGCGATCAATCGTCGCCGTAATCGAATGCACTCAACTGGTTTTCTTATTCACATTCGTATTCGTTTCCACATGCAACAGGTCTTCGATCAGCAGCTGCAGGACCATTCGCTGCGCGATTTCCGCGGCACGGTTTGCTATATGTTGCGTCAACAAAACTTGCTGCCCAGCAGCAGCACAATCTGCCAGTAGATAGATCTGCTAAATGTTCAATGTAACTGCCTCAAGTTTGGAATGAAATTAAAATTCATAAACTGGTTTCTTCAACCGAACAAGAATGCCTGTCCTTTAAGGGAATGGAATCGATGTAATCACAAGTGAATCAATAAGGTCACAGAGAACAAACAGTACAAAATTGGTTTAGGTTCTTTCTATTTTAGGGCTATAACTCGTTCTAAATGTAACATAAATCGAATTTTGACATGATATATATATAATTTAACCAATTTTGTTCACACTTTCCTCTGTGCAGCACACACACCGTTCAGATAATAATTTATATTGATACGTAAGATACAGTTCATCAATGACAATCGTGTAAATGTATATAGTACATGCAGTGCGTAGGGCGACTAATTTATTTACAAAGGCGTACAATATAAATTCATTATTTTTGGATCAAGGGGCACAGATTTAGATGATGGGATGGGAAATGGGGGAATATCGTTAGGTTTTCCTCTCGATGAACCAACAACAAATGACTTAACGGCTAGGTGCTAATGGCTAACCTACAACTAGGATTTCAATTTCTTGCACTTTGTGTTTTGCTATGGTCGCTGACGGGTGTGCAGAAATAACAATTTGTTGACGGGTTTCCGTTGTGATTAAAGCATTTCGCTCAGACAGCGGTGCCCGGAGCCTTGCCAGCGGATGAGCCCGCTGAGGCGCCGGTGGCCGCCGCGTTGAGACTGAGCGAGCGACGTGGAGCCGGCTTTGGTGGTACCTGCGGCTTGACGGTCGCAATCTTGGCCAGCGTAACGCTTGCCTCGCTGATCAGCTGCTGCTGACCCGGTCGCTCCTTCTCCTGGAACTCCACGTAGCCGCTCTCGTCGCTGTCGCTGTTGTCGTCATCCGGATGGTCGCTCCTCTCCTGCTTGTCGCTGTCGGAATTGCTGCGCTTCAGGGTGATGCTGCTCGAGCTGCTGTAATTGGTTGCATCGCCGCTGTTGTTGCGCAGCTGCTGCTCCAGTCTTTGGTAGATCATCATCTGCTCCAGCACTTGCGCCTGCTCCAGCTCCAAGTCCGGCGACTGCTCCAGCTGGCCGGGATCGCTATCCCGCTTGCCGTTGTACTCCTCGTGGTTGGCATTTGTGACTGTGCTGGCCGTCTCGCAGCCGCTGGATATAGAACCCTCGTCGCTGTCCGGACTGGTCAGACCCTGCTGAGCGGATCCTCCGCCCGCTGCCGCAGAAGTGCTGGCCGTCGTCGAACTGGACGCATTGGAGGAGATCGATGACTGCGTCTGATGGCGGTACTTAAGACTCGTCTGATCGGCCGCCCGCATCTTCCTCATCGAGCTGCGGTGCAGCATGGTTAGCATGGCCGCATGTCGGAAATAATGGTCGTCCGCATCGTCCAGGAAGTCTTCCTCGCCATCGCTGCAAACGCCACTGCGTCGCGGCGCGGTCACATCGTGATCTTCGGCATTGTAGTCCGCCTCCGGATCGGCGCTGGGATCGCTGTTAATGGTGGGCAGAAGGCTCAGCGGTTCGCCCTCCTCCTCCTTGAGTTCGCTCAGGCTCACCATGCTCTGGCTGCTGTTCTTGTGCAGCTGCATGTCGAAGTACGGCAACAACTCATTACTCAAAGTCGTATCGAACTTCAGCAGCTTCTCGAAGTCGTCCGAATCGGAGCCATCATTGGCGGAACTGCTCGTCGCCACCATCTCCTTCGCCTCTTCCTGCGGCAACTCCTTTGCCATGTGCGAACTGCAGCAGGGCGAGAAGGCCTGTATCTTGCCCGTACGCCGAATGGAGTGTCCGCGACGACAGCGACGCCTGCCCAGCGTCATGGCCGGATAGAGGGAGTCCTTCTGGCAGCACGGCATCATCTCCGGCTCATTGGTGTCCTCGATTTCATCGCCCTCCTCCTCGCCAATGGCCTCCTCTATGGCCATCAGCTTGGGCGCGGACTTGGAGCGTTCCAGCGGCGGTCTGTAGTTGTTGCCACCCACACTCAGCATGATCTTGCGGCGCGGCAAGCTCGGATTGTCGTAGACGGCGTTGGCCAAACTCAAGCGAGCGTTTTGCTTCAGAATTTTCTCGCGCTTAAATTCGCGCAAAGCGCTCTCTAGGTTTTCCTGGAAAATAAAATATATATTTGAATACATCCATTATGATTTAAATATTAATCTCTGGAGGAAGAGGAGCATGCTTATATTAGTTGAGACAAGTTTCTAGACTTATTTTTATTAATTTCTCATAGCAAAAGTTAATTTTGATAAACAAAGCGATACAAGAAAACGCGCATAGAGATTGTATGAAATTGGAAGAAAAAAGTCCATAGATAAACTTAAATGGTTAGTCATGCGTATACTTGGTTTGAAATACGGAACCACTTAAGTATAATCTCGTAATTTATAGATAGATGCATGTATAAAACAGTTGATAGTCATGCTCCACTCTTGCAGGATTCGGATCAGTAGGAACCACTCACCCTCAGGGTATCGCAAATGTCCTGGGCAATCTTCTCCTTGCTGCAGAGCACCGCATGGCAGCGGAGCTCGTGCTTCAGCTTCCTGCCCTCGTGGCGGTAGATCCAGCAAAAGACCCGCGGATAGTTCTTCGGTGCGCAGCAGTAGGTGATCCTGTGGGCCCAGTACTCCGTGAGACCGTGCTGCCGGGTGGTGGCCTTCAAGCCGGAGGCGCACACCTTCAGGCGCATGATCACGTCCGGCTTGGAGTGCTGGGTGTAGTTCCGCCACAGCGTATTCAGCTGCTTCTCTACACAACCCTCACCTGCTAAGGATGCAACATTAGTATGAAACCCATTGTGATTAAATGTCTGACTCACCCTTCGCCCAGCCGGTCAGGACGTTGCCCAGGTACGAGACCTTGAACTCCGGATCGGGTGTGCTAATGTCCACGCTGTGTGTGCGCCTCCAGAGTTTGCCCAAACTGCGGGTGAGCGTGCGATACGCCTTCGAGGTGAGCTGATCGTTCTGGTCATAGCCCCCAGTGCGACCCACATGCTCCTGCCGGCTGCCGTAGAGCAAATCCCGCGAGTCCGTCGTCAGGGTTATGACGTTCGTGACCCTCACCGTGTCATCCTCGCCAGCCACATCGCCATCCTCCTTGGACACGCGCTTGAATCGCTCCAGATAGGGACCCGCACGTCCACGCCTCCCACTGTAGGTATTGAACTTGCCGCCCTCGGATCCGGAGGCCAGACGCTTCTGCTCCTGCTTCTCGAACTTCTTGGCATTGTAGGTGTTGCCCAGCAATCTGGCCAAGCTGTTGCTTTTCACGAACTTATGCTGTCGCGGTGGCGTTCCGATTGGCAACGGCGGCAGTGGAGCAGCAGTTGTCGCCGGCGTAGCATCCTTACTGCCCGCCTCCTGGCTCTCCTGTGACTTGCTCTGACTCAGCTTCTTGCTGCTGCTGCTGCTCCCGAAATGGAAGAGGGTGCGACGCTCCTTGGCTTTTTTCAATGTATTGCTGTTTGGTTCGTTGTTTGGTGTTGCTGCTGCTGCTGCGGTTGCTGCTGCTGCTGCTACTTTGGTGTTGATCACCGCCTGACTCACGCTGCCCAAATCCTCGTAATCGTTGTTATTGTTGTGCGTGGCCACTATAAAGTCCACCTCATCACACCCCTCGGTATCGTGCTCCATTGTGGATTTGTTACCGTTGTTGGCCGCCATTTTCGGACTGAGCTGCTGATGTACCCAATCAATATTCGTTGGACAAGAGCATGTTACGGAAGATCTGCAAAAGAAATCAGGAGATGAGTTAATTAATGTATCAATTGGGCAGTACAAACAAGGGAATAACTAGTCATAAGCAACTAATTAGCCAATAATTCCATTTAGTAAACATAAAATGGAAAAATTGTTGCTTAAAATTATTTTGCAACACAAGTTATGAGGCATATGATTATTTTCAATGATTCAATTATTTTACATATGTTATTTTTCCATATTTTATGACAGTGTTGTTATTTTTGAATGCTTGACAAACGACGAGTTTGTCATACGAGTCAAGTAAATTCCATTCCTGAACTTGGTCAGAACTTGAGTGTTTCAATCTTTTGTTTTATGCAATTAACACGCTTTTATTGTCGCATTTATGAATGAGTGTTAGGGGGCTAAGTCCCGAATTTAAGCCACACTTTCACTCCCAACACTACCACCAATTCACACCCGATTTCGAGTGAATTTTTCCGCAACTGCGGCCAAAAAGTGTCAACTGGCTAATAAATTACCCCATGATTAACACTTGGCAGCAGCTGTAATGTGTTTTTTTCCCTTTGGGTCTCGTGTTGTGTTGTGTTTTCGCACAGCTTACAACAATATGCAAATGTTTACGGTATCAGGTATTATAATTACTATTTTTTGTAGCACTGTTTTCTGTTTGTAGATGAAAAACGCCACCACGGGCCCCACTGTTTTCTGTTTTCAGTTTTCCGTTTCGCATTTAACATTTTCACATTATTTAGATGGCGAATTGTTTGCTAAAAACGCCACTTGAAGATGCAACTATCAAGAGCCATTAAGTACGAGTATTAAATGCCTTGAAAACACTTAAAACCTCGCAATTATGGCGCGACAAAGTACATTTTCCATTCGCTTTACCTAACTATATTTAGTCGCTGTGAGTAGCGTAATTAAAACACAATAAAGTTGGGCAAACACCTCTGTTTCCTCGCCCCAAACGATCCGATCGAACTGAACCCAATTTTCAAGCCTAATCACTCTCACGTACGTGGCCGATTAGAGGACCGATTAGTGGCCAAGGTGGGCAAGTAACTAACCCAACTGGAAGGTAACCTCTAAGATCCATCACTTTCGAGTTGCTTGGTCTAATCGCGACGAGGTGCTTTGGCCAACTGCAGGCGCGTTCTGGCTCTAATCTAATCGCTGTGGCCATTTTGCGGTTCTGATTTTTATGGCCAACTATAAAGGTGCAGACAGTCGTGCTCGTGATTTAAAATTATAAATATTAAACTGTTCTGCGGAATGGAATTTATGGTAATTTACGGCCAAGTGGCTGGCCATTCTCGCAGCCGCAGCGAATTCATAGGAACTTGCCACAGTTGATACTCCATAAGCAATATTCAATTTCCAATATCCCATAATAGCACTTCGAACAAAAGCCAATTGGTTAGGTTTGTGGCCATATCATTAGCTTTGAGTTTGTTTCTATGCAATGACCTTGGCTGTCTGCAGGTGTCTTTGGGCAGCCAATAAAATCGCTGGCTTTCACTTTTTCCCTCGACTGAATCCACTCCACCCCACCAACCATTACGCTTTTCCTATGTTCATGCAAATGTCAACCGAAGAGCCATTCCAACATAGATGCCAACGATTGTGAGAAAGCCCAGTAGTCATCGCCCTACGCCCCCTCTACCATCGTCCATCATCTAACCAATGACTATCTGAAGTGATCCCTTGGGGCAATGACATCGTCTCCGTTTTCTCCGCCTTGCAAGAGCGGCCAAAGAAAGCGCGCTGAATTTGTAAGAAAAGGTAAACATATAACAAAAAATATTCAAAATCGAAAAAAGAAGAGGGGAAGAAAAAAAGAAGGCGAAATAATTGTTTTGCACCGGCCCTGCCCCACCCATTATCATTTATGCCGCCGCCTCTGGACTTTTGAATGGTCGTCTCTTACCCTTTGTCCATAATTGCAAGTCTTCAAGACTCGAATTGTGCGTGAGCGCGCATTTTAAACACCCAGCTCACATTAAATGAAATGCGAAAATTAAGCACAACACAAAAAAAATCATACCTATAAGAAAAGTACACTTTGTATGCCTTCACTTGGCAAAAAAAAAAAAAAAAATAAATAAATAAAAAAAGAAGAGTGAACAAAATGATGCAAAAAGCGTAATGAGGAAGTGCTGCCATGTGGACAGTTTCAGTTTGGTGTGCAAAATATTAACACCCAACTAAGGAAACCAGGAGCGGTTCAAGCTCTGCGCGGGTAAGTCATTCGATGAGGGAGAAATTTAGGCACTTCCTCTGTAGGCAATGTGATTAGTGGCGACGAAGAACTTTGTGCCAGCTCAATAAATATTTAATGACATGAAAGTGACACTGTAATTTGCTGTGATCATTAATAAAAAAAAAATAATAAAACAAGCTGACTTTTACTTAATATGACATATGCGCGTGTATTTCCGCTACTCTTCCCTTGGTAACAACATCTGTTGGCTTTTTGATTGATCATCGTATCTTATAATTAGATAAACGCTTTTAATTTATTTATTTGATATTTCTATTTGGGTTTCTCGACTTCTTTTGCCCAGTCCGAATGTGCCTAGTCATTTATCAACATTTATTTTTAAACATTTTCTTTTTTTTCTTGGTTGTTAACAGCTAAATTTGCGTTTGTTTCCCAAACGAGACCTGGGATTCGGTGTTTCCCAGGCAGCTTAAAATGCAAAAGCCAACGGAGAACCACATCGAAGCTATTTGTTTGGGCACCAAACACTTGAAAGTTCTCAATAGGCCAAGCCGCAGAGTTGAACATAAAATGCAATTTATTATTGTTAAGAGCGAACCGACGAGGACCCGCGGATAGGTACAGTGAAGCCTACTCAAGCAGCAACCAATCTTCTCTCAAAGATCAAAACCTAATAACACAAGTTGAAGTAATAGACTAATATTTCGCAAATTTTTTTGCACATTGGTTTCTTTAACTAGAGGTTCCACTGTATTCGCATAGCTTTGTTCGGCGCTCAGGTGCACCGATTGGTTGTTGTTGGCGGCTTGTCTAGCATAAACTGTGTCAACTGCAAGTTTGAAAAGTTGATTCTAATGTTTACTTAGTGTGGGCCCCACTCGCACATAAATATCAATTTAGCCATGCTCCTCTGTGTGTGGTTTTCCAACCTGACCCCCCTCCCCCCACCCATCCACAATGTCAGGTCGAATAAATCGTAAATTCTGAATTCTCCGCTGAGATCTCTGGTTTTGCAGCCCCAGCTCAGAGGCACCCAAGAATGTCTCAAAATAAATACGATAAAAAAAGTGACTCGCAACTAAATTAAACAGTTTCGCAATTCGCATTCGTCAGATGTATTTTTATTTTCGCTTTTTTTTTTTTATTTTATTATTATTTTTTTTTTTTTGGGCATGTGTGTCATGTGCGGTTGTCGCCTAACTTTTGGCAATGCTGGACGAGATGGGGGGCAGTCCGGAGGAGTCATATAGGGAGTAAGTTGAAGGAAGCCTTTCGGTACGTGCGAACGCATTGGAATGCATTTAATTGAACAAATGAATAAACTATAATGTATGGCATAAATTTGTATAGCATTGTATAGCAGCACACACCTCAGAATCAGACAAAACCGGGTTTAAGCCAGCATCTATATTGGCATTCTTGAGGGTAAACGGAAAATGAAGATAGCTTAGAAATCAAGAGTGAAAAGTGCGAACTTATCATCTTTTAATGTATTTCATACATACGTTAATACTAATGAGTTTCTGAACTGTGAAATTCCTAACTTAGAGATATGTATCTTTATCATAAAATATACGGGTTTACAAATGTTTTTCCAAGAATCTTCTACTCGCATAATGCCACCATATCAAACATCTAACCCGATTATATATCCATTCCCATAACCCTCCTTAGCAACTCATTTTGGAAACGAATTAAAAATTCAGTTCTCATCTCGCAGTGAAACAAAGGAACAAATGACATTGACTTTTGTTTGCCTTTTCTTTTACTCCTTTTTTTTTTATTTGCGATAAAGAAAAAATTCCCTCGAATTCGGTACTAAAGCCTCAGCATCTTGGGCGGCAATTAATAGTGTAAAAAAAACACCAAACAATTTGTTTTAATTCTGCTTATAGACAGATCATAAAGTAAATTGTGCCATAAAAAACAGATAGGAACAAAGTGTGCAGAAAGAATAAAATGCTCGAGAAAAATGATACTGCGTTGAAAATCTGTGTGTTTAGTGTCGAATGCCAGAAGTTCGTGAGATTTACGAGAGTGTGTTTCGGTTTAATGGGGTCTGTAGACGGGTAGTAGGGATCCCGACTTTAATGGGGGGGCTCAAAAGTTTAACCAACACAATATGTTTTTGCTGCCCCTTTTTTTCTTTTTTTTTTTAAGTTTTGTAGTTGGGCTAATTGAGTTGAAGTAGCCGCAGCAGGTTTTTGTTTTACAAATTATATATTTTTTTATATGCCTGCGTAATCCTTCTCTCTCCTTTTGTATTGAAATTTCTGGCTACTTTTGAAAGTGAATACCTTGACATCATTTTGTTAACATTTTGCATTTTATTTTTCGCTCTTTTGTTCAATGAAACGTTGTTCGAAATTTCGAACTGCACTCCGCATGTCTTTTTCTTAATCTCAACTATAATATATTAATATTTGCTGGCTAGAATACAAAAAACAACACAAACCTTTTAGGTAGACAAACAATGGAGCTTTGCAAGAATTAACTGCCTAAGACTTTAACAAATATTTATGCACACACAAATTATTCAATTAAAGTGCCCCTAGAGGCAATATTATGTGTGTTTTGTTTTGCGTCTTTGGGGTGAAAGTTAAGCTCTGCGAATTGGTTTTTTGCTAATTACTGCGGATATAGTATCTATAATTCGTTATCTGGCAAACAGAGAAATGCGCAAAAGTTCCCATATAAATATCCGACTTTGACGTAGGATTATAGCCAAACATTATTAGCCAGTAAGCAACACAATGGCACATTCGTAGGCGTGCCAGCCAAGATGTCTGGGCCAAAACAAAAAAAAAAGAGTCCCATGTAAATTGTTTGTCATCGTAAACACCCCCTTCCCATTACGTAGGCTTGAAAATTTATTAGCGCCCAGAAAAATACCATATAAGCGGGTTAATTGGGCAATCGCAAAATGCAAAACATGCTAAACATGCAAAATGATGCCTAATGTGTGTTTTGTATGCGTTTGCACAACTGCAACAACTGCCAACAACAATGGCAATGCCACTAGCATGCAACAGCAGCAACAACAACAACAGCCGTGCAACATTGCAAAGTTTCCTCCTCCATTGCTAAAATTGCAACAATTCGGTTTGGCAATCAGCTGCAGCTTACAAGACCACCTGCTATTCGAAAAGAACCAAAAATACAACATTCTCAACATTCTCTTAATTAAGTATTTATTAATAAGCCATTACAATAATAACATCAATTTTTAACTGCCACAAAAAAGTTGTTATTATAAAAAACTAATGGTAATGCAGCTACAGTTTTAAAGCCATTTAATTAGGAAGTATCTGTTGGAGATTCCACAGTGATTATTAATGGATTTTTGACTTTGTTTCGAGTTTGATTTGGTTTTTATGCTGGCTTTGTTGCTGTTTTCAATTAAAGTTTTCAATCTAATCTTTTTTTTTTGTATATGAGTGGATCCAGTGAGCCCAAGGCGGTAAAAGTTGGCCAAGGAATTACAATTATCGGCTTAAGCCGGACTTATAAGCCAACTGTTTGTGAGAAAGCGTTTCCCTGGAGCAACGAAAAATCTAAAATATATATGTAAAATCCTCCAGTGGTTATAACCAATGTTTGGGTAAACAAAGTTGCAAAGTATTTTTTTTTTTCAAACACGGAACTCTGGTAACTTCAAACTTAGTAAGCTGCTCACTGTGGTCAAACTCCTTATTATTCACAGGGAGCCACATCCCCCGTTCGAGTCATCTATTTATTCATTCAAATCATGACGGCGTCTAATGATGAATGCCATGAATAAAAGGCTCAAGAACGCTCGGACACGATTTTCAGCTTTATTTATCACCTCGATGCTAACAACGAAAACGTAACAAAAGTCCAAATACCAACTTCAACTAGATGAAGCCACAAAGAGAAGTGCTACCAAAATTGAATTATTAAAAATTAGGCGTTATTATCGTCGAATTGAACGGAGCATCTCGAATACATTCAATTCAATTGATGAGCGTCGTGTGCGTCATCGATTAATAATAAATACAAGTCGAACTGGTAAAGCAATCGCTGCGAAGCAAAAAATCGATTAAATCGAATTTGTTATTCTAACAGAATCCATTAAAAAGTTAACGATTACACACGATTACAGGTTGGGCTGGTTGGTTGCTTATCCTCCCCATTGAGCGGAAAGTGAAAATTAATCGCTATGGCATATATATAAATATATATACAGATATCTACTATCAAATGGATTGGTATTTGGGATTGGTATTGGAATCGAAATGGTCAGTTGTTGGGTAAACAACATTTTTCCGCCATTAGGGAAGGGACTCACTTTACAATTCTGTGATCGAATGGCGATGGTATGGTATGGCGTCGTTAGCCAATTGTTTGTGGACTTGAAGATGACTTCATGTCTGGCCAAAAGGGTTGGCATCATTACTATTATTGCTTGCTTGCTTGACATGTTTGTGAATTAATGAGGACTTGGGTGCGGAATTCTTGCATAAGCAATTCGAGTTCCCACTGGCCGAGTAAATATTATATTAGTTTGTTTGTTAGGAAAATTCCTTGGTCATGGTAACGATAACCCATTTATTTGTGTGGATTTTTATTTGGTCATAAACTGTAATTGGGGAAATTTTCCGAAAAAACAAAGTGTTCGGCCATAAACACAGCCAACTAATATCTATAGATGAAACGTGATTTAGCACTCTATCTGGCAATTAGAATGGTTACTATGTACTAATTTCGAAAACACTAATAGTACACTATTTGCTCGTAAATTAAATGAAATGATTGAGTGCGATGTGGAAAAGTTTCTGATTTGCCCATGGAAAACACCTAGATAACTAATACCAGGCATAAAAATGTAGCAATATATTGAACTGAATTGTTAATAATTGGAGGCGGCAATTATCCATTAGCCGAAAGTTTAACCAACAAACAATTAGTGGTAATACAAACTAGTTTTGTAGCAACAAAGACGTTTAGATAACATATATGCATATGTTATTACAATACAAAATCAAAACCCAGACAATTTCCCCCATTTGCAGCATTTCATTGTGTAATCTTGAAATTTTTGGGATACTTCTCACCAATTGTACGATCGTCAAGTAATGTATGAATTATCCATAGGTGTTTCGCGGTGACACCCTTAACAAGTGAGTGTCTGACACCGAAGTGATCGAGGTGATTGTGCAAAATGATAATTTGGCCGGCCAATGCCGGCTATTTACTATTTGCTCGCTTCTTTATCGACGGGCCCATTCGACGTTTTATTCGCGAAAAGGTTTATTTTGTCAAGCAATTAACGGGCATTTGTTGAATTTCGTGTGAAAATTTTCCACTAAAATTCCGGCACAGTATCGTTTTGGTTGTTTCTGCCTTTTTTTTTTGGTCTGTAGTGGCCAACTGAAAGAGCAAGAGTCAAATTCTTGGCCAAGATAAGCGGGCAGGGCTTAGTCATACGCTGCCAAATTGCAGGCACACATGCAGGGAAAGGCCACTCAGCCGCTGAGCCGCCGAGCCACTGAGCCATTAAAAAAGCTCGGCTTTTCGGCCAAGAGAGCCGGCCGATATCGCCCATGTCAGTTGCCGTTGACTGGCCATTAGCCAAGGCTGTAGTTTGCCAAGCTTCAGTTGCTGGCTACTTGCAATCGCGCCTTGCCTGATATTTAGAATCGGACAACAGCAGCAGCGGCTTTAATGCCCTCTTATGGATTGCGCAGACGCCAAAAAATTGGCCAACAACAAGTTGTTCGGTTGTTTGGCACACGGAAAAAACTATTGCTAACTACTTTTTGAAATAAATCAGATAAAATGATTGAAGAAGTAATCAATCACATTGCTTAAAAATAATTTGCAAAATAAAACATTAGCTTTGTTATCAGAAATTCATGTTTGAAATGTAATATCTTAAGTTATCTCCGTTTTTTTTCAGTGCCGAAGTAAATTACTTGGTCCGGTCTTGTCGGACTTTTCAGTTTTCTGAAAAAGTTTTTCCCGATCCATGTCTGGCTGGTGTACTTGTTACGTGAGAAAATTTTTGTGCCTGTCGAGCAGCTGCCTCAAAATGTAGCACTTGGGTTTTTTTGTTAATAAATGCATTCCTCCGGCAAAAGAAGAAACCTTGGCTCACAAAAAAGGGTTCGCTTGAATATAAATACAAATTGAATACAAAAGTATATTTTTTGACATGATATGACAGCAGCTTCATTTACAAATATGAATTAATACAAAACGATCCTTGCTTTTTACACAAAGATTTCTGCTGATTTATGTGTTTACTTTATGAGTAAATAGCATTTTAGGACATATATATTGAATATTTGCATTATTTATACAGATATGATAATCGGTTTAGCATTGTCAAAATTAAATTTGTTCTGAATAAATAAATTTTTGTTTTCAACATTTATTTCTCAGCCAGCTTTTTCGTTACTCCAGCAATTTATATGCATCGCACAAAAGTAAATTTAGATATTTATACCCATTGAACGTAGAATGGTATATTAGATTCGTTGAAAGATATGTAACATATAGAATAAAGCGATTTTATCACTATCTTTTCTTTTACTTTATATTTTTTGCATATCCTTATCTCTCGCCTACTCCCACATGCTGGGTAATGGGTATCTGATAGTCGACTTTAGCATTCTCTGATACTCTTCATTTTACCTCGTCTTGTACCTGAATTGAATTTCAATTACCGTTCAAATTGCTTACAAATTCCACTTGCCATTCCAATTTCAATAACGAAAAATAATAAATAAATAAAGTGAACAAAAAATAATACGAACTCAATGCAAGCAAATGCGCATGAAATTAATTCGAAGGAAAGATTGCCAAATACCAACAACAAATTAAAAAGTTTATTTAAATGTATGGCACAATAATATGGAATTAATTTAAGTCAAGTGACTTGCTTTTGAATTATGCGTTGATAAGTGACTTTTGGCACTACGCTAAAACACAAATGAGTCCATTTCACAAAACTAACGAATGAAGTAAATATAATCCATTGAATTATATGCAAATTATTTTGCAAATTTAAAACGTGCAGCCAATAGTTAGTTAATGAGGCATTATGCAAATTACATAAGTAATAGTATTTACTCGGCAGACGAAAAGATATTCTAACCAATTAAACCAACAGTGCAATATGTTTTCTATTTATCAACACTCTTTGTTCCAGTGTTTGCATTGTACTTTGTTCGATTTCCAAGAATTAAACTCATAATCCGATTAAATTCGAATGATTTCGGTAAACATCTTGGGTTTGTGAATCGAGGCAGTTGGAAAATGCTAACCACTGATCTCGAAACTAAAGTATATGACTTTTAATTCCCTGTATGCCCTATGGGCTGTGGGATATACTTAGGTAATAAGAGTTTTAAAGCCCCATTACACGATTATCCAATTAGAAAACGAGTCCGAAGCAAGTCGGGGGTAATAAATTCGCCATTTTTAGAACCGCGTCAGAAACCTTTTCATTTCACAAATGCGCAATTTTGCCGTGCCAAAGGCAAATTAAACTCACGCTTTGCTTTACCTTAAAAAACAAAAAAAAAAAAAACGAAACAAAACAACGTAGACAAAGTACATCTTAAGCAAGAGTAAGAATTAAGCAGTGCGATAAAAATAAATGACATTACAAAGCTTGCCGATAATAGCAAATTGTCAAGTGGTTTTGGCCATTTCAATTCGAAGATTTTATATTTATAGACCCCGTTCCGGTTATTAGGCCGCCTAAATGCAGCTCCGTGACAAGCGATTTGCCGTAGTTGTGGTAATTGCATCAAACGCGATTTCGAGGCACACAAACCCACTGTGCAATGCACACGCAACATTCGAACAGAAATATGTGGCTAGTAGGATTAGGGTGGACCATCTTCCGTGTTTGGCCAAATGCAATTCGAGGCATTCCGATGTTGCCACACTCGTTTGGCTGAGTAATTGTGCAGCCAGCGCAACGATAATAGCTCGAAATAAAATGGCAATAAATAATATTGAGGAATATTCAAATGGCTAAAAAAAAAACAAGTTTACAGGGCAAATAAAATAATAAACGCTCCGCAAAGCAATTTAAACCAATATAAAAGCAGAAATTCCAACTTTCGCTTCCTGAGTTTTAACAAGAAATTCAGTAATTAAAAAGTACCAGAAAAATCAGTTTAGTCACTATCAATCAACTTTTACGTGATCATTTGGTAAGCTTTCTATTAGAGAATATTCAGATATCATTCTTATAAATATAAAGTAATATGCAAAAATAGTTAGATATAGAAAAAAACCTAATGGGTTTTTATTAGCAGGGATTTCAGTTTTTAATTCAATTTAAATGGCACCTTTAATTCTTAGAAGTTATTTCTTTGCATTTGGGAAATTCCGGTCTTCCCCTGTCGTGTTCGCGATTCATAAATTATTTATTAGCCTCGCTTCATTTGCGGCTTCTGCAAGTTCTCAAATTAATTATTACGAATTAACACAAAACTCAAGAAGCACGCGTCGGATAAAATTAAAAGAAAAACATAGCACAGGAATAGCAGATAAATAAATGAACTTATCACCTGCGGCACTTTTGCTACTTTTTGCCGTTTGCCATTCTTTGTGGTTTGGCCAGTTTGTTCTCCAGATCAAACGAATCACGCAGATTGGGGGATAAAGAAGTGATCTTTTTTTATTTTTTGCTGACGCACATTTCACGAAAACTTATAGAAGAAGCACCGCCCTTCCTCCCCACCGTTCAAGCATACTATAATTATCAAAGAATCGGTTGGTTAATGAATTTATAATGGTTTTATTTTTATCTCGTTGGCGAATCCCATCCAGACAGGTCTGGTTTGGCTCTTGGCATGTGCCAAAACAATTTGCCACCTGCTGTCCGAACTTGAGCTCGTTTTCTGGCCAAATCGCATTTACTTTTACTGCAAGAATTTGCTTCCGAAACTCTCACTGTGCCCAAAACGACGGACTGACATGTCAGGTGTT
This sequence comes from Drosophila sechellia, assembly GCF_004382195.2. Lineage (NCBI taxonomy): Eukaryota > Metazoa > Arthropoda > Insecta > Diptera > Drosophilidae > Drosophila > Drosophila sechellia. Next base: position 18,827,909 of record NC_045952.1, read on the forward strand.
GTGTCAAATGTCCATCCAAATGACTACGTGACGCCACCAGGTGAAAACCCGAGTCCGAAATATCCGAACAGCCATTTCCATGTCCATGTGCGGCGCAAAAACCAAAAACAAACAAAAAAACCCAAGAAATTAGACGGAGTATAAGATAAGACGGCTAACTTTTACTACAGCTTCAGATTCTTTGCGATATGAGTAAAAGTGAAGCCAATTAAACGGAGCTTCTGTGCGAGGAAAGTGGAAAGTCTTTAAGATTTCGCAGCTTTGAGATATATGATTTCAAAGTTCTTAAGTTAAGTAGGCTCATTAAAATGGTATTTTCATTGATGCCAAACCCCTTTGAAACAAACAAATTTAATCATATTTAAATATAATTAAGTAAGAAATCCGGGAATCACAGCAGCAACGAGTTTTATTGATTTAAAACCACATATTTTGTCATTCGCATTTCATTCATTTCATTGCTAAGGTTGTTTACCAATTCGAATTTGCATATGAGTGGAGAGGTATTCGAAATTGTCAATAAATTTGTGGGCTTGGCCAAACCGAATTGTTTATTGTTAGCTCAAGTTCAAAGTTCACCCCTTTCTTTCAACTTGATTTCAATATGATTTCATTTAAACTTGAATTCATTTCAGCTAATCCAGTGGTCTATTAATCCGATTTGTTGTTATAAGACGATTAGAAAAACCAGCTAAGATATTGTAAAATAGGAAAAATTCAATTAGAAGTTAGTACAGCCAATTTAAACATGGAAATATTGTAATTAAAGGCATATAAGTGGCTTACTTTTAGCGGATACGATTTATCAGATACATTGCCAAGCCAAAAATGACGCAAATTTATGATCTAAGCAAATTATACTCATTGCATGTGAGCAATTGCTACTCGTGGCTGTCGATGTCGCAGATCGTTTCCGTTGACAAATTCACATTGTTATAAACAATGAAATCCACGAACTTATCGACTCGAGGCAGCCGAGCATGAAGTCCAAAAAACACAAATTTATTTGATTTAATAAAGATACAAGTTTGCATCTTGTATCTGCACTACTCTGAGCTACTCTCTCACCGAAGTTGATGCGCACAAAAAGTATCGATCAGTTAGAGTCGAGCAAAAACAAGAGCAAAGTCGAGCAGGTAGATAAACAGATACAGATTCAGATACAGATCGTTGATCTCCAGCGACCTCAATTCATGTGCGTGGATTTGCAATCGATACAGCAGAAAAACGTCGAGATGGGGCAAAGCACAAAAAAAAAGGCAAGCGGCTAAAAGGGCCAACTTCTTTAAATGGGTTTCCCGGTGCAATTAAGACGCACAAAAGCACCAACGATTCTGCGCTAAAAGACAGTAAAGATTCAAGAGCAGTTAACCAAAAAACCGGCAGTCAGCAACGGTCAGTCAGCCCGGCAAATTAGCATTTAACTGCCACTCAACAGTTAGGCTCGAGTCCGCCGGATCCATATGCGAATACGAGTATGACTAGCGGCAATTAGAACCGAACTAAGGCTAAATCTAGTCAGCAGGTGCAGTTTACTACAGACTAATGGCTACCTAACAGTGGTATCTATGATAAATGGAATTAATGTGATGGATATTACAGATGTTAATATATAACACTAAGACCAAGGCTAAATCTAGTCAGCAGGTGTAGTTAGGTACAGACTAATGGCTACCCATTATCATGTTTAAATGAATTATGATTTTTTCAGTATCAAATACCTGATTAATAAGTCTTTATTAAATAAGCCTGAAACTAGTTTGTTACATTTCTTGAACTCCCAACATATCGCATACCCTATAGCTTGCAGTCTGCATTGCCTAACGGTCACTAAATGGTAGTACGTCGAGAGTTATGTAAGAAATTTGTTTTTCCCCGCACACACTCTATGAGTAATTGACCCATATTTAAGGTTCTCAATGCGAGCAGTGAGCCGTGCGAAAGTTTGCGTGCCTCCAGCTTAATGGCACCCGAGTTATGAATAGTGTGTTCGAACCACTTAGCTGCAGTCGATTGGGACGTGGACTAAACTAAATAGCATATGTACACATGTAAGTCATGGGTGATCCACACTTGCTGTTAGAGACTCTCCCCGTTTGAGTTTTTTCGGAATTTGATATGAAAATATGTTTATGGCATATGTTTATGGCACATACATACCTGAAAATATCCACAAATCTTGAAGAGCCTTCTTTTTAGGTGTGTTTCGCGGAATGGGGCCTGCAAGAGAGATGAACGAAAGAAATGATGAAAATGAAATATTTCAAGAAAACACAAAAGATATATCAATTTGGAAATGCGAAGATCACAAGCGCTTTTCACACGCCTCGTGAAATGAGATAATTTGACGGCAGCTTTCACATCGCGGGGTTTAGTAATACCTCCCTCCCCCCCGGAGTGCAATTATGGAGCGATTTATTGAAAATGAAAATAAACACTCTCGTCGAAATCGAATCAAATCAAAACGCGAGGCGAGTCGAGTCGATTCGAAATCAAAACTTGCACAACGTTTGGAAAACAAAGCAAAACAAAGGCCAATCAAGAGCAATCAAGAGGCAGCTTCGAGCTGCAGTTCCTCCACTGGGAACCCACCAGATGCGTCACATAGCCACAGTTCGAGATACAAGATGCAGAGATACTGATACTAAGATACAATATACTGAGAGATACTTTATGTAGGCTGTGCTGTTTCGTCGCTTTCCTCTTTCGCCCAACAAGCTTTAGTCATGAATCAAGCAATTGTCGAGGCACTTTTATTCTGTCTTAAGCGATATTCATGCTGGGTTATGGGGCGGGGTAATTGGCTTGGCAAACGGGTTAACGCTGACGTTAACCCAGAAGACGAAGAAGAAGAAGAAGTGGTAGTGTGAAAAGGTGCGAATATCTCCCGGTTACAGATACAAATTGCGAGTGCCCCTCCCTGACTAATTGTTTGTTCTCCAGCCGATTCGGCGGCGTATCTCCTCTGGTATTTTTCGTTTTATTTTTATTTTTTGTAGCCGTTTTGTTTTGGAAAGTTCTGGTTGTGACCTTGTTTTTGTCTTTCGGCCAAGCGCCATCCAAAACTGTTGTCATTGGGTAAATAGCCGAGAAGAGAGTACGGGCTAATAAAGCAAAATGATCACACGAAAAAAAATTCACTAAAAAATAAGAAAAGGAAAACAAACTAGAAATGCGCGACCAAACAATGCGGCAACATGATTCCGCACTTTGCCACTGTTTCAACAGTTGTGTAAACAAACAGACAGATGAACAACTAACCCATACCTATTTCTATTTCTACTTCCATTTCGTATTCCAACTCCCCGATTCCCAGTTAACTTTCAGCAGCGAAACCAATGCGACGGAACCGGCGACGTTGTGGTCCATTTCCATTGGCCAAACCAAATTGATCTTTGCCACCAGAAATGTGTCACACTTCCCCGCGAGCAATTGGGTCAGATATAATGATGGCACCCCAGAATGGTAAATCAATTTGGACGTGGTATCACACCAGACTTGCCATTCCCCCTGCGGTGATTCGACTGTTAGTCTGGCAAATGCAATTCAACTCAGCAGGTTTCGAGCATTAAATTTAAATTTTACAATCAATTATCATATTGGTTCACCTAGAATTTAGCCGATACCTTCATCAATCATTTTATGGCCAAGAATATTGAGTGAGCGATGGTGACTGATGGTGTTTGCCTAGTTGTTTATGACCATTGAAAGGCTATGCAAAGATTGATTAAAGTTTGACCTTTAATATTCGTAAATTTACAAGTTATTATTATTATTATTGTAAACAAATAAATTCCCTGACGAAAAGTAATAATAATTTTTTTGAGTAATGATCGCGACTTGACCTTTGGAAATCGTCACACCTGATTTTCCATTGAAATGCATTTATTTATTTACATGGGTTCAGATTCCAAACAAACAGATGTCGAAAAGTTAAATGGAATGCTTACTTTTAGGAATTGATACCGAAAAGTGTTTGAGATTTCTGTTGAAAGCCTATCAAACTTTAATGGAACTAGATATTTTCAGCTGTACTGCTTTTTGCCACCAATCTTTTAGCTAAAAAGTTAATGGTTTCACGCTCCACTAGGTAGGTGTTCCAGTTTCGCACTTTCCTTGCACCTCAAGCCCCAACTCGTCCCCATCGATTGCAATAAAGTATAAAATATCTGGCCCATAAACCAATTGCATAAACGATGAGATCCACTTGGCGTAGGCTGTACCTGTAGTCGTGCCCATTCTGAGGCAGCAACCTTCATGATTCCGATTCTGTATCTGTATCTTTGTATCTGTATCTATGCATAACTAGAGACCCAGAACCCCGGCTTTAGCTGGCTCCAATGGGTTGGGATTTGTGTTTAGGTCGGGGGCTGCGTCGTTGATAATTTATATGTGTCGTCCAGCCCCCACAATCAAGTGGTAACCAGCATGGCCTTTGTTTTTACGGCCACTGAGATGGGGAGTGAGTTTTATTTCCGTTCCATTCCATTCCACGATGCCCCCACATCGTTTTCCTTTTGGGCCTCGGCGGCATCTGCGAACAATCTTACATATGTAATTGCAATTGCCGGGCCACTCACGACAGTCGAACAACCCAACAACCGAACAACCCAACAACCACCAACGAGTTCGACAACAACTTGGGCTCTGAGTTTCGGGGAGGGAACATTTCCACCTTTTAATTTGTGCGGCCAGCAACGAGAATATTTCCCTACACACAAAAAATAATAATATTATCAGAATACTGATCCTATCTGAACCTAAATCAGTAAGATATGTGTCTTGTGTCTTGTGGGTAACAACACCTTTGAGTTGCTTTGTAGCATGATCACCTTAAAATCAAGATCTTACCAATCCTTTCAAAAATCCCACCCAATTTTCTTTCACTGTATGCCGATGTTGTGGTTTCTCCCCTTGGCTGGCTGCTTCATTTTAATGTTGTGTAAAGTTCTAAGACCCCGACAATTGCAACGGAAGTGCGTTCATTATTTTTAATGATTTTATTTAGTGGCTCCTCGGCTGCCCGACTGCTCTACCTTTTGCATTTGAATGCCTTTGGACAGGACTTCGAGGCATTTGCACGCATCTTATCCTGATCTTGGGCTAAGGAATGTCTGGCTTGTTGTGCCCCAGCCGACCGAGACAAGTAATTAGTGTTAGTGGTGGTGATCGGGGATCTGGAATCGGGAATCGGGCATCGGGAATCGGGCATCGGGAATCGGGGTTTGGGCAGGAGGCATAAACAAGTCAGGTTCTTTGATTCCCACTGCCCATAAAGATTAGGTATTTATGACCGCACCGACTTCCGTCCGTCGAATTGTGAGGGTGGTTCGTTAATATCTTAATGGCGCACAAACCCTAGACATATCTAGCTACCTGCTCTCAGATTTCTAGACAAAAGATAGTCTCTTCTGTGTGCGTGGTGAACCCACCATCGATTCCTCCTCACTATATATTACTATTATCTCTACATCTGTCTCGTACTTGGTCTGAGCAGCTTTAATTGCATCTTTCGACAATTAGCGAGAGCAGGGCTAATTTTAATAATTGAATGGAAAACAACTGAAAGTCAGAAGGGCACACAATTGACATTCACATGGGAACTGTCAGTCAACTTTGACCACAGAATTAAGCGACAGAATGCGAACAATAAGCCGATTTCTTAATGCCCTCACTCATTGTACAGATTTTCTGATAATTTAGATTTTAAAACAAACGAAAACTCAAACAATAAGTGAACCCAATCATAGCAATTTTAATTGCTAACAACAAATAGTTTACCTATTAATGTTTGCTTTTTTCCTAGATAACACTGCAAATCAAAAGGTTTTCAGAACACGTAAATGGCTCATTTACATTAACGTTTCCAACATCATAATTAATTGCAATTATCCGCAATAGAACAAGTTTGATTAACCGTGTAATGATGATTAGATCGAACTTTTGTAAATAGAGTTAATAAAATGCTGGATGCACTTTTGTTTAATGCTCTTTACAAACCAAATAGTGACCTGCAACAATTCCATGTAATATATTTGTTAATAAACTAACATCTATTATTCAATTCACAAGATTCATGTGCTTGGAATTCGATCGGATGAATACCCTTTGTGTGAGTGCAACCAAAAGGTGAGTAGTGCTGGGTTCAATGTGATGGGGGCACCGAACGCCCCTGACTGACAAGTGATCCGCAAACATGAGGGTGGTGGTGGGGGGATTATTCGAGGGGTTATTATAAACACAAACACAAACAAAGTGCACGAGTGCAGCCACAAAAGGGCGAGCACAAAACGTTGCATGACACGCCAGCGGCAGCGGCAGCGGCAACAATCGACATCAATTGTTGCATGTGATTTGCAAGTTTTCTATTTTGACGTTTTTCTATCTGGGGATGACTGCTACCGGAGGGGGAAGGGGGGAGTTCGATTTACATACGAGTATTACTGAAATCCGTATAAAAGGCAACAAAAGGGAATGAGGCAAAGCCAAAGCCGGACAAACGTCATTCAAGAGTCGCCATCTCCGCCGACGTCGTCTTCATTTGAATCAATTAAACCAGTTTGGGTCTACGACTGTGGGTATTCATATATGTATGTATGTATTCACGTCTGGGTGTGTTTTGTCGTAGCCACACTCATTAGGTATTCATCTGCCTCCACTGATGCTGCACTTGATTGATCATTCGCCGGGCCAGGCCGCGCCCAAAAGTTGGGTTAAAAAATTCCATGAATTCGATTATATGAAATCAAATTCTCATAGACCTTATTGGATGGACAACCCCCCTTTTCCAGGGCATTAAAAAACCAACATCAAAGGTGCGAAAGGCCGACCGCAGGGGAAAACCAGTCCCATGCACATGCATCTCATCTCTCTATCGGCTTCATTCTCAGTTTTCAGTCGTCAGTTTTCCATCCGATCAAAGAATGCAAGTTTTTTGTTTCCAAATCCAAATCCCCGCAGCCATCGTGTTAATTTTCGGTATCCGAAAACTGGTTTCCCAGATTATAGAACTCCTCCGCCGTCTGGGCACCAAAAAACAACTGGTATTTATAATGTTTTAACGCTTAGTTAGGAAACAAAAAAACAAAAAAGAACTAAGAGTGGGGGAAAAGCAAACGTTAAGTTTAAGCCGTATTTAGGAATTTTTATGGAATGTTTCCATTGTCCATGTTCTAAGACGCCTCATCTGTTGTCTGCTCCTCTGCCTTTTCATGCCAACAAAGAGTCGGACTTCATCGATTCCAGTTTTTATTAGCATCGAGACAATCAATTTCCCAGCAGCACTCAAAGCCAGCACTCCCAGATGAATCATTAAAGAACTAAAACTAATAGCCCACTCATATATCATCCAGCTATCATATATCACAAGAAAGCAAAAGCCAAGTCTCTGATTTATGCGCAATTTCATATGCCACTGCATATTTAATGAGTGCTAACTGAGGGAAAACAACACCGAAACAGACTGAAGATTGTTTTCGGCCATGCTAATATTCAGTAATAGCTGACTTTTCTTAGCATTTCAGTCAGTTAGTCTGTGTTTGCGCAACAATTATGTGTGGAAATTACCAGAAGAAAGCAGAACACACTGCAACGGCAGATATATGTAGATACGATACGGGTGCAGATACAGATACATCGCGGCCACCTGTTTTCCAAAATACATCGTACATCGCCATGTGGGTTTCATCAATCGAATGAGCAGAGAATTGTTTTCTTCAAGTGCCACTAAAACGATGGAACTTTGGCTAAGGGAATACTATATCATATCTGCTTATCTGGTGATACTTTAATGGTTATGTAACCACTGAAAACACATTGTCACCATTCAAGTTGAAAGTCATGCAAAGTGCAAGTGGGTGGCGCCCATTGAGGAACTTTGGCGACGAGAACCAGCCACAACTGGATCATCTACAAACACAATGGGAATACTAAGGCAATGTGCAGTAATAAGCAATAAATGGAAATAAAGGTCAAGTTTAAGTGGCGACGATGACGAGAGAGGCAAAAAAAAATAAGAAAAAAACTGAAATATAAAGCAAAAAAACAGAATCCACAGATGTAATGTAAAGTAAACGAATAGCAGAAATATCAAGTGGGTGGGCGGCTGTGGAAGTTGAAAAACAACTGGGGGAGCAAATGTGTAGGCGTTCTATGAATGAATGGATATCTTATAGATAATGGAGCCATGTACAGTATGTCAAGAAACTGTTTACACATTGTGAAATATTCAACTTATTCTTTCACACTGTGAAATATTCAACTTATTACACAGTGTGTAAATAGTTTCTTGACATACTGTAATGTATGTAACATATGTAATATGTATGTACATAACATATGTAACTGGAAGCAGGAAAGCCAGAAAGTAAATTAACTTAACTTTGGGAATGAATAAGCAGACATGAGTCAGGAAATTCCATGGAACTTTGAAGCTAAAAAAAAAAAAAATATTCAAATAGAAGGTGACGAAGTCTCAAATCTATGATGTTCTAGTACTACTGATTTTGAATAAACAACATGCGTAAAATATATGTGTTTTGTTAGGAAAAATGTTAGTTAGCCCGGCTTGACCCCCCACACCCCCTTCGATGATGTACATATAGTAATTAGCCAAAAACACTGCCCCCTCCCTTCCATTGTAATTTCATTCATTAATTTGTGCCATTGGCTGACTTCGTCGTCTTCGAAGGGGTTAAGATTCAGCGAACCTCGACCACCAAAGAGCAAGTGCCAATTAAAACCGAAGGGGCGGTGGGCGTGGCCACAATATGGGGGTGTTAATTAAAATTGAAATCAATTGTTTTCAGCCAGCTAACCAACGTAGTTTACGCTTCAACGAATGCCCCCTTCGAATGAATTCTTTTATGACTCTCTAGATTTTCTGTGATATGTACATATGATCCACTTGACGATCGAAAAATAGCGTAGAGCCATCATTTAGGGCGTGATTGAGATTTGCACGAAGCCCTAAATTGTCGACTTTATGCGAAAATGCCGCTCAAAATAGGCAATATCTATCGCTCGAGCTCTAATTGCCTTGGACAACTGACAATGGCTATAACAGAAATCCAATTAAATGCTAGGACACGACGCTTTTCCCTCATCCACGACTTCTCAGTGCTTTTTATCAGCCATCATATGTTAAGTGCGTGATCAGATATATATAACTGATATAGCTCACGAGTGACAGGGTCGTAGTTTGTAGGGGGGAGGGGGGTTTAAGATGGGTGCATATAATATATAATATGTCTCACTTGCATCTGTACTAAATTCACAAATATTTATAATTTTACAATATGGTTATAGACTTCATTTGGGCCAAGTAAACATTGTCTGCAATCAAAAGTAAATTAAACAAGACAAATGCTCTGCAAGCAAAACGATCTACACGATTCTACAAATACGTCATATCTTTATTATTTAACTTTATAGACGTGAACTGATTTTTATATATCTATATATACTTGTTTGTCCCATGCTTTTAACCCCCTCTGTGCAAACAAGTCGGCTCTCAACTAATTCAGCGCACGGGCAGTGACTTTATCAGGCTGAAGAAGGGGCAATTTCATAGTTTGTTCGGCAATTACGCTTTCAAGTCTTTAAATACATTTCCAGTAATTGTTTAAGCAATTTCAGTTAATGCCCGTCAAGTTGCCACTTGAATTGTTTTTAGCTATTGCGCAATTCGTTAACTTCTTCTTCCACGCGTTGTAAGCCATTCTAATATATTCTGACATTATTTATTAATATTTATATGCCGCATAATCTTTAGATATGTTTTTGTTTTTTTCTTGCTTAAAAGTTCAGGTTCTTTTATCTTTTTGCTGGCTGGACTTGGGCAACAATAGAAAGGTGGGAACTTATAAAGTCTGGACAGGTTTTCAGAAGCTCAGAAGAGCTATTTAAGATATTTATTGTTTTATTTTATTGTAATTATACCAAATTGGTAACAAGGCATCTCTGCATCATTTTATTATATTTTTCGCTTAATAAAATAAATTATTAGAAAGAAAACCAGCAAAATCCAAATCCAAAATGGCCACTAGAAAAATGTTAAATTACAAATTCAATGCACATACAGCAAATTGAGGCCTTTAGCCGGCTAAAACGGCAGCAGGCAGCAAACAATTGAAAAACCTTCATGAAAAATTAGCCACGATGAGTGTTTTTTTTTTCTGTTTTTATTTAGCCGACTCACGAACTAAGCAAAACGTTTTTGGCTGCTTTGGGCCGCGTTTCATTCATATGGGCCAAGAGTTTTGGGCCCGAGTTTTGTTTTTCTTTTCATTTTTTTTTGCGCACAAATCGATTGACAGAGTCACGTAATCAGCGCAATCATGGCTAAAACCATTTTGCGGCTTCTTCGTTTTTCAAGCACCTTAAATCAATCAAAATGTCGCACCCAGCCAAATGAATAAAAGGTAAACGTAGACAAAAACAGGTTCATCGAATTATGTTTGGCGAGATGCAAAAACGTTTACCGAGGCCCAACAAAAAAAAATACTCGGGACCTTGAGCCAATTGATAAATGCATAAGCAAGAGTTCATTCGAAAGGCTTGTTAACTTTCTCATAGTTTTGGTAGTTGCACAACTTAAAGCTAATGGCTTAAAAGTGGTCCAAAGGCAAAGTCAATGTGTTTTACCTTTATGCTTTACTGGTAATCTGGCAAAAAAACAGACACGCAGATGAAATGGAATTCATTTGCCAACTTGATTTATCTTCGCTGCTAATAAAAATTCTTAAACATTAGCCAAAACCAAACAAATTGCGTACCATAAATAAAAAATTAAATACTCGCATGTGCTGCAAAAAAAAAAAGATTGACAGACTTGTTCAAGGTTTCGCCTTGCTAACCCACAAAAAACCTGCAGTAAAAAATAAACAGAACACCCGCAAAGACCGATAAAAAAACATTAACTCCAAAAAAAAATAATAACATCTAAACCAAACAAAAAACCTCGCACAAACAAGTGAAAAAAAAATGTTCGCTTTGTGTGTTTATTCGCTGTCTGCTTAGAAACCAAAGAAAAAGGCTTAAACCAGCTGAGATTTATATTTGGGCTACAAATATTTCAGGAATTCCACGTAAATCTCACAAATCTATCTCACTGCTCACTCAACGCCCAACGTCTTCCATAATTTTCCACTTGATCTTGACAATAACTCTTCCCGGCTTTTTCCATTTTCAATTAGAGCAACATCAAACGGCAATTGCCACATTAAAGCGCGATTAAGGCTATAGAAAAAATTCCCTTTTGTATATAGAGCCAATGTCTTTAACCTTTGCAGCGCCGGAAATTGGTGTAAAACTAGTCTCGCTTTGCTTGTGCTGCGCAGCAAAGCAAAAGCATTTTTGTATCACATTGCAAGGCGTTTTCAGGTTCAAGCCACTTTTGTGGTCAACAACATTTCACCGCGGCAGCAACTTGTGCAGCAGCGGCAACACTTCCGATAGCAGTTGCCACACTATATGTAGCAACTATAGCTTGTGGCTATGAATGAATTGGGTCCGATCCAATGCGATACGATGCGATCCGAGTCCAAGTTTGAGTCTGAGTCAGAGCTGAGACCTGACTTTGCCACAAATGAGTTCATAACGTTCAACGGTTCGGGAAGAGAGGAAAACACGAAAAGAGAAAAACTTTCATAATTACAAACAAGGCGGGCTCCTTGCACTGCACTGACAAAAAATTATCTGTAGATTATGTTATATTACTACCATTTCATAGGGGAAACTATGCTTTGCAAGCATGCTTTGCCAGCAAAATCAAACCCAAAATCATCTGTGTGGAATTATTACATACAAGCTGATATTATGACTCGTATATTATTTGCCATTCTGGCTTTAAGCTAATCCAATTTTTCTCAGTGCTGTGGCGTTCAACTCACCGCAGTGACTGTTGTTCGGTGCAAATGTGCGAAGAGTGCTTGCCGCCGACTCTGGTTTGCTTCAGTAGCTGATTATTTAATCGAAATGATTATGTTTTGGCGTTGCCCATTAAATGTAATCATGCAACTAAGTGCAACACACTGCAGCAGCAGCAGCAGCAACATCCCGAGATCCGCGTCTTGTCTTCTCCGATCTCTGATTGTTCATAATTAGCCGTGGCAGGCAGGAAGTATCACAGGCCATGCTGCTGTAGACAAAGCCAGCAATTTGCGTTGTAAAGTGAAATAAAGCAATCAAATGCTCAAATTGTTTGGGAGCCAGCAACCCCAGTTCCGAAATTGTAGCGCTGCCAACCCCAAATAGTGAAAAAAATAAAACATAAACCAAAAAAAAAAATTATAGCAAGGGCAGAGAAAATCAAACAATGACAAATTGCTGGGAATGGCTTTTCTTTTCCATCATTTTCCCCATAATGCTGGGTATGCAGAGAATAATTGTGCGTAATAAAGCTGGCCAACCGCTTCCTCTTTGCAGTGAAAACGCTGACGAAAGATACAAAATCTGGACAGGAAGTCAAGGGAGAAAATTCAAAATAAAATTATTATTCAGCCTTATCTGAAACCTATTTGAAAATATTTGTTTGGCTGCATTTGTTATACAATGTATATGCATTTGCAAGATTTTATATGAAAGTTGCTTTTGCTTTTTTGTTCAGTTTAATTACTCATTCTTCAAGTGCTTGAGTGTATTTGATTTTGACCAATTTTTGACATGTTATAGCGATAATGAGGCTGCAGTATTTAATATTTGGCTCATTTGCTGCAAACTTATCGCACTTTTTCGCTTATCATTTAATCCCACACACGCACATCCGCTTTGATAATACGCCGTCAGATGAAATGGTATATTAACAAGTTGCTAAGAGAGATCTATTTCAGTTTATAAAAAGGAGTTTCGTTTTTATGGCATAGTAACACTTTGGATTGGACTGCACGTGCTATTTGGCTAATGGATAGTTGGCCCAAATCAAGCCTCTATCGTTGCCAAATTATCGGCAAAGCCGTACGCTACATAATGCAAAATATTTCCAACACATTGGTCATTTTATCTTGCTCTAGGGCAACTCGGATTTTAGCACAGCTGCCAGCTGCTGGTTTTTTTTCGATAGAAACTCAGCTGACTTGTGTGATTTTCACTTAATTCTAGCCACTAGCCTAGGGTTCTATAAAAGTCAGTTGAATTTGTCACAACTTAACAGGTTTAAATGCTTTGGCACGGTTCTGAAAATTCCGATGAATTAATGGCAAGACCTAGAAAATACAATTAAATATTTATGGGTTAAAGCGGCGGAATTTCAGCTTAAAACAAATCAATTAATTAAGACGCACGCAATGTATTTGTACAAATTATACTTAATAAGGTCAAATTGGCAATTGAACAGCAACGAAACAAAAACTGGATGCCAATTCAAAAACAAGTCGGCTTATAAAAACGTAAAAACAAGCGTATCTTTTATCGGGCTTTATGCAAATTGAGAGGCAAAAAGTTGCCTCAGCCAGCGGACAAAGAGATCGAAGCCAGTTAAATAACAAATTGATAAATATTAATAAGGCAGAGAGTTATTTGTCGTATTTGTTTTTGCTGCTAGCGTGCGTGCATTGCATTTACGCTTCAGCTATCCGCCAGATAGCTGTGTAGCTGCGTATCTAGCAGATACGAAATGTCATCACTGCCAGTTACAGTTAAGCCAAGTTGGCCATTTGAGCGGGCCTTTTATATGCAAAGCACATGTGTGTGGCATGGAATGTATCCGCCAGATACAAATTGCACTTGCAATCGAGTGTAAACAAAACACAAAGGCGCAAGAAACACGCGTGCGCTCGTAACTCGACTCGAGATACAATCTCGCTTTTTACCCAGATACATTTGTAGCTGCGCGATTGCCGCAATCTAATATTTATTAAGACACCGTGTGACTTATGCACCGCGATGCCTTGACTTTAGCCCGCCATTCGCCGGGATGCAATTGTCGTGCCCATGTATCTGATGACTCAAATTGGGTCACCAGATAGATACATGTGTCTCCCGACATTGTTTACCTTTCAGGCAGCAGATAAGCGGACAGGTATTAAAACTAATTTTATTACAGCGTTTCGTTCATGATTCACCAGCCACTTTGATTCACTTACACCAAAATTAGAATGAGTAACAAGAGCTGATAAGAAGGTACATACTCAAAGGCAGCCAAAACAAATATATCAATCCATAAAAGACCCTCGACTGCAACTCGAAGGCTAATTGATTCTAATCCAAATACCGAGCTATCGAATTAATCTACGTACTGATATGAAACATTTGGCATTAGGTTCCTAATAACGCCGCACTTTGGAAATATCTCAAATTACGAAGGATTGTAAAAGAGCCATACTTCAAGGAATATTCCCTTATGGTTATGATTTTAGAGGTTTTTCCAAGCAAGTCTTCCTAGGAAAGGCCAATAAAAACTTATCGAAGTAGGAATTTCCAGGGCCGTTCATACTCGAAAGCAAGGCAAAACGCCCCTTATCTGATAAAATCACCTACCTGGTCAGGAATTTTTAGCCTGATTTTTCGAGAGGGGAAAGCCAGCGACTTCACCTTCGAATCGGGGCTTTCCACTCCAATAACTTTGACCAATGGCTCCCGCCTCAAGTCAATTCCATGGCGATCCGCCCAGAAGGCAATACACAATTAGCAGTAGCCAAGTGGCCAGGTATCCAAGTGGCCAAGTATCCAAGTAGCCAGCAGTAACCTCAATGGCCCCACATGTCTCCTCCACTCGTGTCAGTTGGCGGCAACCTTGTGCCGTGGCTCTGGACATATAACTATATCTATATATCCATATATCTATATGGGTATGTGTACCGCTTATGGGATAAGTGTATGCCGATCGGCGATCGACGGTTTAGCAATCGGTGTTCGTAAGCGACACATAAACCATAATTAAAAGCGCAAAACAGTTGGCCCCAAATCGAAGCCACCGAAAAAACCAGTAAGCAAAACCAAAAATGCGAGCGCGCTTGCGCACTGCGCACCTGTTTTTTTGTTTTTTCTTAACCGTAGTCGTACTACCCCCCCTTATTGGCCATACCCCTGGGATCTACCGCCACCCTCGCCAGTTGAAGTTGGCCAGTTTCATGAAACAATTACGAATACGAGTGCAAACACACTGGCAAAACAAAAACCGATCCGATCCAAAACCGATACGAACCGATACAAAGCGAAACAAGCTGAGGCGAACGGCAAGTTCGCCAAGCTGTTGGCCAAGTTAAGACGAATGCTTGGTGGCTACTTTTGGGGCGATCCAGGGGGTGGGGTTCGAGTCCAGCACTACAACTCGCCCCTGCTTGCAACGTTGCTTTTGTTGGGGCATAAACACGGGCACAGTGGATATAGGGTCTAAATAAAACTGGGTAACTAACTTAATATTACAGCAGAAACTAAACATTATATTTTGTACATTATAAGACACAAATGTACAGACATGCCAATTAATATAATTTCTAGCAATTCAAGCTTAATAGCTTGTAGTTTAGCCTGTTTTTCTTCGTTCCTAACATTTGTCCGCTGCTTTGTTTGGAACACAAATCTAATATCTTTCAAGGCGAGAACACTTTCTGGAAATGCCTTAAATGAGCGGCTATCGCCAGGGGTTAGCTCCTAAGATAGTTTCGCCTTTCGGCCCACAGTGCTCGACAACTGGCCCGGTTTGCCTACGAATGGAGCTGACTTCCTTGTCACCCCACTGGGGTGATTTTTTTTTTTTTAATTTTCTAAATTTTTTATTGATTTAAATCTGGCTTTTTGTCAATATATATCAACTTTTCTTGCTGTGCCTTTCGATCGCTTCGATTTTTGCTCGATCGCTCGCCTTTTTAGCTTTGGCGTAAAATTGCAGAGCGATCTTGTTGCTGTTGTTGTTGTTGCTTTTGCTGCCATTAAGGCAACAACGGCTAAAACACACACACACACACTGGCGTACGGACAAAGAAACAAACAAACAAATACCAAGTAAGAAACCTGTAGAATTTACAATTACAACAACGGCAAACACAGCGCGCGTATCTGCGTCAATGCTTTTTTTAACGTTTTTCTACTTTGTTCGCTTGCTGGGCGCATTTGCAATTGAAGCGTGGCTCACACAGATACGAAAACACGCACACATGCAGGCGGCTAACCCACTTGATAGCGCCATCTCGCTCGCACCGAGCGGCTTGGAGTCTGAACGTGTTTTTTATATAACTTTTTTATGCGCATAGTTTTGCTGTTCATAAAAGTTGCTGTTGTTGTTGTTGGGCGCTTGTTTTGTATTTTCTGCATATATCAACTTTTTTGGTGGGAATATTTGGCATTTTGTTTTCTTCATCATTGAGGAATTTTTTGTTTTTTAGTTTTTTGGTTTTGTTTTTCATGTCTAGCTCTGGCAATAAGTAGATGCAAGATTGGAATGAATAAATGCATTTGGCTATGAGTCATATGGGTTCGGGATTGCAAACGGAATTGAAATGGGTATTGGGAAATTTTCAAACAACTAAGGCTTCCAAGAAATGAAAATGGCTAAAACCGAGTCCAGCTGCTCAGTCTTATATGCCACATTGATAGAGATAAATCATTTTCGAATCTGTTATCTCATTCAATTTAGTGTCAAATTGGAGCTCCATCGATGCCATGCGATTCGATTCGAGTTGAATCCCACTCGGCAATCCACTCAACTCTCATGACTTCATTTGGTCTTGTGCAATTTACTGATTATCTCATAATCATTCGCTCGTGTGCTTCAGTTTGCTGGCGCAAAAGAGACTTTTGCTTCGCGGCTTAATGATGCTTGGAAATTAACCAGGGATTACATAAGTAAAATTAAATTAAATCAAAATGGAAATGGAGATGGAAATGGAGATGGAAATGGAAATGGCAATGGAAAACGAGCGATGAAAACGAGAAAACAAAAGCGGGCAACAAATTTGATTTTATTAACCTGCGACTGCATTTCAATTTTGGCATTTACAACATTTTCTTGTCGCGTGTGTTGTTTTCGTGCTGATTTATGCCGCTTTTGGCCCAGCCGCCGTTTCCAGTGAAAGTTGAGCGGGTTCAACAGCAAAACAGCAGAAAACAGCAGCCAAAGGTTGTGTCAATGAACTGCGGTGGCGAATTCCCCCAATTTGGCTTGCCTAATGTCATGGGCATTCGGCTAATCTTTTGTTAACAATTGTGATTTGGCTTATCAATGGAAGGCCTCTCACGTGACTTGGCTATCATGCAATACCAAATATAGGCAATGATCGGCCAAATAGAATGAGTTGCCCAACACAAATTGTATTGGTAACAATAAATAACATTCAGAACTACTTGAAATCAGCAAATTCATTTGATACAAGCCTCTCCAAAAATAACACCAAATATGTATGCACCTATATTAACATTTAGTTTGAAAATTTTAGTTTTTTCATTACAACCCCCACATGCTTTCTCCTTAGAGGAATTCTTAATTATAAGTAAATATATCTTCATGAATACAATTGTTCAAATGCTCTTTGTGACTAACAATTCCTGGGAATTCGTTGCAAGTGCAACGTAAACAATATTCAAAGAATACCCGGTGGTCCTATTGGGCACTTTGAGCTGCAGAAGTGTAAAAAGGGTTGGTTTTATTGCTCACCTGGTGTTAATTGTTGCGGCAACAGGTAGTTCTTCTGGTGCAATGGACTGGTGAACTGGAATGCCGATAAGAAGGCGGCCACGCGCAGAGTTTGAGTTTGGGCAATAGCAATATCGAAATGTAATAAGCCAAATACCAAAAAGGCAATTACTCGTTCACTTTCGAATCGATCGGAAGATAAGGAATTTTACAGGGGAAAACTCGATGTCAACACGTTTAAACAAAGAACAAACGCACTTATTTTCCGTTTGCGCCTAACAAAAAAACAAAAACCAAAATACGAAGATATTATTTTTTCGTTTAGTATTTATATCTACTTTGATTCGTTGTTGTTTTTCACGTTTTATGTGTTTGTTTTTGTCCCGCTTGCTCTTTTTTGGGGCGCCTTTCTCGCTCTTGTCCGCTTTAACCGGTTTTTTGGTTTATGTTTATGCTGCTGCTTCTACTGCTGCCACCGTTTTTGTTGTTGTTTCCCTTGCTCTTGGCTTGGTTAAATGGAAAATATGCTGCAATTGCAGCCAGCAAATTGTCGAATGTTTCTTTGCTACTCGAAATCGATGCCAAAAACTTTAAAAACACCCGCGATGGAGGTAAACAAAAGGGAAAACGATGAAGGTAAACGAAATGAGGCACACACGCAGGCGCAGAAAAGCAAAAAGTGCAGGAATGTTGGTCGCCGAACAGGTGCAAATGATTCAAGATTGTTTTCCTACAATCCACTGTTTATGTTGCGATGCTATAACCCCTCAGTTTTCCGCACTGCGACTTGGGAATTTTCTTTGGCTTGGCGAGCGCTTTCCGCGCGCCGATTCGTTTAATTCGAGTGTGTTGTTTGCGATTGAACACCTGTTGCGCGTTCGATTTTCATAAGACTAACTGTGTGACCGTAGGGCGTTAGTTGAAATAAACCACAGAAAGCGTATCCAACCAAGTCTGGCAGCACTGTTGTGAATGTTTCGTTTTAGACATTTTATAACACTGCACATTAGGCGATTATCCGATTACACATAAAATATCGACATAAGTTTTTCTTCAAGTAAGTTGTTCTTCTGCCTGCTGTTAAAATATGTTTTTACTTTCGTACGCAGCTCTTCCAGTTTATGAAATCTAGCTACAGTTTGTCAAACAATATTAGTTTAGATAGCAGCAATCGATAGGCGTTCTCTTAGGTTGAACATCCTATCGCTGTCGTTCCATCACTAATAGACAACAGCAACCATTGTGACGACATTGCTATTTTTGTGTGTTGTGAGTTTCACCACGACGATAAATAATGTCGGACCTTGCTTACTTAGACACGTTGGGCAACAAGGAGCTGCTGGCCAAATGCCTGGAGCACGGCCTGCCCGGTGTTCCCGTGACGGACAGCACCCGCAGCGTCATCATTCGCCGACTGAAGTCCGTAATCACCGGAGTTCCGCTGAACAAAAGCAAATCTGCAAGTAAGAAAGCGATTCCGAGGCGTGAGACCGTACACGGCAGCCAGGTAACGACGCCCACATCGGAGCCAGTGCGTCGTACGCCCGGCAAGAGTGCAGGCCGCACTAGCAGTAACAACAACAAGATCAGCGAGCAAAGTCGTCGCACAATCGCCTATGGACTCGACAACACCTCGATCTCGGGAAGATCTGTGCAGACTACTACCACGGTGTCGGATATGAGCTCCCAGTCGGAGGACGATGGCTGCTACATGGTGGACTCACCGGGGACTAAGTACTCCAAGGACCAACAGCCTAGACGCTATGTTTCTCTAACCAAATCCGGAGTTCTGACCACATCGTACACACGCGAAGTTGACCAGCCGCTGTTCGAACAAGAGGATATACCACGCAGCTACACCTACGAAAGACCCCATGTGCCAGCCGCCACTCTTCACTCACTTCCCACATACGAGCCACGCAGCGAACCCCCGACGTACAGACCGACAGATTTGTGTTTTTCGCGTCCCCTGCTGACCCAAACCAATTTAAACTCGACCAGCTACCAGGAGGCATCTGCATACAATCCAAAACTGTCACCCATTTCGCCAAGAAACACTTTCAGCGGATCCGCTAGGCCTTTTGGCGGCCCAGCGCCATCTCCAGCACCCATTCGCCAGCGACAGAGTGTTCCAGTAAGTGGATCCAATCTGGCCCGTGGTCGCCTGCTCCAGCCGACCACCGCAGTAAACACTCTATATCCAAAACTGAATCAGTTCTACGATCAGCCGGACAACGCAGGCGAACCCATGGACACGGAGAGCGAGTCCGAAGTCGAGGAAGTACCCATCAGGAGCCAATTCCAAAAGAGTCGCTTCTCGCCGCTGGCTAGAAAACCTCTGGTAAGACACCACGACCAGGTTTCGCCCATGGCGCAGTTCCGTGCACTGGCGGTGTCGTTGGATCAAAAATATAATCTCAAATTCTACATAATATTGGTAGTGATAGTGATGCTGGCCACCATGGTGTACGTGGTATTGACACCCAACGCCTGAGAAGCGTTCATTTCACGGGACAACATTTGGCTTTGGTTACTCCCCGCATTTAAATCACAGACTACAGCGAAGGAATATTTATGCAGACTTTGCACCTTAAGACTTCTTTCAATTCCAAACATTTTCAAAACTAAGAAATATTCAATTCAAATTGCCAAGTCTTTAATTGCTTGTTTCTCGCATATTGTTTCTTTTTATACATAATTAGAAAAATGTACTACATTATAATTATTGTATTGTATTAAATAAACTAATTAAATGTAAGTGCTCAGTGTGTTTTGTTGCGATTTGTGTGTGTTTGTGGTACTCTCTGACAACGGACCATGGGTTTATTTATGCTTTATGCTACTATTTACACGCCATTTAAATGAACAAAACAAACAGTGTAAAATCGTTGAAGGATATCGGGGATCGCGGCTAGGACATCACAGAGCAAATGGCTACTGGCTGACTAATTGAAGTGGAACTTGAACTGGAACGGCGACCCGTGCTGGAAGTGTCCAAACGGATGTTCGCCATGGAAGCCGCCACGCTGATTGCTCTCAGGATCCAGCGGATCCTCGCCGTTGTCGAACTGGCGACGCTTCTCGGGATCCGTGAGAACCTCCTTGGCTGCGGCAATGTCGATGAACTTCTTCTCGGCCACCTTCTTCTCCTCGTCCCGGAAGTTGTCCGGATGCCATTTTTGCGCCGCCTTCCTGTAGGCCTTCACAATCTCCTGTTTGCTGGCGCTGCGCTTAACGCCTAATATCTTATAGTAATCCCTGCGTTCTGACTGCTTCTGCAGCTTCTTCGCCCTCTGGATGCCTTCTTTCGCGCGGGTGTTGCTCTCCTCCAGGTCGAGAGCTGCTTGGAAGGAGTGTATGGCATCGTCGTACATCTCGGTGCCCAGCAATGCGTCAGCACGATCACAGTAGACCTGAGCATCCTTCATAATATCCAGTGCCTCCTTGCACTGCTGCAAAGCCTTGCCGAACTGCTCGTCGCCGGTGTAGCAAGTGCAGAGCACTTTGTGTCCCTCGTACCGGATCATCGTCTCCTCCGGCTCGTTACGCAGCACTGCCTCTCCGGCGGCTATGCACTCGGCAAACTGCTTCTCCTCACGCGCCTGCTCAGCGTTCACCAGCTGCTTTTCCACCTTTCGTAGTTTCTTGTAGAAGGGGAAGCAGAGCTTGTGCTCCGGGTCGAACTTCAGGCACTCGCGGATCTCTTTTAAGGCATTTGTGGCGTGGCCAATTGTGTACAGCAGCTGGGCAATCTTGTAGTGACCCTCAGTGCTGTCCTGGGTGAGACGGTTCACCTGTCGCAAGTCAGCAATGGCCGACAGTGGATCATTGATTGCAATGTAGGCATCAGAGCGAGCCTGTCGGAAGGGCACAGCCCACGGCGAGATCTCTAGCAACTGTGTGATCATGGGGATGGCGTTTTGGTGATCACTGTACTGGATCAGTTGCTGTACAAGGACCCATTGCTCCTGGGCGGGTGCCAAGCGGGAGTAGTGCTCCATCACCAAGCCGTTGTTGGGTTCCTCTAGAAGCACTTGATCAAAGTCCTGGATCGCTTGCTCGTACTCTCCGCTCTTCATGTGCACTACACCCCGCTGGATGCGGGCGGCCGTGAAGTCTGGCTTCAGTTCCAGCACCCTGCTGAAGTCCTGGACGGCAAAGCGCGTCTTGCCCAGCGCCAAATAGACGGTGCCGCGCTTGAAAAGCGTCAGATAGTTGTTGGCATCGCCCTCTGTGAAAATAATATAGGTTTAATCAATGACGAGGACATAGAAAGGCTGGAATATCCTTGCACAAATGAATGTAGTCCTAAACAAAAGATTACCAAATTAATTTAATCATAAAATTCAAGACAAAATATACAAGTTTGCTTATCCATTGCGTTTCTATATGGAAATGACTACAGAGTTGACCTTGGCATTTGCTAAAAATGGTTTACCATAAGATTCTATTATTTCTTTATCAAAAATAATTAAAATCTTTATAAAATATTTAAATTCATTTAAATTCAATGGAAATTTTTGAAAGCGATGTTATGTAAATTCTCGTGAATTAACGAATATAAATAAAGTGCCATGGATATTCAGATTCTTTCATGTGTAGAAGCCAGTTATATTTACCAACAGCTGCATGGTAGTGCGTCAGTGCATCCGACAGCTGTCCGCGGGCGAGGAACTCCTTGCCCAGCTCCAGATGGTTCTCAATATCCGCCGGACTGGCCGTCGACTCGGCGCCTGAGCGAGAAACAATGACGTGTATTTCAGATGCACTCGATGATAAGGATTTGAAGGACGTACCTTCCAGGAAGAGCTCCAGCAGGAGCAGCACCAGGCAGGCGGCCAGTTTCTTCTCGCCGCCGCCGATCATGAGCAGGTCACTCAATGGCAAGGCCATGACGATGGCTACGTGTACTTAGATGCCCCCGCAAAAAACCAGTGTGGGCGTGATTTGGAGTTGATTCCCAATCGACACGCACGTCGAATCTGCTTGGCGTGGCAGCTGCTAATCTCTACGGTCGCACCGCTTCCCCTCCTGTACATCCACTTTCACTGGCGGCTTTATTTTCAGCTCGCTGTTATGGATTTTGCGTCCGTTTTTGGTAAACTTGCGGCGCCGTCTGCGATGATTATTCGGTAATTTCTGACTTGGTCAGCTGATTGTTTTGGTCGTCTGTGTGTTATGGAGTTTAGCTGGTACTCCCCGTGGGCATTTCAGCCACTTCTAGTTCGGAATCGCGACCGCTGTGCACTGAACTTTTCGCTTATAAATATTATAAACTAAAAACTGACGTGTTCACGTTCTCTAGAGATGGGCGAATTTTGGCCGCAGGTAATAAGTCACCGATTCTTCACGCAGTCACGAGTCGCAACTATCGTATGTGGGCGACGGGAGTGCTGGCAGCTTTTGGCTGTTTTCTAGATAGAACTGTTCTAAAGAAAATTATAATAAATCAAATAAATTATTCAGATAGCACTACACTACTCATTAAAGTGGAACTAACTTTTTGAAGCTACTTTAAAGCCAGTTTTGAAATCATTGCAAAAAAGTGTATTTGGGCAAGTTGTCAAAACCAATCGATTTCTGCCGCCCACTTAAAAAAATAACGGCAATTCAAACATTGGTCAAATGAATGTTTATTCGGAACATGAATTTGGTAAATATATCTGCAACTACACATATTAAAATCCATAGTATATTGATATTTTAAATATTCTTATACATTTTCGGTAATTATTGTAAATACTTATCGGTTTCATCTGGAAATAAATGCATTTCTTGAGCATTAAAAGTTCGCCGCGAAGCTTAGATTGCTCGTATAACATCTTGTTTCTTCTCATTGCTTAATTCTTATCGTTAAGTGGTCAAATGGATATATGTATGTATGTGCTGGGACTGTTTAAAGGCGTTCTGTGAGATTAATATGGCTCAGAGTTGGAAAGAGATATGCGGCTGAAGCGCCTTGGGGACCGATCGAAGAAATGGACAGAGATATAGGTATATGGGTTATGGCCTACGGAATATCCACTAAATAAAGCTCTAAGCACTTTCACGTTCCAGAGATCGCTGCGTGCATAAATGGTCTAGTAAGTGTAATTGGATGGAGGGTACATGTATGTATATAATCTATTTAGGCTTGAGTTCCGAGAGCTACGCTCCCAATGCATTGCAGTTTCTGCGCTGTACTTGCTGTTCCACTTGGTTAGGAAATCACAATGTTGATCAGATCATCCAGAGGCTGGTCCGCCGAGAGCGGCTGAGTGGCGTGTGTCTTTTGCATGTGAGCTGGAAGTGATGTGATGATATGGAAGTGCATCATTGAGTGATTTCGCATACATACTCTTAAGCTTAATGTGCGTGACAAATCTCTCCTGACAGAGATCGCATTTGTAGTAGGTTTTGCCCGTGTGAGTTCGCTGATGCAGCCGCAATGACTTCTCGAACAGATAGGCTCGACCGCAAACGTTGCACTTGAAGTTCTTCTCCAAGACTGGAAAATATTGATGTATTAGATGTTTCAAAAGATACATACATATGTACATGCGACATCCTTACCCTCGTGACTCAAGCGATGCTGGGTGAGCACATACTTGAGGGCGAATGCCTTGCCGCAGACATCGCACACATTAGGCTTCTCCTTCTCGTGGGTCTTGATGTGCCACTTCATGTCCTGGGCGCGCTTAAACCGCTTGGAGCAGTGCGGACAGGCGTGCGGTCGATCCTTCTCGGAATGCACGGCGGCGTGCCGCTCCAGAGCGGACTTCATGTTGAACCTCTGGCTGCAGCTGCCGCACTGAAAGAGTCCGGAGTACTGGCGTTCCCGCTTCTGTTGCAGCACCCGCTTGTTGTTAGCGATAATGGGAGCTACAGGACGCTGCAAGTGCTCCGCGGACATGTGGTGGATCAAATCCGGTTCGCTGGAGAAGGGCTGGCGGCACAGCATGCACTCGCTCCGCTCGATGGCAGTCAGGTTCTCCCTGTGCCGCTCCAGCATGTGAATCCTTTTCTCCGCATAGGATGCAAAGACTGTGGAATTGGACAGAAATGGGTTTAGCATCCATTGGCACATAGTTAACGGATGGCTAGTCGTAGAGGGTGTCATGAAGTAGAAAACTCGGAAAAATGTATCGTCCTGAAGGCAGGAAGTAAAGTTTGTGAAGAAAAATAAAACTATGATAAAGTAATGGATGAAATTCCTTAGATTCAGGACGATTAGCTAGGTGATTGCTGGCATGCTGCTCTCCAGGGATTCGTACGGTGGATGGAGTTGGTTATGCATTTGGTTGATTGGGTTCGATTGGTTTAATTGGTTAAAACGCTAGCTAGGTGGCTATGTGGAAATCAAAGTACAAAACGTTTGCCGTTCGTTAATCGCATGCGATGGCTAAAAAGGTGTACAAAATAGAGCTGGGTTAGCCATTATCTTTACCGTTGCTTTTGGCTTGACTAACACACTATATAGGGCGACAGAAGCAGCCGGTCTTGGCCCAGTTTCTATGTTCTTAAAGCGCTCGTTGGATGTGAGAATGTTGATATATGATGCGACAGATTGATATATGGTGGTTAATGCTCATGTTTGTGAGTTGTTCAAATCGATGGGTCTTCCAGTACCAAGTACCGAAGATCCTGGTGTAGGTGTCCCCGGATTAGAGGATCCAACTTGACTTACCCTCCGTGCAATTGGCACACTTGTAGGGCTTCTCCCCGCCATGCTGCCGGTAAATGTGCCAGCGAAGGGTCTTCAGATGGATGAATGCTGTGTGAATAAAAGGGTATCTAAACTTAATAATGTTTACTAATAGATTGTAAAGAGGAGATAGTATAATCAACAGGAACAGTGATCAACATGGCGTATGCGCAATATTCAGCTCATTGGTGATTGGTGATTCTTACTCTTCCCGCAGAAGCCGCAGTGCTCGCTCTTCCTGGAACTGGTGCCCGAGTGGGTGGCCTCGTGGCACATGAGATGCCGCTGGCTGATGAAGAGTCGCTCGCATCCGCTGTGGCGACACTTGAACTGGCGATCCGGATTGTGCCACTTCATGTGGTAGTTGAGGCTCTTGCGGGTGTAGAAGCGCTTCTCGCACAGCGAGCACTCAAAGTCCGTCTCCGAATGGTACTTCTCCACGTGGTGGCGCAGATTGTGCCTGTCGCCGTACTTCTTGCCGCACACGCCGCAGGCATGTTGCTTCTCCACGTGGCTGCTTTTCAGGTGCACTGTGCGCGAGGCGGCGTCCTGGAAGCGGGCCTCGCACTCCGGACAATTGTACGGTTGCTCCGGATCGTGGCTAGCGTTGATGTGCTCCAGCAAGAGTTGCTGCAGCTGGTAGCTCTCCTGCGGGCGCAGACAGAACTTGCAGGCGTAGCTAATGGTCAGTTGCGGGGGAGCAGACTCCTCCTCATCATACTGCTGCTGCTGCTCCTCCTCCTCCGCCTCGTCGATGTCTACGGCATCCACAAAAATCTCAATGGGATCACTGGCAGTGTTGTTTGGTTGTGTTTCGGCTGAAACCGTCGTTGTTGGCTTGGTTGTTTCCGTTTCCTGATGCTCTTCCGCTGGCTCCAAGTCCTCCTGTCCAATCTCCTCATCTTCCAGGCTGCTGGCATCGATCTTGTCGTAGATGTGGGACAGCTTCAGCTGTGCCTCCTGGCAGGCCACTCGGAATGCGTTGATCGAGCAGAACTTGGTGAAGCAGTCGCTGCAGATCTTCTGGGGCAGTCCATCGTTGGGAGAGATCTGAAATGAATTCACTGGATTTAGTCGGCTGCATATTTAAGTCATCGAACAAATTGACTGTCATATTATAGAAACCAACCAATTAATCGAATCGCTGTGCGTTGCTAAATTACCTTGAATAATTGGAGTTCGTGCTTTATTATTATGAAACGCAATTTGATTTAGTTATTGGGAATACTTATTTTTTAATATATTTTTTTAAACGAATTCAGTTTAGTTTATGCTGTGACATTTATTGCACGATGTTGAAGAATCCACGCTGCCTTTTAGTAATTCTTCTCATGACTAAATGGGTTGCTACTTCAAATTTGCATGAACTAATCGATTTTTTCGTACAGGCCTCCTCCTCGAAATTTGAGTTCACCAACGTCCAGTGCACATCGTTCGACAAAAGTTTCGATGATTTTGAATATTGCTATATAAGGTCTGCAAATCGGAGCTATAAGTACTTAAGCGCAAAAGTGAACCTATTCAAAACGCCAATTACAAAGGCCAAGGTATGTGAATATTAAACAAATTAGTAACATTTACCATTATTTGTCAAAATATTCAGATCACTTTAATACTATATAAGCGATTTAACGGCTACAGACCCTTCATGTTCAACGTAACATTGGATGCGTGTAGATTTTTAAGAAACACTGATTCGAGCCCAATAGGAAAATACTTTTACGACTTCTTTAATTCCTACTCGAATATTAATCATACCTGCCCCTTCAAAGTGAGTATATGTATTGTGTATTATTATTATTAATTTTCTACTATTTTATACTATAGCACGATATGATTGTCGAAAAGATTCCCATAGACTTTGTTAACCACAGAGTTACGAAGGTTCTACCCTTTCCTGAAGGTGATTATCTACTGGAAACTCATTGGATTGCCTATGATATCGATCGGGCAATGGTCAAGATATATTATACTATATCCTAGACATGTGTCTTTGAATGTCAATATGGAAAATAAATAACGATAATTATTCACGTAATAGGAACAGTGTTTTAAAAAATTTATCATTCCGGAAAACCTTAGATTGACAATTTCCCCAAAGCTTTGGGGTTGGCAGGAAAATAACCATGCTATGCATAATTAAGCCCCAAGTGGCTCGATTGTGAAAACATGGCTAACACACAACTTTCACTTGTGAAAAGTTGCAATTGTTACAGTGAGAGAAATTCAAAGCAACTAGCTAGGCACAGAGTAAGAAATTGGGTAAGTTACATTGATTTAGAGATTGGGAATCTTTTGAGACAATGAATACCAAGGACATGTAGTTTTTCCTATCTTAAATCCCATTTAGACGGATCACGCACTCACCTTTAGATTCCAGTTGGAGAACTGGAGGCGAATCTGGGCCATTTCGCTGGGCCAGCAGTTGGGATGATGGAGGTCCAGGAAGTGGCTGTTGTTGCTGCCATTTTCGAAATCGCACACGAACATGGAAATCGCACAGGTGCGGCACGTTTCCATGGCGTTAGCCGCAAACAAAGTGGCCAGCGAAAATGCGGCAGTGCATCAACGGCGATGACAACGTTGGCAATATGCGGCCAATGCAACTGCAACTGCAACGCCCAAATTCGACGCGCCAGCCATTCATGTGCGGTAATTATGCAACTTTACGAGCTACGCGGGCTGTGATTGCGTGCCTCGATACGAAAACCACATCCAAATCCGCAGCCACATCCACCAAATGCCAAGACGCAGTGGCTCAAAAGCATTTGCACGCTGGCATTGGATATTTTCACAACAAATATTATTGTGCACGTTTTTGAGGCATTTTTGGATGCTGAGTGATTATGATGCTGCTGCTGCTGTTGGGGAATTGGGCGACGAGGACTGGGGCACTCGGAAAAGTTTTGTCTGTATCCGGGTGACGACCTCTGCTCGCTGCTGTTCGCTGTGGCCCCTTCTGCTGCGCCTGCTAGCCAATCCAATGGTCCGTGCTCGCCATCCGACGAAGTTCGAGCTTGCGCGTGAACTGACCTTCGTCGAGGAGC
Organism: Drosophila sechellia; assembly: GCF_004382195.2. Classification (NCBI taxonomy): domain Eukaryota; kingdom Metazoa; phylum Arthropoda; class Insecta; order Diptera; family Drosophilidae; genus Drosophila; species Drosophila sechellia. The sequence continues at coordinate 18,856,209 of NC_045952.1, forward strand.
AATCTTTTGGAACTTGCAGCGCCGATGCTCCCACTCCCACTCCCACTACCACATCCACTGCCAGTCTCTGTCCACACGGCCCACTCTTGTTTAACCCACTCGGATGGAACAGCTGGCTTTGTTTGTGTAGTTGCGCAAAAGCCCCGTTAGGCGGGCGAGTAAGCAAAGCTCGCGCGTTAAAGCTCCTCTTCCAAATAACGGGCATTACACTTGGAAAAATTAGAGTGTCAAAAATCAATGAATTAATTAAATTAAAATATTCAATTTAATGAAGAAACAACAGATCTTTAAGACTAATTCAAATACGAAACTTGGATTTCTAAAAGGAACTAGAAGTAAATAGGTAATTTATAACTGATATGAAAGACAGCATCAAAGTAAGTAGTTTATAAATGATAGAAATGATAACGTTAGGGGTACATCAAATATCAGTAATTTTAGTCAAACTAACATCATTTTTGATGTTAGAACTATATTTGTCATCGCTCCAAAGGAGACGAACAAGACTTTACAACTTAAACATAGGGCTACTATTATGTACAGTGTGGGGATTCACTTATATTCACTATCTAGAAATTAGCCTATTCAACTGTCGATCACTAGCTGGGCGGAAGGATGCCTAAAGCTCGCAGACATAAGGCGGCCGCATTGAGTTTCGCCTCCTTCTTGTTGTTACATCCTCTATCCGGCGTAAAGGTCTGTCCGTTAACCTCGACCGAAAAGAGAAAGGAGCGGTTGTAAGCGGGCCCGATATCCTCACGCAGCTTATACTGCGGCGGCATCCACTTGTTCTTCGAGGTCAGTTCGTTGAGCACACACACGGGATGCTTATCCTGGGTGACCAGCGGCGTGGGCGTCACCGGTCCAGGTCCCGCACCCTGAACTGCTGGACAGGGGCCAGCTCCAATTGGTCCCGCCATGTTTTTATTTCTTCGCTGGGCAGCCGGTGCACGCGTTTGCGGCGGTCTTAAATCATCGCGCGACACCAGGCCACGCTTGTCCAATTTGACGTCCAGCAAAAGTGGTTGCAATGATCCAGTTTTACATCTGCCCAGTCCCTCGCCCGGTTTCCAGCCCATCTTTTGCAGGAGCGCCATGCCCATGCCCCCAGTCACCGGCTTGGTGGAAGTCATTTGGTCCTTGCGCACCCACAGCTGCGGACCGCTGTTCAGCTCATGGGCCTTCATCACTTGGGCACCCGTGCTTCCCGTGAACTGACCGGGCAGATGCTTTGAGTTGGCCCACGACGACATGTTGCGATGCGCAGTGTACATCATTTTTAAGGCCTCAGAGTCGGCCGGATTTTCCTAAGATAAACAAGATTATGAAGCTAACCGTTGAAATGACAAATGGTTCTAGAGCTCACCTGCAGGCGTCGAATGGCACTAAGACGCTGGGTGATTATGCTGGATACGTCCATGGAAGGCGGCGTAACATCGGGAAAAATGGAAGGACTTTGCGTCGGTGCTACGGGTGACGTTGACGGGATGGGCACCTCGGGAACGAAGGGAACAGCCGGAGGGACAAGCTCTTTGGGGACGGTCAACGGGGCGGGTTGAGGAACAGTGGATAACTGAGTGGCGGCTAAGGGTGGGACTACGACTGCTCCTCCCAGTGGCTTAAAGGCGGGTTCCTGTTGCTCCTGCAATGGTATCGACTTCGCAAATACGTTCTTCGGCGTTTCCTTAAACATATTGGTGGCCTGTTTTGCTGGCGGTAGGGAGGGCAACGGCACTAGCGAGTCCTTAGGATCCACCGGCACCCACACCTCATTGTTGCGATGGGTCTGACCCGATGACACCGGGAACTGCATGGTTATGGCCTTTGTTTGCTCGTCTAGTCGAGGTGGTGCTGGAACCAGCGCGGTTGAGTTTCGTATATGCATCACAATTGGCTCGCGCTCCTTCAGCTGAAAGGGATGATGAAAGGCCTTCGCATTACCATTCTTGTCCACATCGGACTCCTCTTCAGAACTCAGATCTGACAGTCCGTCGCCGTTGGAGATTTTTTTGCAGAAGTCGGTAAGATCTTGAATAGTGCGCCCTCCGTAGCGCATCTTGACGAGCACCTTGTCCTTGACCTCTGCCGTCATGTTAGCCACACCGGGCATGGTTCCCCGTTTGAACATGTTAATGGCATTTCGTCGCGCAATCTCGAGCAAGCGCTTTTTGTCGATGCCGAGGTCACGCGAGCGAGATCTTGACTTTCGGTTCCTCCTGGTGTTGGATTCGCGCACGTTCCGTCTGGGTGAAACCGAGGGTTCCTCCTTTCCATCATAAAAGCTGTTGTGCGCCCGTCTGCGTCCGTTGGAAGCCTTTTCCCGGAGGTACGACTCCTCATCGGAGAGCGAGATATCGGAGAGATCGTGTTCCTGCCGTGACTTTGTGCTCGCTGATTCAGATCCTTTCGAGCGATCCGCTTCACGATGACTGTTGTAAAAGCTATTGTGGGAGCGGACGCTTTCCCTTTCACGCTCCTTTTCCCGTTCCCTTTCTCGTTCCCAGTCGCGATGCTTCTCCCTTTCATGTCGTTCCCGCTTTTCGGAATGACTGGAAGGCTCCACCGCGATGCGCTTCCTGCTCTCAGACTTTTCCTTCTCCTTCTCGGAGGGAGATTGTGCTGCCGTAAGCTTATCTTTGGATTTGTCCCTTTCTCTGTCCCTGTCTCGATCCTTCTCCTTTGATTTGTCGGTAACGCGGTCCCGATCCTTCTCCTTAGATTTGTCGCGGTCCCGATCCTTCTCCTTAGATTTTTCCCGGTCCCTATCTTTCTCCTTGGATTTGTCCCTATCGCGGTCCCGTTCCTTCTCCTTGTCTTTGACTCTGCCGTCTTTATGTTTGTGCTTCTTACGTTTATGCTTGTGCTTGCTTTCCGCCTCCGAGTCGCTGCATTCGCCATCTGACTTGGTCGTCTTTTTTTTCTTGGCCTTCTTATCCTTCTTATCTTTCTTCTCCTTTTTCACCTTTTTCTTTTTCTTGAATAGATTGTTGTCTAGAAGTTCCTCTGGTGGATAGGCATTGAATACGCCGAATAGCTCGGTAAGGATCTCGTTCGAGGACTTTACAGGCTTAATGTCCTTTTTGTCGTCCGCCGATGCGGAGCTCTCGCTGTCCCCCGACTCGTCCCTGTTGCCCAGTTCATTACTGTTGCTCCTCCGCATCAAAGTCACCATCTCCGACTTGATCTTGGCATTCATGGCCCGGAGTTTGGCCTCCACCTCTGCGTCCGGTCGTTCGCTCTTTACCTTAATTGGCGGAATCTCGGTCAGTGGAAGTGGCTCCTGATCCGGAGGATTTGGCTGAGACCCCGCCAGTTGAGGCGTTTCTACGCTCGCTCCTTTCTCTGTGTTCTCCGTCATTACGCTTTCGCTGGGCGCGGATCGTGCTGGCGTCTATGCATGCTAATGGATTATCGCCACAGATCAGCGAATTAGTCGCTGTTCGCGAATAAGCGTTTTTCTGCACGTCTTCCTTGGACAGAAGTTTCAATAATAGTGATGACACTCGTGATATCTACAGTTCGTAGAGCTCAAAGATATCGATACTTTGCTAGGGATGTGTAATAGTACCGCCATGACGAGCGCCAGCTTGAAAAACCTAAATAATATGAATTTCTATAACTCAAATTAAAGAAACAATGTTCAACTAGATCATAGCTTAAAACTTCAACGGAGCAAACTAGTAAAATTTCACACCACGAGCTTATGTCTAAAATTCAGCGACAAACAATAAGCGACAAACAATAAGTCGACATAAGTTCAGATCTGACGATTGGCGCTTCAATCGACTCTGTCTATAAGTTGGCAGTCCCGAATTGCCAACCGCAGCCAACTTCACTCACGTCGTTGTCACTGATTGCAATTTTAATAAAAAGGAAAGAATTTGATCGCTTTTAAAAGACGTAGAAAGTGTGTGTGTCGTGGGAGAAACCCAATTTACGAGCTAAAAACGTAAGTATCCGCTACCGAGGACCAAGAGAAACACTTTTTTCGCACGTTGCATTGCTAATTTTATTGTATTTTTTCGCCATTTCTTTTTTTCAATGCCTGCGCCATCGTGTTGTGCTGCAACTGTGTTGGTCGATTCTACGTTATTTTTTCTTGGATGTGCGCTGGTGTGGGTGCGAATAAATTTTCCCATTGGCTGGTGTGCAATTGGAACAAATTATTAATTGTTCATCGAATACGCCAGGAGGCGTACGTCGCCATCATCGCATTCAATTGTTTTTAAAAACTCACTTTTTAGCAGTCAATCGAGAAAGCGACACCTTATACGGAAAAATCGGACAAAATGACGTCGATGGAGCAAAATCGTTTACAAAACTTCAAAAACAAAGGGAAAGACCAGGATGTGAGTAATTGCAAGTTACCGCTAAAATGGGAAACATTATAAAGGTTATTAATTTGCAGGAAATGCGACGTCGCAGAAACGAAGTTACCGTTGAGCTGAGGAAGAACAAGCGCGATGAGACCATTCTCAAGCGCCGCAATGTGCCCAATCTGGACTCGAACACAGATGAGGAGGAGCAGTTGTCCTCGTCCATTGACCTGAAGAAGCTGGCAAAGGCAGCCGCAGACGCCACCAAGCCGGAGCAGCAACTTGCCGCCGTTCAGGCTGCACGCAAGCTGCTATCGTCGGACAAGAATCCACCCATCAACGATCTGATCCAAAGCGACATTTTGCCCATCTTGGTGGAGTGCCTCAAACAACACAATCACACAATGCTCCAATTCGAGGCCGCCTGGGCCCTGACCAACATTGCCTCTGGCACATCGGCCCAGACCAATGAGGTAAGTTCAGCTCTCCCACTCAGCACTTTCTTTGTTTTAATGCAATATAATCCTGTATAGGTTGTTGCCGCCGGTGCCGTGCCGCTCTTCCTTCAACTTCTCAACTCGCCCGCTCCCAATGTTTGCGAACAAGCCGTGTGGGCCCTGGGCAACATCATAGGCGATGGTCCTTTGCTCCGCGATTTTGTCATTAAGCACGGAGTCGTGCAGCCACTTTTGTCGTTCATCAAGCCAGACATCCCCATCACATTCTTGCGCAATGTAACATGGGTGATTGTGAATTTGTGCCGCAACAAGGAACCGGCTCCCCCGGCAGCCACCATTCATGAGATCCTGCCCGCACTCAATGTGCTAATCCATCACACCGACACGAACATCCTGGTGGACACGGTCTGGGCCATCAGCTATTTGACTGACGGCGGCAACGAGCAGATCCAGATGGTCATTGAAAGTGGAGTTGTACCCAAGCTGATACCACTGCTGGGCAACAGCGATGTCAAGGTTCAGACAGCGGCACTGCGGGCTGTTGGCAATATTGTGACTGGATCGGATGAGCAGACACAGGTTGTGCTCAACTACGACGCGCTCTCCTACTTTCCGGGCCTGCTCTCGCATCCCAAGGAGAAGATCCGAAAGGAGGCGGTTTGGTTCCTTTCGAATATAACCGCTGGAAATCAGTCGCAAGTGCAGGCTGTTATTAACGTGGGTCTCCTACCCAAAATTATCGAGAACCTAAGCAAGGGCGAGTTCCAGACACAGAAGGAGGCTGCCTGGGCCATCAGCAATCTGACCATAAGCGGCAACCGCGAACAGGTTTTCACCTTAATCAAGGAGGGCGTTATCCCGCCATTCTGTGACCTCCTTTCGTGCCAGGATACGCAAGTTATAAATGTAAGTTTAATTGCGTCTCTTCACATATTCGTTTGGAGTAACACATTTCACCCTTTTTTTTACAGGTGGTTTTGGATGGTCTGAACAATATGTTAAAAGTGGCAGATTCTCATGTTGAGGCGGTGGCCAACTGCATTGAGGAATGCGAGGGCCTGGCCAAGATCGAGCGGCTGCAGAGCCACGAAAACGTTGAAATCTACAAACTAGCTTATGAGATCATCGATCAATACTTCACTGATGAGGTGAGCTAACAGCTCAGCCCTTTGTTATCATTCTAAAACGTTTTTGATTAATCCTTTACAGGGCGAACAGACTAACATGGCACCGAGCTCCGACGGCGCACAATACAATTTCGATCCGCACGCCGATAGGCTAACGATGAACTCATTCAACTTTTAACGATTTAATCAGAAAGCAGCCGCGCAGGAGCAGTAAAGTGAAAACCAAACACGTGCAACACACATAATTTGGCGTTTATCCGTACACAATTCCTTGTGTATGAACAAGCCCGACGAGCCGTCAACCAATTCACATAATAATAGCATTATACTTTGTCCACCACACAGCAGCAATTAGACAGCCGGGTTCGTTTTAGGGACGAGAATAGGAACTCTGGAGGATACACAACGGATAATCCGCTGCAGCCGTTTTAGCTTCTCTCAATTCTGTGTTATCAAAATTACAAAATTCAGACATACACACACTCCTGGATGTGTGAATGCGCAATGCAAGGACTTCTCCGATTGGAGCGACTCTGCTATAGATCATCAAAATATAAACACACAGGAATGAGAAACAGATTTCAAAAAGAATGTAGACCTATTTGATTTATATGAAATTATTTAAATATTTACGCTTCTGATTTGTAATTGAAATTACATATGTATACATTTCTAACATGAAAACGATAAAAGCAACAGGCCACTCATCATTTTGTTTCCAGGCAGATAAGTTAAGCGGAATTTTATAAGCACAAGTGTGTCGCGTTTCAAGACCAGGCATTCGAGTTGTCCGTCGGCCGAGCTGCTAATAATTAGCGTTTATTTAAGCTAGTGCGTCACTTGAGCACGTTTCCCATTAATGCGCAATTGCCCGTCTACCTGGCAGGGCAGCTGAAAAATCGGCTTTCACATGGCAACAGATCGAGTAAATATTTGTAAACAATCAGACCGAACATCCAATTCGGATTGCAACAGAAGGGACTGGGCGTTTCCCTCAATTGAGGGATCAAATTATGTTAATTACTCATCTGCAAGGCATCAGTTTCGCTAGTGTTCTGTATACAGTATAGGATACTTTAAATCATTAGGATTTAGTTGGGTAATATGGTGTATGTTTTACTTGATAACCTTGAGGAGTGTGGGAATAAATAGCTCTTCATTTTATTTTTACATATTTGTACTATCATTTAAAGAGAGGTTCGCCTGTCGGTTGTTTTTGGAACTACTCAAAATATTTACGTGTAACTTACCCATCATCTACATGGGCTTCTATAATTATTTATAAGACATTTAGAATTCAGTCTTGAAAGTTGACCTTATGAAAGTGGTTCTAGCTCGTACAGCACAAATCTTTAGTCAAATTTATCTAATTTATGTTAACATAAACTTTTTTAAACTATATGTAGGCGGGACAACGTTTACCAACACTAGAATTGGAGATGGCAGATTGTCTAGCTGTAGTACGCCAGCTGTTGGGGAGCTAAAATTATTTGTATAATTGTGTTATTGTATGTGTTTTAATAAGACATTTCCTGTGAAATTTAATAAATATAAGATTTTGAAATTCATTATTTGTATTAGTGAAAAATTACTCATCACTATTGTCGCGTGACTCCTAAAAAACTTGCATTGGCGTGCTATTTATAGAGATGCTGCTCTGGTATTGGTAGCGCTGCATTCAATTGAGACACTTTTGCTTCCGTCAACATTTAGCTGCGGAAATTGCGGAAATTGGCACACTCTCCTCAAGGTCAAGGATGTTTTGCGGCAGCTAATGAACCTGTGATCGGGCAAAAACCTGTTCCTAAAGAGATTAAATAAATGAATTCATGATTTTTGCAGTTTTTAGAAAGTCAAGTACGGGTTGTAGGTACAATTGTATAGGTATTTCCTTAACGTGTCAAATTAAACACGTTAGTAAATAGCGCGCTCAGCTGTTCGAGCATGCGGTTGTGTGGGTGCTAGCTCTCTCGTTTGCTCTCTTTGCCTTTTTCGCTCTCTGACGAAGCTTTTTGGCTTTTGTTGTTTAGCGTTTCATAGTAGATTTTATTTTGTGATTGCCAGCCAACGAGTTTGGACGCATAAATTATCATCACTGCGCCCCGTGGAATTTTTTCGCACAAATAGCAACAACAACAAAATGTCGTCCACAGCCGTTCAGCCACCCCCGCCCGTTCCCCCGCCGCCACCATCGGCCGCCCCTTCCGCCGGAAAGGGCATCCACTCCAAGCTGTACAACGGGATGATTGGCGCCGCCGACAAATTTGTGCCCGCCAAGCTGCGGCCACTGTGGATGCATCCAGCTGGTAAGTCCCACACTATGGTACATATAGAGCACATCATAAGGTTTGATTTGATTCCAGGTCCCAAGACGATATTCTTCTGGGCACCCGTCTTCAAATGGGTAAGTAGACAGAAACCTAGACGGATGGGATTACATAACTCGGACGACGCACGACCTTCGCTGATTTTCATTATCGCACACATACTATAGTTCACCATAAATCGGAAACGACGGTAGACAAATCTGAGCGCAGGTGCCATTAAATGAAATTATTTGATTATTTCGAGCAACCTGCGCTTGATAACCGCATGCGGTTGTGTTCGTGAGCGGATTGCCTTCTGTTCTGGAACCCTATAAAAAAGGTTCCCCAAAACCGCGATAATTATCAAAAACTTTTCATATATATGCCAAGATTTATGCATTTGATTATGTTTTTTTCAAATGTGGCTATACATATCTTAGAAGCCTCATACATATATCAAACAACAAATGAATTGTTTTAAAAACAAAGAACAGCCAGTTGGGATCTCCCAAAGCGACACTAACACATATTATAATGAAGCACATGGCATCTAGTCATAAGAAAATGAAATAAGCAATCTAATCCTATATCTTCTTTGCCAGGGTCTCGTTGCCGCCGGCCTGAGTGACTTGGCCCGACCGGCCGACACCATCTCCGTGTCTGGATGCGCCGCCCTGGCCGCTACCGGCATCATCTGGTCGCGTTACTCGCTGGTAATCATACCCAAGAACTACAGCCTGTTCGCCGTGAATCTCTTCGTGGGCATCACGCAGGTAGTGCAGCTGGCACGGGCCTACCACTACCACCAGAGTCAGGAGAAGCTGAAGCAGGAGCAGCAGCAGCCGGCGGTGCAAAATTAGATACATATCGAATCGAATACCGGTGCTGTACCCTTTATATAGACTTTAATCGAACTGTTATGTACATACAAATTCCACAACGCACAACGTAAACGAAAGGATTAAGAGAAAGCTGTGCTCGCAGATCGCGCCAACCTGGTTTTACAACCTGTTAACCATTATTATTTATGGTACACCGCCTTATCGACGTGATTCGTATTACTTAAGTTGTAACTGTGGAGGCTTTGCGTATAGTTAAATCGAAACGAGAATGATAAATCAATACATTTTAAGACTTTAGTCACTAGATAAACGTAGTTGTTCGTTTTATTGGGTTATAGTCAGTAACATAATGAACCAAGTTGGCTAAAAGTCTTTCCTTAACGGTATTATTATAAGTACGCCAAATCATATAGAAAAAACTTAACATATTACCCAAAATGCAAAAGTAATCAATATTTTATTCTTTGATTTAATACAATTATGTTAGACTGAATTAAATGAAATGAGCTGTTATGACTTGCAAAAGACATTGCATTAAAACATGTGTGATGAATCTATTTGCACATTCACTGCACGATAACAGTGTTGAGTTTTACACAATTAGTCAACACAAATTAATGAAAACCCAATAAAAGGAGAATATAACTAACAGCTTTTATTAGCATTGCGGCAAAAGCAAAGTGCGAAAAGAGGTGCTGGCGTCGTCGTATTCTAGTGGCTGATAGTGCTGGTGATAACAGGAGCGTTAAGCTAATGCGCATGGACCGCGGACTTTTCGGAAAGCTCAGTTGTAGATGGACGCCTGGTTGGAGCTGTTGTGCCTCAGATCAGCCTCAGAATCCCAGCCGATTGTTATTCCAGCGCTTCCAATCAATCAGCCCATACTCAACAAATACTTGATTACAGGTAGACCATATAGAATTCCTCTCGATTCGCAAACCTGACCAGCAGTTACTCTGTGCAACTGGTATTGTTTGGACGCTGGAAAATATAGGAAAAACAGCTGCGGTCCGGAATGCCTGCCACTCCTCCAACTCCACCTGCACCCACGGTTGCAGCTTCCGCCGGAAAGGTTCTTCACTCCAGGGCGTATAATGGACTTATCCAGGCCTGCGACAAGTATGTGCCCCCCAAGATGCGACCCTTGTGGATGCACCCAGCAGGTGATCATAAATAGAGGTATTTCAAAGACAGAGAGGATACTAACATATCTTTCCTTCAGGCCCTAAGACGATATTCTTCTGGGCTCCAATCGTTAAGTGGGTAAGTTTTGGAACCACTTGCATAACCATGAACCCTGCGTCCTTAGCCAATTCCCATTATCATCGAGCTGATAAACAAATCTGTGGGCGAATGTTGTGTTTTATTATTATTTGTTTAGTTCTCGGTAAACCTGTTCAAGCCCGCTATAAATTAGTACGTATATATATAACATTTTCCTCTCCACCCGCGAGATTCTGATAACTGAATGATTGTGCGGTTTGTGGGCTAGTGGAATATTTCATAATACTTTTTCTGTTTTGACTGGGGGAGCTTTGCCAACATGCCATTCGGATTTGCAGTCAATGAGGGGACTTACCCTGCACTATCGGCCAGATCTCCCTAATCTCCGCAACCATTCCATGTATATTCCACCACAGAGCCTCGTTATCGCGGGTCTCAGTGACTTGACGCGTCCTGCGGACAAGATTTCGCCCAACGGATGTCTGGCTCTTGGGGCAACGAACCTCATCTGGACGCGCTACTCCCTGGTGATCATTCCCAAGAACTACAGCTTGTTCGCAGTTAATCTCTTCGTGAGTCTGACGCAGCTCTTCCAACTGGGCAGGTACTACAACTACCAGTGGGAGCAGTCGAAGCTGGAGAAGAATGGCGAGCAATGCCCGGCTATTGAAGCTAGTTTGTAGTAGACCAATTTGTGCATTTCCATCGACTTAGTCCAAATAAAAACAATTTTTTTAAATTTTAAGGCATTTAACGGTCAATACATTTAACGGGAGATTTCCCAGTAAAAAAAAAGCTAAAAAATAAGCACTAAATAAATGATAAAAAGTTAAATTCAAAACTTTGTCTTACTTTTTTTTGAGAGACCATTTAGTTGCTTAAAATAAATTTGTTTATCAAAATAAATTTAAAAAAAAAGCTAAACACCCATCACTTTGAATTTAATCGATAAATGTAAATAAAGACCGCCGAATACTGGGCTGTTGGTCATTTCTTGTTGACTAAAATCAAAGAAAAATACATAAATAAATAATAATATGGCCCTGGTGGACTATGGTGGCAGCAGCTCCTCCTCCTCCGAGGATGAGGACTGCACCGAAAACATCCAAACTCCCGCGTTGATCAGCTTGAAAAGGTAACGTGCTTTACTGGAATTCCCGTAGATTTCTACATTTTAACCGCCGAAGACCTGCCCTGCCCACAGCAGCCGCCCTGCTGGGCCCCAAGAAGCCCAAGCCTGAGGAGTTCGTCGACGATTTGTTGGATGATCCCGCGGAACATGGCGGTCGCATCCGCAGTTTCAAGCACGAGCGGGGAAACTGGGCCACTTACGTCTATGTGCCGGCAACTGCATGTGTTGACCAGCTGGAGGAGTTCCAATCGGAGGCCATTGCCCGTCTGGAAACACACATGGAACTGCAGCCGAACGAGTCGCTCCATCTGAGCCTGAGTCGAACAGTGGTGCTGCAGTACCATCAGATCGATGAATTCTCCCGATCCTTGCAAAGCGCTCTCAACATCTCTGCGGGGTGAGATGTTTAACCCATTAACATCTAGTATTCCCCATGCTGATGACCTATCCTCTTTTAGATTCGCCGCCACTTTGCAGGGACTGCGAATCTACACGAATGAGGAGCGAACCAGGACCTTCATTGCAGCACCCCTGGATGCTGCATTTGTGGAGAAGATGACTGCCATTCTGCAGCCCATCGACAAGGTGATGCTCGACTACCGACTGCAGCAGTTCTATGATCCGGCCTCGTTCCATGTCAGCCTTCTTTGGTGCGTTGGCGACCAGGAGACACTGCTCAAAGATAAGCTAACGGAGCTACAAGAGCTCCTTGAGGATCAGGACACACTCTGCCTGGCGGTCAACGAGGTGCACCTAAAGTGCGGCAACAAGGACTTCACCTACACGTTAAAATAGGATACTGCCAGTCTTTAATTGAATCATAAATATGTATGCATGCTGCTCTTTTAATTGATATGTAGTGAAAAAGATATATTGACTTTATTAAGTATCAAATGTAATGCCATATTAGATCATTTAAATTGTAGTTTGCTAATAAAAGCAAGATTTTAAAGCAAGCCATAGCGTTGAATGAATGGTTACCATTAGCAATCCAATGATGTTTCCTTACAAATTAGGCTTAAATATAAGAAGTGCAGTGATTACCTTTTAATTAAGACCCTTTTTCTTGTTACCATTTCCCTGCTTGGCCGCCTGTGCCTGCTCCTCCAGCAATCGCTCCTCCTCCAGCTCCAAAAACCGCTGTCGTCGGCGGCCGAGGGGGGTCTTCGACCACCAGGACTCGAAAGCTTCCTCCTCCTCGCGATAGACAGGATCTTGTGAGCTGAAAGGAATGGAATATATCTGACTCCTGAATTCATAGCCAAATCTAGTTACCACAGAACATTGATCAGTTCGGCATTGGTCAACGGTTGGGTGCGCAGCTGGAGTTTCCGCTTGCAGGTCATCACCTCCTTGAGGCATGCATCTATGGATCCAATGGTATAGCCATCTGATATCTTGGCCATGGCGCTGGTGTCCAGGTTGGAAATGCCACCAGAGTAATCGCTGTCGGGGTATAAACCAAATCAATAGATTATTTTGCAAATGAATCCCCCCACATTTACGCACTGCAACAGTGTTTTCCAGGCATGCGACATGGCGCCGTAATCCGGTCGAGGAATATATATGAATCGATTATAAACGGATTGCAATAGCTTTTGATCCGCCTCCCAGGGCAGATTGGAGGTGCCAATAAAAACGACGCGATCCTCGGGAGCAATGTTCTTTATTAACTTGGGCAGATCCTTCTTCAGCCGCTTGGGATCTGTGCGATCCGTTTTCGGAATTTTCTTCATGAAAGGCCGCTCCGCATCGCCCATGAATATCACCGCAGGCTGGAGCAGTCGCGACACCTTCAGTACCAGATGGATCAGCATTATCAGTCCCGATTTGCCAGGATACTTGCCCACAATATTGGCAGGAGTCAGATCGAAAAGCACGGCACCCACCTCCGTGCAAATGGCGTGGAGCAGTGCCTTCTTCCCGGATCCTTTGGGTCCAGCCAACAGGATGGAACGTATCAGTGGAGTGCAGTTGTGAATGGCATCAGATCCCAGTGGAAGGATGCAGTACTCCGTGAGAATCTGACGAATGTCGCCCGGAGAGGGATTCGTGCCATTCCTGGCAGTCAACGCCTTGTCGCCCAGGAATTGCTTAAGCCTTAGCTCCGGGTATTTCCGGATTATGCCATTCGTGACCAGCTCCTCGTACAGCGACTCCGTAGTGCGATCCGGCGTTAGATCCTTCTCCTTCTTCTTTTTGCTCTTCTTGCCGGATCGCCGAGTCTTTTTGCTGCTCTTCTTCACCTTCTTACCGACCGCCGTTTGGAGCAGCTCGATCTCCTGGCGCATCACATCGTCGACGGCGCGCCGAAACTCTAGCTCCACCTCCTGGTACTTGTCGCTGTAGATCATGTCCTCGTAGGCCGCTTGGCTCAGCACACCGGTTTCATCCTTATCACGCCAGGTATCGTTATACCTGAAGTTGTAAAAAGATTAAATTTAGATTAATTTATTACAAATCTTTACCCACAGATCGATCTCCGCACGGATGTCTGGTAGGCAGACGGACGGTGCCGGCTGGAAGCTAACTTCCTCGTCTTGGTTTTCGTTGACGTTGAGGTCACCACTGCGAGCGGGTGACTTGGACTTATCCTTGGTCTTTCGCGACTCCTTGGAGGAGCGGGCCGACGAACGGCTGTGCTCGCTCTCAGTTCCAGGTCTGCTGAAAATATGCAATGAGCCGCCCTGATCCTCGGAGGGAAAGTCCGGCAGCTTGCCAGTCTTGTCGTAGCAGTCCTTTACCCAAGCCCGAATCTCATCGGCGATGTCCTCCTTCATGCTGGCTCCGTGCTTGGCCCGAATCTCCTCCTTCAGTGCGCTCTGTCGCTCCTCAAACTCTTTGCCGTATAACGCCTGCGCCTGGTAGCGCTTCTCGTTGTGCTGCAACTTCTCCAGTTTCTCGGCTCGCTCCTTGACCACAGCCGGCGGTGGTGGCAGCATTCCAATCAGGATCATCTCCTCCATCTTGCGGCGCCGCGTTATCCGGCGGGCTGTGTGGCCACGCCACATCTTCTGAATCTTCATGGCAGCCAACAGACCGGAGTCACTGCGCTCCTTTTCGGTGCGCTCCTCCGACTTGCCCTTCTCCTTAAGGATACGAATCTCCTTCATGAAGTGGGCACGCAAGCGCCCTTGTCGCGCTCGCTCATGCATTTGAAGCATCCTAATAGCTTCGATTTCGGTGGTAACCGTCTCCTCCAGCTCGTGCTCCTCAAGCCAACCCAGCTTCGTTAGGATCTCATGCATGGTCTTCTTTCGAAACTCTAGCTCCTGCTGACGCTCACGCAGAAAGTAGCGTGGTATCCTCAGCTCCGTTTCCATGGGCGTCAGGCGCAGGCGTTCCACCACCTCGTCGTTGTAGCTGAACTCCATAAGGTCGATATTCACGAGATCGTGCTTCAGCTCCACCACTCGACCCAGACAGGCGTCCAGTAACTTACGCACCAACTGGCGCTTCTGAGGCTGAATCATCTACGAAAAGTTGAGGATATAAGAATCTCCTCATATATACCACTTTTATTTATCATTCACCCACATTATCGTAGACATCCTCCAGCCGATTGCTCAGACATATGTAGCGCAGATAGAACTCGTACAGACTGGACTGCAGCAAGGCCTTGGCATCCGCATCGGCTGCGACGGATCCGACCGCTGCATTCATGGTGGCCACCGTCGTCTCCACATCCTGGTGCTGCCTCTCATAGTCAATCGTGGAGAGCAGCTCGCATTCATGCTGGGATTGGTGCCAGATATCGTTGAAATATGTGCTGGACATGATGGTCAATTGTACTCCGATGAAAAACTCAGGTTCTTGTTTGAGTCAAAGGAACCGTTGCCAAGGAACTTTTCGCCGAAACGGGGTGCAATTATTGCAAGGACAACGAGCGTATAGTATTTTTGTACACACATAGCTGAATATAATACATTTTGTCCAAGGCGTTGCCTGGTGTTACCCACGAGAATAAAAATAAATGTGTTTACAGGTATATTACATGTTTACGCTTAAAAGGTTAAATAGACCAATGGATTTGAATTGGTACAATGCATGGAATAGACTTAATACATAATGCACATTCATATGTAGTTAATAAATAGTTAACAATGTAATTGGGGCTATCTAGTCAAAATAGGCTTTAAATGTTATCCGTGGAACAGTACTTGATCATGGATTTGGTGTGCTTAAACTGAATGCCACTGGTGGCGGCCATGACCTCTTGGATAAAACTCTGCGAGTTATGGATGGTTGTGCCGCCAAGGATGACTTTATAGCCGGCGTTGTTTAGCTGGTGCACGGCTAAGGCTTCCTCGTACGTGGCGCCGCCAATAATGAACACAACAACCTCCTGCGGTGGTCGTCGGAATGGCACAAGCTCTGAATTTATGGCCGGGAAGAGGGGATCCAGCTCGCGGCCCTTAAACACGTCCTCCAAAGTTTCCTTCAGGAGAGGAGTGTGCTGCGTGAATACGTTTTCCACACCCTTAAGGCCCTTAATCAAATTCCGTGTCAGCTTTACGGCGTCCGTTATGCGCACCATATTGAAGAGATCTCCTTGCCGTACGTGGGTTCCAGCATACTCGATCAGCGAGGGCACTATAGCCGCTCGTCCACCGCGCGTTTTGATGATCTGCAGCAGTCCAGATGTATCGCAGTTCGCGTGCCGCTCGTATCGCAAAGCATAAAGTGCTACCAACTTTAGAGCGTCATCGATGGAAACCCGTTCGTCGGCAATCAGTTTCTTGATTCTCTGCAGCTGGGCCGAGTGCTCCGCCTTGCAAGCGATCTCCTGTTCAAGTTCGGAAACCTCGAAAAGATTTCTCTTGTTGCTCAGCGCCGACAGTTCGCCAATCACACACAAATGCTTCTGCACGGTGCCGGACATTTTCTTAAACTGCGGATATGACTCAATAAAGTTCTTCATGTCTGCTATGCTCTCCACCTTCTTGTGGTCGTTTGCCTTGCGCTGGAACTCCTCCATCAGTTGCTTGATGGTAGACCCGATTTCGCCGTAGTTGGCGTACATGTTGTTGCCATAGAAGTCATCCTGATCACCGGATAAGACCAGCTCCTTGAAGTCCTTCGGCACATTGGGGCAATTGGACAAGTCCAATCGATTGTTTTTTATGTGCAGCAACTCATGCACCATGGCCTGGTATGTCCACTGATGCAAAAGCGGCGTCACAGGATCATCCCTGCGGTCCAGCACGAGCAGCAGCGGTGGCGCAGCGCCATCCATGTTGGAGCGAAAGTCGAATAGCGAGGAGTCTTTTGTGATCTGCTCGTAGATAAGCTTGGCCAGAAGCTGCGCTGCCTGAGAGCCGGCTCGGTAACGGATCACTGGGTTCAGCTTAAGAGACACGAGCACTGCTGTGATGCCCTGCATGCTGCGATTGAGGGCGTCCGGCAGCCAATTAAGATTCGCCATGCAATTGGGAATGCCTAATGAGAACAGATTGGGGTTGACGCACAGGTAGTCCGCATACAGCTCCTTCACCTCTCGCACCGATTCGGATTCGTCGCACTCTGCCAAGTACTTTATGTCCGTCCGGGGAATGATGTTGCTGAAATCTATTTATGAGTTTAGTACTATTCTAAGGGCGCTTCTTCTGACCCACTTACAAATGTAGTAGGCGCTGTATTTGGGGTTCCGCAACTCGTTGGCCAGTAGCTGGATGTTCTGCTTGGTGGGGCGTATGAAGACGATGCATTTAAGATACTTTAACCGCTCGTTGGATCTTCCCGAGTCCAGGCGCTCGAACAGGTACACCTCCCGCTGTAGCATGTCCGATTGGCTAAAGGCCATGGAAATGATACTAGTCTGGGGAATGATGTGGATTTTCAGTCATATGGCAGGGGATTTTATTGCCAGTCCTTCCACTTACCGTCTCCTTGTCCAGAAGGATGATTTTCATGCCCGGTCCCGACTCGGAGCACATTTTCTCGATGTACAACTTGATGCCGCTTATCAGATTCATGACTGCTAACTAATTTACTGCGAAAATCCGAAATTAATGTTTTTTTTTTCGCAAACAGATGGATTGGAGACGAGCCAATTGCGATATCTCCGTGATAACAGCGGTGACCAAACATTTGGGTTATATTCGCTAGATCTAGCTACTTTAAAATTATGTAAATATGTAAAAAATCATATAGATAAAAGCATACATTTGTTTGGTAGTATAACAAATATAGCAATAAAGATAAACATAAATAGCAATTAAGGTCAAACAGATTTTCGTAAAGAATATAGCTATTTTGTAGCCAAAATGAGCTTAGAGTAGCAGCATCCCTGGCCGGCAATCGATAAGGCGCCGTTACGCTCGAGCGATATATCGAGTGCCCAGCAGTTATCAGTCTGAAAGCACTCGCAGCAGTCGGCCAGAAATTCTGGCATATATTTTTGGATTCAAATTCGGATGGCTGACATGCTGTTGGACTGTTGAAAAGCGGCTTAAATACAAGAGTACGAGCGAGCAAAGACTAGGACACAATGGAGATGCAACTGGGAGCCATGCTGTATGTGTACAAGGGGGAGTACGGACTGCCGTCCATAGATTTTGAATGTTTACGTGCTCTGGTAAGTTCCGTTGCATCACACGGCGGCCAGCACGCCTGTTTTGCTTATTATCGCTGATGAAAGAAACTGATGAAAGCGCCTCTTTGTCGGAAAAAGTGCCTCCTGCGATTCACCCGCTGCCCCATGGACGTGCAGACCAGCTCCAATCCGCTGCGTTCGGGAGCCGGAAAGCTGCCGTATCTGCAGATCGGCAACCAGAAGTTCGCGGGCTATAGGCAAATTAAGCGCGTGCTGGATCTCGAGGTGAGTGAGCGAAACAATGCCGGGTTGAACAAACTGCAGGCTCTATTTATAGATATGTTTTTTTATGTGCTTAACTTGACGTATCATTCTTCCAGGGTTACCCGATAGATGCGCATTTAAGCACTAAACAAAAGCATTTGTCCACCGCCTACGCCAACTGGGTGTTCAACAATCTGCATGCCTACTACCACTACTTCCTGTTCGGAGAGCCCAACAATTTTGACACAACCACGCGGGGCCTCTACGCCAAGCGCACGCCATTCCCCTTCAACTTCTACTACCCGTCGTCCTACCAAAGGGAAGCCTGCGACGTGGTCCAGGTGATGGCCGGTTTCGATGTGAACGACAAGTTGGACAAGCACGAAGGCGACTACGTGAGTGTTTTCGATTGCATAGTATCTCAAACTACATTATTGAATCTTTAAATCTGAGGATTGCTTAATTTGTATATCTTAACTATGTTTCACAACCAAGTTACATTTTGATTGGAACCGTTTCATCAGTTTATATTAATACGAACCAGTTTCCCAGAAGTATTTGTTATTTCATCATGTATTGATCTGTTGTTATTAATGTATCTCATCAATGTTGGGAAATGCGAGACATCTCTTTAACTAACAATTTTATCACCCTTTACCTTCCAGCTCGTTGTCAATGCCAAAAAGGTAGTGAATCTACTGTCCCGGAAATTGGGTCGCAAGGTGTGGTTCTTTGGCGACACCTACAGCGAGTTTGATGCCATTGTCTACAGCTATCTTGCCATCATCTTTAAGATCACACTGCCCAACAATCCACTGCAGAATCACATTAAGGGCTGCCAGAACCTAGTGAACTTTATCAACCGCATCACGAAGGACATATTCCGCAACGAGGGATACAGTTCCGTCAAGCTCACAAAGACACCCAGTGGCACGGAGGCCAGTCTGACGGCCTCGGAGCGCAACTTCCTGGACTCCGACCTGAACACCAAAATAGTGGCCGGCGTTGGAGCCGTCTTAGCAATGGGAGCGTTTGCGGCATGGCGTGGGATTTACAACCAGGTGGGTATCTTTGGCTGAAATTTGTAGTTCTTAACCCTTAACTGGCTGGAGCTTATTCGATAGTTCTGGTTCAATGTCTTCGTTTGGCTCCAGACACTCTTGTAGACAGCCTCAGCCTGAGCACGTGCAAAATTCTCAGTTAATTGCAAATTCCGATTGCTTCATCCTTGCAGCTAACGACACGCTCTTCGACGGACTACGATGGCATAGATTACGAGGATGACGAGATGGAGGAGGGCCTAGACTAATCGCATCTCTGCAACGATATCTATGTGTATAGTATAATATTTTAAAATACAATGTGTGGGGATGAAGCACAAAAACTGTCCAGCTTTAAAGGTTTGCCTAAACACTGAAGGAGATCGATTTACTTGGCATAAATCTTTGGAATTTCGCCAGGTAATGATACTCTCGTCGTAAATAGCGTTTCGTTCCAAAGATTTGCCAAACAAATCGACCTAGTATGAATATTCGATTTATGTATTATAGTTCGAATTCGTTTTTAAACCGTCTTGTATAAAATAGGATTTTAAAGTCATCTGAGCGTAATAAAATTGGATAACAGAGCCCTGTTGTCATGGAAAAGCACGCGAAGCTTTCTCGACGTGAAATAAAAACCAGGATTCCTCGATTGGAGTTGGATTTGGTTTATTACACACTAGTCTTAAATGTAGATTTCGAATAGGGGTCAATACGATAGAGATGTTAGAGCCTACAATGGAATTGGTAGATGCATGAGGGGTAACCATTGAACTCATGTCTTGAGTGCATCCTGCAGCTTTCGCCGCGCCACTCCGACCCTATCCTCCTGTTTGCGTATGTCGTCCTCCGAAATGATCACCGCGTGCATGAGCGGCTGTTCAGGATTCATAAACGCCATGGCATTCTTGGTCAAATCAACCTTCGTAGAACTCTGGCCGTGTACGCCGGCGTTGAGCATATGCAGGGCCGTGGCCACCGACTGGAGGACGGTCTGTTCGTTGACATTGGGGCCAACGGTGCGTATGGTCTTGGGCAGTGAGATGTCGTCTAGCTCCTCGCCGCTGTCGTGGCAGGCGCGTAGTCGTTCCAGTCGCTTCTCCCAGAACAGCTGTTTCGGCTTCTCCCGAGTGCCATGCTTGGGATCATTCTTCGCTTTGGCGGGATCCTGCTTGTGGTTGCGAATCACCGTCACCGGTTGCTTGAAGATCGAGGCAGTCTGTCGAATGGGCGGCACCAGGGAGACATCTGTGCGCAGGGCTCGGCTGTAAGGGATTAAAGATTGGAAATGTATTAGAGAAACGCTTGCAAAAAGCTAAAACACCGAACAGCACATAAGACAAAACGTAAAGTGAAGCTTTAGCATGCAGAGATGGTGAACAAAATTCTCAGGTGGCACAGAGCTACAGCGTTTTTGAAGAGAACTACGAATCTTTTGGCCAATTGTGTATTTCATTGGGTATTTTTGATTTCATGATTTTTGATTGCCGCAGGCTGTAGACCTTGCGTCCTGGCAAACAAGACATGACACGCTGGCATGCAAGAGTCAAGTGCTCCTCCACTTGGCTCTACCTGAGTTCGATCTGTTGCTGCTGGCGATTGGCCGTTGATGGTGAAGCAGATGCTGATGCTGCTGACGAGGCGGTCGCTGTCGAGGGAGCAGCTCCTCCTGCTGCTGCTGCAGCATTGCCTCCTTGACTCCGGGCGAACTTGCGCTTGAGGGCATTGGCCGCCGATCCGCTGGTGGCCCCATTACCGCCCCCGCTCGCTATAGGCAGCGGCATGGCGCTGCAGCGGTACAGTGAAATGGAGGGCGAGGGCAGGGCGCGGTGTGGCATCTTGCCAGACTGGAAATCAGGGATTGCAATGTCCTGCGGCTTTCCCTCCGCCCTTTTTCCTGTGGGACTGCTGAACAGACACGGCGGTGGATGGATATTTTTGGTGGGTTAAGTGGTGGTAGTTCGTGTGCGTGTGTATACATAGGCGTGTGCGTGTGTGTGGTGTATATGGCGTGTGTGTGTGTGTTTATGCGGATGTAATAACAGAAAGGTAGTGAAAGTGATTAAACGTTTATCCGATTCAACAGCGTGCAGTGTTCCGATTTTAGGTATATAGTATTCTATATAGTAGTGCTGCTCTTCTTCTTTACCTGTAGTAGAAAACATCCACCTTGTTATTGTTGTTGTTGCTGCTGGCTGTGGCACTGCTGCTGTTGTTGTTGCTGCTGGCGTTACTATTGGCGCTGCTGCCGGACTTTCGGACTTCGTCGCGCTGCCATCCCTTTGGCAGGACACTGCAGTCGACGCGTTTGCGCTCGATTGTGACGCTCGGGTTCATTTGCATGCTCGCCGAAGTAAATAATTAACAATTCCACAAAAGCAGCGTCTGGGCTAGCAGCAGTGTGGCCGTACTGCGGATGGGCACAAATGCCGGGGCACAATAGAGATGCTAGATTACATTCGCCAATATATTTATGATTTCAATTTAAAGGGAAAAGGAAATAATTAAAAAAATAATCATTTTAAAAACAGAAAAATTAAGATGTTACACGCTACACATTTTTCAATCGCTTTAAGCTTAAATCGCTAGAAAAGCAACACTAGCCCAATCTCACCTGGTCACACTGCCCAACACCTGGTGTGAACATTTCACAACACTGGTGGGCCAACTAATAAGAAGAAGCATTAGCTGAAAAGGCGACGTAAGAAATTTCGGAGTTTTCATTCGCATTTTCCAGTCCACGAAACGGAATATGTAAATCTAGCCCATTGATAGACCTAGCCCACTCATCGCCACCTCGCGACAGTTGCCAACTTCCACGGGCAACGCCTGCCGCGAGCAGTAGAACCATCGAAGCGACCTCCAACTCGATCCAATTGGGAATTTTACACCTGGGACAAGTGGCAGCTGCTGGGAACCAAGTCATGTCTTCGTCGGCCATTTTCGTTCTGGACGTGAAGGGCAAGGTGCTGATATCGCGGAACTACCGCGGTGACAACATCGACATGGCTGTGATCGACAAATTCATGCCGCTGCTGATGGAGCGCGAGGAGGAGGGCCTTATCACCCCGATCCTTCAGACGGCGGAGACAACGTTTGCCTACATAAAAACCAACAATCTTTATATCGTATCCACGACGCCGCGCAATAAGAACGTTAATATCGCTCTGGTCTTCGTCTTTCTGCACAAGATCGCCCAGGTCTTTGTGGAATACTTCAAGGAGCTGGAGGAGGAGTCCATTCGGGACAACTTCGTGATCATCTACGAGCTGCTGGATGAATTGCTCGACTTTGGCTACCCGCAGACCACCGACTCGAAAATCCTGCAAGAGTATATTACGCAGGAGGGTCACAAGCTGGAGCTACAGCCCCGCATCCCGGTGGCCGTGACCAATGCAGTATCCTGGCGGTCCGAGGGCATCAAGTATCGCAAGAACGAGGTGTTCCTAGACGTTATCGAGTCGGTGAATCTTCTGGCGAACGCCAATGGCAATGTGCTGCGCAGCGAGATCGTGGGCGCCATTAAGATGCGTGTCTACTTGTCGGGAATGCCGGAGCTGCGACTGGGTCTCAACGACAAGGTTCTGTTCGAGAGCACGGGCCGCGGCAAGTCCAAGTCCGTAGAGTTGGAGGACGTCAAGTTCCACCAGTGCGTGCGGCTGTCGCGCTTCGAGAATGACCGCACAATCTCGTTCATTCCTCCGGACGGCGAGTTCGAACTGATGTCCTATCGTCTGAACACGCATGTGAGTATTTTTAAGAACTTAGCACCAAAATAAGGAAAGCATGACTAACTAAACCCTTGTTCACAGGTCAAACCCCTGATTTGGATCGAATCGGTGATCGAGCGGCATGCCCACTCCCGTGTGGAGTACATGATCAAGGCGAAGTCTCAGTTCAAGCGAAGATCGACGGCCAACAACGTGGAGATCGTCATACCAGTGCCCGCCGACGCGGACTCACCCAAGTTCAAGACCACCATTGGCAGCTGCAAGTACGCACCGGAGCAGAACGCAATCATCTGGACGATCAAATCGTTCCCGGGTGGCAAGGAGTATCTAATGCGGGCACATTTCGGTCTGCCGAGCGTGGAGAGCGAGGACAATACGGAGGGCAAGCCGCCAATTCAGGTGCGCTTCGAGATTCCCTACTTTACCACGTCGGGCATCCAGGTGCGCTATCTGAAGATCATCGAGAAGAGCGGTTATCAGGCGCTGCCATGGGTGCGGTACATCACGCAGAACGGCGACTATCAGCTACGCACCAATTGAAAGGGGCCACTCCCGTTCCTGCATCATTCCAGCCAAGCTTCAGCGAGTCATCCTGCAACAGGTAGCTTCATCTCCACCCGCGTTTTTGTCTGCGATGCGTTGCGTTAAGTCAAAAGTATATATTTGTATTCGTATTGTTTCAGTATATGTATATTGTATGTAAATCAAATTTAATAAATTTTAACACCTTTTCATAACACCTGCACCAGAGTGGGTCACTTTGTATGTGCAAATAAAGACCTAGGATGCAACCAAGTTAATTCTCTTCGTAGGTCAGAGAAAAATCAAACTTAAGTTTTCTAATTTCACATATCCACCGACCCACCTGTACAGATGAGTCATAACAAACGGGTTGAACCCACAAAAAATTGTTTGCCTATTGCTTAATCATAATAAATGCACTTTCGATCGAGTCTCTCGGTTCGCTTTGATTTCTGAGTTGTAAGCATCTTTCTGGCACCTATCTGGAATCTATTTCTCAAAGTTCTTCAAGGGATAGTGCTCCTTGTGGGCCCCGATATGTTTTTCCAGCTCGCTACGCTGCTCAATCAAATGATCCGGCATCTCCGCATAGACGCCTTCGAACATCTCACGCCAGTTGGGCTTAAGTTTCTTCTCGGACACTGCGATCTGCTTCAAAACCTTTTTCCTTATGTCCTTGACGTATTCGTTTTCGACTGTCTCGTCGAACCAGCCTTTGTGCACCATGTAGCGCTTTAGCTTCGATATTGGGTGCTCCACCGAGTTCCAAATCTCGATCTCCTCCGCTGGTCGGTAGGCTGTACTATCATCTGAGGTGGAATGGTGGCCCACTCGATAGGCCAAGGCCTCGAACACCACCGGCTTGTTCTCCTTGAGGACATACTCCCTGGCAGCTTTCATCGCATTATAGACGGCGAAGACGTCTGTGCCATCCACTCGAATGGTGGTAATTCCATAGCCCATAGGTCCGCGACCGGCGATTCCATCGCCCTTGTACTGTTCATGCGATGGTGTGGATATAGCAAAGCCGTTGTTGCGACTGTGGGGAAAGGTAACTCATGGAGAAACTTATTTGAATAAAGCAGGGAGTAGTCAATAATATTTTTGATAAGATAAGAAATACCTACAAAATAGGTTATCTAATCAAAGTAATGTGTTGCGGATCTTATAGTTACTCACCAGAAGAGGATAGTCGGACAACCCAAAGTGGCAGCAAAGTTGAAGGCGGCATGTGCATCTCCCTCGGAAGCAGCTCCCTCACCGAAGTAACAGACCACACAGGCATCGTTGTCTGGCCTCAATTTCATGGCGTAGGCGGCACCAACGGCCTGGGGCATTTGGGTGGCTGTTATCCAACAGAGAGAAACAGGATAAACATTCGCTCATCTAATAAATAAGACTATGTTAACTCACAAAGCGGACTGGAGATGGTGACAAAGTTAAGTTCCCTTGAGCCGTAGTGGACGGGCATCTGCTTGCCGCGACCCAAGTCGTCCGTGTTGCCGTAGCACTGATCGATGAACTGGTCGATACGGAAGCCACGCCATACCAGAACACCCGCTTCGCGATACTGGCCGTAGATGAGATCCCGCATCTCCAAGGCGGCGGCACTGCCAATGTGTGAAGCCTCCTCACCAAAATTGGTCATGTAGAATGAGATTCTGCCCTGTCGCTGGGACTCGTATAGGATTTTGTCCATGGTGTTCAGCAGCACCATGTCGCGAAACATTTTCTCCACAACCTCACGGCTCAGCTGCGGATCCTGGCTCTCATCCGCTATATAACCATCCTGGTCCATCACCCGGTAAATTGGTATTGGCGCATAGTCTTCCGGTTGAATGAGGTTCAGCTTGCTGACAAACGGAGCCTTAGCGCCGGGAAAATTGGCGTAATCATCCGATGGCTTTGAGCTGAAGTCCCGAGCAGCTGTCGAGATCGCACCTCCAATCTTTCAAGGGTAAAACCAAACAAATAACAACAAACCCATCTGATCACACCAAGTACTGACCACTTTCAGGTGCTGTTGGCGCCTCGCCACAGAACCCATTAGGTGCACCGATTTTCGCAGGAATGACATGGTATATAATTTGTGTCTAAACTATTAAATGCAACAGGTAATTTTGAAGATTCAGCTGCGTGTTTCCCAGCTGATTACGCAATACAATACCATATCGATAAGTCTCTATCAATCGATGTTTAAGTTATCGAGATCTTCAAATAAATTTATAATAGATTTTATTAAATTATTATTATTTTTACTTTAATTGTAATTGTTTTATACCGATGTTGAGGCTATATTTTCATACTGAAGGTTGTACTACAGTATGTATTTACAATACATTTTTCTGGTACTTTCTCATTAAAAACATTAAAATGAAACCCCAAAAACTAATATCCCTTTAATAATAGTTAGCAAGTTTCGTTTTGAATACGCGCCAAACAAATATCGATAGACGCAGCTACCCATCGTGCGTATACTTAATATTTGGATTTTCCTTGTGCCACCTTTCGTTTTCGACACCATGGCAGCAGTAGAAGAAGCACAATTCTGGCAGGCGATTGGAATTCTGATCAAAAACTATCATGCTTTGAATAAAAAGATATTCGAGGTAGTCATTACCCAAGTGAAAAAACAGCAGGATGGGCGGGTGTGTGAATCCAGTGCGGAGGAGTTGGCGAAGTCCCTAAAAGAGGATCCAAACAAGCGCACGTGTACAGGATTTACGATCGGATTTAAACTGCTGTCCAAAAAACTGGCGGATAACATCCTAGGCACCGGAATCGTAGGTGAGGATAATCACTACATTACTTACTTTTTAGACAACTAATTTAGCCTCCTAATTACAGATTTTGAGAAATGTCTCTATGAGTGCCAATTGGGAAGCGATAGCATTGAAGACTTCTCCGTAGGACTCCTTGGCGGAGAGTTTCAACTGAAGTCCAAATCGAACACCAACTGGTTGGAATTTGTGCTCAAACCAAAGCTCATAAGCTGGTCCCAGTCCAAGCAGGATGAAGCAAAGGTGAAGTCATTGGGTTTGGTGAATGTGGAGAAGTACAATGATCTGTACAAGGAGTTGAAACAGAGGCATTCAAAACGCCTGCTGGAACACTGGAAGACCGTACAGGAGTCCACGGATCCGCTGAAGTTCATTTACGAGGATTTGGCCATCGCAGCATATCTCATGGTTTTGTGGAGCCAGACACAATCGGAGCCCACTGCTTTCGCTGATTTGGGTTGTGGAAACGGTCTTTTAGTTCATGTGCTCAACGCCGAGGGCTACAAAGGGTATGGCTACGATATAAGGAAGCGAAAGCTATGGTCCCTCTATCCACCGGATACCCAAAGGAGCCTCATTGAAAAGGCCGTTGAGCCCAACAACTTCCGCTTGGATTTTCCGGATGTGGATTGGTTGATTGGTAATCATTCGGACGAGTTGTCTCCTTGGATTCCGGTTTTGGCTGGTCGCTTAAACATCAACTACTTCCTACTGCCCTGCTGTCCCTATGAACTGTCGGGAGCCAAGTTCCGCCGGCGGAATACGAAGATAAGTGCCTACCAGGACTTCTTTCAATACGTCACTAAGGTCTCTCATGAATGTGGCTATGAGATCCTGCAAGACCGCCTGAAAATACCAAGCACCAAGCGCTTGGCTCTGCTGGGAATTAGGAGAAAAGCCTCAAAGGCTATTGAAGACCTGGAGTACTTTGTCCAAGAGGAGCTAAGAAAGTACAAGACCGGAGATGCCGAAATTAAGCTGCGCGAGAAGGAGGAAAGCGTTCGCAATTGCACGCAGGTGGATAAGTCCATAATTGATGGTCTAGTGTTTAAGATCTTCAAACTGATTCTGGATTCGAACGAGGATAAATGGTCTGGTCGTTTGCCCATGCGACAGATTGCCCAGGCTCTCACCAAGGAGGAGCTGAGTGGCATCAAATCCGAGTGCGGCGGCATCAAAACATTGCTACGCAATAAACACGAAGTTTTCGAATTCTGCGGTGGTGATCTCATAGGTATAAGAACCCCAAAACCAACGGCTGCTCTCCCCAAATCCCATCTGACCATCAAGAAACGTAGCTGCTTTTTCAAACTTCATCATCCGCTGGGATGTCCTCTCGAGGATGCTGAGTGCTCGTTTATACACTAAGCCAACTCTCTATGTGTGTGGTATTTGCTCACCTTTATTATTTGGATTATAATATAAAGAAAAGTGCAATAATCGTGTCAATTGTAGAAACTAGGAGTCGATCAGTGTCCTCTAACGAGAGCTGTCACTGCTATTGCTGCGGCGTCGTCGACGAATGGGGGAGCGGGAGCGACGACGTGGTGAACGCCGGTTCCTCATGGGCGACTGACGGCGTCCACCGCCGCCGCCACCACCACCTCCTCCACGATTGTTGAACCTATTGAACTGGGGTGGGGATCGCCAGCGGTTGTTTTGCGGACGGCGCATCGGTGGCGAGGGACGACGAATGGGCGGCCGCTGCTTAACTAAGACAACCGGGGATACCGTGATCTCCTGGCCATCTATCTGCCCGCCATCCATGTGCTTCATGGCCGACTCACAATCCTCGGGCGTGGCATATTCCACAAACGCCACGCCGCGTCCGAAATTGGGGTGAAAGCGGTCTACGGGAAACTCCACGTTCTTCACATCACCAAAGCTGCTAAATATCTCGAACACATGGTCCTTGGTAACGTTGCGGGTAAGCCGACCGACATGAATGCGCACCTGTTTGGGCGAAGGCGAACGAGTCCGCGACCGGGAGCGCTCCCTTCGCTTCGGTGGCGGCGTCCTCTCGGCGGAGCCACGACCACGTCGGCGTGGCGATCGTGAACGACTGGCTGAGCGAGAACGCTCCCGCTTTACATTATTGCTATCGGCGGCTGCCCTATCATTGGATCCAGCTCGGCGGGTACGATCCCTCGACCGACTACGACGATCGCGATCTCGCTCCGGCTCCTTTCGCGCCTTGCTGCCCGGTCTGGGAGATTTGGAGACGCGCCTGGGGGAAAGGGTGCGAGAGCGGGAACGTGATCGGGCGCTGGGCTTATCCTTGTCCTTGTCTTTGCCTGCAGCTCCGCCGCCACGTCTTCGGTTCTTCTCGCTGCGATCCGAATCGGTGGACGACGATGATGAGGAGCTCGAGGAGTCGCTGGAGCTGCTTGAGCTGGAACGCGATGACCCGGAACTACTCCGCGAAGAGCTGCTGTCCGATGTGCTGGAAGAAGTGAAGTGTTGTATTTACTTTTCGCAACCAAGAAAACGGCAATGAAGCTGGTACAAAGTAAAACACTTTTTAACTGTGATCAAATTTTACCATATATGGTATGTGAATTACAATAACTTTTACAAATTCTTTTCGCTCGGAGGCATTTTTTTCCCGCTACTATCCAGAAGAAAAGGGACTTTTCTTTTAAAAGTAACCCTTATTCCGGTTGGCAGATGGCAGCCATTTGTGGGAAAGGCCTTTGCCGGCTGTTTTACCTGCTTCTGGAGTGGCTGCTGGAGGACGCCGATCCGCGGCGTTTGCGTTCGCGGTCCCTGCGCGAGGAGCCGCTAGTCGCCTTGCCATCCTTCTCTTTGGCGACCTTCTCCTTGTTGTCCTTTTCCTTCTCACCCTCGCCGGCGGGACTCTGGGCACGCGCCCTGTTTTTTTATTTGCCGAGAAAATCAAGCTGTTTTGGACCATTTAGGGAGCAAAATGTGGTGCAGATACTTACATTTTCGTATTGCCGATTTGTTAAACGATTAGTTTTATAGTACCGCACACTCTTTTAGGTGCAAGCCGAAATGTTTTTATTAATAAATCCTGTTTTTTCAACAGGAGTTAAATGCGAGTAGCGTTTTCAGTGAAGATTAGTGTGACCGTGTTGCGAACGTGTAAAAATACATAATTATATTAGCGAGAAAACACACTACTCTACTTTGCTATTAAAAAACTGTTTTGAAAATATTTTTAAGCATGTTTAGTTAAATATAGGGTTTTATAATATGCGTAAATCTCAAATTATGGTAAACAAATGTTCCCCTATTATTTCTAGTATATTTGGGATTAATATAACAGACAGCACTTGGTAATTTCTCACAGTCTCGCCGCGGCCACACTCTTTGTCAGGTCGAGCCCAAGGTAAACTCCCATAAAGCGTAAAAATTAAAGACCTTTTCTGCCCAGCAATTTGGACTCGATAGCAAGTAATAATGTATACCGTGTAATATGAATAGTGCTTGTTTTCGTAACGTACATATGTAGTGGAATTACATAAAACGCAATTGTCTTCAGGCCAGCACTTTTTTTTATCTGCTGGTGACGAAGTGGTTGTCATTGTGAGTTCACATCCGTGTGCCTGTATGTGTGTGAACTTGTGTTGATTTTGTCCGTGCGAGCAAGCGAGATAGCAAAAGGGGGCCGCGGGGGCTGGCCACAGCCACAGAGTTTCGATTTTCCATCCACATATCTACACTCGCAGCGGAAACAAGAGAGAGAGAGAGAGAGAGAGCGTGAGAAAGAGGAGCGCCCCGTCTGGTCTGGGCACATTTTACCACACTGCGTCTTTGTCTGCCGTCGAGTCGGGAGCTCCGCGTCTGGTGTGTAAAATTATTATTCTAAATATTTCGGATTACTCCGTCTATAACTCAATAGCAATATTAAAACCCCGCCCCGAATGCTTTGCGTTGAAAACCATATCTCAGTGTGTGTGTGAGTGCAAAGTGCAGTTATGTTGTGGCAGCAGTCAATGCAAATTAACCCGTGTCTATACCACAAAGGCACAATTTTTAGCCCCATCATCGTGTTTTGAAACGCCACAGCGCAGCGTAATTGCCAAAAACCAGATAGCCAACAAGCGGTTCGTTGGTATACATATCCATATATTCATATAATCAATGTGTGTAAAGAAAACGAAACTAAGAAAAGCGAAAAAGAGCATTCGATGAAGTTGACTGTCATGACTACGCAATAGCAACAACAATAGGAGCTGCCACACACACACACATATGCACAGTAGGTGGGTCCTCTCACGTGCTCTCAGTGCCGCTCGCTGCTCTCCCTCTCTCGGTTTCTTTGTGCGTCGGTGTGAG
The DNA here is from genome assembly GCF_004382195.2 of Drosophila sechellia. NCBI lineage: Eukaryota > Metazoa > Arthropoda > Insecta > Diptera > Drosophilidae > Drosophila > Drosophila sechellia. The sequence goes on from NC_045952.1 coordinate 18,886,788, forward strand.
TGTGTATGGGGTGTTGGGGTCTGGACTCTGGAAAAGCGAATATTTTGATGTCTGCTTGCTTGTGTGTATATGCGTATATTTTTTATAATTTATTGTTTTAATTTTGAGAGGGCGTAGTGTGACCCCAACTCGAACACCGACCCTGCCTAAGTATGCATAGAAGTAGTCGCTGCTATATAGCTTTTCGATCGGGGTTCGGGAGTTTGGAGCGTCGCCCTGGGCCATGCACACCACCACACACACAGTTGTGGTCAAAATAATAGTTAAATTACGGAAATGTAGTCTATTTACAATGTTTAAGGAGAGCCCCAAAGAGGTCGCTATTTATATACATACATACATATGTATATGTTATCGCTCCATTAAATCTTATAATCTATGTTTAGAAATGCACTTATCTTATCTTTATAATAATATTTACCACCCTGATCAACGAGGGTTTTTATGCCGCGACACAGTCGTTATAGCAAGAGGGTGCTTCCGAAATCTTGAGTTTTGAAACCACTTTAAAAGCATCGGAAAAGAAAAAGAACAGACTTCTAATGCTAAAAATATATATCGCAATATAATTTGGGGTATAAATTAAAGAACTCCATTATTTTGCTATATATTTCGTTTCCCTTCGAAAATATAAATATATGCCTACTTAAATGTCTGTTTTAAGCAACACTAACCTTATTCTTAGAAGAAACTTTACTCCACTGCAACATATTCAAGTAACCATTTCTCAGAGACTACAAACCAAAAATAGTTTACAGCACTATTAGTTTAACTGCAACTGTATATTGAACCACAATTACAACCATTATCGTTATGATAAACAAGCATTTGTATATTGTACTGCCTGCCTATATTTTACGTCTAATTTGCATTACATTGGCATTAATACTCATTGGCCGCAATTAAAACCGGGCTTTATATATATATTTATAGATATATATTTTAATATTATCCCACATATACATACATTTATTGCTAACCAAACTAAACCAACCCAAGTAATTAGTTTCTCAACTGAATGTAATAGCAATGTTTTCTTTTACTTTTATTTTCTTTGTTTTAGCATACATACAATATTTTATTGCTGGTTTTGGTGGTAAATTTGCATTGTTAACGGCCGCGGCCAGACGTGCCCCGCTTCTTTAACACACACGTCTCTCAAACGAATACCGATCATCAAGTGTTTCCCCTATTGACTCTCGTATATAGCTACACGTAAAAACCAATAAATAGCTATACTGATACCGAAAGCAACTAAACCGAAAGTGTATACTAAATACATGCCCGTATGTACCACATAAGACTGCCATCTGCCCCTTGCGTTGCGTTGCCGTGCCGTGCCGTGCCGTTGACACTTTTGTATCTGGCCGTATTCGTATCTGTATCTCAAACTCACTGACCAACTACTGCAAGCGCAAATGCAAATGTAATCTGCAAAATGCAAACTGCACACCTGAATCTCAGCGCAAGTCTTAAACGTTTAATCCTCGAACTGCCTACAATACCAACCAACCTATCAGCCATCCTGAGCCAATCAACCAACCAACCTATCAACGGTCTACCGCAACTGGCAAACCAAACGGCTTTAGTTTGTAAGCTTAACTTATTTTTTTTCTTTTTGTAAACCTGTTAAACATACAAACAATCAAAGACTGAATACTGAAAAGAAGTTCAAAGTACGATTAGACACGTTGTAATTATTTGTAATTGTCCTTTGTTCTCCTAATGGTTCCAAATACGATCGATCTCTAACCCAACCATTTAAGCTATATACTATATACGACAACACGACTTTGTCACACTGTTTGTTTTACTTTGCACATGTTCGTTTTCTATTTTACGCCTAGTATTTACTATATTACCTACTTATAGAGCACACACACACAACCACACACATCCCATGTACGTTAAGTGTAACCCTCTTTATCTGTCGCTCTCTTGATCTGGAATCTTTCGATTGTACTAACTGCCCGCCGGGCGATAAGCGATAAGTTTGTAATCAGTCATCCGCCCCTCAAACTCGATCCATACATATCCACCAAACCCGAAGCCGACAGCAGAATAGAAACCGAAACCCAAAGCGCTACCCAAAGAAACATAGCCACTAATATTGTTTTTGTTCTGTTGACACATTCATGTAAAACACATAAAGATAAATACGTATTAGGTCAATTGATAAGTACTCGGTCTCACAGAATTATTTAGCTTTCGGTCAAAATCCAAAACTCCATGAGCTTCGAATTGCGCAAATTTGGCCAAGTCGGGAACTTTTCAATTGACCTGTTATGTATATTTGCGAGGGGCGGCTTAACGATGGGTTATATCGTGTTTAACAACTTAAAATGGAAACGCTGAAAGTGTAAAATTTATCGTTACCCACTTATCATGGCAGACGGAGTCGGCGGAGTTAGTTCACATATACACATACATACATATGTACTACCTATGTACCCGTAACTGTTAACTTTATATCTATATCTATATATATCGTATCTGTATTTGTATCGGCAGCTTTTCCACATACCCCCTATACATGAATTTATATACATTTATATCGTACTTATACCTATAGTTGAAAAACTAACCACGCACGTATCTCATCTCAGTTCCATATAATTGAAAACCTATTAAAGCTACACTCTATAAACAAACTGAAAAATTGTTGCTGTTTTATTTATTACGATTACAATAAATATTTACGTATATCCACACATAAACACACCAACACGTATATATACATATCAATATATACACATATATATATACATATTTTATTATCCCTGCCTAAGTAAGTATTTGGCCTACTAGAGAAACCATAAATGTTTTGTTATTGAGCATGTTGGCTTGTTGGTTGTTTGCTTTCTGTTATGGAGCGCGGGTCCGGCTTAGAATACTTCTTCCTAAACAAATAATAATAAAAATAAAACCCAAAAATGTAATATCAAATACCACAAATTAAAATCCACAAACATCTAGAGCGTACAAAACCGTTTTCCGTTTTCGATTCTAATCTGAGTTGGTGGCATCACGAACTTGAGCGAACTCTACTACTTTTTGAATAAAATACACAATATCAGCTAATAGTTATTGTGACTAAAGATACAACAACATGACCTCATATAATATGATTTTTAATTTTCTCAACAATTCGCGGAAGTAAAGTAAATTTTCTTGTGTGATTCGGGTCTAGAAAATAAAAGCTCTTTTAGGACAAATGGTACTATACAATAATGCTTTCATTTCTACCCTTGAGTCGCCAGTATTTGTAAAACAAAATTGTTAAATTTTGATCAGTTTTGGATGGTCCCAATCGTATTCAGATTGCAAACGGAACCGGGCTGCATAGTTAAGTGTTCAAGCGGCCACTTAATAAGCAAATCGTCTCGTTTCTACTCCCGCCCGCAGCTGTGTGATAACAAGAAAAGCGCAAAGAAAGCTCTCGCCCAGTCGAAAGTCGAATAGCAACAGCAGTGGCATCCACAACAGCAGCAGCAGCAACAACAACAGGCAGCAGCAACAACCACAGGCAGCATCTGCAGCAACAACAGTGCGGCAGCAGCATCTGCAGCAACAACAGTGCGGCAGCAGCATGCTGAACTCGAATGCCACCGGCGGCAACAACAACGGCAACAATCATGGGGGCAGCAGCCGTCGGCCCTTTACCCGCAATTCCTCATCGGTCCGCTCGCAACGCGGCGGTGGTGGCGGGCTGGGCGGTCGCATGGTCTACTCGCCACACACACATCCGCATCCGCACGCCCAGCAGCAGCAGCAACAACAGCAACAGCAGCAGCAACAGGGGCAGCAGCGGTCCAGCAACAACGGCAACAACAACCTGTGGCTGGGCAACAGTCCTTGGTGCAACGTCAATTTGAACAACAACAGCGGCAACAACAATAACAACGGTGGCAATAACAACGGAGGCAACATCAACAGCAACAACAACAGCAACAATGTCAATAACAAAGATGCAAACCCAAATTGGTAAGAGCCGAGAGCCGCTTGCGTTTTTGAACCATTTCCACCTACTCACTCGAGATCCTTTTCTGGAATCGAGCTCTATGTTTAGCCTTAAGTGACATTGAAAAGAAAAGCGAATTCGAAACGTACCCCCCAAATCCAATCCGAACCGCTCCCGAAAACCCCCAATGAATATCCATCCATAATTAACAAGACATATCCTTGTAACTTCCCCCACGACTAGAACAGTTTATCTACTTTCTATCTCTATCTCTATTACACCTGAACTGAAAAAAAAGTCAACAAGAACCGAAAATCGCTTTTAGGCTAAAGGGAGAATTTTGTAATTAATGTCGCGTTCAGTAGTGCAACCAAAAACATTTGAATTGGTCCTAACCGTTGAATTTTCGAAGCACTAAACAAAAAAGCTTGCCTCGCCGATTTGATGGCGACACATAATGGATATAGTGTTATACCGATTATACTTCTCGATCATTTGTAACTCTCTTGCGTTATCTTGCGTACTGTACATTTTGTGTTTTGTTCCTCGTCGAAATTGGCACCCGAACCCACATCCTAACCCACTCAGTTACCATACCATACCATCTATACTAATTAACGTTGTAACTATCCCAGCATTGACATCAAAAACTACACATACACACCCACATTATACTATCCAACACGAACTGAGTTTTGATTTGAATTTACTTAACGGTTTACCTATCGTATGTACATTTTTTAACCGCTTTTATATTACCATACCCGAAATTTGAGCAGTGTGAAGTTCCGTAGAAGATACCGTATGCGTATTAACCGAATCAGAAACTCTTAATTTCCATAATATCTTGTAATAACTTGAAGAACGTTCAATGTTTCATAGACTTAAGACCGATCAAACAGTTCCCCAAGAAAATGCATGAAAAGCACTTGAAAATGGCGAACCAAATTTATTACGTAGCAATTTCTCTTTCGTTTCGTAGTCGTTTCTTTGTCCCCAACGCTTCTTCTTGATTTTGAGTAAAGCGCGTCTAACGGACTTAAGTACTTACCAGCATGCTATCTCTCCTTCTCCCCCTCTCTCTGTCACTCTCTGGCCCATTCAGTACATCCCCAAGGACCTACCTTAAAAGCCATCCACCTTCTCTTTCTCCCTGATTCCTTATTGTGTGGGTAGTTTAGCTGGCAATTACTACCATTACCTTTACGGGCTTTTAACTGTTTAGAGCAGGAGTCAGCAGTAGATTTAAGTGAGTAATTGATTGGTCAAGGAAACATAGACGGTGACATCGACCATCGTCACACGACGTTTGTAGAGAATTTACATTTATATGGTTGGGTGGGAAAGTGCTTTTCATGCAGCATCGAAACAGGACTATTTCAATTCAAGTGGAAATTAGAGTAACATTCTTTACATTATTTTGCATGGCTATCAAAAGTTGACTTTAAAACTTTGAATTATGTATCGAGGGTTTTTCATATAAATCGAATATACTTGTGCACCATATAGTATTAATGAAAAAGAAATTTAAGATCAAAATTGATTAATTTTATAAGGTTAAAAGATTTTCCACAGATTCTATTTCCAGAAATCCACTAAAATATGTTAATCAGATATTGTCATTTTTGTAGGCCAATATATATGCAAGATTGTTTCCATTCGTACACTATTTAATCCATCAGGTAGAGTTTCCACCTGCTCCCAATTTCAAGACCTAAACCCACCCACAACGTTATTAATTGATATACGGTTTTATTTGATTTTTGATAACCTTACTTTCGTTTTGCGAATAGTGTCGCTTCACGTTTAATGCTATTCGTTAAATTTATATTAAAACAAAAATGCAAAAAACCAAGAACGAACATAAATGCGATGATAAATATGTGAAATGCAACCGTGAAAAGTGCAAGCCAAGTATGAATTTAGTTACAAAATTTCCTCTTTATCCAAACCGTACCGTAACTAGTTGTAATTTTTTTCGATTTCGACATTTTATGAATGATGCATTTTAGTTGAGTTTCTTGATTGATAGCTAAGTATATTGATGACTATTGATTGATGTATTTTGCTTAACTTTGCGTAGGTCGAGGCGAACCGAGTCGAGTTTTGCAAATGATCAACAAACTCAGCTTAATGTTTTACTTATTTATTTGCATTTTGCACACTGCGGCTTAGAATGTTTGACAAACCAACCTAATAGAAAATCCAAAAAACCAAAAGTTAACTCAATTTAACAATGAAAACAGACAAATTACCGAAAAACAACTGTTAAATTCAACTCTTTTTAAAAAGCTCGAGCATATCCTTCTTTTGATTTACTCCTTGCTCTCTCTCTATATCTCTCTTTCTGCTCTTTTCTATTACTGACTGTTTGTGTGTGTGTGTGTGTAACTTTAAGCGAGCCACAATAATAATAATAATAACAATAACAACAAGTACAGCATTGTATGGTCATTGTCACACTCTGTTTATCAAGTACTCTTCTTTGATTTGTCGTCTACCTGAGATACAGCTGTGTTTAAATAATAGTAGTTGGAAATGAACACACTTCTAACAAATTTACTAAAATATCAGCGTTTGCTTACAGTTTAATTTCATGTTTTATGTTTTTCAAATCGATTTCTTAATTTTTTAAGAATAGTTCACTGCTTTTATCCAAAACACAGCTGTACGTACAATAGTTGTTATTTAGCCAGTTGCAATCGCAGCTTTTGCATCTAGACCGTAAGAGTTAATATGTTACGCAGACACCGGCTTACATACGTTACGATTAAATTAAAACGTTCGGCGCTTAGACACGCCCCATTTCCCCCACTCTCTTGCTGTGCGTGTACATAAGTAACTATACATAGGCATAAGAACTACTTTATGGTGTGCGCCCAGCTCGATCACGATCTCTTGGATCTCGTTCTGTTCCATTTCCGTATCCGTTCCCAACCCGCAAAAATAATAATAATAACAGTAATTCGTAATAGCTTTTTCACAGGCTGAAGAAAAGCTCAAGCTTACGTACGAGTTGTTTTTGTACCAGTTTATTTACGTTTTCGGTTTACGTTCTCTTTCATATAGTTTTGGAGCATGACCAGCACTCTCTCTATCTCTCTCAAATATATATATACGTATCCAATGTATTTCTCTCGTGTTTAGCTAGTGAGATCGGCCTATTACGTTACAGTTGCCTTTTTGCCGTTACGTTAAATTTGAATAGTGTGAAGAACAGTGTGCGATTGGCGTTTCGTTGTTTTGATTTCCGTTTCTATTTCGATTTTTGGTAAGCGTAGTGTGCATAAAAACAAAGCGAGCAACAAATAAATAAATAAAATAGAAATCTAACCAAATTTCCACCTAAAATGCATTCAAAACAAAAGAGCAGAACTAAAAAAAAGGAAATAGAAATATCTGCAAACGATGTGAAACTAATTAGTACGTACGTATTTGTTTTATACTAAATGTGTGTACATATCGATATTATATATATATATATATCTATATTAAACTAATATCTAATTATTGCATTTTGCCATTTACATATATATTATTTTTATCTTTTTCGTTTTTCTTTCTTCTTCATATAAAACCAAAAAAAAAACCGAAATCTACTGCAAAATAAAAAACTATATAAATAACGTATGTGTGTGGCTACCACTCTGCATATATACACCACTACTACTACCTACTACCTGTACATGTAATATGCATACAAATAACTATATATGGGTTGTGTTTAATACTACCACACACTGCTACTGCATTGATTTGATTGAACAATTTTCAACTGTATCTCGTACAACCGAATATTATACTCTCTATATATACGTATATATGTATTACATATTATCTAAAACAAAACTGCAACTGCAATCCTCAAAATCGAAAATCCAGCGATGTACAAACAAGTAATTCTAGCGGAACTTGTATTTATAACAATAGCAAAGCGCATCATCATCACAACAACAGCAACAACAATGGTCACACTCAGAGCCACAATCACACTAACCATTCCCCCCACCAAGGTCACCATCACCCCCACCACACCCAAATGCACTCACCCCACCACCCGCATTCGAGTTCACCACAGCAATCAAACAGTTACCGCCAATACCCCCCGCATTCCTACTCCCCCAACTCCCCACACAGCAACGGCCATACAAACAGCAATGCTAGCAACAATCCCATTAGTCAGCGTAGTAATCCCCAAGCCCACCCCAACCAGAACCAAAATTCCCATTCCAATTTTCACGAGATGTGTACGGGAAGTAGGGGATCCCACACCTATGGATCCATGTCCGTTTCCCTGGTGAGACTGAATCCTGCCCGTTTGTGCCTAACGCTTGGCCCTGTCACGCCACCCGCCCAGCGAGTAGTATCCTTTGGCCACAGATCCCATTCCAATTCCAGTTCCAACTCCAGTTCTAGTGATCAGAATCAGCATAACCCGCCGCCACGTAGTCAAAACCATTACCCCAATCCACATCACAGTCAGTACCAGTACCAATACCGATACCAGTACCATCCGCCACACCAGTACCATCCATTGCATAGCCCACAGCAACAGACTAATCGCCAATCCCTTCCGCTAACACGAACGAATTCAAATTCAATCAACGCAACAACTTTCAATTCAACCAATCCAACAACAAATAGTAATCCTACTGATGTTGTGAATGTAAATTCTTGTACCGATATAATTCCTCATGGGCCTTCGTCATTGTCTTCGTCTGCGTCTTCGATGCTGCCCCAACAACAACAACATCAAATTAATAACGCATCCGCACCCATCAGTAGCCACAGCCAAGGTCAAGGTCCCGGGAACTCCCCCAATCTTGGCCACAATCACCAACGTGGCTACAACAACGGGAATAACAACAACAACCGGGGTATCGGGAACGGGATCGTAAATGGTAATACCAATGGACCACCCGATTATATGAACTATCGACGTGGCGTGTGTCCGGCTCAATCGCGGGACTATTCCGGGAACGGAAATGGGAATAACAACGGACATGGCCACAATGGACGTCGCTATATGCCCGATAACTTGAACAACCCGTCCTCATCCATGAATGGCCTGATCAATTCCGGACACCACCAGCGCAACTACAACGACAGGAACTTGAATAACGTAAGCTGATTGACTAATACGACTATGATAAGTATAGTTAGGGTTCGATACATACACATTAAAGTTAGCAGAGATAGAAAGATCTAAATCCTAACTCCTTCATCCGTAGCACTTTGGAAACACCGAACAGAACGGAGGACCCGACCATCGGGATCGAGCCGAGGGTTCTTCGTACAACTTTATGCGCAACGGAGGAGGTAGCGGGGGCGGTGGCTACGGACGCAATGGATCGCATTACCAGCACATGGCCTATGGTAATAACAACGGTGCGTCCACTTCGACCGGCGGACCAGGACTTATGGGTGAACTGCCCTCGGGATCGGGCCTGTCGGGCTCTTCGCTGTCGCTGAACAACGGACCCGGAGGCCTCAACTCCGACAGTCCGTCGCGAAAGCGCCGCCGCATCTCCGGAAGACCCCAGAACGGACCACAGCCCCAACACCGTTGTCCGATGGCACACGTGAGTTTCCAGAATGGTCTTGTCCTCAGCTTATTAACTTAACGGGTAATCCTCTGCAGATGCAGCAGGGAAGTCCGCCACTTCGACGCCCGCGGTTGCGCGATGTGGCTACCTCCACGCAGCAGCAGCAACAGCAGTACGGCCAGCAGGTTCATCATCCTCAGCAGCAGCAACAGCAGCCGCCATCCAACTACCACCCGATACACCATCATCAGCCACAACCGCACTACGTTCCTCAGCAGCAGGTGCCACCGCCGCACGTCCAGCGTTCACCGTGGGATTTGGGTGGCAGTGGAGGAAGCTCTGGAGGAGCCACCTCCAGCAGCTCGGTGGGTCCCATTCTGCAGCAGGTGCAGGCGCCGCCGCAGCCACCGAGTCACCAGCAAGCGGTGGGCTATCCACCAGCACCGCCACAGCCCGCCTCCCTGATGGTGGACCTCAATCTGAACCAGGTGCCAGTGAACCTGCAGTTGCGTCCCTCGGAGCCCTTCTGGGCCTCCTTCTGCACCTATCCTATACCGGCGCAGGCTAGACTAGCACCCTGTCACTTGCACGGTGTCTACACGCAGCCATTCCCCGCCGCCCCACCACCAGGACTGGCCGCTCCTCCACTCCAACAACAGCATCAGCCACTTATTCAGGGTGAGTACTGAGTTTTGGATTCCAATGCTTATCTAATGTCTCCATCTCTACCACAGCCCAGCAAATGATTTCCCAGGCCACCTTGACCGCCCAGCAGCAGCAGCGGGATGTGGTGGCCATTGCAACGGCCAATCTTGGACCCATTGAAGCGCCGGGAGCCCATGGCCATCCTCACGCCCATCCACATGCTCATCCGCATCCTCACCAGCTGCCGCCGGGCATCCACATCACGCCGCTGAGCGGAGCGGCTGCAGCGGCCGCCACCCATCATCTACATTCCACGGCGGCAGCTGCAGCGGCCGTCGCTGCCAGCGCCCAGATAACCACCGCGCAGCAGATCCTCTTCTCGTCGGACCGCCGCACATTCCCGCCCCACCGCCGCATACCGCGCTTCTGGACGGCGAACCATGGACATCGTCACGTCCTGCCGCCGCAGTCGCTCGCCGCCCACCAAGCTCCTGTGCAGATTCAGGCTACCTCGGGCATCATCAACCCTGGCTTCTTGCTCAATTTCCTGTACGTTTCGAAGATCTCGATTCTGCTTGTCCATTATATAACCCAATGCTTATCCTTTATATAGGGCCATGTTCCCGCTGTCGCCTTACAACCAACATGATCTGAGCTCTGGCGACACCAATGAGACGGAGAACTACGAGGCGCTGCTCAGCCTGGCCGAGCGATTGGGTGAGGCCAAGCCGAGGGGACTCACCCGCAACGAGATCGATCAGTTGCCCAGCTACAAGTTCAACCCGGAGGTGCACAACGGTGAGTGATTAAGTCTCTTTGTAGATCCAGATATTTAAGATAGATAAGAAAGATATTTAAGATTATATAAAAACATCCGACAAGTGGAACAGCTATTTTATATTATTTCTTAAATCAAATTGATACAATACATAAGGGAAAACAAAATTGTAGGAAGAAGTTACACCCGCGATGGCAACAGTGCGTATACGTAATTCAGTTTGAATTCTGCCCGGGAAAGTATGCTATACATTTTGAAATAAATTGATTGTACAAAATTTGCCATATACGCTACAATTTAAATTCATAGTTATAAAATTTATTAAGTATTTTCAACTACTTATCCACTTTTTACTTACGGATCCACTTATATTTCCCCCAGGCGACCAATCATCCTGTGTGGTGTGCATGTGTGACTTTGAGCTACGCCAGCTACTGCGCGTCCTGCCCTGCTCCCACGAATTCCACGCCAAGTGCGTGGACAAATGGCTGCGGGTGAGTGCTTTAGAATATAAAAAGAAAAATGCCACGATAAATCTAAAATACTCAATTTACCTACCAGTCGAATCGCACGTGCCCAATTTGCCGCGGCAATGCCTCCGACTACTTCGACGGCGCCGACCAGCAGCAACAGTCGCAGGCAACAGCCGGAGCTGCGGCTGCATTGAGCGGCACGTCCGGCGCAAGTGCCGGAGTGGCGGGAACTTCCGAGGCCTCAGCGGCCACCGCCAATCCGCAGCAGAGCCAAGCGGCCTAGACCCGAAACCCTATTCCACACACCTCCAGCTTTTGCTTTTCCGGGCGATGAGTGGTCGGGACGGAGGAGATTTCCGGGCGTGGAGGGCTGGTCTGGGGCGGGGGAGCCACCTCCCACCACCGCCATCACTTGATGTAACGCGCAACGAATCCAACTGCCAAACCGTCGACGCTTCCTCCTCAGCTGTATGCCCCCGCCCAACTGGCCACGAATAATGGATCCACCCGCTCCGCCCCTCGGCCACGCCCACGCGAAACTCGCCGCCTCTTCAATAGCTTGTCTTAGACATTAGTTCGTATGTGAGTAATGGTAACCGTAATTAGGAGTAACCCATATATGCGTACCACCAAGAATTCAACTATAGTTAAAAAGCGTATATATATATACATATATGCGAAGATATATTTGTGTGTGGAGAATGATAATGACGTAAAGCA